>NW_019392649.1:2577871-3248654 GCF_000648675.2 Cimex lectularius
TATATATACATAAATATGACTTACATGATGTTTTAAGCTTAAAACAGTAGTGCAATCGGATTTTGAATTGGAGAAAAATTATCAAAGTTACGGAAAATATTTGAAAAAACGCGTTTCGTTGTTAGTTCCAATAATTTGCCTCTTCACTAAAGTAAACATTAATTAACTTATTGTTCACATACATTTATTGTTTGTCAAACTCGCGTTATGAGAGCAAATCTCAATTCCTGAAATATATAAATTTTACAATAGTACATATTCGGTACATTCAGAATTCCATTAAAAATGAACCGAAGAGAACATTTTTCCGATCAACAGCTAGTTGATAGGTACGACTGCTTTATTGATAGCGGTGGTATTGCTCGTCGTGCAGTCGAATTGTATACTCAGAAATTTCCTGATGGCCTCAGAGTACACCACAAAGCGTTTATTAGTGTTGCTCGCGATTTGAGATGATACGGATCAGTTGCTGTTCAATCACCAACCGGCAGCGTAATTTCGACGAGGAGCTGAATATTTTACTGAATGTTCGCGAAAATCCGAATTCCACTCTCCCGATGTTGGAAGGGTTTTAGGTTTTTCAAAAAATAAAATTAGAGATGTACTCATATGGACTTACAATTTTAAACTGAATTGCTCGTGCATACAAAGAATAATTAGTTGAAAGAAGTAATTTGGTCAATCAGACCACTAAACATAATGGATTTAATAAAACGAGTCTAACTTTAAGGGGGGGGGCGTCGGTGACCACAACAGTTTAGGCGTTGACAGGGCGTTCATCACTGTAAGGTAAAGATTCCGGGTTCGAATCCAGCGGCCCTGCATTCGAACTCGATACTTACAAGTGGGCTTTTTTTTCAAAAACACCGGCACCCCGAGGGATGATAGTCTAACTTCACTAACAGCTCCCCATGGCCACTCCATATGTCGCCCAGAATCGAATCCTGGTTACATGACATTTGAAAATGGCAAAAAGGAGGGAAAATTCGATAGGTGGGTTGAGATGGGAGTTGTGTCCGTGGGGATCGAAGTCACGGTAGCGCAAATGATTAGAGCAGGAGCGGCGTATTGAGCCGAAGGTCGTGGGTTCGAATCTCGCTCGTGACATTAGCTTTTTCATTTCAACCAAGATCTTACAAACAAACAATAATTAGTTGAAATAAGTAATTTGGTCAATCAGACCACTAAACATGGATTTTACTGAATGTTCGCCAAAATCCGAATGCCAACCAAGATCTTACAAACAAACAATAATTAGTTGAAATAAGTAATTTGGTCAATCAGACCACTAAACATGGATTTTACTGAATGTTCGCCAAAATCCGAATGCCACCCTCCAGATGTTGAAAGTATTTAGGTTTATCAAAAAATAAAATTGTATATACTCCGTACATACAGTTTTAAGCGAAATCGCTCTCATTTTGTCCGGTGACTTCTGGACTGTGATTATGACAGGCTTCTATCGTTCGTTGCACAAATGTCGATTTGGGAGAATGAAGAAAACCTTCTTCCATATATTCTATGGACAAATTCACCTGCAATGGCATACTAAACCGTTGTAATTATCAAACTGTGCACCGGAAAATCGAGAATTTTGTTCTGTCGTCATCATCATGTGGTGCACAGCATCAATGTTCGGAATCGACTTCTCCGAAATAAATTAATTGGGCCTAAATGGTGCTGAGTTCCTCAATTTGCTGATGGATGTTTTACGAAAACTATTAGATCATGTTCCTCAGCAACAACGACAAAGAATAATTCTCCGGCTTGATGGATGCCCCTCATACAAATCTCTGTAGGTGAGATATTATTATTCCAATCGTCACTTCTGGGATATGTGGAAAAGACCTGATATGTTGGCCTTCTCGTTCACTCGATTTTACACCCCTTGACTATTTTCTGTAGCACGATTTAAAAAACCGTGTCCACGCCGATAATAACCCAGAAACCTCAGGTGAAGAACTCCGGCAAAGGATAGAAAATTCTTGTTAATCCATCTCCCCTGGACTCTATCGCTCTGAGCACCGTTGAAGAGTGGTTAAAAAGAACAAAGAAGTAAAGTTTTTTTAGCGTCATTGGGTCAAGAGAAATTCAATTCAGCCGGGCTATCTATCTATCTATCTATCTATCTGTCTATATATATATATATATAATCCACTTATGCTAGTTTTCCTACAAAACTATAAAGTCAATAAATGATCTTTTACTGATTTATGGTTTTGTATGAAAACTTACATAAGTGGATTTTTTAAAGGTATCCTTGCATTTTATCTCAAGTTGTCAACTAGACAATAGACACAATACACCACCACGATTTACGAACATAGAAGTCTGGGCATATTAGGTAGTAAACTTTAGTCTATCGATACGTTTCTTTTTTCATATTTTACCTCCCGGTTGACGTAAAAAGTTGATTTAAAAAAATCAAACGGACTTTCAAAGTTTAAATAACTTAGAATTATCTGCTTCTAGAATGGAAATAAGTTAATCTCATCCGTCATAGCTGGTTTTTCAGTCAACTCTCCAACAAATTTCGTTTACGTTCCATCCTGTAATTGAATATGATGCTCCACTGAGCAAACTTCCTATCTTTACCTTCGAAAATAAAGATACTTTATTGGGAGTTGGGCTGGTTGTTTGGTTTCAGTTTATGGAGAGAGAAAAGGAAGTGTACATAAAACTAAGCATTTCGAGGAGGAGTTGGAAGTGGAAGTCTGTTTATAAACCCTCTCTTCATCCCGCTGACACTATATGTTAATATTTACAGCGCACTTAGCCAATCTAGCAGACGAATACTCCGAATATGCCGCCGGTAGGCGGAAACTCGAATCTCGCTCGGAAAAACAATTTATTATTAATGGAACGACGGGATGAACCGAACGACCGTCTCTCAAACGAGTGGCCTCTAAAAAATTGAAAAGGGAATGGAAATGGTTCGTTTAAAATACTTTCTTACAGAATAAATAAAACAGGTTGTATTTATTAAAAGTCGGGGTTATGACAGGAAGAGAAACAAAAACCCCATTTTGTCCTGTCAGTGGAGTTTCACAAAACCGTCTATACGCCGCCTGCCACACTTTTCCACTCTGCGTCATATCCGGATCTATTTTGACGACGTAGACTTAATAGCTCAACGACCGCTTCCCATTACTCCTTCAATTTTCCAGCAAATCTCTCTTTATTCTCATAAAAAACTAGGGACACGCCGTAAATAGGTTCTTCTTTTATTACTTCATTTTTACTTTTATTACTCACGTCGTTTTTATGATGAACTTACATAAAATAATAAAAGTAATGGCATTTTACGGCCATCTTTCAGAATTTATTTATTGATCATCAAGCCTATCCGTACTTATAGAAGTATAAATTAAAATGTAAGAATAATAAATACGGCACTTATAAACCATAATGAATAAAGAAACAAATTTTTAATAGGCTTTGTAATTTCCTAGGGTTATTTGTTCTAAAAAAATTCTACCCTACTTGGTTAGGATTTATTGATTGAACCCAAAACAATAAAAATAAATTAAATTTGAAATGAATTAAAACCTAGCAGAGAATAACAAATAATAAGTAAAGTCGCTAAAATAATAGAGGGGCGTTATTATCGTACCCAAGTAGGTCCAATACTAGAACTTCAAATGCAAGCCTCTTGGCGTTCTGGAGTCCAAATGGAATTCTTTCTAATGGTGCTTGGAAAATTGATGAGGGTGGGGCCAAAACTTTTGAAATGTTCATATTTAGGAATTTAACTCCAGACAGAAGTTTAGTAGGCAACAACACAGTCATATCAACTCCCGGGTTGCCAATATTTGAGAAAACAAGTTCATTTGTAAGTATGTCGGGTTCGAATGCAACGGCCCTGTATTAGAACCCAGGACCTTTATCTTACAGTAATGAGCGCCGTGTCTACGCCTCAGGTATTATTTCATTGTGATACATATGCCTGCATTTTTGCATTTTCGCATGAATTCCTCTGAATTCGCGTTTTCTACGATGACAGTCCAAGTCCCAGTTTAATAGCTGAAATTGTGTATCTATACTTTAATGTAAAAAATTAACGCAAGGTATGACAACCATTTTCTGAAATTCATTTTACGTCTTATTTTCCAATGATTATTTGGAGATCGTGAAATGCGGTCTGGTGTGACGTAGGTTTTAGAAAAACATTTTCTTTATCGTACAAACGTTTCGATCTTTAGTGAGATAATCTTCAGGGTCTGGGATTTATAAATATTGTTTAAATGTTATAAATCATACAGGATGTGAAGAAAATGAATTTATATAACGCTAGAAATTTTAGATTCAATCAAAGTATTCGTACTCACTCAAAATGTTTGTTTTCTGTGTAGATGTGTCATTCTTGCGTGCCGTGTTTAGAGTGCCAGTGAGATATTGATGTTTTATGTTTATAAACGTTGGATTTTAAAGTGGTGGGAAACGAACCTCACCAACCTCACCTCTCGAATTCTCCGTTCTTTTTGCCGTTTTTCAAGGTTGAGATGGGAAGTTAGTGTCCGAGCCGATCGAAGTCGCGATAGCTCAAGTGGTAGAGTAGCGGCGTATTTAGCCGAAGGTCGTGGGCTCGAATACCGCTCGTGACACTGACTTTTTTTATCTCAACCAATACCTTTCATAAATATTGATTAATTGAAAAATGTTAATTGGTCAATCGGACCACGCACTGAAACGGATTGTTTTATATGTTGTATTATATGTTTTGTGTGATGTGATGATAATATACGTATGTTATCGATATTGAATTTGATTAATGATATTAGCGTAGCTGGCACTGAGTTTACATGTGTCTGTTGTGTAATTGATGCTGTGTTTATTCGTGTTAATGAAAACTATTTCTAAAATGTTACTCTTATGTTTGTTTTGTTCTGTGTGTAATATTTTCGGATTGTTGATGTCGAAATTGTGTTGGTGTAGAAAGTGGTAGATAGCCAGTGCTGTAGGATTTTGTTTCGTTTTTTTTGCAATCATAGATATGCTGCTTTACTCT
This sequence comes from Cimex lectularius, assembly GCF_000648675.2. Classification (NCBI taxonomy): domain Eukaryota; kingdom Metazoa; phylum Arthropoda; class Insecta; order Hemiptera; family Cimicidae; genus Cimex; species Cimex lectularius. Next base: position 2,582,880 of record NW_019392649.1, read on the forward strand.
CTTATTCAGATATTGGGATGTAGTACCGATGTAAGTTGCCGGACAATTTAAACAATAAATTTCGTAAATTATGTCAAGTTTATTTGTTACTGGTGTGAGATCGTTAATTTGGGAAAAAAGTGTGTGAATTGTTTTATAGGTTTTGAAAGCTATTTTAAATTTGTCAGAAGTGAGAAATTTGTTTAATTTATGTGATAGGCCGGGAATGAATTGCATGGAAATGTATGTTGGTTTGTCTGTATTTGATATATTTGATGTAGTATTATTAGTAATAGTGGATGGTGTACGTGTTGAATTGTAGTTGTTGATTATTCTGTTGATATGGAAACGTGGGCACGATAAAGAAAATGTTTTTCTGAAACCTGCGTCACACCAGACCGCATCTCACGATCTCCAAATAATCATTAACTAATGGTCAGTAAACGCTTTATTTTTCTATGTTTTCCTTGTAACTCAATATATTATTTGAATTCTAATCACTGTTGTATCCGATCATTAGCGTATTTTTAGATTTATGTCAAAATCTGTAGGGAGCGTGTAGGCATGCCATCAAATCTGGAAATGGTACTCGAGCACGGCAGCAGATATCTTGGTCCCCTGTTACGCTTTTTAGGGGAAATTGTTTTTTTTTTTTTAGTGAATATAATATGTCTTATGTGTTGTGTGTCTGTTTGTTTTGTCTGAGTTCATGTATTTATTAGCGTGAATGGCGAGGGGTGAGGGTAAAATATAACGTTATCATCGCCCCTCGAACTTTAAGACCGTATGAGTGAGTGTTCGGTGTCGATGGTGGAATATTTATAGAAGTGTGTGGTGATTAGTGACCGTTAATCGATATTTATTTAGAAATCGTGAGTGCGGTCTGGTGTGATGTAGGTTTCAGAAAAACATTTTCTTTATCGTGCCAACGTTTCGATCTTTATTGAGATCATCTTCAGGCGAAGGGAAAAAATGTGTTGGTAATGGTTCGGCTAGATTATCCTTTCAGGATTATATAGAAAGGGATAAATAGGAAAAGGAAAGCTAAATTATTGGGAAATTAGACTATGTGAAAAATATTTGATGTGTGGAATGTAATGTGATGATATAGGTATGTTATCTGTATTGAATTTGATTAATGATATTAGCGTAGCTGCGACTGAGTTTACAGTCGTTCTGTAATTGATGCTGTGTTTATCTCTGTTGATATAAACCATTTCAAAGAAATTACGTTTATGTTTGTTTTGTTCTGTGTGTAATACTTTTGGATTTTTGGAGTCGAAATTGTGTTGGTGTTCAAGATGGTGGGTAGCGATTGCTGTAAGATTTTGCTTAGGTTTTTTGCAATCATAGATATGTTGCTTTACTCTCTTGTCCAGATATTGGGATGTAAGACCGATGTAAGTTGCAGGACAGTTTAAACAGTTGATCTTGTAGATTACGTCAGATTTATTTGTTATTGGTGTGGGATCTTTAATTTTGGAAAAAAGTGTTTGAATTGTTTTATAATTTTTGAAAGCTATTTTGAAATTATCGGACAAGAGAAATGTGTTTAATTTATGTGATAGGCCTTGGATAAATGGTATGAACCATTACCAACACATTTTTTCCCTTCGTCGGCTCTTTTCACCTCAAAGAAGCCAACGCCTTATACAAAAATTTCTTTTCTATACCGACATCCTTCCCCACTCCTTCAAAATCCAATGTATATAAACACAAAATAGCAAAATCTCACTGGCAATCTCGACATGACACGCAAGAATGGCACAATTACACAGAATACAAACACTTTGAGTGAGTAGAAATACTTTGATTGAATATAAAAAATATATTTTGCATTGTATAAATTCACTTTTCCACATCCTAAATGTATTTGTTAAATGTAAACAATGTTTGTAAATCCCAGGCCCTGAAGATGATGTCAATAAAGATCGAAACGTTGGCACGATAAAGAAAATGTTTTTCTGAGGCCTACATCTCACCAGACCGCATTTCATGATTTCTAAATAAATATTTATAGAAGTATTCCATCGACCCCAATTTAGATTAGTTTGAATATAGGTCGGTGGAGGAGTATCAAGTACTCCACCGACCAAACGGAATGAGCGTACTGTCTGGATGTATTTATGTGTATAAATGTATTTATTTGTATGAATGTAGTGTTTGAAAGGGTGAAAATAATATAGACTTAGTTCGGGGATGGAATGACCTAGATGTCGGAAGCCCTAGTAAAAAAAATGAAAAAAAGTATAGTAGTGGTGCACCCTTTGGAAATTATTGTAATTGATTAAGTCATTAATCAAAATTTTAAATACATTGTTCAATTTTTTTGTAAACAATTCTACAGAAAAAATCGCTTAAATTTCCTTTTCCCATATTCTTCTCATAGAATGTACCTAAGTTCTATAAAAAAAGTAAAATTAACACTTGATTATAGATAGGTTTATACAAATTATTACATTTTGAATTTATGGTAAAGTTCTAAGCAATGTACAGTTTAAACAATTTCTGCTGCACCACCAGTAGCAGGTGATCGGTCGAGCTCTCCCGTATGAATTAATCAAGCTAACAACTAATATCAGGGTGGTGCTGGAAATAATGCCAATGTGACGATTTCTTTTGATAAATTGTTGCATAGGTAGGCAAGTTGTTGCCTGGGGTGGTAGCCTTGTTTATTATAATCCCTTTTCTGCCCTCCGGCCTTTAAGACTCCCTTCCCCCTTTCCCGAAGGCGGCTTTATACCATCTGCATTCCATAAATCCGGGAGCTCCCAGTAGAAAAGTCTCTTATTAACTTTTTACTTTAAATGGGCAGGCCTTTCATATTTCGTTCTGCCCCTCGGATTCTCGGAAACAGCCCCTTCGTCAAGTCGTTGCCACTTATTTGACTTTATAATGCCTTCTTTCTCCAATTGGTTGAGGCCTTTTTCAATACCGGAACATTCGAAAAACAATTTTCAAACGTTATGAATCAAAATGAAGATAAACTCGAGGAAAAGCAGTGTTTGAAAAAAAATATAGAAACTTTAAAGATAAAAAGGAGAATGGGGCAGTTATTAAATGAAAATGACGATATAGTGTTGAAATAGGCATATAAAAGATTTGGGAAAGTTTTGAATAACGATGATTGATGAAGGATAGAATGCGGCAAATGTTTATCTCTTCAGCCGATTGTGAAAGACAGAAAGAAAGAGAGAGAGTGAGAGAGAGAGAGAGAGAGATAGAGAGAGAGAGAGTGAGAGAGAGAGATAGTGAGAGAGAGAGAGAGAAAGAGAGCGAGAGAGACAGATTTTCTCTCGTGCCGTCGTTTCTGCCGAACAATATAATTCTAAAAGTTTGGAAAATGATTGCGATGGGTTTGGACGTCAATACAACTATGGGTTGTTTACAGAAGAGGATAGATCATAATTCACATCGGTTTGGGATTCTACAAAGGATGATTAATGTTTATACCTAAGTTAAACACGATATAAAAAAAAATCTAATTACCTAACATTGTACTAATCAATGTTGCTTCAATGGTAAAATGTTGTATTTGTCATATCACTCTCTGGATCAAGATCAATATGATCAGCATGCTAAAAATATTAAACAGATCTAACAAAAAGGGTGACAAATTTAGATAGGATGCCGTAAGGCACCTTTGTTATTTTATTTCCTGAGAATATAGCATGTTTGAATTTTACATGAAATGTCCTATCGACTGAATAATATGGAACGTTCCTCGTACATTGTACAGAACCGGTTTTTATCATCAATAGCGCGGATCTCTTTCGAATCCGGTGGCTAAAACGTGCTGATCGGATGCTTGGGCAAAGAGCTTTTATTTCTGTGGCGCTTTGTATTTTAGGGACGGTGCGGTACCTCATTACATATCAATGGCCAGTCAGTCCTCGCTGGTCATCACAAGGCTAGGTGCCTGTCGCAAAATCCAATCAGTCCATTCGCACAGTCCTTTGATCACCCTACCCTTGTAACGCGTTAAACGGTTTTCGGCCCTGTTTCAATTCCCGTCGCCCGCACCACAGCCCTTAATCCCTTGCCGAGGCGTTTGAAATCGAAACCTCGATTAAATAAAACTTGAGATTTAATTTTTTTTTAAACAGATTTGGTAGTAAAATTTAGTTCATTCTTGTCAACTGTATGGAAATTTTTTAAAATATTTACACAATCTACACACTCTATTACAGGTTCAACTTCAAAAATTTAAAATTGCTTCGAAACATAAATTAGAAAATTATGGGATTGTTTTTTTGGAGTCACTGGATTAAAGCGGAGAACACAATTACCCGATGCAACGCTATACGACGCTACCCGATGCTACCCGACGCATTGTCATGCTTTCGTAGTGCGTGCATATCTATGCGACGTCAAGTGCACGCCACGTACAGTCGCACATCGTGTATCACAATAATCACTATCACAATCGCAACGCCTCTTTTCTTCTTAATGCAGTATTTTGAGCAAAATCATGTAATAAATTGTTAGTTAAATTTAATGGGCACAACCTTGTAATAAATTGCTTGTTCAATTTAATTATTTTAAATAAAGTTATTCCGGTGTTTTGATAAATTTTTTACTAACCATCATAAATAAATAATTTTTATAAAAACATGAATTTTTGAATTTGTTTTACATTAAAATAGGAATGTTGTAATTAATATAACAACAAAATTACATGTACCTACTTTGAAATAAACTACAGAAAGTATGAGTGTCCTATCCTGAAGCTACTCGACGAAAATGGTATAATTTTATGAGAAAAAGCATGGAATAAATTGTTAGTTAAATTTTATGAGCAAAACCATGAAATAAATTGGTAGTTAAATTTAATGGGCACAACCATGTAATAAATTGCTTGTTCAATTTAATTGTTTTAAATAAAGTTATTCCGGTGTTTTGATAAATTTTTTCCTAATCATCATAACTAAATAATTTTTATAAAAACATGAATTTTTGAATTTGGTTTACATTAAATTAGGAATGTTGTAATTAATATAACGACAAAATTACATGTACCTAGTTTGAAATAAACTACAGAAAATATGAGTGTCCTGTTCTGACGCTACACGACGAAAATGGTATTATTTTATGATAAAAAGCATGGAACAATTGTTAGTTAAATTTTATGAGCAAAACTATGAAATAAATTGTTAGTTAAATTTTGTGAGCAAAACCTTGTAATAACTTGTTAGTTAAATGCATTATATCAAAAAATAGTATTCCGGTGTTTTGATCAATTTTCTATCAAACTATTAAAATTAATTTTTTTAAAATAAAAACTAATGAATAATTGATCTCGGTTAATTTTGTTTATATTAAAATAAGTATGTTGTAATTAATATAATGACAATAATAAATGTAGTTTGAATAAAAATATGAGTGCCCGGTTCTTTTGTTTTCGACTGTACTCAATGCTACCCGACGAAAATCTGGACAGTGGGGATCGCAGAGCATAGAGTAGGGTAGTGTTGCATGGCATCGGGCAGATGTGGTAATACAATCTTATGGAAAATTGGACTTTGGATATGCGTCGGGTAGCATCGGGTAGCGTTGCATAGCGTTGTATCGGGTAAGTGTGTTCCCCGCTTAAAACGTATACTTTCGTAGTTTCTTCCTGGTCTGCCAATGTTCGCTCGTTTCGTGTCAGACGTAAAAAAAATATAAATGACTTACATACTACTAGCATCAAATTCGTTTTAAATCATTTCACCAAGGTTGTGCTTCTATAAAAAAAATTCTCGTTGACCGGAATTGATTGTAATCTGAAAAAGCTCTCAACAAATTTGCTAGGTGACGTAGTACGTCCGAAAAAGAGTGTAACAGTTTTTGCAGTGTCACCATCGAAATATAACGCCTTGAGTTGTCATGGATGAAAAGTATCCATTTCTGTTCTGAAATACAGGCCACTTTTCTTTTATAGCCGAATCCGGGTCGAGTCTGGAACATTATTTTATGGAATTGACAGTTTCGTTTCTTCTTCGGTCAGCCTATAAACGGTAAGCTGGGTTTCATTTCGCTTTCCCCCTTCGTACAGCTTTATATTGAAACCACTTGTGGTTTAAAAGAAATCACGAACTATAACGAGGTCTTTTCAGTCTTTTCTGTACAGAATCCGTACAATCGTTCGTACATTTGAGTCCATTTACAGTAAAACAGTCTTCACTTCTTTTCAAATCGGATTTCAAAAAACTTTGGGTCGTAAAAGTTATACGCACGGTGAGCCGACAACACATTCCCCATCGAAATTTTGTAAAATTAAAAAAAGTCTCACATATTCAAAACAACGGAAAGAAAAGAAGTTCCAAATGATCAGAACAGCTTTACTAAAAGTTCATCAGACACCCATTAAACGATGTTTATGTTCAAAATAAAATTTATTATTTCTATTAAAATTCTGAATATCTTTCGAAAATAAAACGTTTCTGTCTGCAATCAGTTAGTTACTACTTACAATATAATTCCCAGACTTCAAAATTCATCCGTCGTTGGATCTGGATGTCATTACTTTGGTCTTTTTTTACGAATAGTAATTCATTATTTGGATTATAATTAGAGTGAATCGAAAAAAAAACGAAAGAGTAATGAAGATGGCAAAAATAGGAAACGCGTCTTGGAAATTAAAACGGCCATAAATAAGCAGTCCATAATGACCGGAAACTTCCCAATTACATGCCCCGTAGCACGAAAAGGGGAAAACGCCAAATTTCCTAAGACGGTTAATTAAATGAGTCGAAATGTTAATTTTGGTTCTTGTGGAAAGGGCAGCATCACAAAATTTGAATGTTTCTCAGGTTTGGGAAAATTTGAAAATCCGATCTATGATAACCGAAAATGAAAAAATTTAGATGTAATTTTTTTTGTGGCTGAATCACAAAATCCAGGAATGGTTTTAATATATAAGTGGTTACTATTTATCGTTTTCCTAAAGTTTATTTTTGTAATTTGTTCAAGTCGTGAGGAGCGGTCAAGGATGAGGTAGTTTAGAAAAACGATTTTTTTATTTTTTTTTACGACTTTCGACCTATGTTCGGGTCATCTTAGGGGCTTGGGTAAATTACAAACATATGTTGATTGGAAAAAATTTGATGTGAGATGTAAATATATATTGTATTTTTTCCAATCAACATATGTTGTCATTTACCTAGGTTCTGAAGATGATACGAACATAGGTCGAAACGTCGGCAAAAAAATATAAAAGGTTTTTTCCTAAACTACCGCATTCTTGACCGTTTCTCAGGTCTTCAACCAATTATGAAACAACCGGTCACTAAGAAACACACGTTTAATTTTGTATAGAAATCTGGGTGTTACCATACCTCCAACACAGGGTGCTATGTCAAAATATTTATTTAATAGTGTATGGGATGTTGGGTCTAATAATCTAACTTTACATTTAGGTTAGATTTTAGTGTAAGTTGTTGCAATTTGATTGATATGTTTGTACATTGTTTCAGTTGACATTTGACACATTCACCGTTGGCAAGTTTGTTTCCTTCACGACGGACGGCTGCCCTGACGGCCATATGTCAATTCAGGAATCCGAAAGGCCATTAACGGGAGGTCAATGGTGCGGAAGCGCCTGGGGGTACACCGTCTATTACAGTGAAACAAGATCGCTTAATCTAACACTCCAGCTGGACAGGCTGTCCGAACAGGTAAAAATGAGGATTAAACCTTTTCACAGATCCACGCTAAATTTTCAATCCTTTCCAGGGTATAGGATACAATTTCGATTTCAAATTAGCGTACAAGTTCCTGAAGCGAGGCGAGGCCCACCTGCGCTACGGGAACCGATCCGTCGCCAGCTGGAGGGGTGACCTGGTCCCAGGGAGTTATTGTGATAGAATTTTGGAGGGCTGTGACATTAGGCCGTGTCGAATCCAGTCGCCTAATTACCCCGGTGTCTACCCGAGGAACATCACTTGCTATTACAGAGTGGAGCACAGGCAAGTGCAGAGGGGAAAACACGTCCTTCTCGCTGTCCGGCAGAGGAACAGCCACAAAGTACACATTAAAGATCAGATAGTCAAATACGATAGAAGCCAAAGGGTGTTAAGGTAAGCTCATAGATTATGCTTTCAAGTTAATATTGCAAGTTTTTCTAAAAAAAATAACGTATTTCCCATTTTATTTCTATTCAATCAGTTAAAATAATAGCACAAATTCTGCTAAATATGAAATAGTGTCAAAGTAGTCATATTTTTTTAAAAATCAGTTTGTTATTGATCCGAATCTATCATCGAAAAAAAGTGTGATATTTCGGAAAAAATAGCACACGTCATTGTCAAGTTGAGGGGGGGTCTTCTAAACGGTATATATTGTAACATTTTTAAGGTTACAGTGCTATTTTTTACGTACTACATAATTGATGCAACAGACAAGAAGAAACCTCAGAATTCTCTGTGTCTCGAACACTTATGAATGCCAAAAAAATGGATTAATCACACACTAAAGTAAGATTACGCTATTTATCAACTATTAATTATTTATTTATTCATTTAGAGATTCTAGAAGGTACAAAAAATTAATCATGTCCTATCAGTGTTGTAAATTGTATGATTTTGATGTTCTTATAATTCAGGCCCTGAGGATGACTTGAAATAAATGTGTGGTGATTAGTGACCGAGAATCGACATCGAAACCCCAGGCCCTGAAGATGATCTCAATAAAGATCGAAACGTTGGCATGATAAAGAAAATGTGTTTCTGAAACCTACATCACACCAGACCGCATCTCACGATTTCTAAATAAAAAACTTGAAATAAAGTGAAAAGCGTGGCAGAACTGTTTTTGAATTAAGAAAAACCCCAACCTTGGCTATAACTTCGACAACTGGTGAAAATCTATACATTATGACAATTCGTCTATGAGGTTTCGTGGTCCGATTGGCCAAACAAGTTCTTTTCAATTAATTAATCTTTAATTAAGGCTTTGGTTGAGATAAAAAAGTCAGTGTCACGAGCGGGATTCGAATCCACGACCTTCGGCTAAATACGCTGCTGCTCTACCACTTGAGCTATCGTGACTTCGATCCACTCGGACACCAACTTCCCATCTCAACCCCACCTTTTTGAATTTTCAATCCTTTTTGCCATTATTGAAATGTCAATGTATTTAGCCAAAGGTCATCGGTTTGACTCCCGTTAGTGACACTGACTTTTTTATCCCAACCAAAACCTTAATTAAAGATTAATTAATTGTAAATTATTACAATTGTTGCGAATTCTTGAACTGGCTAAGTACATGTGGTCACGAATTTTAGTACAACTTTTTTCGAGTTACTAGGTCGAAAAATATTAGAGGTGTAAACGGGCGTTTTTATGTACAAATACGTAAAGGTTTATATATATCAATTAGATGTTGAATCTAATTTCTAATCTAATAAGAAAATAGTTAGATTTTCCTTTTATACAGACAACAAGAAAATGGTATGTTGGATTTTATTAATTGAGATTAGATCCACAGGAAGTTTTGGATAAGTTTACAACCCTATAATTCACCTCGGATTGCATTACACCTAAACAAATGTATCCGAATCAGCGATATATAACAAAATATATTTTTTTGCTTATTCACGATCCCGCCATACCTTAGCGAGCCCTACACCGGCAGACTGCAGCAATTTATTAAAATTCTGACTCTCGAAAAAGAGTCTTTAAACTTCACACCTTTTTCAAGTCATAGCTGGTTAAAAGGGCGACTGAACAAAGGTAAAGGTTTGTAAATATTTGCCTCTGAATAAACCGTTTGCAGAGATTTTGTTGTTTTATCCTTATAGTTTTCACTTATGAAATAAAAACCAAAATGTTTTTAAAATATATCATTGACGCGAAATACAGTTTTATTAGCGTGTACATTATTCAAAATGGAATTACTGATAAGTTTATTTTAGATAAGTTGAAAACCTAACATCGGATGAGAACAATGCCCCTGGATAATAGAGCAAAAAAAAATTGCTAAAAACATTCGTATTTTACGTATTTTTAATAACAATTTTATTGGTTTAATCTAATGCAAGCGACTTTTGGTTTTTGTAACTTTTTATACAGAGTCCTTTTTAGATGAATTTCTCTTGAACCAATGCCACCTTTTTTAGAAAAAAATTGTGCAAGGAACTTCAGGCCCAGTTCACCTTCAGAATTTTAAATACGATCCTATACATCCTGACATGTAGTTTTTAAAGAATTTCTTACGCCGAAAACACTGGTGCAATCGGATTCTAAATTGGTCAAAAAATGACAAAGTTATGGCAAAAAGTTTGAAAAAGCGCGTTTCTTTTGTTTAGTTGTTAATTCCAATAACTTGGCTCTTCACTAAAGTAAACATAAATTGCATTTATTGTTTACATTCTGTCACTGTTTCTCAAACACGCATTATGAGAGCAAATCTTAATTCACGGAAGTAAATAAATTACATTCATTATTCCATTCAAAATGAACCCAAGAGCATATTTTTCCGATTAACAGCAAGTTGATCTGTACGACTGCTTTATTGATATTTTCGTGCAGTCGAGTTGTACTCCAAGATATTTCCTGATTGCCTAAGAGTAAACCATAAAACGTCTATTCGTGATGCTCGCAATATGAGGAGATACGGATCACTTGCTGGTCCGCCACAAAAAAACCAGCAGCTTAATGTCGTGGAGGAGCTACATATTTTACTTTATATGCTCGCGTAAATCCGATTCCTCTCTCCGATATGTTGAAAGGGTTTTAGGTTTTTCAACATATAAAATTAGAGATGCATTCCAGACTTAAAATTTTAAGCCGATCTTATATATGTTCAGATAGCAGTAGTATTTTCTTATTCTAGGTAGCAAATCGCCCAATATACATTCAAAGATAAAAAACTTGATTATTTGATTTAGTTGAGTATTCCAAAGTATGTCTTTTTACCGTTATGATAACTACAGCATAACTATTTTAATATAAACCAAATTAAAGAAGAATAGAAATTGATGATTTTTCACAAAAACTATTTAATTATGATGGTTTAAAAGAAATTTCTCGAACAATCCGGAAATTCATTTAGTGATAGATTAAAATTAAACTAACATATTTATTACCTAGTTTTATTCTGAATAAAGCTTATTACCTTCTCTGGCCTCGCGGAGGATCTTATGTTTCCTAGGCATCGAATAAATAAGCGATAGGATTTCGTCTTGTGAAACAGAATCCCTTTCTTCAACGAGAACGCCTTGAAACTGTTCATCGCTTCTTGGGGGCGGCGAACGATGTCTAACCCGTCTCTTTATCATGTCCTTTAACTGTTCTGTATGATTCATGTCAGAAGAACATACTGGACGATCCATTGTCGTAATCCCTACGTCCTCAAAATAATGGGTGACAACTCGAGCTAGATGGGATCCAGCATTATCATCCATTAAGATGAATTTTTCCCCAATGGAGCGAATGTGATATAAGCTTTCAGAAGAACTTCTTCAATGTAGCTTAGTGCAGTCAAAGATCCATCCTGTACGATAGTTTGTTGGCCATGGACTCCATAGATAAATTCCACCCCATACAATAAAGCGGGGAACAAACTGACGAAAAGCAACTCTATGCAACGATACCCGATGCTACCCGACGCAAATCCAAAGTTACCCCCGTGCACATCTGTCCGATGGCAGCAACTCTTCCCTCCCCTACGCCTACCCGATCCCCACTTTCCAGATTTTCGTCGGGTAGCATTGAGAACAGTTGAAGACAAAAGAACCGGACACTCACATTTTTATTCAAACTACATGTATTATTGTCGTTACATTAATTACTACATACGTATTTTAATATAAGCCAAATTAACCGAGATCAAAAATTTTCATTAGTTTTTATTTTAAAAAAGAAAATTTGTCGAAAGACCGGAATAAATTTATTTAAAACAATTAAGTTTAACAAACAATTTATTACAAGTTTTTGCTCAAAGTAGTGCATTAAGAACAAAAGAGGCGTTGCGACTGTGATTATTGTGATACACGATCTGTGACTGTAGGTGGCGTGCGCTTGACGGCGCATAGATGTGCACACCCCGCCAAAACGTCACAAGGCGACGGGTAGCATCGGGTAGTGTCGCATAGTGTATGTGTGTTCCCCGCTTAACTGTTTTAGAAAAGGCTGTTATTCAAACATGGAACATGAAGCAAAACTTATCCACTTCTTCTTCACAAATCGTCCAGTTAATCTGATTGCCACAAACCAAACCAGCACTCATCTCTGAATAAAACAGCCCCATCCCATTGTTCAAGTGTCCAAGCAAGATGCTGATTTATATTTGCCTTTCTATGCGATGCCTCCCCAGTAGTAGAAACAACCTGATGCAGGACGTCTAGAAACGTGCCTATTCACAGGAACTGTTAGAGCTCAGCCTTATATTACAGACAGTTTGGAGTTGACCCGATCAAGGAGGCAGTTAAATGACGGTTCGATAGTATGGTAAGAGCAATAAAACGAACGTTGTACATTTACCATTCTTCGATCGAGACTTCCGATGTCATTAACCAGCTGTAGACCAATGATAGATGGAGAACGCGGCACAACCAGTGGCTATTCGTATACGCTTAGCCCGTCGTTGGTCAAAGCATCTGCCCCGGGCAGATATTCTCGACTTACAACCATGCTTTTAAAACGAAGAAAATTAATTTTTTGTTGAAATTTGTTTCATCAAAGAAAACAATTTAAAAATCATTTAATTCACTCGACAAGTTGTCTCTGGAAAGGGCGAAATTGAACTGATTTCCTTTATTTTTAATCTAAAGAGTTTAAAAGGATTGCTAACACTCCATAAAGGTAAACAAAAAGTTAATAATAATGTGTTTACCTTTTAAATCAAAATCATTAAACATAGTTATTATGGAAATTAACAACATGAAAGTGTCCGGTTTTTTGTCTTTGAGTGTATAATAACAATGAAATACATGCAGAACAAAGGCTGTTAATCATATTTAAAAATATGTTTATTACTTTATTATGTCCGTAAGTTCAAGGGCCTATTGGCACGTGTATAACATTTTTCTACCAAATATGGCTATATTGTATAGATGGAAAAAGTTCATTATCAAAAAATAAAATAAAACGTAAATTGATATTAATTAAGAACTCATCAAATATATTACTACAAATATATAATTGCCTGCTGTCAATGAAGTACAATAAATTATATATATATATATATATATATATATATATATACATAAACTTTGTGTTTAATTAAACTTTATGTAAGGTCTTGGTTGAGATACAAAAAGTCAGCGTCACGCGGGGGATTCGAACCCACGACCTTCGGTGAAATACGCCTCTGCTCTACCACTTGAGCTATCGTGACTTCGATCAACTAAGAGACCAACTTCTAATCTCAACTCACCTTTCGAGTTTTCTCTCCTTTTTGCCATTTTTCAAATGTCGTGTAATCTATTTAATTCTCGGCGACGAATGAAACGGCCACGGAGAGCTTTCGTGAAGATATACTTCAATTTAATTATTAAATCCATTACAGTTCGTGGTCCGATTGACCAAATAACTTCTTTCAATTAATTAAACTTTACGTAAGGTATTGTTGAGGTAAAAAAAGTCAGTGTGACGAGCGGGATTCGAACCCCACAACCTTCGTCTAAATACGGCGCTGCTCTATTACTTGACAAATGGCAAACAAGAGGGAAAATTCGAATCCACTCGGACACCAATATTTTATCTCAACCAATACCTAACATAAAGATTAATTGAAAGATGTTATTTGGTCAATCGCACCACGAAATGCAATGGATTTAATAAATTAAATGAAGTATGGCTTCACTAAAGCTCTCTGTGGTCATGTGGCGATTTCATTATTCGCCGAGAATCAAATAGATTACAAATTTGAAAAATGGCAAAAATGAGGGAGAATACGAAAGGTGTGTTGAGTTGAGAAGTTGGTGTTCGGGTGGATCGAAGTCACAATAGCTCAAGTGGTAGAGCAGCGGCGTATTTAGCCGAAGGTCGTGGGTTCGAATCCCCCTCGTGACATTGACTTTTTTATCTCAACCAATACCTTAAATAATTGAAAGAAGTTATTTGTTCAATCGGACTGTTATGTAATTTTGTTTTATTGGATGTTTTCTAGTTTATCATATTTTCAAAGATAATAGCCTAACTTACGATTAGAACGGATAGGTTTCTAGGACGTAATCCGTCTAAATATAACATTTAGATAACGCTAAATAAAATTCACTAATGACAGTTTTTATTTTGTGTTCACGTCTACTATAATCTGATAAAATTATGCTTCACGTACAAATATCCAATCATTGCAGAAACCATAGTACAAACAGTCAAGAGATGACATTTTCGTTTAAGAATATAGAGGCAAAGGAAACAGACAAGATGAGAAAGTTACATAGATAAACAGATCGAAATATAGATAGGTACAGAGATCAACTCTCGTAGGCCTGTATCCGCTGTTTGTTTTCAATTAGACTCGTTTCGCTTCCCCTCCTTCTACATGTCTTCAGTGGTTTGATCTTATTTTTATCTAATCTTCTGGATAAGTAAAATACGTTTTGAATTGAATTTAAGTTCACGTTTTGTCAGGTTTATGTTTTTATATGCGACATCCGCAATTGTTACTAAATTCACTAATTTCGTGGTCCGCTTGACCAATTAATATATTACAATTAATTAAGGTTTTCAGTAGAGATAAAAAAGTCAATGGCACGAGCGGCATTCGAACCCACGTCCTTCGGCTAGATACGCCGCTGCTCTACCACTTGAGCTATCGTGACCTCGATCCACTCGGACACCAACTTCCCATCTCAACCGCACCTTTTGAATTTTCCCTCCTTTTTGGCATTTTTCAATTTCGGTTCGAATCCGGCTTGTGCCATTGACTTTTTTATCTCAACTAAAAACCTTAATTATATGTAATTGTTACTAAAGTTGTTTATTAAACAGTCCTTGGATATTATTACTTTACTTAGTGTTAACAAAAAAAAATATTCTGCAAGGTAAAAAAAGCTAGATTTAACTTTAGCGGAGAATGATCAAAGGCTATCGTTATGGTAGTTTGCTAGGCCAATTAGTCAGTATAAATGTTTGCGCGAAAAAAAAGAAGATTGGATTCCATTAGAAAAAGGTTGAACAAACTAGAAGCTTGCTCATTAGTCAGTTTGCAAAATAAATCAACGATCTTTTACTGAAACACGGCCGAAGAGGCATGAATTAGGGTGTACAATGAAGTTTTAATATTTATTAGGGACACCCTGTAAAAAGCTGCCCGAGACGATAGGGCGGATGTTCCTAGCGGTGATATATGGTTGAGATAAGTCTATATTGGGTATTACGGACCAAGGGTGGTTTTTTGCCGTGGACGTGTTGCCCTAATTGGCGAAACCCAGAATGGAAAGCTGAAATTAGCCTACCTTCCAATCTTTATTCTACCAGATATTATAAACCAGATATTATATAATGCATTATTCTGATTGAACAAAGGTTTTTTTAATTAACGAACTACGGATGTTTCGTACACATTTTATAATAAATCTTTTATGTTTGAATAAAACTCATTATCCCAAACGCAAATTTTAAAATTTAAATCTATCTTCCTTTTGGGCAGAGCAAATGGTGGCATTAAAAATATTCCCTACATAAACGCGATATTTTATAACAATGGTACCATTGTTTACCATTTTACTTTAACAATATTAACTTTATCTTTGGATTTATTTATTTCAAACCCGGCTCTGTTAATGGCCATATTCGACATCCACTTCATCATTATAAAACTTAGTTAATCTCCCCTTTCACCGAATCACACAATTCTCGGTGCAACTTTGAACACTCTCGACTGTTTGCACTACTATAAATAGATTAACTAGCACAAGATGAGAGAGTCTTACTAATCTAATAGAAGGCGTCGGTATTCCATAAGGGTTGCGTTATCGGTTGGACATAAGTGATTCACCTACAAAATACACCTACTTAGCGCATAGGTTGTAGATAACGTCTGATACTTGTTTAAAATTGATTTACGACTTCGAAACACTTGACATCTATGACATGTCTGATTGCTTTCCAGGATTTCTTGCTCTTTTTGAAAGTTTCGATAAACACCATAAAACTCAATGTACAACTCTCTCATTGCGCAGACGATACAGATTCACGCTAAAATAACACTCACGCTAATAAATACAGTCACTCTCCAAACACACTATGAACACAAAAACTACATGACTACATAAAATAAAACATCCTCTTTCCTCCAATAATCAAAATAAGGTTCCCAAATATTCGTTGCCATGCTCAAGCACAATTCTCATATCGGCTGGCATTCCTACGCGTTCAGTTAGGTGGATATATCGAGCCACCTTTCTTTGCCTAGACATATTCGTGGGCTTTGGCCAGTGTGTCAGCTGTTGTCAGCTATCGCATGGTCTAGCCTTAATCGTTGAGGATGACTTCAAATACGAGTCAGATCCTCCAACGGCTATCAATCGACAATGCTCGTGATTCGTCAGAGCTTTTCCATTAACCGGGTCCATTGACTATGTAACTGTACAGGCCGGAGGTAGGTACGTCTCGGCCTGAGCCACCTCGTCTGCCTTTTCATTACCCTCCGGTACTATGCGTCGAGCTACTAACAAGCATCGTTTTGCCGGGACGCTAGTGGTACCCCTCCAACAAAAGCACTACGGGAAGGACGACGGAAAACTGTCACGAACATCCGTCACCGCCCTGAGAGAATCGGTGAAGACAAGGTAGGCAGAGCCACCATAGTTTCGAATCACCCCAAACACGGCCAAATCGCATACAGTTCTGCCGTGAAACAACCATGAGGTGGACGCACCCTCGTGATACACGGCACACGCCACAACCTCGCCGCTCTTAGACCAATCTGTTAAAGCGAATGGTCTTGTTTGGCAAGGAACCCCGCCGCATGGCTGAGGGTGAGCTGCTCCCTCCAAAATTTAGGCGGCATCACTCCCAGCTCGCAGCACAGTCTGGCCAAAATGCTTGTACTAAACACTCCAGCGACCGCTGAAAGACCCTCATAGAGTCCATCGAGCTTCAGCTGGCTCGTTTTTCAGGCTGCCCAATAGGCCATGCAATCATTCTGTGTGCTCCATACCTGATTTGACCGTCGAACTTTACTAATTTTATCACTTTCCTTCTACGTAATTAGTCTTTACATACCTTACCGCCCCTCAAGGCTGTGAGCCCTCTTCAGCTTCAAAGTCGGACGCACACGGTTTTCGACTTAGGAAAGGCCCTTCTAGACACAACGTTTATCGCAGACTACATCTGAACACATATCACCGGGGACACCATTTTCTTGAACAAAGTCACAGGAAAGCACGGACACCCATTTTGACAAGGCACCTTCAGTTCCACAGGAAAGCCTCTTGGAAACTAGGAAAATGGTCTCTAAATCCGATATCCCTACTGATTTTCTAAGTATCACACGTCGTACTCCGTGTATAATATTATGGTTCTGCATAAGTGTTCGTGGACTCATTTGGCCTAACGCTGGGAGAAAAAAATCAATTGTGTTTTTCGGATGAGATTCGTACATAATGGATAGTGCGATATGTGATTTATGGTACCAACCGGTGAGGGGGATAAGAAATTATAAATAATTCAAAAATGGCAGTATATTTTGGACGGTCAATAGAAACAGGTGGGCGAAATGATAAAAATCGTGGGCAGGTTAAAAAACCTCCTACAGGATGAGGAAGCCGAGGTCAACCAAAAGTTCTCTTTCTACTTTGTTTAGTCGGAATGTTTTATGCATGACTCCTAGGGTAAAGAGAACGCCTTCGCGATGTCGTAGAGGGACGGGCGAATGTTTCCTTCCTGGGCTTGGTTTTGTGAAGTGGTCCGTGCCATCCCCTGCTTCGTCACACTTCAATATATTAAGGGAACTTTATTAAGTAAACATACGGGCTCCTTCCTCCCTTTATTGGTTCCTCCACTTGTTTATACAGAGTCTTCTTTGTTCGGCCGATCTCTTTCTAATTATTCCAGGATCTACTATTGAAACGCCCCACCCGCCCTTTCTCCATCACACGCCGCCCTTCTCTGAGGAATTTTTCCAATTATTGAACCTTTCTTCTTTTTTTCCTTAGATCAACAATCTCTTGTTAAATTGTTTTTTGATCGCGGTAACAGCTTTGAAAGTGCCCAGTCCTCCATAAATACATTTATTGCTACCTAAATCCTTCCTTATTTGTCAGATTAACAAGATATCAAATATGTAACATGTTTTATATTTTATGATAGTAATAATTTCTTTTTGTTTATTTATTTTATTTTCCTGTAGACAATATGCTGACTGCAAGCAAGTCGTTTCATAACTTTTTGAACTCTTAAATTATGAATTTATTACAAATAAATCATATAGTTTAATAATATTTTATTTATTTGGATAAAAATTAAAACATTTATTCACTTCGAGAATGAATTGTTTAATTTAGGAAAATGCCAGGTAGCATTTTAAATTTCAAATATTCAAATTTCCTATGGATTAAAGATGAAAAAAGGTTTTTAGACTTTTATGAGAACGTTAAAACATAGGTATTTAGTTTAAACATCAGATGGGTCAAAAATATGTTTCCAATTTTACACATTAAAACCTAGTACTTTAATTCAATAGTAATTATTTATTATTTTAAATTTCAATTAATTAAGGTTTTTAGTTGAGATAAAAAGTCAGTGTCACGAGCGGGATTCGAACCCACCACCTTCGGTTGAATACGCCGCTGCTCTACCGCTATCGTGACTTCGATCCACTCGGACACTAAATTCTCATCCCAACCTCACCTTTCCCTCCTTTTTGCCATTTTTCAACTTAAATCTCAACTAAAAACCTTGATTAATTGAAATATATCAATTGGTCAAGCGGACCACGAAAACTAGTGAATTATTTTAAATTTGTTACTACGTGTTATATTATTATGATATTATGTTGATAATAAATTAACTTCTCAAATAGACTGGAATGAGAAGTACTTTTGTGGATCTCGCTGAACGGACTACTACTTATTTGCTCCGTTTTCACTCGCTGGTTTATTGAACTACTCAAACGCGTTTCGCCATTGCGCCATCTTCAGTGAAATGCTGTCTGAAGTTAGCGCAATGCCGAACGCGTTTGGGAAGTTCAACAAACCCGAGAGTGAAGACGGACCCGATAGTGGCCCATTACCGGTTCAGCGAGTTCACCGACCCAGAGACAATACCCAACATGAACTCTAATTTTGTGAATGACAACATGTAGATTATGGGTTTTGGGAGAATAATATAGAATGGAAGTTGGGCAAGGACGGAGTGGTATCACGCAAAATTAAAACGACACTAAAAAACCGCTAAACATATTTTGTTGGATATGTTTCATATTCAAACCTACAATTTGCTCAAAAGTTTCTACAATCAATCAAACAACAACCGTATTTGAATCTTTCCCATTTTTAAATTTAATTGCAAACTTATATAATTGTGATACTGAAGTTGGAAAGGTTTGACATAGTTGAAAAAAGAGCGTGCACATAATTCGAGCTGAATTGTGGTGTTTAGCGCCCTGATTGCCTGGCGTTCTCAGCGGTCGGGCCTCATTTGTTTCCGCTATATTTCAGTAAAATGTATCGTTTCTCTATCGTGAGAAGAAGATCGATTAGCATTGTAATTCCCGAATAAATGAAACTTTCAACCCGAACTGCTTAGCACTAAAACGGAGTTGACTTTTTTTTACACCGATGCCGACGCTCGCGGCAATCATTCTCCAAGCGGTGTTTTCTTATAGAATTGGATTCCGCCGTTCCGGTTTCAAAGGAAACCGCGCATTACCGTTTGAAAGTCAACGAACATTTGCTCTTCCATTACGAAGAAGATCCGTTTTCTCGACTAGAGTATAATGTGTGGTCGCAGGTAGCCCGCAGGCAACCTGCGGCTTTTCCTTCCAGTAATGAACGGAATTCCTCGGCAAATGCAAAGGTAAATTTACCCCAACTCGTTGTTTTTCTTCGTGAAGATTAATAACAAATTAAGGGTGCACATCATCATCAACCATTTAATTTCAACCATCACAATAATTCCTACATCGAAATTATATATTTTTAAATAATTTGTTTCTTGGTTTTATTTATAATAATAATAAGAAAATATGTTTGAAAAAATAATATTTCGAGTGTGCTCATTATTAATGCATTTGATTTTTAATATTATTGAAGGTTCGTGATGGTTTTCTGTGAAACTGTCTCGTAATTTAATTTTTGTCATTACCCATAAACGTTCTCATATGCTCTTTATATTTGATTTTATTTTTGATCGAGTCTTTTTGATGTGTTTACCTCCGTTATAGTGTTTTTTTAATCAAGTCGTGTGCATGTTTTTCATGCTATTTTATGCCTATTTTTAAATAGACTGATTTAGTTTATGCGCTATTGTCTAAATATGCATAACCTGACTGTTTTAAAAAAATATGTATTTTACTTACACTATGCCTATTTTGCTATTAAAATTTTATCGTCGTTAAAATACCTGGTAGTTATATTTTTTTTCATATGTAATGCCCTATTTTTTCACAAATTATGAAAATTTATTATTAATATATTCCTCAAAATCTAGCAACTCTCAAATTTATAGATTTGTTCCTGAGATATTGAAATTTTCCTTCAGAAGATTTTTTCGTATAACTTATTAAAAAAATGAGAAAGAATAAATTTTATTTTAAACAATATTTAATTGGAAATTATCTATTTCTTAAGAACCACTAATATTTTCAAAAAGAACAAATCAATTTGCGAGTTTCTGGTATTATTTTTTTTAGAATGGAAAGGGATTTCAAAATGGATAAAAGAAACATTCTCAAAAATCATCCATTTAATCAATTTATCTGTTATTTAAGTTTTTTAAATTTAAATTTATTTGTTATTAAATTCACTAGTTTCGTGGTCCGCTCGACCAATTAATATCTTACAATTAATTAAGGTCTTCAGTTGTGATAAAAAAGTCAATAGCACGAGCGGGATTCGAACCCACGATATTCGGCGTGATACGCCGCTGCTCTACCACTTGAGCTATAGTGACCTCGATCCACTCGGACACCAAATTCCCATCTCAACCACTTTATTTGTTATATTCACTAGTTTTCGTGGTCCGCTTGATCAATTAATATCTTTCAATTAATTAAAGTTTTTAGTTGAGATAAAAAAGTCAGTGTCACGAGCGGGATTCGAACACACGACCTTCGGCTAGATACGGCCTACCATTTGAGCTATCTTGACTTCGATCCCCTCGGGCACTAACTTTATTTGTTTCTATACATGATCGTACACTATACAAATTTGTATACATGATTAATATATCACACACTAGCACTAATCCAAGTACTGCACCGGTAGAACACATGATTTGAGGAGCCAGCCATTGCTTGCACTCAATGGGAATGGTTAGGTGGCAAGGATGTCCGGAGGCCACCGACAGTTGAGGCGGGTTTGTTAGGATGGGAATGAGTGGAGTAGGCTCGATCACTATGGTTACGATGGTTCGAAAGTTTAGGAATCTGAATCGGATCAGTTCGTTGACAAAAGGAATGTTGAGGTCTTTGTGGATAGTGAGGTTTGTGACTTAATAAGGAGTTTTGAAAATTTGTCTAAGGACTGTCGATTGTACGTACGAGATGACAGTACACCACCGCTCTATTGCGTATGTCCATATTGTTCTTAGTATTGTATGTTATCTTTGTCTTGGATGTCAAAGTAGATTTCAGTCTTAGAAGTCTTCGTAGTTTTCCAAGTCTTGTTTAAATTGTTGTTTTTAAGTCTTGTGTGGGGATTCCACGTCAGTCTGCTGTCAACGTACAGTCCATGGTATTTGACTTGAGTAGAAACTGGTATCTTTTTTTTGGATGTGCAATGGAGAATAAGACTGCTTTTTCAGCCTCAAAGCACACTGAGTCCATTTTCGTTCGTTAGTTTTTTTTTCTTAATTTTTTATACCAGTTAAGATAGTTTTGATAAAATCGAGGAAAATTAAATTTTTCTATTTGATTCAAATAAAACTTCAATCTTATCCTTTTTCTAACCAGTTCACAATAAAATTGATATTATATTGAGACTTTTTTTTAAGATTAATTCTTTTAAACATTTTAGAGTTTTACATACCATTTTTTTAGAATGTAAAGAACTTTTAAATTATGTGAATATTGTAGGGCAGTTCATGTAAAAAAACGTTGATCACATGTTCAGCTTAACAAGCCGAAATATTAAGTTATATAAACCTAATAGCACCAATAGATTCTAGTAAAAAGTTACCTTTTGAACAATTCTTAGTTTCACAATAAAATAAGCAGTGCAAAAATAGTCCGTATATATTTTTTATAAAAACACACGATATGTGAGTGTGGTCCAGTTATATTCGGGTTTCGCTGTGTCATTTTATTTTTGTGTTATCCCGCTCCGACCATGTCCAATCCAGTTACACAAATTCCCATTCTCTATTATCCGATCTCCCGCAACCCATAATCTACACATTGTCATCCACAAAATTACACGCCAATCCTTGTCAGAGAATATAGCAGCGTTATTTCCGGAGGTGATTTGTATCAGCAATATAATATCATAATAAAACAATCGGTAACAAATTTAAAAGAACAAAAATAATTTAGTACTATTGAAATAAAACATTTAGTTTTAATGTGGAAAAATGCGAAGATATTTTTTACACATTACGCCGCGCACCCACAAGAAAAGCGACACAACTCAACAAAAGAAAATTTTCCAAGAGAGACAAATAAAAGTTTACTTATTTGAATTATGTATTAAGTACACGCCATTACGGTTATTGGCAATAAAAACTGTCATGATCCATCATTTCTCCAAGACTTAAGTGAAAATTCAAAAATCCAGCTACGACCTTTCAAAAACTACCCCTTTTCGAGTTGAGTAGTAGCTCTCAGTAATTTAAGTTATGTGTTTGTTTTACCTATCATGGTCCATGAATGACTGTAAGTTACACAAACGAGCATAAATATCCATGTAGTAAGTTGTACTAAGATAATGTTTGACCAAATGTGCTTCCGTCCCGGAGTCAAGGCTATCTAGTTATTTAAAATACAAAATTAATTATTGAAATGATTATTAAAAATATTGTAGTTAAAACATTGAAAAATCGTTGAAACTGTAAAATAATGTAAAAGTGAGAAGACAATATTGTTAAAAAAATCATGGACAAACAAGATTATAATTGAAAAGGTTATTAAAATAAAATAAATTAAACTAAAATAATTCAGGACCACTGTAGAACAAGTATAACCTTGAAAAAAAAGCAAATTCCGTTATTACTGCCAAATTTTGATCTATTTTAAGGTTATCATCAGAGCCAAAATTAGTTTCAGATTACGAAAAATATATTTCTTCAATCCATTAGATTTCGTGGTCAGATTAACCAAATAAAGTCTTTCAAATAATTAATATTTAGTAAAGTATTGGTTGAAATAAAAAAGCCAGTGTCACGAGAGGGATTCGAACTCAAAACCTCCGGCTGAATTCGCCGCTGCTCTACCACTTGAGCTATCCTGACTTCGGTCCACTGGGACACCAAGTTTTTGTCTCAACCAATACCTTACATAAAGATTAATTGAAAGATGTTATTTGGTCAATGGGACCACGTAATCTAATGGATTTTGTAAGTTAAATGAAGTATATCTTCACTAAAGCTCTCCGTGGCCATTTCATTTATCGCCGAGAATCAAATAGATTACACGACATTTGAAAAATGGCAAAAAGGAGAAAAAATTCGAAAGATGTGTTGAGATGGGAAGTTGGCATCTGAGTGGATCGAAGTCACGATAGCTCAAGTGGTAGAGCAGCGGCGTATTTAGCCGAACGTCGTGGGTTCGAATCACGCTCGTGACACTGCCTTTTTTTATTTGAAACAATACCTTGCATAAAAATTAATATATTTGTACTTTTAATTTATCTTTACTTTATCTATTTATTATATTACTTACACCGTTGCTTTAAAGCTAGACGCAGAACTAAGTTATGCCACTTTTCGTGAATGGTGACAGCACGTTCCTGCCAGTTGTGCCATTTTTCCTGTAGCATCACACACCGGAATACTTGAAAAACAACTAAAAAACTGGATTTTATAATTTTTAAACCCTATCCTTGTGAGTGTGCGATATATGGATAATTTAAATTGTCATCATTACATTCAAATTTTCTAACAGCCGAAAAGAAAAAAAGTTATAAATTATTGAGTATTTCTTTTACAAACTACGGATAAATGTGTTTCATTAGTGGGAAATGGGTGAATAACCGTAATAAAACATTTTGAAGCTTTTAAAGAAGCTCGGCTTGCGCATTTCCATGAAATCTTCTATTTCTTATCTTATACTAAATCATCGTCATTTAAAATAAATTAGATCTGCGGAGCCGAGGAAGGAAAAGAGGCTTTTGCTAAAAGTTACAATTGTTGATGACCTGTTAAATTATGAATCCGCTCAGGTAGGGAGGGGAGTGAAAAGAAGCGAGAAAGAGCGAGTAAGAAGAAAGAGGCACAACTATATAAATGATTTCGGGAAAGGTCTTTGATGTAGTCCGAGAAAAGACTGGGCTTGTAATATCAAAGGTGTAACTATGTATGAATCGTAATAGATGAGAACGATTAGAAAAGAGTTTCCCTTCACAGAAGATTCTTCCCATTTTATGTTATAACTGCTTCCATCCTGTACAAATCCGTTTTCAGGCTTTCCACGCATTTCATTACTCATACTAAGATATACGTTCTTTTTAACTTTTCCAGTTAAAACGTTCTCATCCTTTCAGGCATTTAACGCATTATGGAATATAGCATTCTACTGCCGATTCCCAATAAAACTCGTTATTAAAAATAAATAAATAACCCTACCTGTACTGTACAATGGAAAATGTTTATTTTTTAATGTGAATTTATTATTTTTAAATTTACTAAATGAAAATGTCTTTTGTTTTCAAATACTAACGAAAATAACAAATACATTGATTTATTGACATTCTTGACTGAATTAAAGAAATATTATTTATTTTACAATTAATTAAGGTTTTTAGTTGAGATGAAGAAAAGCTAATGGCACGAGAGGGATTCGAACCCACGACCTTCGGCTAGACACGCCGCTGCTCTACCACCTGAGCTATCGTGACCTCGATTCACTCGGACATCAACTTCCTATCTCAACCCCACCTTTTGAGTTTTCCCTCCTTTTGCCATTTTTCAAATGTGTAATTGGTTTGGATTCTCGACGACAATTGAAACGTAGAGCTTTAGTGAAGTGTACTTCATTTTAAATCATTAATTCACTAGTTTTATTGGTCAGCTTGACCAATTAATATCTTTTGATTAATTAAGGTTTTTAGTTGAGATAAAAATGAAAAATTGCAAAAAGGAGGGAATATTAAAAAGGTGGGGGTGAAAAAAAGCTAATGGCACTAGACGGATTCGAACCCACGACCTTCGGCTAAATACGCCGTTGCTCTACCATTTGAGCTATCGTGACTTCGGTCCACTCGCCACCAAGTTTTTATCTCAACCAATACCTTACATAAAGATTAATTGAAAGATGTTATTTGGTCACTGGGACCACGTAATCGAATGGATTTAGTAAGTTAAATGAAGTATATCTTCAATAAAGCTCTCCGCGGCCATTTCATTTATCGTCGAGAATCAAATAGATTACACGACATTTGAAAAAAGGCAAAAAGGAGAGAAAATTCGAAAAGTGTGTTGATATGGGAAGTTGGCATCTGAGTGGATCGAAGTCACGATAGCAGAAGTGGTAGTGCTGCGGCGTATTTAGCCGAACGTCGTGAGTTCGAATCTCGCTCGTGACACTGCCTTTTTTATTTGAAACAATACCTTATATAAAAATTAATATATTTGTACTATTAAGGGGTGAGATTGAAATAATGATATAGATTCATAGATAGATAGATACATAGATAGAGAGATAGAGAGATAGTTAGAGAGAGAGAGAGAGAGAGTGAGAGAGAGAGAGAGAGAGAGAGAGAGAGAGAGAGAGAGAGAGAGAGAGAGAGAGNGGGGGGGGAGGGAGGGAGAGAGAGAGAGAGAGAGAGAGAGAGAGAGAGAGAGAATAATTTTTTTCTTATTATATTCGGAATTGTCCTCCAAATGACCTTGTAATAAACAAATTGTTAGTCACTCTGAGTACAACCAAAGGCGTCATATCAGTTGCGAGTATGACTGATTTGTGCTACTTGGTCTCTCGGATCAGAAATCTACATAATGCTGTTTAGCTATTGATTGCGTTTATTGATCATTCAGCTTTGTGAAAAGAGATTTAACTGGAAATTTTCACAACTACGTGTTTGAATGCAAAAAATTATAATCAAAAGTTCCAGTGGGTGCTTTGTTCCACGAGTACGCCTGTTTTCAAAGAATTATCGAATCAAATAGATTGTCACCTTGGGGGTAAATTTATACAAGCTTTGTTCACCGAGGCTTCAAACGTGTTTAACTTAGTTTCCAAGCCCGAATCAGTTGCACTCCCCTGGAAAGAGGAATCGCGTAGGCGGCACCTTTGCAGCGGGTAATGAGGCAAACATTCGCCCCTATGATTCCCTATACTTCCCACCTTCCACGTCGGGATGGGAAACTTTGGGAAAATTCATAGAGTCGGGTTGTTCAAGAAAGTTGTACATAATGGATTGGTCTCTCCACCGCCAAACAGCAGTTTAATAGTGATAAATCCCGTTTAACAGTTGTTTAATGATCCGCAAGGCTGGCCCGGACCCAAGCCCTATACATCATGTAATCGTTCTAAGTTTTAAGGACTTAATTACTACATACAGCCCTGCAATACTACAAAGTGGATATTAATTAGGCAATTTCCCTTAACTCCGTACGTAACATTAATATGAAAGCATAATTATCTAAAATATCTATCAAAATCAATACATTCTCAATAAACTTCATAATTAAATAATTTATTGTATTTACAGGAAAAACAACCGTACGGAAGGCTACTGACCATATATATAACTGGTGTTACACCGCTAGTTGACCCTAGACGTCAATCACAATTTAATTAGCCAGATTTTCCTATAAATTTTACACCTCCAAAATTCAATTTTCAATTACTCACACGCTTCTAATATTCTATAGCATAATGTAAAAACTATTTTACATGCCTAGGCTTAATTCTAACACCCCTGATATTTTTATTTCTGCACAAGCTACGATTTTTATAAAACTTATTTATCCACGCTCTAGGCTAAGTTAAGATCTAGATGATTTTTGTTCATGGATTATCAGAGAAATATGTCCCATCGATATAGAAAAACCAAAAAAGAGTTGCCAAAAATTGCGCGTGCGCCTGGAAGTTATATTTGTTTTTAATTTGAACGTAATCGTTTATAACCATAAATCCATAGTCCAAAAACATATCCTCGATTTAATGTTTTTTCCGAGAATTTGAAAATGAACTACAGTTTGTTTCCATGTCCAAATATTGTTGTCAAAGGAAAAAACGTCCAAAGTACAAATAAGTAAAAACAAACATAAACAAAACGTACAGTAAGCAAGGCGCGTCAATAAATTAAACCCAAGCATGACACATCGGACGTGCAGGTTTAGCGCAGAAAAGCGCCGCAGTTTTCTTTAGCATTTTATATACCACATCTGCAAGGGCCGTTTTTTATCCTGTCTAAACATTTCTAGCTAGATAGAAAAGCCTAAGCTGTTATCCCATTCCAAAATCACATCTACCACCATTCCGTTTTATTGATTCTCATCATCATATTGATTATTTTATACCGAGCTAATTTTTATAAAAGACATGGCCTTTTATTTTTACGCTGCTTATTTAATTATAAAGCAAAAAAAGGTTTGAAGGTAATTTTATATGTCGAAAATGCAATTGCTATTAGAATTTTAATAAATTGACTCGGTAAGCTGACCTGGGATCAACGTTGTTTCATATGTATTAGGTTTCGTAATCCGCTTGACGAAATCAATACTTTTCAATTAATTAATCTTTAATTAAGGATTTGGTTGAAATAAAAAAATCAGTGTCACAAGCGGGATTCGAACCCACGACCTTCGGCTAAATACGCCGCTGCTCTACCACTTGTGCTATCTTGACTTCCATCCACTCAGACACCAACTTCCCATCTCAACCACACCTTTCTTCCCTCCTTTGTGCCTCATTTGTCGCCGAGAATCAAATGGATTACACGACATTTGAAAAATGACAAAAAGGAGGGAAAATTCAAAAGGTGGGGTTGAGAAGGGAAGTTAATCCCGAGTGGATTCAATAAAATTAGCTAAAGGTCTAAACGCTTGAAATATTCTGACGAACCAATCCATCTTGCTGTACAATTTATAAATGTTGTGTAATCTCAACATTTGAAAAATGGCAAAAAGGAGGGAAAATTCGAAACGTTGGGTTGAGATGGGAAGTAGCTGTCCGAGTGGTCTGAGGTCACGATAGCTCAAGTGGTAGAGCAGCGGCGTTATTTAGCCGAAGGTCGTGGGATCGAATCCCGCTTGTGATACTGACTTTTTATCTCAACCAAAACCTTTTTAAAGGTTATTTTTTCAAAAGTAACGCACTATTTTTAACAAATTTAGAAAGTTATTTTCATTTCAAAACACTAACAACCGAAACTCAAACATTCATCGGTTCTTGAGATATTAAAATTTTCATTCAAAACTTGGTATTTTACTTCATCGTGTAACTGTTGTTATGTCAAGTTAGGTTGAAAAAATTAACATAAATTCAGTTTTTAATTTTTTTCCTTTTTTTCATTAGGAAGTAATTGAAATTTTCGTGTTGGAAGAACGAATCGATGAGTTTTGTCAATAATTTTTTTTAGACACATTTTGAAAGTTCTTTTCATTAAAACAAATAGTACCAGCAACTAAAAAAAATCATCGATTCGTCCTAGCGTGAATGAAGTTCTCTTTACGAACTGGATAATTTCAATATATCACGAACCTGATATTATTTAAAGTTGCTGTTCAACGGAACAAGTAAAAAATAATTTATCAAATTTTATTAAATTAAATTTTTAATTTCGCTTTTCCTAACGAGTTAAGCGATAAATTGAAATTATCGAGTTCTGGAGGAAAACAGCAGTATTTCTTGAGAAAAAATTTGATGAATTTTTGTGTTTCTGTTATATTTTTTTTAGAATAACAAAGACATTTAAATATGTATAAAAGTAGGACTTTTTATTTTTAAAATATTTATTACCAACTTGGCTTAACGCGCCAACTTATTAATATTCTAATAGCACCTGGAAATTATACCTCTGGTGATATAGAAATTATCTTTTAAATGTAGCTTTGCAACCATTCTTTGTTTTACAATAAAATGGGAAGTCTTTTATATTGTAATAACTTAAATTAGAGTAAAATGTATTTCCAACTAAATCGACATTAGAGATCTAAAGGTTATACTTTTTCCTTACTATTTCAAGATTTATGTCCTTTTAAAGCAATTAACGCATTTAAAATATATTTTTTTAAGTTACATTCGGGCGTCTGTGCCAACAAAGTTCAAAAGAAAAAAAAATGCGAGCGAGAAGACTTGTTTAGTTATTTAGGAATAAAAATTAAAGAAATAAAAATAAAGTACACATTTTTTTCAGTGACTCGTGTCAAGATTAAAACCCAGTATGACACACTGTACAGGTTTAGCATAGTAAAAAGTATTTTTTTCTTTAATCTGTCATATTCACATATCTAACTGAAAGAAACCAGTTTATGTCCAGTCCAAACATTTCCAGTTCTCTATATCTAGATTCCCAAGGGCTGTTTTCACATGTACCATGTATCTTCACATACACATATACAAAATAATATATAAATGTTATATATTTAGATCCTTATGTCTAAGTAATTACAAATAATTTTAAATGGATTGGTTATTCAATTTGATTTCTAGTTAAAAGCCGCACATACAAACTCATGGTTATATTAATTTTGTCCTTATATCGTATATTTCGTTATAAAATATATTGGACAGTGACCTATTGGGGAAAGAATTTGACTCGGCGACTAAAGACACCACAGGGCTCGTGTTGAAATCTCAGCGATCTATATACCTGCAAATTAGCATTTTTTTATGAACGGCTCCGAGGGTGTAGATATCACTGTTTTACAATTTGTATCTACAAACTATTAACTAAATTAAAGAAAAAATATAACTTTTTGTTACAATTTTCCCTGTAATTATGAAAGTTTTTAATTAAACATTTATTTTCAGTGATGAAGTTTTGTTAACTTTGTCTGTATTTATCCGAACTACTTTTAACAATATTGATCGTTACAAAACAACTTCTAGTTGTTGGAACTTTATGTATTACTCTTGTAAATCAAAGAAATAATTACGTCAAAATAAACAGTTTAATCTCTGTAATCAACAAACCCCTTCATTTCCTGGAGAATTCATTCATTTTTTCTAGGTTACGTGAAATGACAGAAAGTTCAATATTTATTAATTTTGAACCGAATTCGGCGTAACTTCGATTCCATGAAGGCTGGTTGAGAACTGTTGCACAAATTTTACGTTTCAGCTTCCGATTTCCCTCACGTCGGAACAGACTCACAAACAGGAAATTACGTACATTCGGATGGGCGTTGGCACAAAGGGAATTACATTTTATCGCTTGCCCCACACTATTGTTCATGTTTATCGATGCCCGAGCTAAACATTATTTCCTTGCCTAGTTATTAACTTTAGGCATGTTTTATTATACATTGCTTTTTTATTTAATTTATAACATTTATGTAAAGTCTGGTTGAGATGAAAGATTTGTGTCACGAACGTGGTTAGAGCACGGGGTATAGAGCCGGAGGTAGTAGGTTCGAGTCCCGCTCGTGACACTAATTACGACTAAACAAAACCAATAAAAATCAATAAATCCTAAAAGTTAGGATGAAGTAAGTCTTGGTTTTTGTAACTATAATAATCTCATTCAACACTATACATTATTCCATAAATGTTTAGCGGTCTTAATTGACCATATTAATTATTTGGTGTGATGTAGGTTTAGAAAAACATTAAAGATAGATAAAGAAATATCTAGGAAGAAAATTTCTAAACCTACATCACACCAGACTGCATCTCACGATCTCTAAACAATCATTACTTAACGGTAACTAAATATTACATATTTCAATTAATTACATTTTTTATCTAAGGTGAAAGAGATGAAAAAGTTAGTGTCACGAGCTAGGTTCGAACCCACGACCTTCGGCTAACTACATATTATAATAATTTATATATGTATACAGGAGTCATAATAGACCTCATTAATTATTTTAATTAATTTCACTATGCTAACAGTATTATCAGTATACTGTCTACTATTATACTATCTGTGCAATTAAGTAAAATAATTAATATGGCTAAAAATGACTACTAAATAAATATATTTTATTAATATAATATAATAATAATTACGTTAATATAATAATTACAGAAGTCGCCGAATCGAATCCTGTTTACACGATATTTGAAAATATGGCAAAACAACAGTTGGTGACCGAGTGGATCGAAGTCAAGCTCAAGTGGTTAGAGAAGCGGCGTATTGACCAAAAGATCGTGGGTTCGAATCCAGCTCGTGACAATAGTTTTTTCATCTCAACCAAGACCGTAAATTTCTAGGTTCATGATAATTACTTTAAAAATCTATAATGAATATACTCAGCACACAATAGGAGCAAATTCCGTTGAATCACATAACACAACGTAGGTTAACCTTACATATTATTTTTTTATCCTGTGTAGAAAAGAAATAAAAATAGTCGAGTGATTTATAACAACCTTAAAATTGGTAATACACAATCAAGAGAGTAACCATTAAAAAAATACATATTTATAATTTAAATATTTTACTCGTTTTCTATGGGCCATTGGCAAAAAGGCTCGGATAGGTGTATTAAATTAAAATAATCAGAAGTCTCGTTAAAATCGGTTATGCTTTGTCCGAGGCAGTCTCCTATTAAAAATTATTTTATTTTTATAATTGAACTTTTCGAAGTACAATTTTAATGAATACACGAATGAAGAATATTGGGCGAAAAACTGAAATGATTTTAATTACAAGCTTTATTGTATTAAAGTAAATCTTCAATAAGTTAGCTTTATATTCAGATAGTGTTTAGAAATTCATATTTGAGTATCTGGTGGGTAGAAAAATTGAGATTTCGCCTGTTTAACATATTTGATTTGCAGTCGTATTCAGGGTTTTGAGGGTGCGCGGATGATGCCGACGCGGAGTAAGGTGATTAAGTTTGGTTAATGCCTCCACCCTTCGTCTTTCCGCTAAACTAAGCACGTTTCCGCCCTATTGCAACCTCACGCAATTCTACTTACAACTTTGATTATATGTTCCCCAACAGACTTTCTAAACACGGAACCCCGAGGCGGGGGCCGGGCGGCGGCGGCGAAATAAAATGAGTTGACAACTCGCATTTGTAGGAAATCGTCCGATTGGTGTTCCGAGAAGCAATTTGTCTCGTTCGGGACGTCATACAGTCTTAGAGAAATTCGAGTAACGCCCTAATGAAGTCTCTTATTACCGTGAGAGCTACCTTTTCAACGCCCTTTTAGGGTGGCTTAAGGGCCGGCCATGTCGTTTTCAATTTATAAAAACACGAACAGGACCGAATGATAAATGGTAATGTATTAGATGAAAATTTTGGAGGGATTAAATCCTGCATGTCATTTACCAAGAACAAGTATTTTTTGTAAGAAAATTAAAAATTTACTTGAATAATTATTTTTATCCCAGACTTCAGAAAACCGATTATTTTTCATTAACTCCCAGTTGAAACAGTTTTCCCACCCAATTCCAGAAGAGCCTACCTTTGCATCAGAGTATCCCTCTTAATTGTGTTTCTACGGATCATATAGAACGTTTTTTTACAATATAGAAGTTATTTAACATCAACCGTCCAATCTCATGCCTATATTTCCATAATATATCATAAAACAACTAGGAATATTATTCTTTTGTCATTAGAGTCACTCATTGTAAGGAGGTGAACATTCTGTTATTTAGCAAAAAGTTGTTAAAAGTTACATAAAAGATTAGTTTCTGTATGTTTCTACGTTTTCATTTAATTTTCATATATTGGGTTGTCCGGAAAATAATGCAGGATTTTAAGTTTTCATTAAAAAAAATCTATATAAAATATTCTGTTTACGTTTACAGGATTACTCATTTGTATNATTTTGATTAAAGAACATTGCTTTAAAGTAACTAGTTTCTTTTTTTTTGTTTAATACCAAAATCCTGCATTATTTTCCGGACAACCCAATATATCAAGTATACAGAGTATATGGTGAAAAAGTACTAATGGAAAAAACAAGGATACTAGTTCTTTTGAATAATAGATAACGTGACTTTCAACTGCAACATTGTTCCTCAAGCCGGGAACACACTTACCCGATGATACCCGACGCAAATCCTAAGTCCAATTTTCCATAAGATCTGCCAGATGCTATGCAACTCTACCCTACTCTACGCTACGCGATCCCCACTGTCTAGATTTTCGTCGAGTAGCATCAAGTACAGTCGAAGATAAAAGAGCCGGACACTCATATTTTTATTCAAACTACATGAATTATTGTCGTTATATTAATTACAACATACTTATTTTAATATAAACCAAATTAACCAAAATCACAAATTTATTAGTTTTTATTTAAAAAAATAATTTTAATGGATTTATAGAAAATTGATCAAAACACCGGAAAACCATTTTTTGATATAATGAATTTAACTAACTACTTATTAAACGGTTTTGCTCATAAAATTTAACTAAAATTTATTATTCAGAAATCGTGAGATGCGGTCTAGTGTGATGTATGTTTCAGAAAAACATTTTCTTTATCGTGCCAACGTTTCTATCTTTATTGAGATCTTCTTTAGGGCCTGGGATTTACAAACATTGTTTACATTTAACAAATACATTTAGGATGTGGAAAAGTGAATTTATACAATGCAAAATCTATTTTTTATATTCAATCAAAGTATTTCTACTCACTCAAAGTGTTTGTCTTCTGTGTAATTGTGCCATTATTGCATGTCGTGTTGAGAGTGCCAGTGAGATTTTGCTAGAGACATACTTTGATTGAATATAAAAAATATATTTTGCATTGTATAAATTCACTTTTTCACATCTTAAATGAATTTGTTAAGTGTAAACAATGTTTGTAAATCCCAGGCTCTGAAGATGATCTCAATAAAGATCAAAACGTTGGCACGATAAAGAAATTGTTTTTCTGAAACCTACATCACACCAGACCGCATCTCACGATTTCTGAATAATTATCGATTACGGTCACTAATCACCACACATTTCTATACTAAAATTTATTATACGATTTTGCTCATAAAATTTAACTAACAATTTATTTCCTAGTTTTGCTCATAAAATTACACCATTTTCGTTGAGTAGCGTTAGAATAGAACACTCATATTTTTTGTAATTTATTTCAAATTATGTAAATGTAATTTTGTCGTTATGTTAATTACAACATTCTTATTTTAATATAAACCAAATTAAACGAGATCAAAAATTCATGAATTTTTATAAAAATTATTTAGTTATGATGGTTAGCAGAAAATTTATCAAAACACCGTTATAACTTTATTTAAAAAAATTGAATTTAACTAAAAATTTATTACACGGTTTTGCTCATAAAATTTAACTAACAATTTATTATATGGTTTTGCTCAAAATAATGCATTAAGAACAAAAGAGCCTTTGCGATTGTGATACTGATTTGTGATACACGCTGTGTGACTTTACGTGGCGTGCGCGTGACGTCGCTAGATGTGTACACCCAACCAAAACGTGACAAGGCGTCGGGTAGCACCGGGTAGCGTCGCATGGCGTTACATGGGGTGTGTTTCCGGCTTCAGGCTTTTAGATAGATAAAATTTGAATTATTCTAACAATCACTTGCAATGGAACGGACGTTGGAGTGCCGATTGTAATGAATAGTTTGATGACATTAGGTCGAAAAATATTAGTCGCGTTAGAAAATTCTTGCAAAGCGGTGCGAGAAGCTGAAATATTTTTAAGAAGTTAAATTAATTAATGTCTTTTATATCATTAAACCCGGATAGTCGCAAGTGTTGTGTCCGTCAGTATACCAATGTTACGGAAAAGGGTAATTTTTGTTCGATCCACACTCTTGTGAGTTTGTAAGGCACTGTATCTTCGGCAAAATTTAGTTCATCGTGATTATTGCGCTCCTTAATCGCGCAATAATCACAACAACAGTTGTTCACCAGAAAACAGAACTTGAACCTTAGTTGGGTGTTTCAAATAAACTATGAGAAGGGCAAGATTTGAGTGATTAGAACAACTTTTTCCACTGAATGTAAATCTAACTATAGACAATCTACCAAAACACCACAATAAACTAATTTACATACTTTATTTTATCTTTCTGCTTTCCTTTTGCATTTATTTTAAGTATATTACGTATCTAAATACTCAATTAATTATGCACAATTGTTTTCGAAATGAAAAATTTGTGTCACAGGCGGGATTCGAATTCGAATTTCATTTCCAAAAAAAATTGTGTATAATTAATTGGGTATTTATATAATTAATAAAAGCTGAAAAAATTTTGTATGAATCTAGAATCATACCTGTGAATCGTACACAGTCCCGCTTATCTAGTATAATCGTTAATAAAAAGTGTTTCTATATGAAGCCGCGATTTGCTTATAATTAGAATAAAATCGGGTAGTCGAAATGAGAAATTTGTGGCATGGGCGATCGACGTCACGGTAGCTCAAGTGGTAGAGCATCGGCGTATTTAGCCGAAAGTCGTGGGTTCGAATCCCGCCTGTGACACAAATTTTTCATTTCGAAAAAAAATGTGTATAATTAATTGAGTATTTATATATTACGTATCATTCGATGCTTCATTTTATCCTCAATAAGAAAATTGTTTGCAGGATTGTACTAAGTGATATTAGATATAAAAAAATCAAAAACTCGTTTATTGATATTTCTCATTTATAGTAGCGTAAAATTAAATTCCTTTAAGCAAATCCTGAAAGGCGAGAAACTGTGCTTTCTAAACGGAACAACCTGCGAAAAGAATAATTTCTCACATTGCTCTAGCTCTAAAATAATTATTTTTTGTCTGAAATAAAATCGTATTTAAGGGATTGATATCATTCTGAAATCCTAATTGATTTTAACAACATGTTTTTATCCCATTGTACTGGAAGAATCTTTTCGTTTTTGTAACTTTTTATATATCTAATCTCATTTAATACAATCCTACGTAATACTTTATTACATTAAGAAAATCGAATAACTTACTATACTTTTCAAATCCATTCTAAATAAAGGCCAATTTTTTTAAGATTGTAAATTAGTTAAAACATTTTTCCGGCTCTTGGAGTATATTCCCAAGAAAGTTTTTATACTCCATGTCTATTTTATATTTTATGTTTACTGTCTGTGTCGATTTTCTATGTAGTATTTATAAATAAGATGTTTTTACGACCTGCTTATCACAAAAACAAGCTTGGTCTCTCTTCCTCTGTCTAGTTATTTGATTTTTATATTTAAAAATACTTACGAACGTTTACCTAACGTTTGGATATCAATATGTTGACTTCACAAATGAAAAATACTGAGGCGAGAGGAGAAATAAAAAAACTTAAAAAACAAGTTAAGGGGACGCTATAACCTACAACTTATAATACAAACCTGATCTAAGTAAACCATGAAAAAGTAAAACGTGTGGAGAGTTTGTTGCTGAATTTTTCCTTGTTATTCTCACATGTAATAACACAAAAACCAGAGGTTCACGATGTATTTGCTGTTTTAGACAATCGGTAAAATTTGGATGAGTAAATTATTAAATTTTAATACTTGATGGACAGAACTCTGAAAAAAGGAAATTGTGTTGAATACGAGATTGATTTGTATCAACTTCATTGTTCATATTTATCCCTCTCAGCGAAATTTTATTAACAGAGGTACATTTAGACCAAGAATTATCTTTTACGTCTCAGTTCTATAAGGTTCTAAGGCAGAGACTTCGGTAGCGTTCATAGGTAGAATAAATATTTTTAGCCAAATTTTGAACTGACTTGAATTTATATGAAAATAAGAAAGTAAGAGGTTAAAATTTGTTCGCTTGCGGTATTGGTTCTGCATGGAGAAATGTTCGTTTCACTTTAAAATGTTGTTTTGATAAATATCGTACAAATATGTTTTTTAGTATTATTTCATACAATACCTTGTTTTTTTGTTCAATTGAAATATAAAATCAACATTTAAAATAACATTGTGTCCAATTCAATTAACTAAGGTTTTTAGTTGAGAAAAAAAGTCAGTGTCACGAGCGGGATTCGAACCCACGATCTGAGGGAAAAATTCAAAAGGTGGGGTTGAGATGGGAAGTGTCCAAGTGGATCGAGGTCACGATAGCTCAAATGGTAGAGCAGCGGCCCATTTAGCCGATGATCGAATTTCGAAATAACACAGGATGACCTTACTACTAACCGCAAAAGATCTCATCCAAAGACTCCTGGAAATTGCCATTCTATTTGATCAAAATATGTTCACATTTACGAAGAACTAGTGATCAAAATAATTCATTGTAAAGGTAAAAAGTGTTTACCTTGTAAAAAAACAGAAAAACATCCAAAAAATCTAAAAATGGCTACGGCAATTGGTTCGTTAGTTACCCAAATAATAACGAATTCGGTGTCCGTTGGTTTTGATTTTGCGAGTTGTCTAAAATCGATAAATGTACGTTTCGGTTTATTTTATTTTTATAAAAACTCGCACGGCATGGTAGGAGATATCTCGAACACTAATGAAACTAGAAAACAAAGTTTGATTATTCTGAAACATTCGATATTCGATACATAGAAAGGAAAAGGGAAAGTAATTATTTATTTAGATTGACAGAAGGTAAAACAAATGAAATGTCTAAAAATGAAAAATAGTTTTGGAAAGCATATACACTCAAAGACAAAAAAAGAACACCAGGATTTTGTTGTCTTTTACATAATTTGTATATAGTTTTATATTTATATTTTAATACCACCTACTTATTTTAATGTAAACTAACTTAAACGAAATTAGAAATTCATCAATTTCAATTAAAAACATTAATTATGATGGTATGGAAGGAAATTCATGACAACACTGGCAAATCATTTAGTGATAGATTAAAATTAAATTAATAATTTATTATCTGGATTTGCTCTTTATGTGTCAGTTTTGATTTGGTTTACATTACAGTAAGTATTTTTAACTATAAAAATACATACAGTTTGAAATAAACGACACAATAATTAAATAGATAGGTAGATAAAGAAAGAGCAAGGGAGAACGAAAAAAAAAGAAAAAAATGTTGAGAGTGAGAGAGGCGGAGAGGGGAGAGAGAAAGAGAGAGAGAGTGGGGAGAGATAGACAGAGAGGAGACAGAGAAAGAGAGGGGAAGGGAGAGAGGGAAAGGAGGAGAGAGAGAAAAATGGAGACAGAGAAAGAGAGGGTGAGGGAGAGTGGGAAGAGAGAGAGAGAGAGAGAGAGAGAGAGAGAGATAGAGAGAGAGAGAGAGAGAGAGAAGGTGAGAGAGACAGACAGAGAGAGAGTGAAAGAGAGAAAGGGGGAGAGAGAGAAGAATGGAGACAGAGAAAGAGAGAGAGGGAGGGAGAGAGAAACGGAGAGAGAGAGAGAGAATGAGAGAGTAAGTAGGAGAGAGAGAAAAATGGAGACAGAGAAAGAGAGAGAGTCAGGGAGAGAGAGAAAGGGAGAGCGAGAAAGGGAGAGCGAGAGAGAGAGAGAGAGAGAGAGAGAGAGAGAGAGAGAGAGAGAGAGAGAGAGAGGGAGAGAGAGAGAGAGAGGGAAAAAGAGAGAGAGAGAGAAGGAGAGAGAGAGAAGGAGAGAGAGAGAGAGAGAGCGTGTGTGTGAAAGAGTGTGAGTGTGAATGGAGGGTAAGTTATGAATAAGCGTGTAATTTGTTTGTTAAATTATCTGTTTTCTCCTGACTAATATAATTTAATGTAAAACTGAATTTATCAGAAATAAAACTAAGATACGGTATTATTTGTGTTTATGTTTTCCACAGAAGATCTGAAAAATGTACTCAAAGAGGAAAACAGCAAAATAAAATATTTCTTTCTTGTTTGTTACAGAGTCTGGGACCAGTGTAATGTCGTCCAAGATTACCTGACCGTTTATGACGGAGGGTCTACGACGGATCCCGTCCTGGTGAGGCTGTGCGGGGGAGATGCCGTCCCCGACATTGTCTCATCTGGAAACAACATGCTCCTGGAATTTCACACATCGCCGTACGACAACCCATTCCACCCTGTGCCTCTCAGCTTCTTGCCCGGATTCGAGCTTGAAGTCCAGGTAATGTTTTTATTCGGGCCAAGATTGGATCCGTTTCGTCCTCCGATTGTCAATTAAATAGACATTTGTTGATGGGGGAATCGAAAGGGCTTTACGCCGGCGGATGATTGACGGACCAATCTACCCGTGGTAATTCATGCATTAAGCCCCCCCTCTCACCCCTTATCTGATTTGATTCTCGAATGGGGTTTGTTTTGATGATGGGGTTCTCGAATTAATCACTAATTTAATTTTCCACACC
Source organism: Cimex lectularius (assembly GCF_000648675.2). NCBI lineage: Eukaryota > Metazoa > Arthropoda > Insecta > Hemiptera > Cimicidae > Cimex > Cimex lectularius. The sequence continues at coordinate 2,622,480 of NW_019392649.1, forward strand.
ACAAAAGCAACTCGTTGAAATATAAAAATTGTCCTCTTGAGGGAATCAACCAAACGTAATCCTTCCCCGTGTGTGATACGGAAATTATTTAAAACAAATTGATTTTATGACATAATTATGTTAAAAAAAGTAGGCTGCAATAAAAATTATACTCAATTACATTACCACATATGTAAGCAGATTAAAGATTATTAGGCCTTTCATTGGTTCATCTTTATCATGTCATGATAATTTCATTATTTCAGTAAATTACCTAAACAAATGTATGCGTTTCCCACCTCTAATTAAACATTTAATAAAACAAATTGCATTATGCAAATCACAATCCTATTATTTACATTCTATTATATAAAAAATTACTTAATTCACATACAACGTTTCATTAACGAAACCAAATTTCAAAAAAAATAAAATAAATAAATGGCCGACGTTTTATGTAATTTTTATTATTATTTGTTTGGTTTTCATACAATGAGTATAATTTCTGCACCACTAAAGGAAGAAACGAAATAATATAAAATTTCTTGTAAAATCATTTTTGTCCAAAACAAAGTCAACAAATTTTTTTTTCAAACTGATTTAATAATTTTCAAAATCTATTGAAATTTTGTAAAACATTTTGTGTATCAAATACTTTACAGATCTTTTGTTAATTCAACTTACAGAAATATAGTGTAACATAAGATAATTGTTCTAGAAACATTTCTTTTTGTACTTTTTAATAATGAAATTTAATTATTTTTACACCAGATGACCTATTTATGTAATAAATTCACTAATGGTAAACCTTCGATTCGTTCTACCTTTTTGAAAAAAAAATCAATTCATTCATGCATTTTATACATTATAAATCATTGATAGAAAATTGATATATGGAATTCAAGATTAAAAATTAATCTTATTTGGCTTTCTAAAATTCTTTTTTTTAATTTTACATTTCCGCATGTGATCAAAAATAACCAAACAACACGTACATTTTAAAAATGTATACATATACTCAATTTATTTTATAATGGTTAAATTTGGTTTGAAAAAGTCTAAATTGATTTAAGAACAGTTTAGTTGAGTTTGGAATAAAACATGGAAAAATAAAACATTTCTAATTTCTACACTTGCAATACATATTGAAACATATAACATGTCGTATATTTTGTTCACATATATTTTATTCTGACTTCAAACTTTTAGTTAGAAATAGAAAAAATATTTAATTTAAAAATGTTTTAAAAAAGGTTGGAAAGTTATACTTTGGACTGGAAATCGCTTAATTAGACTTGGAAAAGAATTTCATAATAATTGTGTATATACTATATGTATATCATTTTCAATATTTTTAGTATTTTATCGACAACTTTTCTACTGACGAACACTCTGGATCACCAGAAGGTCTTGAAGAATAAATCAAATTTAATTAAATTAAATTAGCTTTCTTCTTCAAGACCATACCTCCATCCAGAGTTTTCGAAGGCTGTATTTATATATATATATATANTTTTTCAAATTGGTTTGTTCAAGTGTATGAAAAAATATAACTGGTATATAATTTGGTTTGGAAAATGTTTAATTTCAAATAAAAATGGTAATCTGAATAAACAAAAACTTAAATTAATTACTAAAGAAATAAAACCCGTTTGAAAATGTATTCAATTATATTTGGATAATTTTGAGTTATATTTGCGAAAGCGTTTTAAATAAATTACAGTAATTATTCAGCATTCAGTATGAAACAGTTGAACTCGACATTTGAAAAAATAAATGTTATTTTTATTCTTGAAAAAATCTTTTAACAGATTGACAGTTTGCCGAAGTTGCTGTGTGTACTTAAATTTGATCAATTTTCCTTGTTGAATTTTTTTGCATTGTTAAGTCTTAAAGAATGTATTATTTGAAAGTTGAGCTAACATTAGCGTATATTAAATTTTTTAGTGAATAAACTAACATTTTTATTATCAGAATAGTTTTAACAAAATGACTACTTACGTTCCTTCGTTAAGTTGAATAGATTTTTACTATAAATTTAGGTTTTACAGCTAAACATCACAACTTAAAACAGAACTAACTTTACAGATAAGCTCCCATTCAGGCAGGTGCTGGGAAACATGTTTAACACATTTTCCTTTTTTCCTAGAACCTTTTGCCCTTTTAAAATTTAAATTTAAATCTTGGAATAATTTATATTCAGACTTTTAGACAATTAGTTTCATGGTTAATATGATTTTAATTAAGAAATGTTGGTATCAAACGGACTGTTTTTGTCGAGAACGAGAAAAATCTCGTCGTATTTTCTTCATACAGATATATTTAATTTGGTTAACTAAAAGAATAAAGGGAAACACTGGAAGCTACTCCAGATAATATAATTACTCAGCGGGGATGGAGTGCTGTGAAATGAATTGAAAAAAATTAATCTTATCCTTAATTAAAAAGTCCCTCGGAACGCATAGAGCTCATGTTGATTTACAAGCGAAAAAAAGCACACACATAGCCCCATACGGACAGATAAGTCGGAGCACAGTTTGAAATAGTCTCATTTCGTCTAATTGGTTTCGCTTTGTTACCAATCCTTTTGACGAATGCTATCGACATTTTAGTTTAATCGCGAGTTTTAGAAATTGTTTATTCCACGAGGGTAATTCAAGTTGATTGGACGCTAAATTTTGATGTAAAGTTATCAGTTGAGTGAACGCAAAGTTTATATAACTTCAGTAGTATAACCGCTACTCAGCAAAATATAATAATTTAATATTTATATTGCATAAATTTTTACAATCTTTTTTGTTTCTTGGTTGTTTAATATGAATTTAATTTTTTTTATATGAACACATTTTATCTTTTTTCTTCTATAATTGGTATTGTGAAAATACCTGACTAGTCACTTATTTTCCTTTTGGTTTTCTATGAGGTAATTGTGAGGCAAAAGTAATGTTGGAATGCTTTTTGTAACAAAAAATATCAAAAAATTAACTTGGGTTTGTGTAAGAGGTTTTTGGCTAAAGTTAATTATTTTCGAAATAAAGTTGTTGGGTCATTTTGCTGTTTTAAAATGCATACTCTTTCATGCGTATTCCGACGGGCGTAACCCAGAAATGGTCGATCCTAATAAAATTTTCCTTTGAGTAAATGAGTCATAAAATAAGCTTTCGAATCGAGTCGTACAATAAAAATGTGGAATTAATACTTAAAATAACAAAGTCATTTCTCAGCTAGATAAAAGGTTAAGTTAAACATATTACCACCCAGTGATTCCTAGCCAAAATTAACTTTGGGTTTGAATAAGACCACTTTTTTCTAAAGTTAATCTTCTCCTTGTGGAGTATAGAAGATGATGTGTATTGGTATCATTTGCATATCAGGGGTATGTTCATACCCATTTTTTGGCATATCAGATATTTGTTACAAATCGGAGCAAGTATTAACCCTTGTGGTACTCCTACTTTATCGCAAAAGTCTCTGATCCCTGGTTTATGGTGAGATAATAACGTTGGAATAAAATTAGTTTTTGTTTGCATAATAGCTAACAATCTCGTCGCGCACAATTTCTTCTCTTAAGTAATTTGTAACTCTCTGAAATTGACGAGTAAAAAAAGTCTGTTAGGAAGTAACAAAAGATTTTTTTTAAACTACTTTCTTAAATATTCTCAAAATCTCCAAAGGAATAGGTAATAAGTGAATAGTTGGTAATATGATGGAGAGTTTAAATTTTTATTTGTTTCCTAATGGAAAGAATGTCCGTTTCGGTACTGCATTAAAAAAAAATTTCAATAATAATATAGCGTTTTATGACGTTGTCGGACAAATTCAGCATTTATTAAATTAAAACTATGCGATTGTTTTTTGGCAAACTGTTCTATTTCGTGTGACTCTTTTGTAGACTGGTTAAGGTGGGCGATATACAGGAATTGTTTTCATAAATGAATATGATTTATATTTACTAGGTTCAACATCGGCTAAGTCATTAGCTTTGCAATAATTTTCTCCAAATGTTTCGGACTTTTTTTTACTAGAAAGAAGTTCCATCACCATTTCTGAGAGAAGCTAAGACGAAAGATATACTTAAGAATCATCTATTGACTTATTTGTTTGTTTTTTCTTTTTTTTTTAAGAGGGTTCGCAACAGTACATATTAACCCTCGGGGTACCGGTGTTTTGGAAAAAAGCCCATTTTTAAGTATGTCGGGTTCGAATGCAGGGCCGCTGGATTCGAACCCGGGACCTTTACCTTACAGTGATGAGCGCCGTGTCAACGCCTAAACCGTTGCGGCCACTGACGCCCCTTACTTATTTGTTATTTGAATTTTTTAAAATTTAAAATTGTTTGTTGTGATTTTGTTTTTTAAAGACTGATCTAAAACGTGGCCAATAGTTTCCAACAAATTCTTTTTTCAAATATTAATCGACCTCTGTAAAGAGAATGCGTAAGTTTGAAGATTTTTTTTATATAGTAAGCAAGGATTATTCCCAGACTGCATTTGAATTGCTTTTGTGAATATTCCAATGCTTTCCTGTTAAGTTGGTGTTTTAAGCTAATCGCGATAGAAAGATTTTATTCAGCAATCCAAGTTAAATTATTTACAAATATATACTTTTTTCATCAATTTATTTTAAATTTTATTTGTCTACTTTATTCAGAATAATTGAAAAAATTTTCAATTTTGGAAGATTCCTACAGTGCATTTAAAAGTATTTTTCAATTTCATTAGCGTTTTGCAGTTTCTTTGAGGTTAAATCTAATAGGAACATAACAGCGATTCAAAATAAAAAATAATTTAACAACGTGATACGTTTTTCAATGACATTACATTTTGCACAGAACATTTTTTATATTAATTAATCTATGATATGTTTGTAATTGGTTCAACCCAAACCAAACTAATTAGTTTAATTATTATACAAAGTATAGTTGAGTTGAAAAATTGGGGTCACGGACGAGACTCGAACACCTTCTATTCCTCGAATATTGGCTAAAAGAGGGAAATGCTAAATGTTGTAAGTTGTGATGTTTACTTGGTGTCTCGAAAACAGAAGTCACAATAGCTCGAGTGGTAAAAGAGGGTACTGATCCGGAGTTCGAGTTCCGCACGCAACATTAATTTTTCAACTCATACTTTTCATATTAATAATGGAAATAATGAATTATGGCATAACAGAAGAAACGGCTAGCCAATATTACTCAATCAAGTAAAAGATGATATCTACTTAATCTATTTCCTTTCGGATGGATAAATAGAATCGCTATTGGAATCGGCACAGCGATCCGTAATTGTTTTCGTTGCCATATCGGAATTTACCGCCAAGGATCAAAACAACGTCCACGGGAGAACGTAAAACAAGCGATTTCACCCTAAAGGAAAGAAAAGGCAGGTTGTCGGGGACGATAGCCGGCCTGTACCCGGGTTAGGGAAGTTGTACTTTGTCTGCCCACTGATCTATACGGGAAAGTCCGTTCCAGGGACTTTTATGAGTGTTGTTCCCAACTTTCACGCTGACCAGGTTCCCTCGGACTACCGAGCTGTTAGTCAGCTGCGGCCACCGCAATCCGCCTCGGAAACACGAGCCGAAACAAGTTTTCAAAACAAGCAACCCAGCCGACAAACTCCCGCTTTGACGTGCCACGCTTGTCGGACGATTTACTTGCCTCGATAACTTTTAACTTAATGATTGATCCCCCTCTAAGCTGAATTAATCTAAATCCGTACTGGAAATGGATTAGGCGTTTCAGTTCTCATCCCGACTGCCAACGTTGAAGGCTTAACATAGTGAAATGGCTTATGTACTTACCGTCAAATTCTGTCTTACCTATTTATAAAATTCATTTACTTACCCGAAATTAAAATTTCATTCAGTTCAAAGTTTATAAATGTATTTCTAAGCAATAAAAAGACGTAAGTTAGAGAAGAATAGTTGTAATCATCAACTTTCTAGTCACATTGTCACACGGTCTCGTTCTTTGTTTGGAACTTCATTTATACGTTCCCAAGAGAGACAGTTCGTTAGGTGGTTTTGTTGTGCTGTGTAATTTAAAAAGAGTGTAGTAGTGGTCAGCCTGTATCACGTGTCGGAGAGGAAGTTGCTTGAGAAAACTAATTTTACCTTATAAATAAATAAACATATATACGTACATGTATGTATTTAATTGGGATCAAAGTTTATATTGAGCTTTTCTAGAAGCCTGGTCATTAGTGTAAATCGTTTANAATATATATATATATATATATATAGATATATGGTTTTATTTATTTAATTAAACAAACATTGTCAAGGTTATTTTTGTGAAATAGATCAAAATGGAAAGATTTTTTTAAGGAATAAAAGTAAGCTTTATAAAAAGTTTTACATATATCGAATGTTATGATTTAGTAAATACTGATAGTTATTTTTTCTTCTGCATGGTGAAAAATGTGTAGCTTGATCGTTTCCAATAACTTTGATCTGTCTATCCTTGCTGTTGGTTAGAACGTTTCTTGCCATGTTCAATATTTCTTACTGTTTTCTCACCCTAGAGATGGACGTTCCTCAGTTCTGTTTTTTTGGGTCGAGTGTGACGATTGTAAGTCTTTTGTCGATGTAAAGTCCTAAACAGCTGACACTGGTTGCTGAGAGAGGACTAGAGTTGCAGTAAATCGATTCGTAGAGATGTGATATGGCGAAAGGAAAAAATTGTTTTTTTGGTTTTCTTCCATAACTTGAACAATGCTTCCAAACAAAAAAGGTGGTTCTAGGTCGCTCTGAATGGTGAACACTACTTATTCCGAGTTGGCTAAAAAATAAATGGTGATATCGGAGAAGAAATTCTTAACGTACAAAATTATATTTAGACGGTTGAATAGATTAAAACCAACGTGGCAGATAAGTCGTGCTGGTTTAGAAGATCGAAGCGCCGTATTCGCAATTACTCTAGTTAATTTCTTTGTTTCAGAGACCAACGACCAGTTTATATCTTTTATTTAATTTTTTTTTTCTAAAATTGAAGTTATGATCCGTGAATATAGGACTGACGTATATTTTATATGTTAAAGTCCAATTCCAAACTATAATTCACACTCCATATGGGTTTTGCTTTGAAATGTGGCGTGATTAAAAATAATTAAAACTGTTATACCCCGTCTTTCCCAGAATGTTGCATAAAGTAGCAAGTTGTACATCTAACGCTGTGCCAGTTTGATGACACGCTGTGAATATTTAATGCAGATTAAGTTTCCAGATCCAAAGTAGTAATTGAGATTCATCTCAAACTCGCCGGGGGTAAAAGCTTTTTCATTTAACTAAGTTTCACTAGACCATACATTATGAATTTACCAAACCTCACTAGAAAATGTTCGGCCCGGGGGCTTAGCGGAAGTCCATTTTCATGAGCGCGGATGCTTCAAGTTTATTTATAGGGGGTGAGACGATAATCCATCGTTGAGTTTTTCCGAACGCACTCGTAATCGTAAAATTGACATTTTTCATTTAATATTATGATTGACGCTGTATTAAAATAATTTTTAGGAATATTCACAGTTCAAAATTTCAGTTTTACCGTAAAATATATATAGTTAATAAATAAAAAATTATGATACCAGTACATCCTTTTATCATCTATTATTAATGTGCACTAAATCTAGTTATACATTTTTCCTTATTTTGTTAAAGGGTAAAAACTAAAAATGTGCGTTTAATGCGTATTAGTAATAACAGATTGATAATCATAAATAGGTGAATATTTAGAGAATATACTAGTAATTAAATATATAAATATATTTATCAGTCGATCATAAATAACTATAGATTATCGTAAGTAGATGAAAATACAAGGTTGAGGGTTGAAATGTCGAGTTGGTGTCCGGGTGGATCGTTGTCACAAATCTCATCTGATGAATCTCAAAGGGTTTTAAATGTTCTTTCCATTGGTAAATTTTTCAGTAGTGTTAACATTTTATTAGATATGGGGGCCTTATAGAATAAAGTTGTGAAAAGTTGACTTAGCCTGAAAAGCCAAATGTCTGGAATACAATTGAAAACAAGATTTTGGACGAGTGGGAATATTTAGTCGAATTTTACATGTATGTTAAGCTAATCAGGTTTTGACGTCTGTTCTCGAAGCATCCTATTTACTCTTTAAGTATGCTAATATGTACATAAAGCAGGGAGTACAATAAATATAGTGGTCGAGCGAAATTGTGAAATAGGACAGCTTTCGGGTACATAAAATATGTTTATGTCTGACATTGCTAAATTCAATGTGCGGTAGATAAAAAGTAACGCACAAATTAAGTTTTCACAATAGTGTTTTATTGGAAAGAATTTATGTGCCTTTTGCATTATGACTTACGTAATGTCTTGTTTTACAGCTATATGTTGGAGGTCCGTGTGTGTCGAATATCGAGAAGAAGATGTTGCGAGCATTAAAAATTCATTAAATTCACTAATTTCGTGGTCCGCTTGACCAATTAATATATTACAATTAATTATTCAATACAATTTTATCTCAACTAAAAACCTTAATTAATTTTAATTAAAAATTCATTTTGTGCCTTTTAAAGCGTCTTCATGTTTGTCGCAAGTGTAACACCAAACAAAACAAGTGTACAACAGCATTAGTTTCACGTTTGCTTTATAGATGGTCATTTTATTTTATTAATTAATTAAGATTTTTAGTTGAGATAAAAGAGTCAATGTCACGAGCGAGATTCGCACCCACGACCTTCGGCTAGATACGCTGTTGCTCTACCACTTGAGCTATCGTGACTTCGATCCATGTGAAGTTAAGATGGGAAGTTAATGTCCGAGTGGATCAAAGTCACGATAGCTCAAGTGGTAGAGTAGCGGCGTATAGCCGAAGGTCGTTGGTTCGAATCCTGCTCGTGTCATTGACTTTTTTATCTCAACTAAAATACTTAATTTATTAAAAGATATTAATTGGTCAGGCGGACCACGAAAACTAGTGAATTTTATTTTATTTTCTCTAAGATGCATCTTGTTATAGGAAAAGGAAAACATTTTTATGTATTAAGTTTTTTTCCTTCACATTTGCACTAAAGTTAAGTTTTGTTCTAGTTTACCTTGGTATTTTGCACATGAACCCCATGGGACGTTTACCGCATCTTGATTTTTCGTTAGGGGACAGTCACCATCTTGTAAAAAATATCGGTTCAGTTTTTGTTCCATTAACATTTCATTTCAATCTTAAATGTATGTATTGTTTTTGGGTAAAAATCAAACTTTGTGCTATAACGGTGTGCCCCCAGGAGGAACTTCGCCGACTCGTTTAAAGGACCAAGTTAAATTTCAAATATTTTAGCGGGGACGGGCATTTAAAAATATTAAGTTTACTTTTGACCTTAGAATAGACCCTTGAGTTTCCCGATGAATATGTTGAATGAGTAGGATGATCTGCCAATATTGGACGTACACAATAATTCTGAACAAATACATTGGAAATTTTGTTTTTTACCAGAATGTTGGATGGATGGATTGTGCCAGACAGTGTCAATGGCCTTTTGAAAGTCCCGTCAGACCAAAGTGGCTTGGTTTTTTTAATGTTTTTGGTTAAACATGTATTGGACCAACAGTTCGACAAAGAGAGAACTTTTCTAAATGGTCTTCAGTCGAATTGTAATATAACAAATTAGAGAAGAGATATTTTACAATAAAGCTGTTTAATTAGACAACTTGCTTCCTCCTTTTCTTTTTATTTTGCTATCTTTATTCAATCTATTTAAATTTGTGGCGGGGTATCTAGAATCTTTTTTACAATTTCAGGAATGTAACTTGTATTTCTACTGCAGTAAAAACGCTGTTGTTAGATTAAACATATAAACGTTAATTTTTTAAGATTATTTGTTCTTGAGCGAATTTTCGTAGCTCTTCAAAAGTATTAAATATTAATTTTTCGATTTTTACCATCTTTGTCCGTCTATCCGTTGATAATTGGTGGTGTTTTGAATTTCAATAAAACAGTAACTCGTTTAACTTAATAAAATGGTTACTTGATTTTTTCGCTATTAAATTCGGGGAGAAGTTAAAAAATCTACATTTTGTTTCTCCCCCATGCATTTTTGTATTGGAGGTTTTATGAAGAACGTATCGATAAAACGTAAAGTAAACAACAGGAATTTCATTTGTTTGGATGTTATTTGTGGTAAGTCATTAAAAGTCGTTTTTCTTGCTGTGTATTTTGCGATATTAAAATGAGAGTTCTTTTTATTTACATTATGTTTTTCTTCAAAGTTTCTGTTCATGGTGCGTCTTGTTGCGGAAACTTGGTCGCAATAAGCTCAGTCGACGTAAACATGCTAAGCCTCTAATTCGAATGCAAACAACAGGGGAGTAGGTCAGTGTCCCCTGCCCCGCGCCCCTGCCTGTTTGCTTATTATTTCTAATTTCGTCGTGGCGTCGTTTAATTACAGCCGTACCCTCGTTTAATTGTCGCAGGTGTTGTTTGTGGAGGCGAGGTCGCACCATTACGTGAGGGACGTTCACCACTGCGAAATCCTCCTGACCAGCTTCGACTCGGCCTGGGGCATACTGGAAAACCCGAAGCACTCTCTTCCGCCCAATACGACCTGCAGATACCATTTCCAGGGCAGGAGGCACGAGACTGTCTGGCTGTCTTTCGTTAAATATCACGCCGCTCCAGCTGACCCGGCGGCGTATCAGCTCAGCGCAGAATGCAATGCAAGACTCAGGATATGGGACGGACGAATCACTTCTATACCAGGACAGCAGGTAACCGTTATAACTTATATAACCAAAATAACCCTACGTACAATAAAATTCTCTAGCCCCATATAGAGAGCAAATTTTATCAGTTTTAATAATTTTACTTGAAAAAGAAATAAGGGGTGCTTTTGCAATATTAACCGTCGTGAAAAAGTACATAGTCGTATTATTTTAAAACCGAGTTGACACCGCCAATAACTCAAACTGTGGATTAAGCCGTTTACATCTGGTTAAGATTACTTTCTTTCCATTTCGTAGAATATTAGATTTATAGTTACGGGTAGATTTAGTTTTTTTTCGTATAATTTTTGTAACTGGACATTTCCAATTAATCAATTTACTGTTGATAACAAATAAAAACATAACAATTTTATCTTTTTTTCACAATGTATGTTTAAACTGTTGGATCGGGTAAACAAATTTATCCGTCCTCGCACGAGTTTTCAACGATTATTAGGTCGACATAACTGTTTTTTTTTCTGTCGAGTATTTTTACAAACACTTTTCAATTCCTAAAATTTTCATTTGTATGATAATGGTATCATCGATATCAAACTGCCGTTTCACTTTGGAAGTTTTATTTGCAAACATGCTCTTCCACACTTTGACACATCTGTGTTTATACTAAAGGAAGTTGTGATCTTTCATACTGTGCTATGTGTTTCAACGTGACTGCATATAATTTAGCAAATGACAAGGTCGTGGTGCTTGGCTGTCAGAGTAGATGGGTAGTATTTTGTTGTTTATCCAGCATTTTTATTCTTTCTAATGTACTGCCCATAATTTAGCAAATGACTAGGTCATCCTTCAAGTTAAAGTTAATTTTTTTGCTAGCAATCTCTGATAGGGCATTAATGCATTTCCAAACTGCATTGGACCTAATTACCAATGAAGTACTTGCCTATCGTGGTGCTTGGCTGTCAGAGTAGATGGGTTGTATTTTGTTGTTTATCCAGTTTTTTATTCTTTCAACTTAACTGCCCATAATTTATCAAATGACCAGATCATCTTTCCAGTTAAAGTTAATTTTTTTGCTATCAATCTCTGATAGGGCATTAATGCAATTCCAAATGACACTGGGCTTAATTACCAAGGAAGTATTTGCCTATCATGGTGTCTGGCTGTCAGAGTAACCGGGGCGTAGTTTGTTGTTTATCCAGCATTTTTATTTCTTTAGTGCAATGGTAAATTGCAATAACACTAGTGGCTTATTCCCCAAGGGTTGAGATTAATTCTAGCCGTAGCCGGATGTTAACCTCATTAACTTGCCTCCATTAAATATATTTATTATTATAGCATGGGTGGCAGCGGAATATGGACGATTTCATCCACCCCCTCCACAAATTAGTCTAGTTGTGAGATAGAGAAATATCAATTTTTCCATCAACATACTTGAGCGAATAAAAGGAAAACATTTACAAAAGTAATTAATATTGATTGAAAGTATGAATATAGGGACGAAAACAGTTGCATGTCCCCAGGTCTAACTTTGGCGCTGGATGGACAACTTTGGAACACGTCAAGTCTAATTCCACTTTCAAAATTTTCATAAACATTTAAAATGAAAACGCATTCCAATATTTAAGTTGTATAGCTAAGTAAACTAGCATCTTTTAAGCCTCCGTATTTTTTGTGCAATTTGAAAATAATCTCCCATTGTTAGATTGATAATACACTTTTTATTAATATAACAAAATAATTTAGTGCTAAATAACTTTATTATTGCAGATGAACGTGAGCCTTTTAGGAGACTTTTGTAAAGACGAAGTGCCCAGACTGTGCGATCACACTTTATTAAGCAACAGTTCGAGATTTACGAGGCCGTGCTCCCCATCTGAGAGTTATGTTTCGTCGGGGAGCGAATTGACTTTGGAACAAACTTTAAAGCAGGGTTCGGTCCTCTTTCCATTGGACTTCATGGTCCGGTACGAGTTCGTGGACACAATGCTTGAAGGTTCGCACGTCAAAGGTTCGGACAATCCGTGCGACAGGGTGTTCACCTCTTCCATCACCTCGCCCTCCAGTGGCAAATTCCAGTCGCCGAGGAGCGTTTTCTACTACGGCAGAGGCGGGGCGCACAATCTCAGCTGCATCATGAGATTCGAACCAACTTTAGGAGAACGTGTTCAGCTTACATTGACGAGGGCGAAATTCGGGAGCAGGTCCTGTTCCACGCAACAAGACGCCCGAACCGGAAGATGGAGATGTGTTCACACACTTTCAAAAGCGAACGGGACCGGAATCGCCGAACTATGGATATCCGAATACCCCTGGCCAGGGGTGCAAATTCCACGAGATTGCCTTTGCTCGAAACTTTCCGATCCTCTGGTTATAACGACGTTAACTTCGTCCACCGTCGAAGTTAATTTTACAGTCACGCTAATGAACATAACCCAAGATTTCAACCACTTCAACTTTGAAGGGGAGTACCAGTTTGTTTCTAGCACGTCGGACGAAGAAGTGGAAAGCTGTATAAAATACAAAACAGCCAGGCGTCTTCGTGGTTCTTCAGGTGATATAATATTAAAGGGCCCGGTTTCGAAGAAAAACGACGACGTCAACGAGATATTCGCTGAGAAGCTGAGCTCAAACGTGGTCGTCGATCCGCTCAACGTCGGCTGTCATCCCCACCCCTGGCTCATCGAGCCGGAAGACAACACAAACAACTTCCTGTACCTTAAGGTGCGAGGCCGAGAACTACCTTCCAACAGGTGGCGGAGCGATTCGGTTCGCTGTCATACCTCGAACAGGATAATCGTCTACTCCGGGATAGAGACGAGAGATCCGAAAGTAGTCTGCCCCCAGGAAGGTCTTCCCGTGAACACGCAGACCGTCGTCGAGGTCTTCTCGGATGGCTGGAACCACAGTTCGTCCATTTCCATACTTCATCCCAACACGAGATCCTTCGTAGTGGAGTTTTTGGAACAGGAGCCGGGGAGTTACTCCGTTTCGTGGATGGAAGTATCGAAACGTCCTCTCTTAACGGCCACATCGTCTTTCGTTATGTCTTCAAATACAATCGACTGCCCTTACAGGTACATTTTTTATTATTTAATGTTCCAATGTTGTATTCTTAAAACTGAAAAATTTAGTCTTTTCTCATCTAACCATATCACCTCCTAAATGCATCCCGGCCCATCTGTTTACTTCCAATATTGTCTGGACCATCAATTTGAATTCAAGCGTCATAATTTTACTATATAACAATTAACAGTTGCACTCCCTTAAAAGAATGCTGCTTGGCGTCTTTTCGATCCTGAACGGGCTTTCGTTCGGGTCTGGACCTTGTTTGCCCTGCCAACTCTAAGACATCCTATCCTTTACACACTTCATCACCGTTAAGTCCTATATGACCGACAGTTCCTCAGGTGAGATCCTGTCATTGTTTTGTACGGTGGCGTCCTTTGACCGTTAGTGTACATTCTCTATTGATATCCTTTCTCATCCCAACATCATTACCAAACACGTTGAAGATACTGCCCAACCATCATTTGGATGCAGGCTGAAACATTCGACTGTACAATAAAACCATCGTGTTGAGGAGAAGGACTGTTACTCGGAACTCAAATGTACCTAGCCTTTCCAAACGCCCTTATTGTTAAGTACCTAGACAAGTACTTTAAAGTATCACCACTAAGCAAGCATACCCTGACTAAACTGCCATTTTCTCCACCAACCGTTATGCTTCATTGAACCCTATATTCCATAGAAGAATGCTTCAAAATAGCTTTCACCTTCCGACGCTTCCCTCTATCTGTATTATAACCTCCCCGTATTTCCTGGTGATTCTTCGTTTGGAGCCAAAAGTGCTCAGGAGAAAATTTTCGGAAAGTTCTCTATTTTGAAGCTATTCGTCAATTTAGGTTTTTTCAACTTTTCACGACCTTACCACATAAAAACGCTTTCAACTTCCAAAATGTTGAGACTACAACAAATCCAATTACACCATTTCAAAGAACGCTAAATTTTCTGTTTAGATACTTTTTTGCAATAATCTGAATGACAAAAAATGTTAGCCCATATCTGTTGGATCATGTCAAAATTACAAAATTTGAAATTTTGGTCATGATTGCACGTTCTACTGAGATTACAAAAAAACACCTACAATTTGTCAAATTTTACAAAAACTTCTTCATCTAATATGCTTTACGTTGATATATCCAGGGTTTTATAACGTTATTCAAATTTACTTTAGCTCACGTTTTCGAACATTCAATTGTTATTTTTCAACCCTACTAGAACGTTATTTAAAAACCTGGATATATCAACGTAAATCATATTAGATGAAGATGTTTTTGTAAAATTTGACAAGTTGTAGGTTTGTAGGTATTTTTTTGTAACCTCAGTAGAACGTGCAATCATGGTCAAAATTTTAAATTTTGTAATTTTGACATGTTCTAACTGATATTGGCTAACATTTTATGTCATTCAGGTTATTGCAAAGAAGTATCTTACAGAAAATTTAGCGTTCTTTCAAATGGTGCAATTGGATTTGTTGTAGTCTCAACATTTTGGAAGTTGTAAGCGTTTTTATGCGGTAAGGTAATGAAAAGTTGAAGAAACCTAAATTGACGAATATCTTCAAAATAGAGAACTTTCCGAAAATTTTCTCCTGAGCATTTCTTGCTCCAAACGAAGAGTAGAATCGATTCCCTGAGTTTCGTCAGAAGGAACTGGGACACCCTGTACATACAAACCACTCACCTGGAATCCTTAGATACGACTAAAAAGTATAAAACTGATACCTATTAATTAAAACACTAAAAGAAACTGATTTAAACTCTCCCTAGACAACAAAATACTCATATACCAATCAACAGTGAAACCAATATAGACGTAGAATTGTGGGGTATAGAAAAACCTGCCGCTTCCATAATCAAGAATCCATAGAACCACCCTTAACAACTATACTTTTCCCTTTAGGAAAGATATAGCAAGATCAAGCTACAAAAAATCCACTATAGTATTTAAAATATTTTAAAGTGTTTTGAATTCCTCTGACAACATTTACAGTCCTTACCTATTATCAATATTCCTACATAAGTGATTCTAAAATTTTTGTAAATGGCTTACTCTTTCTATTGATTTTATTAATTATTTTCAGGTGTCCTGAATTGAATGCTTGTATAAGCTCAGCCCTCTGGTGCGACGGTGCCCGTCACTGCCCGTCAGGTTTCGACGAAGAGGAGACGAACTGCGCGTTCCAGTTCGGAATCCCAGTTCTGTACCTGGCAATCGGGGGCGTCGCGCTGCTAGTGCTCACGCTGCTCATTATGATAACGGCCTGCTTTAAGTGCCGGCAAGCGAGGAAGAATAAAAAGAAGAAGAACGGCAGGTCCGCGAATCCCGGCATCCCTTCTTCCAGGTACGCGCCCAACCCCGAGGATTTGTACATGGACGGAAAAGACAGCCTCTGTTGACAGAGCGTCGTCGCCCTCGAGACGACCGTCTGACACCACACGTTCGCCCTTCGGCAGATCCAGCGCTATGACGGCGACCTCTGGACCGCGCCGTCTCGCGATTGATCCCGAGGCGAGTTTCTCGAGTGGCGAGCGTACGAATCTTCTCATTGCTCAAATCCACGGGATCAACCCTGTATACCACCGGATCCTCCCTGCCGACGTTTAGATAAATGATAGCGAATATGGTTTTTTTAATTTAATTTTTTTAATTCGAATAAATGACTGTATGGTTTCCAACAAAAAATATATAATAAAAAGAAATTGTTGTAATTGAAATAAACCCAAAGGCGTTTCCTTGGTCGTGCTCGTCCATTTGTGTCAATCCTTTTAGAATGTCCCTCCCTTAAATAAAAAAGTAAAAAATAAAAAAATAAAAAATCAATTTGATCCCAAAATCGAGTGAATGACTGTTTGGAAATAGTGAGATAAAGTGTTACAATCTGACTAACTCAACAAGTTATTAAATTAAATGAAATTTGTGTACTCTTTTTGAACACACCTAAATACAATTTTTTATAATGGAAATTGAAACTCATATCCACTATGAAAATATATTTATAAATGCAGTTATCAAATTTAATGTAAGTTTTTGTCGTTATTTTATACAAATGGTTTTATCTTGTAAATATTTCTGTAATATAGATGAATTGAGTTTAAATTGTTTGTTATTACTGACAGGAATGTGTACAATTCGTTCATATTTAGACAAAGGAAACTTTTAGTTAAGAATACGAACATAAATATATATTTTTCTGCATTCTTCATAATTGATTTTTTTTTAAATTAATGTGATTAACTTTTTAACAGTCAATGTATATATTATTAGAGCTTAGAACAATTTATGTAAGATTATTGTATTATTAAAAAAATAAAATAATTTGGTATAGCAAATCAAATTGTAAATATATACTTTACCATTTTTTCTATCACCCAATCATTGAAATTTCTGGATATGTGAAGTAAGTCATTTTTGTTAAAAATCATTAATGAATACTTTGGGCCTGTGTATGGTCTGGATGTAAAAAAAAATCAGTTGCTATCTGCCAAGCTTTCGACCAATTTTAAGGTTAAGACAAAACAATCCTAAAGCTGTCTACAAATTGACATAATTTAGTTTTAATAAACGGTTCCAAATTTTATTCTTCAATAATTAAACGAAAAGAGCTATTAACTATTCAGCTAGTTCTCATTCCATTATATGGTTTATTACATTATTTTAGATGTTTATAATTCATCTTTTTTTCTTCTTGATGAAAAGCAAAATTTTTTTGCACATTATCCTATGGTTTTATTATAAAAAATGAATTATTTTTTTTATCCAAGGTCTTACTTGAATTGAAAAAGTTAGTGTCACGAGCAGGATTCGAACACACGACCTTCGGCTGAACCTTCGATACGAATCCATTTAATTTCAAACAAGACTTTAGATAAAAAGAATAATTAATTGAAATAATTAATACGGACAATTAGGACCGCTAAACATATATGAATTTTTATAAAAAATATGAAAAGAGTTATTACACTCTTATATTATTACATAGTTCCCTACATTATTTTAGATATTTATCTATAGTAATATAAAAAAGAAATTTGTTCGGATGTAAAAATTAATACAAAATCTACTGGTACGATGGTGATCAATTTTTTAGATGAATTCTTTATAATCATAGAAAGGACATAGACATAGTTTTATCATGTTATTATAGCAGTATCAAGTAAAGATATGAAATCATGTTATTGTGCATATGGCAAGCCAAGGCAGCTCAGCGTAATATTTCATTTAATAACTTATATTTTTCTAACTATTTTATATTGACTATTTATTCCATCTTTACTAATTAGCATCTAATTAATTTATGAATTTCATAAATAATTTATTAATTTTTAAAATTAGGAATCTTCAAAATTGCTCCAAACCAGTCATTCCTAGATATGTGAACCTGGATGATGAAATGAAGTTATTTTGCAAAAGCTACCAGGCATATCTCGTATCTATACTGTCAAAGACATAGAAGACGAGGTATATTATCAACAAGAATTTTTCCATTGTTTAAAACCTCCAGGAATTCCGCCAAACTGTACCAAATTAAAAATTTGCGAGCGACGACGGTGGCCGCAACGGTTCAGGCGTTGACACGGTGCTAATCAATGTAAGGTAAAGGTCCCGGGTACGAATCCAGCGGCCCTGCATTCGAACTCGACATATTTACAAATGGGCTTTTTTCAAAAACCGCTGCTATTGCGAAACCTCTTAAAAAAAATTGGAATCTTATAATGTTACACAAGTTTAAAACTAGGATTCCAATGGTTCCAACGAATTTGCCATGATATTTAAGAAATTACAATTTTCTATTGTTCTATCTTTCTCAATAACAATTAATAAAACGCAAGTACAAACGTAAAGATGTGTTGTTAAATTCGCGGGAAAAACGTTTCTTACACGGGCAATTTATATCGATATCTGACATAGAAAAAACAAAAAAGGTGTATATTCTGAAGCATTGTAAAAAAAAATGTAAATCATTAAATAAAATGTATAAATAAAACCTTTGGAATAAACACATTTTCTCAATATCTGAGCAAAGGGGCTACACAGCTGGATATTTACAATAATGTATATTGACCAAACATGTTTTTTTACTAACATCAAATAGGGACATCTTGGAAGGTATGTTCGCCGTGAGAGTACAGAGTTTCCATGTAATTTTATATTATTTTTATTTTTAATATGTAAACGGATAAAAAATAGACTGAAATGTTCTGAAACGACAAATCTACCCATCATTAAATATTTTATTATGTTAATTATGTTGAATTTGTAAGTAACCAATATAAATTTAAAAATTTCTTTTTTCTTTTTTCGACTTCAACCTTCTGTTAAATAAAACCTAAATAAAATGATCGAACGAAATTCCCGATTTTTGAATCCGTGAAATATAACAATTATAATATTTGAAATATCTATAAATGTTTGTTATAAAAAATTACATATAGTCTTAATTAATCAGTAAGGCTTAGTTAATTATCTTCTACGGTAAAAATACAGACTAGGCGGTTTAAACGCTTGGATGTTAGGTTGCAATACTTTAAACCGTTATAATACCGTCCAACGGACTTGTGGTACTGGGCTAAAGGAAAAATTATGCTCTCCCCTGTATATTTTGTGACCGTTGTTTCTGTGGGCCGAAGAGTAATTGTCGGGCAGCAGGGATGGGATTTACATTTGAGCCGCTGATAATTAAATAGGCATTAATAATTCAACAGGGTCTCAGGTGGCTTCCTCCCCCACAATCAGCCCTCGTTAACTGCATTCGTTACCGGCGTTCTCGCTTCCCACTATCCACTATTAGAGAAAAACTGAACTTTTTTCTACTATCTCGAAATAAAAGTTTTGTCTGGACGGTTTAAATAAATAATTTTAACGGGGCGGTATATTATCGCATAAAAATATGGAATATAGCATGAATAATGAATGGATTTTCCTTTACAAATTAATTCCGACGTTGTATTTCAACTATAAAATGTGAAAATACTCTTTTGTATTAATCAAAATACCGGTGAATGCTTTAAAAAATGTGGGTATTAATATTTTTTTATTTTTTATTTATTTATTTTTTTTTACGAGGGTTCGCAACAGCAGAGGTTATATTAACCTCGGGGTGCCGGTGTTTTTGAAAAAAAAGCCAATTTGTAAGTATGTCGAGTTCGAATGCAGGGCCACTGGATTCGAACCCGGGACCTTCACCTTACAGTGATGAGCGCCGTGTCAACGCGTGAACCGTGGCGGTCACCGACGCCCCCTGGTATGCGTATTAACTGACTATTATGGAAGAAATCATAAATACATACATTTTTTATACTTAAAATGATGGCTGAGTTTCGCTTTTCCGTACAGATTGTGCTTTTTGGATGACCCGGCTGAATTACTCTTGAACCAATGACGCGATCGAAAAAAAAAAAAATATTTTTTTTTATGTAGTTTCAAATTTTTACCGTTTTTGGAGAAAAAATTACATGGAGTACCACAGGCCCTGTTCAACTCAAAATTTCCATTACATATATACTGACACATCATTTAAAAAAATAGTTACGCTGAAAACAATGGTGCAATTGGATTTTAAATTAACGATGAATAGTAGAATTAGGAAAGCCAATTGTGTATTTATACAATTTTAACCGATATGGAGAAACAAAACCATCTCCAGTCAACCTCAGGTCTTCAGCACGAATTTCAAACCTCTTCTGTTATACGGATCTGATCCCCTGACGACGGCTTTCTAGGTTTTTGTGAACTGCAACCTGCGGCGGATTCTCGGAATATAGTGACCTGAAAAAATAAACAATATACAGCTCTGGAAAAGAACCGACCAGCTTTACCACACGTGCTGAAAAATATAAAATAAAATTACAAATAATTAAGTTTTTTATCTCAACTAAAAACCTTAATTAATTGTAATGTATTAATTGGTCAAGCGGACCACGAAATTAGTGAATTTAATTCATTTATACGATGATAGGAATTTGAGAAAAACATTTTCTTTATCGGGACACCGTTTCGATCTTTATTGAGATCATCTTCAGGGCCTTGGATTTACAAACATTGTATATTCTTCTCGTATATTCATTGTATATTCATATTTTTTTGCATTGTATAATTTCACTTTTTTCCACTTTTTCCACATCCTACATATATTTGTTATGTTTAAACAATGTTTGTAAATCCTAGGCGCTGAAGATGATCTCAAAAAAGATCGAAACGTTGGTACGATAAAGAAATGTTTTTCTACAACCTACGTCACGCCCGAACGCATCTCACTATTTCCGAATAATCATCTACTAACAGTCACTAATCACCACACATAAAATAAAATTGAAATGGATAGGAAATACACTGAGAAAAAAGGGGCAGCGCCTTCGAGAAAAGTGCGATAATGGAACCAGCAAGATTGTATGATCGAAGTAAATGTGGAGACGATCATTCGGAAAGGTTAGGACAGTCAAGAAGTCGTGGAGAGAGACCAAGCTGAAAAACAGGAACGGATGAACTTTGTGCTCGCCCTTTGCTCCACCGTGACTGACAGATGGTCAAGTCCTACGCCTTTCGGTAACAAATTATGTATTTCATTTTCTAAAGTACTCACACCATGTAATGTGAAAAATAATTTTGACGTAGTCAATATTCGGTTTTCTCTTTCCAAAAACCCTAAAATAGAAGAAATATTTACGGCAATCAAAGTATCTGTTTTTCTCAAACAACCCGCTTTCCAACGAACCTCTGATAGTTTTCGAATATAACGAATTTTTCAAAAATAATACTTAAAAACTAGTTTATGAGTAGAGGGAAAATGAATGTTATGAATGACTTCACACCTTTGAATTTTCGTTTGTTTGTATCGCATTGCACAAATATGCAATTCGGCTGTGTAAAATTATGCAAGACAGGAAAAAATTACAAAGGAACTGCCTCCTACCACGCCAAGTCATTGCGGTCGTCGGAATATATTTAAATACGATTTAAGCCCCCCTTGAACCCCCTTATTAAGTGAGACTTAAGTTAGTTAACCAAACGCAAATTGGTGTAAGATAGCTTTGTTACAACATCAAAGCCCTCTGACCCTCAGAGGCCTTTCCGGATGGCTTTGCACCTGAGGCGTATTAAATGTAGATTCCGGACGACATTTGAGAACTGGACTTGTTAATAAATGGACCGGCTACAAAGGGATCCAACGACAATGTGGTCTGTTGACAATAACTTTTCTAAATTTAGATTTTTTCACATTATTATTCTGGAAAAAACGTTCTGTTCAGTCATTTTAATTGTATGGCGTTGTCCAAAATGCATACTACAGCAAAAACCGTTCGTTATACCAGTTAAACATTATAACATCACTTATTTGGTTTCATTGTAGGCCACAAATGATCTATTTCAACTACATCAGATTCAAGCAGATTGTGAACGGTGGTACCTTGGCTTGTTTTCACTACTCGATCTTTTCATCCATCAGTTGACTGTTAATATGTAATTACATAATTCATTCATTTTCCCATATGTATTGGGTTCCACAGGTTATGTTCCACCATCATCCTTTAAACACGGTTTATCGTAAACCGACTAAAATACCAGGATGAACCAAGAACTTAGAAAGTATAATTAATTGATTGAAAAAATTAACTTGGTTAATTGACTACGAAAACTTAAATGGATTAATATTTAAAAAGAAAAAAAGTATCACTTCACAAAACAGCTCTCCGTGGCCACTTCATAAGTCGCGGAGAATCCAATCCGATTACACGACATTTCAAAATGGCAAAAGAGAGGGAAATTCGAGCGGTTGTAGGTTGAGGTGGAGAGTTGGTGTCCGAGAGGATCGAAGTGGTAGAGTAGCGGCGTATTTAGCCGAAGGTCGTGGGTTCGAATCCCGCCGTGACACTGACTTTCTTATCTCAACCCATACCTTACATAAAGATTAATTAATTGATTGAATGAATTAGCTTGGTCAATTGATTACGAAAACGTAAATACTTTAGGAGGTTATTCGACATGTCAAATGGGTCTAAAAGGTTCCTATGTCCATTATCTGTTTCTAAATT
This sequence comes from Cimex lectularius, assembly GCF_000648675.2. Taxonomy (NCBI): domain Eukaryota; kingdom Metazoa; phylum Arthropoda; class Insecta; order Hemiptera; family Cimicidae; genus Cimex; species Cimex lectularius. The sequence goes on from NW_019392649.1 coordinate 2,645,234, forward strand.
TTATTCGAGATATTTCACTTTATACGTTACTTTAATATTTTACGATTTTTCGCACAAAATCCTGTGTCACTAGGAAAAATATTAGAATTCCTATAAGTCAATGATGTTTTAACCTTAAGAAAACAAAGTACAAAATCAGTTAGCACATAAGTTTTGACAATTTTATAAAATTCTTAAATTTAAGTAAAATTTTTGACTTTATAAATACTGACAGAAATGTCGCTTACAGAAAACTTGCTACTACTAATGAGTTTTAACTACACGAACTTAATTTATTAAATGTCAATTATCACCTGAGTAAAATTAATGTTTTGTTTTCAAAAACGTTTTTTCGGTTGCAAACGTTTTAAAGTATTAGTCATTAAGATATTGGAACGTGTAGTATGAAGTATTGAAATAATACGAAGAAAATAAAAAATAATCTTTAGTATAAAATTAAGAGAAAAAAAATCAGCAAGCCAAAATTTAACCCAATGGATTTTTAAATATGAGGAACTCTTAAAAATGAACTCTTCACTTTCGTAGTCCAATATGCAATTAAAACCCTATCCCTCAAGAAAACGCTATTACCTCATTATTTCTTCCGTCCTTCCAAAACTCTCAAAAAATAGCATAGTTTTGCAACTAGCACAAACCTTCATAACGCAACACTTCGTACAACGCACTTCGTGACGCCTTGGAAATTCAACATAGTTCACCTAATCCCTAAACTCCATAAACTATACGACCTTCCGAATTCTTACCGTCCCACCATTTTACAAACAAATCTTAGTAAAGCTACTTGAAAAAGCCCTTTATTAACAAATAAACCCCATATTTGAATCACCTAATATAATCCCCACCCATTAATTTGGATTTAGCCGTCAACATTTCACTGCGTCGCGTTGTACATATCATCGCATCCTCCTTTAAGAGGAAAGAATGCTGCTTGGGAGTTTATTCTCGGTGACGCACAGGTTTTCGATCGAGTCTGGCACGTCGGTTTGCTTTGAAACTCAAAGGCAACATCCCTCTCACACATTATCATCCTTAAGTCCTATCTGGACGACATGTACTTAACGTATGGGCGGGATCCTCTAACTGCCTTTTGTACAAATGTATGGTGTTTACTGACCGTTAGGTAATGATTATGTGGAAATCGAGAGATGCGGTGTGATGTAGGTTTAGAAAAACCTTTTCTTTATCTTGCCAACGTTTCGATCTTTATTGAGATCATCTTCAGGGGCTGGGATACTTTGATTAAATATATAAAATATATTTTGCATTGTACAAATTCACTTTTCCACATCCAAAATGTAATGTACAATTAATTAAGGTTTTTAGTTGAGATGAAAGCTCAGGTGGTAGAGCAGCGGCGTACCTAGCCGAAGGTCGTGGGTTCAAATCCCTCTCGTGCCATTGACTTTTTTTCATCTCAACTAAAAACCTTAATTAATTGTAAAGTATTAATTGGTCAAGCGGACCACGAAATTAGTGAATTTAATTAATTTATACGATGATAGAAATTTGAGACTCAATCAAATTAATTGTACTCACTCAAAGTGTTTGTTTTCTGCGTAAGTGTACCATTCTTGCGTGTCGTGTTAAGAGTGCCAGTATGATATTGATGTATTTTGTTTAAGTACGTTGGATTTGGAAGGGGTGGGGAATGAAATAGGACAGAAATTCATTTTTAGATGAGGAGTCGTCTTCTTTGTGGTGAAAGGAGCCGACAATGGGAAAACGTTGTAATGGTTCGTCCTGATTATCTTTTAAGGATTATATAGACGGAGATAATTAGGGATAATATTATATGTGTATACGTTATTGATTCCTAGCTGGCCCATTCCTATTCATTTTCTTACCTTACCGTTCTACCATTATTAAAATCTTTTGTTAGGCGGAGGTCAAATATCAATAGCATACATATAAACATATAAAAGAATTATTACATTCCACACATTTCTACATAGACTAATTCTTCAATAATTTGTCCTTCTGTTTACTAATTACCCCCGTCTCCTGAGGGGATTATCAGGCCGAACCATTACCCATTTTTTCCCATTGTCGGCTCCTTTCACCCCAAAGAAGCCGATTCCTCATATAAAAATGGATTTCTATCTCTACTTCTTTCCCTACTTCTTCAAAATCCAACGTATACAATAAACAAAAACATCATTATCTCACTTGCGCTCTCAACACGACCCACAGTAATGACACATCTACACAGAAAACAAACACTTTGAGTAAGTAAAAATACTTTGATTGAGTTTAAAATTTCTAACTTTGATTAAATTCATTTTTTCACATCGTAGATATACTTGTATAATTTAAACAATGTTTATAAATCCTAGGATCTGAAGATGATCTCAATAAAGCTCGAAACGTTGGCACGATAATATTTTCCTAAATCTACGGCCCACCAGACCGCATTTCATTATCTCCAAATAAACTATATTGTACATGGACGCGGGAATAATGCAGGTTAGCGTCTTTAGTCCGTTACTCTAAGCCCACTGCTGGTATCCTTTCTCATTCCGACATTACTATGCTAACATACGCTGATGTCAGTGCCATTCTATCCTGTACCCCGACTACGTCATAGCACACCGAACCCTCCGGATACACCTATATTCCATTGTTGACGTCGTTGTTTTTCAAAAACTGGTTAATCAAACTAAACACCACAATTTGTCAAAATATATCTTTGATCTCCGACCGAAAACATCTGTTGCCAAGGGCTGTAAAATGGCTGTATCTAGACAAATTCACCTGGAAATCCCCTGCATGAGCATAGAATTGAACAATACCGATACCGAAAGACTAATAGGAAAAGATCTAAACTCTCCCCTGAGAACAAAGTACACATATATATCTCAATAGGAAAACCAATATGAACATACATCATAGAACTATGGAGCTCAACCAAACCATCAAAGAGACCAGACCTTAAAAACATTAACCTTTAGATCCAGCAGAATATAAGTAATAAAAGTGATGTTAAGTGATTTTAAATTAGGTAATGATTTCTAATTTAAGAGTTTTATTTTTAAAAAATTGGTTTCAATTTTTTTTCTATCTTGTCTTCTTTTGTTTTTTATGTGTTACGTTAAATTTATATGAATTTTCCTCTCTTACGGGTATCGTTAAATAAATGAAGGTCGTTACTGCCCTTTAAAAAAACATTATTATTTAACGACTTTTATAAACTGAATCTTCTTCTTTCAGAAAAGGGGATTAGGTATATCTGCGGGCCTTGTTAACAAATCGTAATTTTCTTCCTGCGGTCGTGTAAACACCACAGTTCGTGGACCTCAAGGGCCCCTCTAATGACCCCCTATTAATAACGTAGTTGTGCCAGGCTGGCCCATTCCCATTCATTCTCTCACCTTACCGTTCTAATATTATTAAAATCTTTTGTTAGGTGGAGGACAAAATTCGTCAAAACGGTTTCATTCATTAAAGCCTGCCCCTTTAAAACCATTTCCGTCCGGGTGATAAATTATTATTAACAAAGTTATAACAATTTAAGAAAGTATTAAAGTTCTGATTTTTATAAAGGAAAACGTCCTTTATCACGGGTAATTTCTTTCTTCAAAAGGCACAAGAGTTCATAAATATTAGACTAATAATTTATTTTTTTATAAATGTTTTAATAAACAGATAAAATGAAATGATTCTGAGAATTTACTGAATGAACAAAGGGAATAGAGCGCGATAATTAAGTAAAATTGTAAATACAAAACATTTCAACTTTTTTAACCTCAAACTGAAATGAAACTGGATATTAATCTTTATTAAGAAAATAATAGTACAGTGTAGGTTTGGATGTTAGGGCGTGAAATGACCTTAGCCGCTAAAACGCCCTTAAAAATTAATAATAATAATAATAATAATAATAATAATAATAATAATAATAATAATAATAATAATAGTACAGTGTAACTTATGGTTTGAAAATTTTATTGAAAAGGAATTATCGTGAGATTTCCGTTTCGGTTATTCAGGTTAAAATGTAATTATACCATAGACAGGCCAAACAGCAGAAACTTGTTTACTTAAAAATATATTCTGCACAAAGACACGTTGTGCATCTTGTCTTTTTGCTCTTGTTTGTTTGGGAATACATTTTGACTGTTTATTATTGCGAGCCTTCATTTTTCCTTTCGTCGGGATATTGTGTCACTCTGTTTTCTCGGTACGTAGCCTAAAACGACTTTGGTATCGGCTGGTCGTGCCGTGAAACTTTCTGCAAAGCAGGAAAGGATTGGTCATAAAAGAAGAAAAGACGTTGTTTGACTTGGGGGCCCAAAGAAATATTTTCCCGGCACTGTTTTGCTGCCAATTTACAAGACTCGTTGTTGACGTGAATCTTTTTTGTCGATTTGGAATTTTTTCTATACTCAAGGACAAATTACAGACGGACGTATACACGAAAACACACATTTGATCATAGTGATTACTGTTTATTTATTTTTAACATTTTAATGATTTTATCCAATTTAAAATGGTTAATGAAAAATAACACACACACACACACACACACACACACACACACACACACACACACACACACACACAGAAAAACCAAAACGAATGCAATAAAAACAAAAAATAAAAAGATAATAAAAATGTACGCTAAATATTGACAAGCTTACAAGCACACAACAACAAGGATACCAAAAAGCAATCACAAACCCGACATCAACAATATAAAGAAAGCACAACCGTATTAACAAATAACAACCCAAAAATATCAAAAGAACAAAAACTTTACAATAAAACAAACACCTCTCATCAACAAACAAGGGACAAACCATGCATACAACATGAAAAATAATCACACACACCTATCCACAACAACAAGTACCACGATAATGAATGGTTTATCAACCAATTTATCTCAAAAGATACACAGGATAAGAAACAAACGCTGAGTAACATAAAAAAGAAAACTATCACTACAACAACGCATAATACAAACCCATAACCAACACAACGTTGAAATAGAAATCACATGCACTATCTATCTATCCTTAACAGCAATTTAAAAAACAAAAAAACACATACTCTCGACAATAATATAAAAGACAGGCCAACACAAACTCTCAACAATAACACAAACACATTCTCAACAACAATACGAAGGAACAAAGAAACACACACATCAAAAATAACAACACACATATACCTAACAACATCACATAAAAATTAAAATGTGCATGGCAATACGGGGAAACATGATAAATTTAACTAACGCACACCAAATAATGAACTATAAAAACACACACAACGCCGACGACGACAACAAAAACAACAGTGATACAAAGAAACAATTACACATACTCAACAATCAAGCAAAACAATAAACAAACGCACATATTCAACAACAACTCAAATAAAGAAACAATCCCCAGAACAACAACCATACAGATGATCGGTATATGAAGTTTTTCGGAGGATCTACAGAAGAGGTCAACACAGGGAAAAAACTTCCTTTCAGTTTTCGCCGAGCTTTCGACTGTTTTTATACTGTCATATTCAGGGCCTGTTTTATTATCATACAAAAACAACAATTAAAAACATGAAAAAACAATTGCACAAAAATTGAAAATTTTATATATCTTACTTTAACCTTAATGGGGAAATAAAAAGAAACATGGTTTCGTGGGCACCGAAGTACATTACGTTTTTTGGTACTCAGCATCTAAACATTATTTACAATTTAATAAGTTAATAATTTAAAAACATTACAAATATAAGTACAAGTGGAAACGTGGTCGAGAAAAGGTTACCTCGTAAAAGTCTAAAAACTAGTAAAACAGTAAACTAGTAAGTTTTCACGTGTACTTATATTTGTAATTTTTTTAAATTATTAACCTATTAAATTGTAAATAATGTTTAGATGCTGAGAACCAAAAAAACGTAACGTACTTCGCTGCTCAATGTCACGAGCGGGATTCGAACACACGACCTTTGGCTAGATACGCCGTTGCTCTACCACTGACTTCGATCCGTGTGGAACATTGACTTTTTTATCTGAACTAAAAACCTTAATTAATTGAAAGATATTAATTGGCCAAGCGGACCACAAAAACTAGTGAATTGATTAAATGCACACTTTCAACGGGGAACAAACGTCAAAAATTAATCAATTTTAGAAAATTTATTCCTAGATAGGCAGGAATCCATGTCCGTTGAAAGTAGGCTCTTAATGGCCAAAAGTTTCCCGAGTCTAGGTGGACTTATAACATCGGTGCTGTGGCAACTAGGCCATCCAGCGAATCTCACAACGATTTGAGAATACCGTACAAAATGAGCAGTCAATGCACCAAGACACGTCAAAAATAAAGATCTCTACGGTGGTATCAAAATAGAAACGGTAGAGGAAACTATCTGCCGAAGCCGTATTAGATAACCATCAAAAACTTAAACACCATATCAACGTACAATCAATCCGCTTTTAAAGGACAAACACCTATTCAGAGGACTCCAACGGGTCAAACCACATGATTTATTGCTTATGCATGGATTGCGTCAAGTTTATAAATAAGATCCAAGTAAACTAGAAACTTATAATATGATTTATAGTATGTCTATTTTTTATTTTTTATTACTACATATGACTATTACATATAGACTAATTTCATAAACTAAATTGTAACAACAATAATGTGACGAATCAGCTCTAGTACTAATGGTCATTGATAATAGTGGAAATGTAATTTCGAGCCTAACTTTATTTTGTATTAATTAATCTTTATGTAAGGTATTGGTTGAAATGAAAAAGTTAGTCACGAGCAGTATTTGACCCACGACCTTCGGCTAAATACGCTGCTGCTCTGTCACGATAGTACAGTTGTTTAGAGCAGCGGCGTATGAGCCGAAGGTCGTGGGTTCGAATCCTGCTCGTGACACTAACTTTTTCATGTTCATTCAAACTTACATAAAAATATTAATTAATTTCAAAGAAATTATTTGGTCAATCGACCCACGAAATATAATGGATTTAATAAGTAAAACGAAGTATATCTTCACTACCACCATGTGGCCATTTCATTATAGCCGAGAATCGAATCCTGATTACAGGACATTTCAAAAATGGCAAAAGGAGAGAATATTCAAAAGGTTGTATGTTGAGATGGGGAGTTGGTGTCCGAGTGGATCGAAGTCACCTTAGCTCAACTGGTTAGAGCAGCGGCGTATTGAGCCGAAGGTCGTGGGTTCGAATCCCGCTCATGACACTAATTTTTTCATTTCAACCAATATCTTACATAAAGATTAATTAATTGAAAGAAGTTATTTGTTAAATCGAACCACGAAATATAATAGATTTATTTTGCATAAGTGATTTTTATTTTGAAAACTGGCTATATTGATGCGTTGATATTACCGGAAGCAAATTGATTTGAAATGAAGCGTTTGTGAAATCCTTTTTGTCGTAAAGATCGATAGAAATAGTGAAAGCCATTATCCGGGTCAATGTAACGCAATTACAGAAGGTGCGTCCCTAACGCTCAATTATCGGTTTTGCCCAATAACTTATGTCGTTAATTGATCAAACCGATAGTGCGTGGGTGGCAACGTCCGGCGGCCCCCTAGTTTCGCATAATGTGCACGCCCGAGGCCGCTGATCGGTAAAACATATCACCCAGAGCCGATATTTTGTTACGCGATATGTCGCGAAATTGCGCCCGGTCAGAAGTCCGTTGTCGGCCCGAGGGGCTAACTTATGGGGCGGCACGATTTCGGCATCCTTCCTAAACTGGCCGGCGAGCCAAAATGTAAATTGCCGCTCCCTTCCAGGGCATTCTGATAAATCAGTTTTCCTACATGAAAGCAAAAAACTGGATGTTTAATCGCAAAAGACTTGGGGAGTGAGCGACCGCTGGAGCGGGGGGTTTGAAGGGATGATTTTGTACACACCACCCTCTCAACAGTTCGACCGGAAGTATCCGCAAATCTCTTGTAAACAACGATTTTTTTACATTACATTCTTCACATTTTAATATCAAATATAAAAAAAAATCATATAAACCAACTAAAACTAAAGTAAATGAAATTTTCAAGTTTTATTTTCATTGTACCATGTATGTAAAATAATTTTGAGCTAATTACATTTATTGCATAATTATGTTTGTATATTGCATCTCCAAAATTCTAAGTAAGTAAAGGAGTTACCTCATGTAATTCCTTTACCAGCAACTATGCATTGAAACATTCAATCCAAAAATAGAAAAATATTGGAATTGAAAGTAAAATAAACATGTGCCATATGATACACCTGCAAATAAATAAACTCTTAAATGAAACTTAAAATACATCTTTTTGCGGTATAAGTTACTGCAGAAAAAATTTTAGTCTGAATGAATACAATCTGCATAAAGTGGAATAAAAAACGAATAAATGAATTATGTTTGGTAAACAAAGATATCTTGATTAAACTAAACCTAATGCACATAAATTTAATTTTCCGTAAAAATAACTTTTAAAAAATGTTAACCAATATTAGCAATAGGAATGCTGTCTTTAATAAAAACGTGGTCTGCCGTAGCGGTCTTTATAGACATATATATTTTTTGCTTTAACTTAAAAACTACAATAACAAGGGGTTTTCGTTGAATAAAGTTTGTTTATTTATTACGTACAAAAGTGAATTCAGTCTTAATAAAAACATAGATCTTACTCACTGTTAGTTGTTTTCAAATACCGGATTTCAAGCTTAAATCCCATCATCAGGTTGAAGGATTTACAAACTCGTCATTTCACATGAATTATAAGAGTGAACCCGCCGATCCCCAGTCATCGAGAGAACGTTCCAGTGAAAAGCTGGTTTCTAATGCCACTCAATTTTTAACGTGCGAAAAGTGGGAGTTATAACACAATTAAATATTACATTAATAAATACTGGAAGAAAAAATCTATAAATTAGTGGTTAAATTGTATGCTTTTTCTTTATTAATTAATGAAAATTAAAACAAATATAAAACATAATACATTAATAACATATAAGTAAATTCATGATAGAATTAAATAATAAAAATTAAATTAATAATATTGTTTAGGTAAATATTTGAAATAGGAGGTAAATCAAAATCGATGTTATTTTTAATTTTATGTCCATGTTAAATTTTACAAATTTTAAATTTTAATTTCAAATTTCACAAATCTAATTTTCTCTCTTTGATTAAAATGTGTAACACTGTTGTATTTAAATTGAAATTTTGTTTTGTTTCATTTAGATGGGCCTTAAATTCCAAAAATTGGTTGGATTTAGGCAAGCGTTTTTTTTAACTTTGTTCTTTCAATTTTGCTTAGATAAAACAATATAAATAATTTTGTGTTTTAATAGAAAAATGTCAGTTGAACCACGCCTATAAGCTAAACATGATTCTCAATTGACAGATTACCTCATGAAAATTTGTTATTATTTCTATTTATTTAAATTGAAATTGAAACAAAGTTTTGTTTCATTTAGATCTAAAAGCTTTAACCAACTTTACTAATTTCCAATGGAACTTTGTAACACTGTTGTAATTAAATTGAAATTTTGTTTTGTTTCATTTAGATGGTCCTTAAATCCCGAAAATTGGTTGGATTTAGGCAAGCGTTTTTTTTAAACTTTGTTCTTTCAATTTTGCTTAGATAAAACAATACAAATAATTTTGTGTTTTAATAGAAAAATGTCAGATGAACAACGCCTATAAGCTAAACATGATTCTCATACCTCATGAAAATTTTCTATTATTTCTATTTATTTAAATTGAAATTGAAAGAAAAGTTTTGGTTCTTTTAGATGAAAAAGGTTTAACCAACTTTACTAATTTCCAATGGAAAATTCATATTACCGTGTAATGAATTAATTAGATGGAGGAATTCTTTGAGATCCTATAATGTTCCCTACCATACACATAAAAATCTTGTCTACACAGCTTTTCCAAAAAAAAGAACAGATTTAATTAATTTGTTGTTTGATATAAAAATATTTGTTTCAAAATTATCCATGAATATTTCGGCAGAAAGTGGGGATAATAAAGACCCCATTGGTAATCTATCGTAATTACAATAATTAATTTAAGAGGTTTATTATATGAATTTTTGAAAATTCATTAATATAATTCCGTAAGTTTTTTTTAAAGTTTTTTACATTCTTTAACTGGGATAAACCTTCCACTTTATATATATACATATATATATATTTTGTATAAAAAGAATGTTTCTGGTTGTCTCCTTCTGTGGAATAGAGAGGTTCAAAAAATAAAATGTAATAACAACCTACAGCATAGAACAATATTATCCAGATCAAATAATATATTTTTTATTGATTCGATTGCAATATAATAATAATCTCAGTTTAAACTGTGAAAACCTAAACGCTTTCACGGCGGTACGATTAGGCCAAACCATCACGACTGGCAGTTGTTGCATAATTAAGCAGAACTAATGATCTGTGCGCCTTGAAATTTAGTATGTATTAATATAATCTTTAGAGTTAATGAAAAAGTAATACATGCAATAAAAAATAATAAAGTAATAAACTATATATATTATGTGTGTGAAGTTTTTTTTTTTTTTTTAACTGGGATATTTGTGAATAAATTCATAACATCAAATGACAATAAAGCGCAGTTGTTAGGTATAATGATGTTCTTTAATTATTTTATCAATTCCGAATGAAGGTTTGAAATTTGTGCGGGTTTTAATTATTTTATAAATTGTAATCGCGCGTGTTTGGCTTCGAGAATTATAAAAGTACTTTACTGGTGTTACAGGTTTGTCCTTGAGATTTTTGACCGTACCGTATAGCATTGAAGGATTCGGGTTCATTGGTATTAGTTTTTTAACTATTTATGGGTCTTTTCAGAGTAGAAAGTTACTATTTTTTATGCTGTTTGAACTCAAGTTTTAAATTTTAAGGAGGATCTTTTTTTACCTTTTGAATTATCCCTCCTTTTTGCCATTTTTCAAATATCGTGTAATCGGATTTTCGTCGAGAATCCAATCCGATACACGAAGTACACGACATTTCAAAAATGGCTAATAGGAGGGAAAATTCAAAAGATGGGGTTGAGATGGATCGAGGTCACGATAACTCAAGTGGTAGAGCAGCGGCATATCTAGCCGAAGATCGTGGGTTCGAATCCCGCTCGTGCCATTGACTTTTTTTATCTCAACTAAAAAACCTTAATTAATTGTAATGTATAATACAATTTTTATATTTATTACATTTTTGCGTAATTACATAACCATCAACGGACACTACAGAATGTCTACCACATACGAATTGCTTGCAATTATCACTTATGGTAAAATGTTTATTCATTTATTAACATACACATTGTCGTTACCAGATCAAATACAATATAATAAATTTTCAAGATTAGTTTTTCCTGCATGTTTCAAAATATCTCCAAGCAAGAAAAAACAGAGATAAATACTATCGGAAAAGGGAGAGCGTAAGGGTAATAGATAAAACGACAATAAACGAAGGGTTTTTACCCCGAAGTACAAGGATGCGACATTTTTTGCTACCTGAGTTTATAAAGTGTCTTATATTAACAATTAAACGTGAAAAGAAAATCATACTGGAAAAAGACAGTATCGGATTGAAAATGGCGCAATGCCGAAACACGATTTAGTAGTTCAAAAATCCTGGGATTCAAGACTGAGCCATTAAGTACACAACTGCCTGTTCAGCATGAGTTCAACACTCGGTGACCAACACCGAGCTTCAACTCTAAAAAACTGTCATGGACCGCGATGTGCCAGTCTAAAGATCCATCTTTTTATCTACAAAATGAGCAATAACAATTGTATTTTTGTTCAAAATTTTCAAAGAAATTTCTTTCCGTTTTGAAAAGACGTAATTGAAAAATACATTGGAAAGTAGATTTAAAAAAAAGAAACAACTAAGCAAAAACAAACATGGTCCGTTTTGAAAAACCTACGAGGAAATCGCAAGGTTAATTATTTTTATTTATACTTCTAAATTATTTTAAATACCAATTGAATTAAAATTAATAATCTAATGACCCCTCTTAAAAATGAATTGGTAAAAAGTTATTGTCAAATTTTGAAATAGCTTTGGTTGTGTACGATGAAGGTGCAAGGTGAACTCTAGTCAATAGTCAAATAAAAAAATAAAACCAACTAATTGTTAATCCATTGGGGTTGAAGTGAATGCCATTAATGGATTTTCACAAACGAGATTAGTCAGATTAGAGGTAATCACTTTTGGTCAAACGCTTTCAGTAATTTTATTTGTTTAATCCTCTGTTTGAATATCTACATATATTAGATTCTATCCATTATAAGTACCTTAAAATAGTTGTCTTTTATGTTTTTAATACGTAAATATAGAAGAATGAATGGTAGATAAAAAATGTATTTGCGGGATAATAAATTATAATTGCCAAAATCGCAATTTACAAAAAAAAAAAAAAAAAAAAAAGTGTTTGATTTTTTAAAATTATTGTTGAGTAGCATATTTATTTACAGTATTTGAATAGAAGAATAAAAGGACAACGATGGGTCTACACTTATCTTGTGACTGTTGGTAATCTGACTCCATTATTATTATTATTATTATTGGCCATAAAAAAAGGAATTAAAAAAAGGCCGTAAAAAAGGGAAATGTTAAAATTATGGAAGAAAAATTCGAATTTATAATTAAAGAACAGGAATAAATTAAATTTAAAATGGATATTTTGCATATATTTGGCTCTCCAAATTAAGTATTTTAAAAGGATAAATTGGATAAAAATTGCTTTGGATAAAATAATAGGATCAATTAGTTTATAAGTGAATGTTCGGAGTCAGAGCTTTATAGCAATCAGAAGGTGGGTTGCTAACCTTAGATAGATCTTTTTCTGCAAGGTATTGGTTGAAATGAAAAAGCTCAATAGGTTAGAGCAGCGTATTGAGCCGAAGGTCGTGGGTTCGAATCCCGCTCGTGACACTAACTTTCACTATCTTTTTCATTTCAACCAAAACCTTACATGAAAAGATTATTTAATTGAAAGAAGTGATTTGTTCAATCAGACCATTAATGAATTTACAAAGATAAAAGTTTTAAATGTTAGGACGTGAAATGACCTTAGCCGCTAAAACGCCTTTAGAAATTAACAACAATAACAATAATTAATTTGATTAATCACAAAGGAATAACATTTCCGCATAGAAAATTAACGTAATGGTATAAATTTATGATTTATAGAAAAAAAAGTTGGAAGTTTTATTCTCCTGGTATTCTCTTGTTAGTCTAATTCTTCTTGAGAAATGATAACCAGGCAAAGTCATTAAATTCAAAATATTGCAAGAGATGTTTACGTTGAAATGAGAAAATATGTTTGTCAGAATGTTTTAGTACAACAGTTAGGGCTGAGAGGATTATTATTCAACGCCATTTCAAAGATTAATGCGTATTTATATTTGATGGCATCATGGAGTACCTATTGTTACTAAATCAACCTCATGATAATTCATCGTCTCTCAAATGTTTCTCACGTCTTTGGAACAAATCACACGTTGCGGGAGGTGCACAGCCAACGGCGACAGATACGCAGAAGCCCGTTCGGATTCCTGAGGGAGCAGGCGACCGCTATCTGAACGGATGTGCATATGCGGTCTCTCCTAAGTTTAATAAGCCCGACCCACTTCGCAGATATAATTTACATCTTTATTAATCAGAGCCGACTAATTGGTTCCCCGACGGCTCAGAATTTCGGGGTACACAATCTGCTTTCCGAGAATGAATATGCAATTTCGCGCTAGCCGACTTTCTCCGCTCGCTTCAACTCCCAACTAATCTCATGATTTGAAGGGCCCTGGCCCACTCGTTCTGCACATTCTGCCTCTCATACTGACGCTCCCGACTGATAAACTGCCTTCTCTTATTGAAGCTGTGAAAATGTAAACCCCTTTTATTAAGGGATGATAATATATAGCAAGAATATACAAGTTAAACAACAAACTAGAACATCTAATAGAATAACATTACCTGTTCAAAATTTTTTTAATTCAGTGTTTCCCAATCTTTTTTGTGCCATGTCCCACTTGGCCCTTTTCAAATCCTTTCTGCCCCAGCTCTCAACCCAAACTTACATAATCTATAATTAGAAATCGTGAGATGCGGTCTGGTGGGATGTGGGTTTGGAAAAACCTTTCCTTTATCGTGCCAACGTTTCGATCTTGATTGAGATCATCTTCAGTGTAATATTCTCCACACGACACACCACAATTCACATCTACACAGAAAACAAATACTTTGAGTGAGTACAAATACTATGATTAAGTCTAAAATTTCTATCATTGAATAATTTCACTTTGTTCACATCCTACATGTATTTGTATAATGTAAACAATGTTTATAAATCCTAGTTCCTGAAGATGATCTCAAAAAAGATCGAAACGTTGGCACTGCAAAGAAATTGTTTTTATAAACCCACATTAAACCAGAACGCATCTCACGATCCCTAAAACGTCATTAACTAACCACACATAATCTATAATATTAAAATGCTCACTGAATAAAGTAAAAAATTATTGGGAACATCAAGGAATAATTGATAAAGCACAGTAAGTAAATTTTTTTTAAACCTCGAAAACAATAGTCCGCGTCTAGGAGTTGGATGAAATATGAGTGTTAATTAATTATTTGATCTGGAATTGATCTTGTGATGTTCTTCAATTTTTAAAATAAGTCATACTCCTTTAGCGCTGCAATATAAAGAGATTGCGATCAAACGTGATAAAACTGCAGCCGTACGATCCATTTTAAAAAAGAATAGGTGCCGTTGGTGGACGCTGAAGGGTTTGTTGGAACCAAACCTACAAATTCAACTTCAAAGTACTTTCAAAAAGGGAATCTGCTAGATCAAATTATACATCATCGTAAAATGCTTGATTTCTTGCATTTTAACATTGTGCAAGATATCCATCTAAAGTAACAAAATAGTACATTTCAATAAAATTCGTAGATCTGATAAAACCTCATTTTCTCAAAAATAGAAAAAATTCCCATTGACTTAGTTGAAATTTTCAAATGTATCAAAATATTACATAAAAATAAGTTTTTTTCGTGTTAATTATAATCCCGGAATGTATTTCAATCTATTTATTTTACTTTCTTTCATAAATCAATTATTTTAGTCCACATTAGCAAAATACTAATAAATATTATGCGCTGTTAAATATTGTGATACTCATTTTACATCATTTTGTTCTACATGATCGTTTATTATTTTCTCTTGGAATAATGTATCCAATGTACAGTGAATAAATTCGTTTTTGTCATTTTTTCGAAAGTTTGTAAGAGTTCGACATGCCACCTAGATCTCAGAACACTTTCTAGTAGCCTTGTGGCAACCAACCGCAACGTATGTAAATAAATTACATTTAAATATTTATTAACGTTTTCAATATTCATTTGTTATCAATTTTTTTCATTCATTTGTATCTACAACTGTGCATGTATTATATACAACTATCAGATTGGATTTCAAATTATGTGTTTGGCATTATGGGCGTTATAGAGAAAGCTACCCATTGGCAGCCTCTCTGGATAAATGAAATGATATTAATCATTTAAGAGAGTTCTTATCCATATTCTTCTCAGACGTTTACGTGGTAATTGTGGGGAATGAAGTAATCGTATTTGTGTGTTGGTGTGATTTTGTAATTTACTATGAAAACGTCAGTAATATGTTTTGATGGATGAAAAAACTGTTGGGATTTGAAGATCACTGTGAAGTGTATTATTGTTTACGTAAAAAAAAGGCAGAAACAATTAGTCTTACAATTTTGGGTTGAAAACTTTGTAATCTTTGAATATTGAAATACTTGGCCTATCCATATACTTGGCAAGCGTACATCCAAATAGGTTTGAGTAGGTATATGTATGTCGAAAGTTTTTATTTTAATGGTAATTTTGATTGTCGGTTGAGTAGGTAATAAAGAATTTTAAATAGTTTGTTCATTGTCTGTTTTTTTTTAATCGTGTGTGTGGATTCCAAGTTAGTCTTCTATCAAATGTAAGTCCTAAATAGTTAACTTTGTCGGATTGAGGAACAGGTTCATTGTAGAAGTATATGCTAGGACAAGTCTCACGACGGAGTGTAAAGGTGATATGTTGTGACTTGAGGGATTAAACTTTATTTTCCAAAGATTGCTCCATTTTTCAATTGTTGATATGTGGTTTTGTAACATGAGTGAAGTGTGAAGTGTGTAGAAGAGAGATGGCTTGTTAACATGGCGGTGTCATCTGCGAATGAAGCGGTAAGTGTATTCTCATTTTTGGCATATCAGAAGTAAAATTTGTGTACAACAGCGGAGCGAGTATTGATCCTTGTGGCACACCTGCAAGCTCTTCTTGCATCCCAGAAGTCTCCGTACCCTGGTTTTCTGCAAAAAATCTCTCTTTAAGGTATGATTGTATAATCAGATAATAGCCCTGGGGTAAAAAATAATTTTAATTTGTATAATAAACCCTCATGCCATTAATATATGTCAATTTTTCATTTCATTCATTTTTAGAACATTTATGAAGAAAGAAATTTAAAACTAAAATAAATTTAAATCGACGGTAAAAGCGAACTATGTTTGAGTATGTTGGTTATAGACTAATATTTTATAATTAAAATCAAAAATTTTATGTGGTATTATAGCCATATCGATAAATTTAAACAAAACATATTTTCTATTTACTTAATAATCTTTCCTCACAACTTATATAAACGTTCTAAACCATGTAAGTAAAAGAGATTTAAATGTGTAGGTTTATGTAGAGTTTTTGACCCAATAAAAAAAATTGTTTTAAATTTAACATTTTTATTATATTAAGAATCTACACAATTTATTTATTCTTTGTGTAATAGTATAGATTACTTTGTGCCCTTTTTGTGCAACAGATAGAAAGGGCTTGCGCAGTCTGTTTAATTTCAAGACGACAGTTGAACTGTGTGTTGATTTAATCAATCAAATAAACATGTAAACTGTGTTTGAAACGGTTGTTTTCCTCTATATAAGACCCTGTTCACGTAATATTTTTTAATTTCCTGGGATGAAATAGTAGATTATCGAGATTTTGTAAAACCACGCTTTGATTCTGAATGGATTAACTGTTCCAATTATTACATGGCAAAACTGAAAATCTTAATTGATGTTATGTGAACCAAATTGATGTACGTATCTGATTTAATGATTTCATTTTAAGGTTTATTCCGTTGTATTATAAACGAAAAGAAAGGTTAATACTTAAATTGTGAGCAAGTCCGTTTTTCTTAATTTTTCGGTTCACTGGTTATACATTCAAACGGAAGAAAAAAGTACAGTAAAACAGAAAACTTATTGTATAAGATAAGCCAAGTTGAAATCAACAATTCTTTATTTTTTTGTTTTCAATGTTTGTTTTAGAGTCTGCTATTTTTAATTATAAACACGAATAAAGGCTTTTCACGTCTTTACAAGAGTTATAGATCAGAACGGTGGAAGGTGTTGCTCCATTTGAATTAAAGGGCAAGAAACGAATGAAAACTTTCAGGAAAAGCGAAGAAAATTAAACAGGGAAGTCACTTTAACAGGTTTCCTAATGGAACTGTTAATGGTTCGGTCTCCAGACTCGCTTTTGTTATATTAATTTAAAATTATCTCCACAAATTAAACGCCTTGGGAAAGATAGGTTTTAAGTGATTTAAAAGATTTTCATTTCCCCGACTCTCAGACTCATTTAATTAATGTGGGTTGAAATGATATTGTTTTCAGTGCGATTTCCTTTTGGAGTTCTCCTTTTGATAGCACGGTTGTTTTTAATAGTCATTTTAATGGATATATTAACTGAAGTAAAACATTGTGCCAGAAAATTTTGATTGCTCCCTTTGTTCGCAGTTTATTTCCAACAACCCATCACACGAAGTTTAAAAGCCGGTAGAGTTTGAGTGACCAAAACTGCTAATATAGTCGAAAACGGCCAAACTATAATTCATTATACTCACCAGTCTGGAAAATATTTTGAGTGAGCTAAGAAAAGAAGAAGGGTTTATAGGTTATAACTTATAACATTTGACTTGGCATGAGTTTAGAAAAACGGCGTTCCGTTCTGTTAAACAAGCACGACCGATTAGTCAAGCGGGTTTAGACGCATTCAAGCGCCTTACACTTTGGGATTTTTTTTAACCTTTGGGTAGAGCCGAATCAAACATTTTAGTTTAGCACTCGCGTATTTTCTACAGTTCACATAAATGCATGTGATTTAAAAGCATGAAATTTTTTTCCACATCTTACATGTATTTGTAAAATTTAAACTATGTTTATAAATCCCAGGCCCTGAAGATGATCGAAACGTTGGCACGAAAAAGAAAATGTTTTTCTAAATACCTACGACACACCAGACCGCATCTCACGATCTCCAAATAATCATTGGCTAACGGTCACTAAACACTACATATAAAAAACAAACTTCGAGCACACGAACGTTTTTGCTCAAGCAAAATGATGCGTTATTCTTTCTCGTTGTCCAGCCCTAAAATATTTCTGGTAATTTACACACGATGAATACAATTTAAATTTGGTTCAACATCCAATAAAACGTAATATTTTAATAGTGATTTATGCGGTTGCACAATAATAAACCTCCAGTTCATTCATTAATAAATACATATGAAATGTGTACTTAATATTTACCTCCTCCTGAAAGTCTGTAAACAGTACATATAGAAGGTCTGAATCTTCCTTGTGTCTGACCGTCAAAAATCACTGACATACAAAGAATGTTAGGACAAATTTACCATCACTCGAGATTATTTAAAAAGTGTCAACCTTTATACACAACTTTTTTCCTTTTCTAAATTCTAAATTTTATTAAAATTTAGAATTTACTGATACTTTTATGTTTAAATTATAAAAATGAAATTAAATCTAAAATATATTGGTTTGCTACACAATATAAAGAAAAAAAATATTTACCCACATTAAACAGCAAAAAATAATTTGAAGAAAATGTAAAATGTATTTTGGATGAAAGAATATTATTCCATTTTATTGGTATGATTTTCCGATCAATTTGGAATACTATCCTCCCCGTTTTTGCTGACTGAAGCATGTGAGCTCAGAGCCATTTTGGTTTGACCGATTCACCATGATTATAATTTCAACAACCCCAAAACGACTGACTTCCAATCATTGTCTTTTTTAGTCTGGTAATTATGTTTTTCCTAATGAGCTGAGTGTTTGAAGAATGTTTAGTGTTCAGGAAATCGTCAATGTTTTAAGTTGGAATAGGAGAATATTGTTTGGAAAATTTCAAAAGAAAATAAAAATCATTCAGATAGCATAACAAAATTTTGTATTTTAATATGTGATAATCAAACCCGTGTGATTGCATTGCTCATTTCGGCATTTAACCACATTCAGAGATTGTATCGGTATCCGGGTTACAATCACGACTACCAACCAAGCAGATAGTGTAAAAGGTTTAATGTATATGACTGGCAACAACAGCGACGGACTAAAAATTCAGAAAACAGTTTAACTGTAAAATATGTTGTTTAGGATAGATATTGTAATACTTAAATTTATTATTCATATTGGGATTCTTTATTCGTGTCGTCATGAACCTCAAAACGGTACACTTCCCATCATCCACGTCTCGCTCGTTTGTTTATTTGTCGCATTTCGGTTTCCTGCTATCTTCAATTTTTTTCAATGACTCATCCCTTAAATAAAGAGAAAATGCAAACCACAAATCATTATTTCTTCGTGCACTAATTGGAATAATTAATAAAAGAAAAAAGAAACGCGTCTAATCACAAAATCACACCTATCAGTAAAGATAGTCAAAACCTAAATCGAATCTGCTAGACCAAAATCGACCAGAAACGAACAATTTACAGGTTCATGAACCCCTTCCCACCAAAAAGTCAAAGGTAAAGCTCATTATATTCCAATTCTTTTTGTCTCTTGACATTTTTCTCCATGTCTCTGTAACCTGAAGAAAGGTGAAAATTGATTAAAAAAACGTTAGTAAATCAATATCCGTGAGTGTTAATCGGCAATGATTGGATTGATTTAGTGCCGACCTCAATAACACCTGATACTGGTAATGGCATAATTGTAATTTCTTCCAAACTGGAGCATAACCGACCCATGTGCCACTGCCATTCCCCGCAAAACCGAAACACTTCTCCAAATGGCTTTTAACGGTAATAATAAATTGTGAATGCCGTGAAAAATAGAAAAAAGCCGATCTGTTTAAATTTTATTCAGAATGTTTGTAACATTTGTCTTTCCTGTTCAGATTGAATTGCAATAATTGTAATTGTACTTATTATATAAACTTTATTAGGTTCTTTTAAGTCTACATATTCAATAAGTCATGCCTCAGGACATTGTTGTGTGAAGAATTTCAACGGTTCAGCAAAATGTATATAGTATAATAAGCAACAATTTAAAAAGAAATAAGATTCCCTCATTTTTATTTATTTTGTACGTTCCTGTACAACCCATTTAAAAAAAATTGTTTCTGAAAAATCAGGCACCTATTCTTAGAAATGGGGACTGGCTATATCATCCCGGAAAGGTTCTTTACAACATCCTTTAATGTCTCAACAGACTATACAGGAGAGGAAGAGCATAAGATAAAATGATAAGATGAAATGATGATATATGGTATACAGACGGTTCCAAAACAAAGAAAAGAACCGGTTTTTCTTTTACAAGCTCAAAACATGAGTAATCAAACTCATCAGGGTTTGCAAGGATTCAAGGAGGAATACATCGGATCAATGTTTAAATGGAAATCTTAAAGGGTGTTACATTGGCAAAAATATCCTCATAAGACCGGATCATCAAGCAACCATAAAGCCAGGAATGCTACGCCTGCCTACGCAGCCCGATGCTACGCCATGCGACACTACCCGATGCTACCCGACGCCTTGCCACGTTTTGGTGGGGTTTGCACATCTATCCGACGCAAGCACACGTCGCGTACAGTCCACAGCGTTTATCACAATAAACACTATCACAATCGCAACGCATCTTTTGTTCTTAATGCACTATTTTGAGCAAAACCTTGTACAGCCATGTAATAAATTGTTAGTTAAATTTCATGAGCACTACCATCTAACAAATTGTTTGTTAAACTTAATTGTTTTAAATAAAGTTACTCCTAACCATCATAATTAAACAATGTTTATAAAAACCTTTGCATTTTTGATCTCGTTTAATTTGGTTTACATTAAAATAACATGTAATTAATATAACGACAAAAATTACATGTACTTAGTTTGAAATAAACCACAAAAAACATGAGTGTCCTGTTCTGATGCTACCCGACATTACAAAATGGTGTAATTTTACGAGCAAAACTATGAACTAAATTGTTAATTAAATTTTATTTTATCAAAACCGTGTAATAAATTGTTCCAATTTTAGTATATGTACCGCCGAAGCGAGTACAATAAATTGTTATTTTTAAATAAAAACTAATTAATTCTTAATCACAGTTAATTTGGTTTATATTAAAATAAGTATGTTGTAATTAATATAACGACAATGATACATGTAGTGTGAATAAAAATATGAGTGTCCGGTTCTTTTGTCTTCGACTGTACTCGATGCGACCCGACGAAAATCTGGACAGTGGGGATCGCAGAGCGTCGGGTAGGTTAGCGTGGCATAGCATATGGTAGATGTGCACGGGGGGAATGCAACCTTATGGAAAATCGGAGTTTGGATTTGCGTCGGGTAGCATCGGGTAGATGTGCACGGGGGTAATGCAACCTTATGGAAAATCGGAGTTTGGATTTGCGTCGGGTAGCATCGGGTAAGTGTGTTTCTGGCTTTAAGCATTAGCATGTAAAAATTCATATCGAAATTAGTCAACGAATTCATCCCAATCTCCAAAACTGGGGAAATACAACAACCTGATGGCATCTTGTGGGCCAGGATACAGAGGAGGTTTGGGTAAAGAAACACCAGATACACTTTTCAGAGGAAGATATGCAAGACCATATAAAGTCCCTGAACTTGGGTTAACAAAACCAACTACAGAATCCTTCAATTCAGAATACATTATAAAGCGGATAAACTATACAAACTCGAGGCACATTAAACTTATGCTAAAGCAACACTCACCAAAAGTGCTCATTGCTCATTGCTGCAAATGAAGAGGGTCAAACTCAGAGGAGTATTATTAAAATTAAGAAGACTATTAACCGGTCACTGGCATGTGAGAAAACATCTATCTACATAACATGGGCATAATGGACGATGATCACATTTGCAAATTATGCAAGGAGGAACAAATAGCCCATTATATCATCTTCGTATACGAAGCAAATGCTAAATTTCCCCTCAACCTGGGGTACAAAGAAAACCAAGAGAATGAAATTGTAGCAGGGACAATCAGTTATCTAATTCTTCCATGAACTAGGGTGGAGTCGTTTTCACTGAACTAGAGAACTAGGAAGGTACAATAAGGAAGAGGGATATAGTACCTGAAGAGCACAAACCTTCAGAGCATTCGTCTTCATCATCATCATCATCATCTATAGAAGTGGTAAAGATTGTTGTTGGTGTGGTTAGTTGTGTTGAAATGTATTATTATTTTACATAAAATTTCAATCGTCATTTTGTTTCGTTGCGTTTGCATAAAAAAACCCGTACGAACTCGCACAAGCCATATACGGCCTTGGGGAGTTGCAATTTTTATATATTCGGTAGTACAAATCCAATCGAAAATCGTCTCTATCGACACACAAGAGTTATGAATACTAAATTCGTTCAATAAATAAAAAATTGTTTCATTTCAGTAGCTTTTACAAATAAACTAATCAACTCTTTCAACCAGTCTTGATGTTGGGTTATATGTGCGTCAATATCGAAGCGTGCAGAACCACTAGGCAGGGCCGATATATTAAAATGCAAATTGTGTTGAAATGCGGTTCCGAAGGATCTTTCCCACTGCCTCACCAAGGCCCGTGCCTATGAATTTCTAAGGAGGGGGCCCTTGTCGGCTTAAACTAATCCCCATCACACTTTCCCCGTTCCAGGGCCGGCGCGAACTCTTATCTCCAGGGACGCCGCCCTCGGGGGGTGTCGGCGGCCTCCGACTTTTTATTTAACGTCTAGAGATTCTCTAGACACCTTTGAAGAGGTCGTATGATTTATTTTTGCTGTAGAGTTTTATCTCGAACATGTTTTTCTCTCGGACAGGCCCTAATTGGAATTCCGCCAGATGACCTTTTCTGTTTTTTTCATTATTATTATTATATACTGACTCCCTTAAACTAACGTTTATCAGCTCCAAAAGATTCAGCAACAAATCATTAGAAATAAACAACATTTAGTTTGGACAACAATTTATTTAGGGAAAAAATGACAGTTATAAATTTTGACAATATAAATCTACTAAAAACCCACATAACATAAAACAAACTGGGCAACATTGATTTTTGGGGCCATTGCTCAGGTGATATAATGGCAAAAAATGTTGATAAACCACTTGTTTTCTAGTGTGAGTTCGCTTTCTTTTCACCTAGTCGTTTATATAGTTTTTTCAGCATTCTTGAGAAATTAAGTGTTAAATCGATGTAAAGCCCCAAAATAGCAAACTTCATTCTTTTCTTGGAGTTCTTCATGAATTGAAACAGAGGTGATGGATTATTGCTAGGATTTGCTTTCGTTTAGTTTGATCTTCCAATTCATGAACCATTATTCAAAAAACGAGGTATGATCTTAAAAGTTTCTAAAGGCCAGTAGTGCGTCTGGGATAGTTGAAATAGTGGCGATTGCATGTAAAATGTACTGCATCGGTATTGATAAGAATGTTTCCACTATATACTCGATCAATCTCTGGTGCGCAGTTACCTAGAGTATGCCAGTATTATTTGGTCGCCGAGTTCTTTAGAGGGGTCTTACTTGATAGAAAGGGTACAGAGAAAGGCCACGAAATACTTGTATTACAAAACAGGAACTACCATCATTGCTCCTATCAAGCCAGACTTGCTCTCGTAGGCCTGGATTCTCTGGAGGATAGAAGAGTTTTGGCTTCAGTTGTGTTTCTGTGGAAGATCCTAAATAATTTTATTCACTCCCCGGAGATATTATTTTGTATTGGCTTTAGGGTTCCCCAGCGTCATCTACGAACCCATGAATTGTTCGGTACTTCACGGCACAGGACCAAATAAGGGTTACTATCTTCAATCTCCACAGCTGTGCATTACTTAACTAAATTCGCTATCAGTGCGGACCCCTTCTCCACGTCCCTTCAGATCTTAAAAAAAAAAATTAAACGTGCTTTAAAATGTAGTTGAGTGTTTATTTATTACTTTTGTTGTGCTATTTATTAATCTATTTATATTATTGATGTTTGGTTAAAGTGTAAGCGCTTTTTTGCTGTTATTTTTATTTATTATTTTTATATCCTTTTTTAGTATTTTATATCATAATGATTGTTTTATTGTGTTGCTTGACTGTCCTATGCTTGGGTATCTGAACTGTTTGTATCGTAAATAAATAAAATAAAATAAAAAATATAGGCAATAGAAAAGGACCATGGAAGCAGCCTTGCGGAACACCGCTTCGGCATTGGGAATGTACGCGGAAAAAATCCCAGGCCCTGAAGATGATCTCAATGAAGGTCGAAACGTCGGCACGATAAAGAAAATGTTTTTCTGAAACCTACATCACACCAGACCGCATCTCACGATTTCTGAATAATTATCAATTAACGTCACTAATCACCCCACACGTTATTATTTAAAACGTATTTCTACTAGAAAATGTACTAAACAATATTTATAATTTTGTGGGTATAATATATATAATAGATATAAATATAATAGATTTTAAATAAAACATGGCAAAGATTACTTCAGATAGCTCAGTTGGAGGTTTAAAAAACTTATTATTTTGGAATGCGTTCTTTCTGTCGTAAGAAATAAAACAAATTCCTGTAAACCTTTACACTAAAGTTTATGTGAAGTTGATTAAAGAAATAATTCGACATATCTAAGAAATAATCCTTTAAATTGTATTGATTCTGTTGTAATGTAGGCGACGGTTTTCCTCTTTTGTTCATTAATTATTATGTATGGAATAATTAATGATCAAACAACTAACTCGGTTCACAGAACCTGTTGTCCCAACTCATTTGAAGCATAATCTTAAAAAATAACCTGTGATGTAAAATGTGGTGTTTGTTTTTCATTTTTTTAGAACGGAATCGATTAAAAAAACGCTTTGTGATGATTGAATGACATTTCTTTTAAATATTATTATTATATGTTCAATGAGAAACAACTGAAAGTACATTAATTATTATATAAACTTCATTTGACTTGCAATATTAGTTCAGTTTTGATGTGTTAATTTCGGTAATATCACTTCTTGTAATTAAAACAATAAAATCTATAAAATTGTAAAAACAAATGCCAAAATATTTTACTAATGATGACATTAATATAAAAAATCTTATTAAAAACATAAATGCTTGATTATGTTATGATTATGAACTTGAAAGAAGAATTGTTAATGTTTTTGAACAGTAAATAACGTGAAAGCTTAAAGCGAGTCTTCACGTGACAAGACATCATAAACGGCATTAGATTAATGCTCTGGTGGTTATTAAATTTTAAAAAAATAATCAGGGGTTAATGACACCTGTTAACAAAGATTTATTATGATTTTTATCCTACTTTACAACACTATTAGTCTAATTTTACATCACTTAAAAAATTTAGAACAACACAATTTGATATGAATATGAAAATGTTAAAAATTGATATATGTTTATTACCTATAAGAAAAAATAATAAATTTAAATAATTTAGATTAGATTACTAATGGGTAGAGGACCATCTACTAATCAGAATGAGCGCATTGTATGAATGTATTTATTTGCGCGACTGAATTATCGAATTTAATTCGTATTAGGCATGGTTAATTTTTGCATGCGTTTGGGGCTGAAATGACCAAGCTGTCGAAAGTCCCCGTCGATCATTAATCCTATTGGTTGGGAAGGGACGATCTCGGGCATATGGTTTAAGGGGGCATATGGTTACAAGCGTACCACCCACATAAAGGGATGGGTGAACTCCCTGACCCTAGGGTCAGCACATTTGGGAGTGACAATCCTTCCGGGTGAAAATCCTACCCATGATTAAAAATCTACGGACTATACCCGAACTCGAACTCACCACTGCAAACCTATATAATTATAGTATCATTCATTTAAGAAAATTAGTTTTTACTTAATATTCAATATAAATAAAGAGGAAAGAGCTATTCGGTATGTTACGTATTTCATAAGAATATTTTATGAAGAGTAATAACCAAAAAAATTTAATTTCAGTTTTTTAAAGGGAAGAACCAATAAAAACAATAACATTTTAGTCCAATTATTTACATACTTTACATAATACAATTTTTTGTTTCTTTAAAAACAATAACGCAGGATACTTGGAATATATAATTAACGGCCATTAACAATTCTATTTTGTAATTTGATACCGTTGTTAATGTAATATATTTATCCTTACAAAATATTACAGGTATAGAACCATTTTGTACAACGTTATATTTTCTTGAATAATTTGTTTACGTACATTGCAAAATAAAATATATGCTCCAGCACCAAGTAAAATTTGAAAAAAATAATTATCACAAAAAAATTATCACCAAACCATTTAATTGAAATTAAATAAAGTAAACATAAATTAATTCCATTTACTTATCAAAACTTATTAAGTTGAAAAAATACAAATTGTTAAACAAACAAAGCGAGGCTATAGACGTGGGATCACATATTTCAATTAAGCAAAAAAATTGATTTAAATATCATTTTCTGCAATTTTTGTGCATATATTTCAGGTTTATTATATATCATTAAATTTGTTTTCTTACGTACGATAGGAAAATAGTATTTAGGATCGCATTAAATGAGTGTAGAAATACAAAAAAATGAAAATACAAAATAAAAGAGAGTAAAAAATGGAAAAATATAGTTTTTCGAAAAAATCAATTATCATTCGGTTTACCCACCTTATAATGATCAAAATACGAATTTGTATAGAAAACAAATAACGTTGATCAGCTCGGAGCAATTTTTTTCACCCTTGTCCACTGTTCAATCTACAAAATTGCCTCCTCAGGATGACGATATTGTAACCTTTCAATAGAGTCAATTTTCTATTATGTTCCTGAATCAACAATATTTGTTTGTTTTTAAATATTTTATAAGAGAAAAAAATAGGATTAAATAAAAACCCCTCAGTTTGTTTTATTGTATATCTCTGGTGGAAAATGTATTTTCAGAGACCAGGTTTGCCATATTATTGACAAATATTGAATTCTAAACACATGGTTCAACCAATGGTTCCTTTTGTTCTGTATTCCGTGAAAACAATGGCCAAAAATTTGGGTAAAGAAAAAATTATTTTACCAATGGTTTTTGTTTAGTGGTATTTTGTGGGTCAAAAAAGACCATCAATTTTCTTTTATGCTCAATTGACATTTTGGCTCAAACAAATTTCTCTTTACATGATCACAAAATAATTACCTCTGTATTGTATTTCAATTCAAGTATCAATTGAATTTGCATTCTCGCAAATTATTCAATATTTTTTTACAAATTAAATTAACTTTTTTGTGGAGAAAAAATGATGGCAATTTTCTTCATTCAAAAATACCCAGAATACTCATATTTTTGGTAAAATCGCAAAATATTCTTTATCAAATTTTTCGTTTTCCAAATATTTCCGATTTTTCGCTAAAATTACACAACTGGAAGCAAGTTTTAAAATGGCTTCAATGATTTGCAGATAAATTTACCGAAGTACAGAACCTTCTAAATAAAATGAAATGGCAACACTATAAAATACAACGTTTAAGGGATTTTGGTTGAAATCGTTCTTCTTTTCCTCACTGAAAATAGCAAAAGAGTAAATTTGTTTTAAATTACTGAAAAAAGAAAAATAAATTTGGTAAAGTGGTAACGTTGAAATTAGGCATGATCCTGAAGTCGTATTGACAATTGAAAATAATTGCCCAGGCGAATTTCAGATAAAAAAATGTTTTTTTTTGTTATTGTGCTGAAAATTCGTAGTTATAGATTATCAGTGCTTCATACGAATCCGAATATATTTGGTTCTGTTTATTTCAATAACCATGTTTTTTCTCTCAATTTACTTCAAGTAAAAATGGTTTTTTGAAATATTGATTGTTATTAATTGTACCAAAACAATTCTTTTCTATTAGGGCTTATTGGCAATAACGCTTGTACAAGACTAATATTTTTCGACCTACAATAACAAAAAAAAGAGTTTAATTAAAATCGGTGATTCAACATTCATAGCCTTCCTTGGAGTCTTTTACGAATCAAGAAAAGAACTATATAAATTACTTTTATAGTAAAACTTTGATGTGCACAGCAAAAGTGTAACAAGACAATAAAATAGCAACGATCTAATAATTTCTAGCTGGTTTCAAACAAATGCAAATTATTATATATATCAGAATATAAAATCGAACAAAATTACTGTATTAACATAGGCAACAGAACAAAGAAAATTGAAATAACTCTATTTTTATTATTAGATATTTTTTGTCAATAATAATTATAAGAAATAAAATGTGAAGGTTTCATTGAAAAACATGATATATGATATCTGTTCTCTGTGATCGTTAGTTCTTTTCTTTTCAAATATTAGCACTGCCTCAATTTTTGAACAAAGATGTTCAGACAGAGTGTTGTTGTTAATTTGTTTGTTGACAAGAATTTTTGTGTTGACAATGTTTTATACATCGTGGAGAAACGCCAGTTTTGTCTTTGTTGTTAGGGGTTTATTATGGTTTACTGTGGGCTGCGTTGCATGTTTTTATATTTTTTCATATTTCCTAAATGTTTTTGTATGGTTTTTTGTATATAAATATTGAAAAATGACTATTTATCGTTTTCATTTTTATGTCTATCATGTTCTGTTCTCCATTTGTAGAAAAGGCATTTTTTGTTTCGTACGTTTTTCTTTTTTAAGTTTGGTCTTTAGTGCACTTTTTATGAGCAATTTATTAACTATATTGGCGAGATGTATTGTCCTTTTCCTTTGTATTATTATTTGGACCATTTGATGTATGTAATTGACATGTAGTTTTGTCTTTATGTATGTCTTTGCAAGCAAATACAATTTTTATAGTATTTCTTATGTTATATGCGATGTTGTGTTTTATCATAATAACTTTATAGATGACCATTGAACAAAGCGTTTTGACAAATTTGAACAGTCAATAAGAAAATAAGTTTTTGTTAAGGCTTTATTATCGTTTGCTGTGGGGTGTGTTGCATGTTTTTATATTTTTTCATATTTCCTAAATGTTTCTATATGCTTTTTTATATATAAATATAGAAAAATGAATATATATCGTATTCATTTTTATATCTGTCATGTGTTTTGTTCTCCATTCGTATACAAGGCATTTTTTAGTAGTTAGTTATTTTTTTCATATTTCCTAAATTTTTTATATGCTATTTTGTAAATAAATATTGAAAAATGAATTCGTATCGTTTTCACTTTTATGTCCATCATGTGTTCTGTTCTCCATTCGTAGACAAGGCATTTTTTAGTAGTTAGTTATTTTTTCATATCCTTTTTTGTACATAAATATTGAAAAATGAATACATATCGTTTCCATTTTTATGTCTGTCATGTGTTTTGTTCTCCATTCGTATACAAGGCATTTTTTAGTAGTTAGTTATTTTTTCATATACTTTTTTGTACATAAATATTTACAGGGCATTTTTTAGTAGTCAGTTAGTTAATTTTTCATATTTCCTAAATGTTTTTATAAGCTTTTTGTATATAAATATTGAAAAATGAATATATATATAATTTTCATTTTTATGTCTGTCATGTGTTCTGTTCTCCATTCGTAGACAAGGCATTTTTTGTTTCGTAGGTTTTTCTTGTTTAAATGTGGTCTTAAGCGCACTTTTATGAGTAATTTATTAACTACATTGGCTAGATGTATTGTCCTTGTATTTGTGTTATTATTTGGACCATTTGATGTATGTATTTGACATGTAGTTTTACCTTTATGTACGTCTTTGGAAGCACATACGATTTTTATATTATGTGGTCTATTCTGTTGTTATTCCTGATGTTACATGCGGTGTTGTGTTTTATCATAATAACTTTAGAGATGACAATAGACAAAAGCGTTTTGAGAAATTTGAACAGTCAATAAGAAAATAAGTTTTTGTAGTTTTCACGCCATTAATAGGCTGAGTATATTAGTTGATATTGACTTTTAGAGATCGAATAAAGAAAATGGGAAATTCTTTATATATTTTTTACTTGAGCTGGCCACAGACCGGAAAAAACTTGCAGATAAAATCCGGAGGAGATTCGTTAAATAAAGCCGAGGCAGAAATCGACAGCTAACTATTTTCCCATGAAGCGTAAGGGAGCAGTTAAAAGAATAGTGGCGGTTACTCTGGGAAAAGCTATTGAAAGTGGCACAATCTGGCCTAGACTTGTTTTCACTAAGGCGATTGTGAGCCAGCTCCACCAGGCCTGTCCTAACAAATAAGCGACCCGCCCCCGCACTCCAGAACGGGAATACAAACAACTGTTTCACCCGTCGACGCCCCCACACGGCCGATAGCGTATATCACTCCTTTCTCACTTTCAATCGCTTTCAATTCACTTAGATAAAATGAAGGGAAAATTCCTGCAAACGCCTTTTAATCGTATTAGGTGAAAATAAGCTCGGTCCGATTAAAACTCAAAACAGTTAAATGCCAATTAGGCGCAGGGAAAACGCAAAAATATATTAATACTTCCTATAAATCAATTGATAAACTGCAAAAGTTTTAAACATACAAAAAATTCAAACAGATTTTATTTCATAATGCATTACAGTTCGTGGTCTGATTGACCAATTAACATTTTTCAATTAATTAATATTTATGAAAGGTATTGGTTGAGATAAAAAAGTCAGTGTCACGAGCGGGATTCGAACCCACGACCTTCGGCTAAATACGCCGCTAAATTTGAGCTATCGTGACTTCGATCCGCTCGGACACTAACTTCCCATCTCAACCTCACCTCTCGAAAAAATGGAAAATGGCAAAAAGGAGGGAAAATTCGACACTCGGACACTAATTTCCTATCTCAACAAATCTCCCAAAATTCAAAAGGTGGGATTGAGATGGGAAGTTAGTATCCGAGTGTATCGAGGTCACGACAGCTCAAGTGGTAGAGCAGCGGCGAATCTAGCCGAAGAACGTGGGTTCGAATCCCGTTCGTGACACTGACTTTTTTATCTTAACTAAAACCCTTAATTAATTGAAACTTACTAATAACATTGAAAAACCGTATTTGTAAATTACCACTATCATGCATATGAGAAAAAGTGGAAAAATTCGAACGGTTTTAGGTTGAAAAGGGGAGCTAGTTTGACTCCATTATTTTTATTATTATTGATCAAACAAACCTATGGGAAATGTTTAAATTATGGAACAAAAAATTCTTAATTCTAATTAAAGAACAGAAATTTTTTAATAATTTTAAATAGGTTTTTGCAAACAGTTGGTTCTCGAAATAAAGTATTTTAAAAGGATAAATTAAAGCTTTGGATGACAATAGGATCGATAAGTTTATAAGTGAATGTTCGGAATCGGAGCTTTATAGCACTCAGATTCGCAGCTAACCTATGATAGATTTTTTTTTGTAAAGTTTTGGTAAAAATGAAAAAGTTAGTGTCACGAGCATGATTCGAACCAACGACCTTTGGCTCAATACGCCGCTGCTCAAGAGGTTAGAGTAGTGGCGTATTGAGCAGAATGTCTTGGTTCAAATCCCGTTCACGACACTGACTTATTTATCTCAACTAAAAACCTTAATTAATTGAAACTTACTAATAACAAATTTAGCTATTGAAATTACCACTACCAAAATCAATATATAGTTTTTTTACAAGATTGAGTTAATATGGTTAGAATCTTAAAAAAAAATTCAGTGTTAACATGAAAATAAAAGAATTTGAGTTTATATGCTTCTGACAAAAAATCAGTAAGTACAAAAATGTGTTTCGTCTAATTATATATATTTGATGTTAAATTGGCCAAAATTTAAATGTATCACTTGTTCTTTTTAGAGAAGGATCCGAAAGCTAGGCAAAGATTTAAAATTAAAAATATTTTGTTTGACCAGAACCCTGATAACAACCAAAAGAATGTGTAGAGTGTTACTAATAAGTTCACACTCTTTAGAAAATAAATAAAATCACTTGAATTTCATCCTATCCACAGTCTATTTATCGACTGAATTAATTGGTTTTTTTAAATCGTTTTTTTAATGAAACATTTAAGTAAATAAATTATTATTGTTTCTTACAAGCATGGTTTTAGGTTGAGAAAACGTGCACCAGGCAGATGTTTAGGCAAACGACAGACGTTTCGTCTATTACTTAGCGCAATTCCTGTTGTGTTCTCGCCCTACGGGCTAAGACCGTCTGCAGCGGTTTAGGGCCACCGGATGTCTCGATCTAAGAGAAGGTTACGACGATTAGAGACGATAGTTTTATACCTCTTACCGCAAACGGAACCCTCATTTAACGGTTTCTTTGATGGATAGTCAACTCTAAAGTCCGTAATATAAGAGGAAGCTTTAAAACAGTCAGCAGAACGCTTCTTGCGAATAGCCTAGTCTCTCGACGTCCCGCGTCGTTTCTCTATTACTGGCGAGGCATAAAGTAGAAAGGAGGCAATACGCAAATCATCATCTCGCTTGGATACTTGAACAATGGGTGGGGTTTTTTCTTCAGAGATGAGTGCGGGTTTGTCTTGTAGCACTCAGATGTCCTGGACTGGGTGAGAAGAAGTGGAGAAATTTTACTTCATGTACTAGGCGTCGTTATGACACAGAGTGGAATCATCGTAGGGAACTTATCATACTAAATGGATCTTGGACGAACGTACATTTAAAAATTTCTTTTGAAAACTGGAGTCCCATTTGGCCCATTTTTTTGGGACAACGTCGAGTTAATGCATGACCATGCTGGACAGCGTGTAGCGCGAATTGTCACTCATTATTTGGAGGATGTAGGGATTACCGCAATGCATTAGCCAGCATATTCTCTTGCATGAATCTTACAGGATGATAAATATTCTTTGAGTGCAAATATATTGATTCAGATCAATTCATGTACTGAATAGCGGAGGTCCATATAAGACATCAATTATTAACAGTTAGCATTTAAATCAATAGATACGAAATTAGTTAAAACCTTAAGTTTAGAAATAAATTGTTAAATGAATGTGCGATTTTATTTTTCATTCTATTATACTTGATATTAATATTTTCCATAAAATATGGTTTGACTTTATTAAATTCTATAAAAATTTAATAAAATAATAAAATAAATTGATACAGCATTAACATCACAATTTCGGTATTCGTTGGTTGATCAAGTTTTGAGATAAACCTGAAATGTTTTGTTGATTTTTCAGATTATGTTTATTTTCTTTCTTCAACTTTAAGGTTTAGATTTTTTAACCTACATATAAATTATTAAAAGAATATTTTAATATTAAGAAAAACTAAAGTTTAGTTTATTTTATCAGTATTTTTTTTATTGGTGGTACATTTGAACTTGCTTTTTTTACGTAAATATAAAAGTAATACTATTTGTTAAACTTTGTATTTAGTTTTTTTTTATTATTAATTCTGTAAGACGACCGAAATTTAGGGTGTCTAATTACTACTAAAAACGCTTCAGCCTAGAAAACACAATGTAAGTTGTTTTTTTAATCATAAATTCTATTTTGAAAAATTGCAATAATAAATATTTAATTTAAAAATTTTGTTTTTCAATTTTTTCTAAAAAGTAAAAAACCAAATTGTTGTTTTTCAAATAGTAGCTCTCATTTTCATTTGCAAATTCATCAATTCAGTCAAATTTTTTGAAAAATGGTGAGACCCATTTGAAAATCGATTTATTAAGATAAACAGTTTTCGGATTGCTACTGTCTCCCAATTTTTTCCAAAAACTACTCAACCTTGAATAAAAGTCAGTGTCACTAGCGGGATTCGAACCCATAACCTTCCGTTAAATACGCCGCTGCTCAACCACTTGAGTTATAGTGACTTCGATCCTCTCGGACACCAACTCCCCACCACAACCTAAAACTGTTCGAATTTTCCCACTTTTTGCCATTTTGAATGCAATAATTTTATCTCAATCAAAAACCTTACATAAAAAATAATAATTAATTAAAAGAAGAAACTTAGACAATTGACCACTAAAATATAAATGGCTTAAATAAAAATTTTAAACCATAAGCTCTCCTGAACATTACGGTAAAGACGAGTATTTTTCAAGTACACATTTTTATTTTCAAATGTTAACTATTTAATTAGCGGATTCGTTAATTTAATTCGATTGTATGGAAATGCCAATGACCATTTCAAAACCGGTTCAGATAACGTGACTTTTTTCAAAAATCAACCTGGCGACAACAAAAATATAAAAAATTATATTTATAAGTGAAAGAAAAAATAAGAATAATAAAAAATGTTTTTACATATTGCATCTCGGGGAGGTGAACAAGGTACAACAAATTTAATTTTTTTTAATATAATCAAATCATTTAAAAAAAGGCATATTCATAGGTTTATTCAAACCACATTCAGAAGATGTTGAAAACAAAATTACAGTTGAAAACCTGCAATTTCCACTTCTCCCCAACTTTTACTCCCTTGAGTATTGTTTAATTAAGACAGTGTATAAGTAAAGTTTCTAAGTTGAATTATTATTACAAAACAACAATCAACTAGTTCTAGTTTAATATGTGTTTTTTCACTGTGCTCTTCATAGAAAAATTATTTCTCATGTTTGAAAAAACAAAGGTGTTGTAGTGGTTTCTAATAGGAAGAAGTCCACCAGTAGAATAAGCCCCTATAAAATATATTTCAAGTTGGAGAGTGCAGCTGGTTCTGACAACGCCTTAGCTTACAAGTTTCACATTAAATCTTTCCAGCCGCAGTTATTCAGAACACGTACGAAAACGATATGGAAGTTATCTTTGATAGTCATTCAAGAATTAACCTTCTAAACTTCCATTTCCGAATTTCTACTGCATCGCAAACCCATTCTTCGGAAGTTGTACCATTAATGTTAAAACGGTGTTCGACGTGACCGTGTTAAAATGGTCTAAATCACCCTCAGCAATTCGTCCTCGATAACTCAAATCATGAGGCCGCAGAATTTTTACAAAAAGGATTCCAGATCTTTGCAACTCGGCAGGAAAAAAAGATTCATAAGGCGGAAAAGTTTTAAATTATTCGAAATTTAAACTCATTGCAGTAAAAAAAAACTTTAACGGGAGTCACAAAGGATAAAGGAGGTCATTATGCAGTTTACTTCTTTTTTATAAGAATAATTCAGGCACTTAGAAAGGAAACAATGCTAGGGGCTGCCCCTTCATTCAGAATTAACTTTTCCACTCTTTTCTTACAAAACTACATAAACGTATGCTGGTGGAAAATACGAAGTATTCCTTTTAATTTTAAATTTTCGTCATGCAATGCAAATCAAACATCAATGAACCGGACAATGTTTATGTTAATATTTATGTAAGGTCTTGGTTGGGATAAAAAAATCAGTGACACGAGCAGGATTCGAACCCACGACCTTCGGCTATACTCGCCGCTGCTCTACCACTTTCGGATTTGGTAAAATATCGAAAAATGGCAGAAAGGAGGGAAAATTCGAAAGATGGGGTGAGTTGGAAAGTTGGTGTCCGATCGAAGTCACGATAGCTCAAGTGGTAGAGCAGCGGCGTATTTAGCCGAAGGTCGTGGGTTCGAATCCCGCTAGTGACACTGAATTTTTTTTCAACCAATAACCATACATAAAGACTAATTAATTGAAAGAAATTATTTGGTCAATCGGACCACGAAATCAAAAGGGTTCATGTTAATATTAAACTGCAGAATGAGATATTTTAAACGTTATGACAGGAGGTCCAAAGCTTCCTGTTTCTTTCTATAATGGATTAACCACAGGTATGTATTCCAAGGGTAGTACGACTAATATCCGCCTCACTTAAAATTATTATATATAGTGTACGTTTTCTTTGCTAAATTTTAATTTTTTAATTGTAAAATATATTTTGGATATAAGAAATGTTCATGGAATTTACTACATTCCGATTTATTTCTTGGTAATTTACCATAATTTCGGACTACTTAGTCTGGCTGTTTTGTTCTGTCAGAGCCATCTGAGCGTTAGTTTAAACCAATTTATACACCGATAACCCTAATGTCCAATCATTATATCGTAATGTTTGGTAATTGTAGTTTAAAAATCTAGCTGAGTATTTGAAGAATGCATTACTGTTCAATTTTTAGATTCCGCGTAGAAGTCTGCCAGTGTACAGTCTTGAATGTTCCTCATTTCGATCATCGTGGTCCGTCTATCCTCGCGTGGCACGTTTAGTCTGTCTGATCGGCCTGACGGATTTTGACGTTTTACCACATTTAGATTTTGCATCCTCCTCTGCTTATTCTCAACATTGAAATATTGATAACGTAGTGTCGAATATGACAGGCAAAATCAGGAATACGGTCAAGGATAGACAGACAATGAACATCAGAAATTGAACGGAAACTATGAAATTTCAAATATTTTGCATAATAAAAAAGTACTATATTTTAATATGGAATATATCAATTTATTGTTCAATTGTGACATTCCGGGTTGATTTCTGGGGGTCGTGGACTTACAGTTTACGTTACTGATTGTCTTGGTCCTCTTTTCACCACTTGCAGGGTTTTGTATCGTCGCCCCACCCTACTTATTCACCTGACAACCCTTCACGCAAACATTGGGAAACCACATGATAGGTCAAAACTGACAATGGTTGTCATACCACAATGAACTGCAACGATTCAACTACAAAAAACTGTTGTTTTTGATGAAAAATATATTTTTTAAATATAATATATAATATACAAATTTATGTTTAAATCGTAACATTATTTGTTGATATCTCGGTGTATAGATATATATTTTGTATCTTTCAATTAATTAATCTGTATTTGAGGTATTGGTTGAGATAAAACAGTCAGTGTCACAAGCGGGATTCGAACCAACGATCTTCGGCGAAATACGCCGCTGCTCTACCACTTGAGTTATCGTGACTTCGCTCCACTCGGACACCAACTTCCCAGCTCAACTCACCTTTCGAATTTTCCCTCCTTTTTGCTATTTTTCAAATTTCGTGTAATCTATTTGATTCTCGGAGACAAATAAAATGACAACGGAGAGCTTTAGTGGTTCAATAGTGAGGTTGAGGTGGGAAGTTGGTGTCCGTGTGGATCGAAGTCACGATAGCTCAAGTGGTTGAGCAGCTGCGTATTTAGCCGAAGATCGTGGGCTCGAATCCCGCTTGTGACATGACTTTTTTATCTCTACTAATATCTTAAATACAGATTAATTAATTGAGAGATATTATTTGGTCAAGCGGACCACGAAAAGTAGTGAATATGTTTTGTATGTTTTCTATCGTCCTGGCCCGCCTATCCTCGCTCTAGTTTTTACTCTCTAGAGTTTCTATCGATATTTTAACACCGAAAATGATGAAAAGACAGTCAATGTCATTGGGAATATCATAGTCCTTTTATCCTGTTTGATCAATCTCATTTATTTCGTTTTTGTCATAAACCCAAACCCACCAGTTTGGAAATTGCAAAGTATGTGAAATGATTTAAAATACCTCGTTGAAGATTACAAACGACCGTGTTCAAATTTACATATTTACATATACGAAGCAAATTCTATCGATGTTCAGGAACCGTTAGACCGCAAGAAGACAAAGTCCCATTAAGGTTCCAGGGTCATAACTAACATAACTTGGCCTATATTAATAAAGACGATGCTTGTATATAGTTTACCTTATTCACCCACAAATATTTGAATTTCACAGTAACGTTATTGAACTTTACCGTTTGATTAATAAAGCACCTTTTAGCACCCAGAAGGAATATTCATAAATGGCTATGTAGTGCCTAACAGCATGCATAAATGTAAATAGTTAGATACGATATAAAGTCGAATGAATCCTTTTGAATTAAACAAAAAAAGATTGTTAATAAAATAACTATATTTTTAGATAACCAATTTACTCTAAGTTAATACAAAGTGTCCTGTTGTAGGTAGTACCGTCCCATAAACAGTAAGGTGATTTTTGCAAGTTATGACAAGTTAAAAGCTAACTTTTTTCAACCGATAATAAAGACGTAATTATATAAATAAAATTAATAAGAAAGTTTTAATAAATTTATTGGGTAAAAGGAAGAAAAAAGGCGGCCGGACGAGGCAGACAGGCTCAGGACAAATGAATCCTATAAAATATAGATCGACCCCCCAGGGAGTAAACAGAAGAGCGGCCCCTGCGAGGTCGAGCAAACAAGGCAGAATGTAGAACAAACAAAATCATACCTAAGCTGTCTCCAAGACAAACTCGAAGTTTAAACAGAAACTATTTACTGTGAGGATTTCTTCTTCCTTAATGACGTCCGATGTACAATCCTTGTTAACCCGTTTGAGCTGTTAGTGGAATCTTAGACGAAGTTTGCTCACCCACTGTACAGAACATAAACAAAAAATAGGTTGACCGTTTTTCTCTTCGCTCAAAATTTTTGTAAGAAACGTTTGAAAGTTAAGAACGCAAATTGACTTTCCATTATAAATCGTATAAAGACTATGAACTACCGTTCTAAATAAATTGTTCAATTTTTTTCTCGATTATTTGGTCTGGTGTGACGTAGGTTTAGAAAAACATTTTCTTTATCGTTCCACCGTTTCCCTCATTATTGAGATCATCTTCAGAATCTGGAATTTATAAACATTGTTTAAATTTTACAAATACATATAGGATGTGAAAATATGAATTTATACAATGATAGAAATTTGAGACTCTAAGTATTTGTACTAACTCAGAGCCATTGTTTTCTGACTGTGTGTCATTTTGAGAATGCCAGTGGGAAATTATTGTTTTATGTTTATATACGTTTTTTAAAGGGTGGGGAAGGAAGTAAAAATAGAAATCCATTTTTATATGAAGTTTCGGCTTCTTTGAGGTGAAAGGGACCGACCATGGGAAAAAATGGGTAATGGTTCGGCCTGATTATCCTTTCAGGATTATATAGACGGGGATAATTAACGAAAGGAAAGACAAATTGTTGAAAAATTAGACTATGTAGAAATGTTTTATGTGTGGAATGTTGTTTGTTGTTTTCGATTTCATATGTAAATTGTAGGCGTGGGTGAGAGCAGTTTAGTATATCTAATGTAGTTTAAATTTGATCTGTGGGAACTGCTGTTAATAGCGTACTTAGTCAGGAATGAATGTCCAACTTACATCGGTCTTACATCCCAATATCTGGATAAGAGGGTAAAGCAACATATCTATGATTGCAAAAATACCAAACAAAATCGGACTTTACTGGCTACCCACCATTTTCAACACCAACAGATTTTCAACTTCAACTATCCAAAAATATTACACACAGAACAAAACAAACATAAACTTAACTGTTTAGAAATGTTTTACATCAACTGATAAACGCATCGTCAACTACAGAACAGACACATGTAAACTCAGCTGCAGCTACGCTAATATCATTAATCAAATTCGATATCGATAACATACATATATCATCATCACATCACACAAAATATATAATAGAACATATAAAACAAACATTTCTACATAGTCTTATTATTCAACAATTTGGCTTTCCTTTCCCTAATTGTCTCAGTATATGTAACCCTCAAAGGATAACAACGTCAAACAATTACCCATTTTTTCCCATTGTCGGCTCCTTTCACTTCAAAGAAGCCGACTCATCATAGAAAATGGAATAATATTCCTATTTCTTTCCCTACTCCTTAAAAATCCAACGTATATAAACATAAAACATCAATATCTCACTGGCACTCTCAACTCGACACACCAGAATGACACATCTGCACAGAAAACAAATACTTTGAGTGAGTACAAATACTTTGATTGGATCTAAAATTTCTAGCAAAGTATAAATTCATTTTTTCTCACATCCTACATGTATTTGTAAAATTTAAACAATGTTTACAAATCCCAGGCGCTGAAGATGTTCTAAAAAAAGGTCGAAACGTTGGCACGATAAAGAAAATGTTTTTCTAAAACCTACGTCACACCAGACCGCATCTCATGATTTACAAATAATAAATAAATATACACACTTTAAGTTGTTTACGATTTAACTTGCTGTAAATAGTTATAGAAAATGCCGTGTTAGTGATAAACCTGGATAGATTAAAACTTATTTTTCAAAAAGTTCCTTAGATAAGATGTTGACAGGAAGAAAACTAAAACGTTTTTAAAAGATCTATATATACATAAAGTTTGTAGTTTGTTAAAAATTGATTTCCAGAAGCTTTCATATAAAAAACCGAACTGTAATCAAATATAAACTTTTAAAAAGTACGAACCTCTAGAAGAAGAAGAAGAAGAAAAACTAGTATATTTGACCAAATATTTACATATGTGCAGATTGCAACCTGACTCTTTTTACATTTGCGTTAGAAGTGCGAACGAACTGGGCTTTATAACCTTCTACAACCTTAATATTGTAATCATTTTGTATTTTTTAGCCTGTTACTGCGTTTAGCGGGGGAAAACTGATTATAAGAATAACCCGCTGTCACTTTTGATTCATAGTAATGATTTTAAATTATGTGAACAATTTAAAACTACTTTAAGTGAGAATCACCTTTCTGAGAGACAACAAATTTAAATAACTTATATATACATATTTATAAATTAAGTATAAACATTATATGTATTATTTAAAAAGTAAAATAATAGGATGAATAAGTAGTATAAATAAATATAATAAATATTTAATTAGATAATAACTTAGATAATAAGATAATAAATTAGATGATAAATAGATAATAAATTTGATAATAAATAAATATGTACATACATTCACTGATAAATAGGTTATTGCATACATATGCACATGAACTCACATGTATCGACACTCTAAGAATAAATAAATAAATAGATAGGTATAGACAGGTATAGATAGGTAAATAGATTAAACATCAATATCTCACTGGCACTCTCAACTCGACACACTAGAATGACGCATCTACACAGAAAACAAACACTTTGAGTGAGTACAAATACTTTGATTGGATCTAAAATTTCTAGCATCGTATAAATTCATTTTTTCTCACATCCTAAATTTATTTGTAAAATTTAAACAATGTTAACAAATCCCAGATCGTGAAGATGATCTCAATAAAGGTCGAAACGGTGGCACGATAAAGAAAATTTTTTCTAAACCTTCACACCAGAACGCATCTCATGATTTCCAAATAATCACTACTTTTATTTATTGTTTCAAAATTTAATAATCAAATTACATTCATATTTATAAAACTCATCAGCTAAGTACTTTAGTACTAATTGGCCCCTATAAGTATGAAAAGTTTCTTGAAATATTAAATAAATAGCAGAAATTTGAAAAACATATATACATTTAGCCTATACTGAAATCTGTCATCTCTTAAATGTCATTAGTTTCTTATATTATTTTTTTCTTTATTTAAAATATATTATTATTTATATGTATATCTCGATTGGGAAAGGTTGACTTACTTATACTAATATAAGAAGCAAAAGTTATCGTTACTGTCCGAGGGAATAGAATTTAAAATCGTATTGAAAATCTATTTTTTATTTCTGAACATGCAACAAGTGGAACACCTGCCAAGGATCATTCTCGGTTCAAGAGATTCAATCGGTCTATTGAAAATTGGCGAAAGTTGTCTCTTCCTTTGCTCCTCTCGGCTTGAAAAAAATTGCAGAAAGGTAATTTGTAAACTTCTTGTAGCATTGCCACTCATGATCTATTAGTAATCACTATTAATTCATGGATTCAAAAAAATTATATTAATTAGCCAAAGAAAGCATTATAAATAGATGATGGAAGAGAATGAAAATAATCCGTAGCAAAGAATTAACATTTCTATTATTATTCTTTCTATGTAATGTCTTGGTTGAGATAAAAAATCAGTGTCACGAGCGGGATTCGAACCCACGACCTTCGGCTAAATACGCCGCTACTCCACCATTTGAGCTATAGAGATTTCGATTCTCTCGGACACCAACTCTCCATCTCAACCTGGAATGTTTGCATATGGCAAAAAGAAGAAAAATTCGAACAGATGGAGGTTGAGATGGAGAGCTAGTCTGACTCCATTACTTTTATTGTTATTGATCATACAAGATTATAGGAAATGTTTAAATTATGGAACAAAAATACTTAATTCTAATTGAAGAACAGAAATTTTTTTCATAATTTTAAATGGGTTTGTGCAAACAGTTGGCTCTCCAAATTAAGTATTTTAAAAGGATAAATTAATTAAGCTTTGGATAAGTTTATGATATATAGGATATTATATAGGATCGATAAGTTTATGAGTGAATGTTCGGAGTCAGAGCTTTATAGCACTCACAAGGTATATAGCTAGCCTAAGATAGAAGGTTTTGGTTAAAATGAAAAAGTTAGTGTCACGATCAGGATCCGAACCAACGACCTTCGGCTCAAGAGAGTAGAGCAGCGGCGTATTGAGCCGAAGATCGTGGGTTCGAATCCCGCTCGTGACACTGACTTTTTTATCTCAACCAAGACATTACATAGAAAGATTAATTAATTGAAAGAAGTAACCTGGTCAATTGACCACTAAAACTTAAATGGATTATTATTGTTATTTTTTCTTAACTGAAATTGGTCATCGGTTCAACTTTTATACCGTATAAAATTTTGAAAACGTGGGTATCCAATTTGCAACACCCTGTTGGATGGTTTGATCAATATCAAGAGTTAGGCCGTTAACCGGAAAACATATTTAGGTTTTGGCCTAGAGGAGGGAAAGGGTTTATTGAAATTTATGCCGTAGTAAAGGTAGGACCCCCTGAGGTCGGCCGGCCTAATTCTCTCCTGTTAATATGCCCGAGGAAGCCTTAACTAAAGCCTCCATCAATCAACATAAATTCCTACGTTTTAAGAGTGGAAGCCAAATTGCTTTCATTTAGCCTAAAAGAAAATTGAACCTCCAGCCGAATCAGGCATTATTATGTCATGTCCCCCCGCCCTCGACTACCTTGATTCTCCTACGTTAAGTTATTATACAACGTTTGGACCGGAGAGTCGGCATATTTTGAACAAAAATTCATATCCCCGAAACGTGACTATTTTTAAACTGAAACCTGCTTAAGTTAATCCTGCTAACGGCTCTTTTCGCAATGACTAATTCAGCCCTGCCAGATAGGATTATTTTTCCTCTTTAAGCCTTATTACTGCAACCGAGATGTACATTCATTACAGAAGCTTTGGTTGGTTATTTATTGCATACATTAATTTAAAAA
Source organism: Cimex lectularius (assembly GCF_000648675.2). Classification (NCBI taxonomy): domain Eukaryota; kingdom Metazoa; phylum Arthropoda; class Insecta; order Hemiptera; family Cimicidae; genus Cimex; species Cimex lectularius. The sequence continues at coordinate 2,688,693 of NW_019392649.1, forward strand.
ATACATTATTCAATTTATTTAAAACCGCAATAAAATTCATTAGGATTTGCAAAACGAAAAACTTTACACATTTTAAAAATTAATATTTTGATTAATATTAAATAAAGTAGTAAATTCTTACTTTTAAAAATATTAAATATCTCTTATTATCTATCTAAAGAGAGAATAATTTTTTTCCAGTTTACTGTAAGCTTTGTTTTTTATAACTTTTATCCATCGAATTTCAATTAAATGCTTCTACTACTTTCTTATGACACATAAAAATTTAATTTGTCATGTCTTGTTTTTAATGATTTGTGACTCAACCCCAAGGAATTTTGAGTACTCTAGGGTAAGTGTATGACGTCTGGAGAGTAAAAGTATCTTATTAGCGAGAATGGAGTGTTCAACCCTGCCCCAAGAAATATCGAATAATTTTAAAAATTGAATGTGACCAGAATTCCATGTTTGTGTCAGTTGTTGTGTTTATGTTAATTTAATGGAGTAAATGTAATTTATTAGTTTCAATTAATTAAGGTTTTGGTTGAAATAAAAAAGTAAGTGTCACAAGCGGGATTCGAACACACGACCTTCGGCTAAATACGCCGCTGCTCTACTACTTCAGCTATCGCGTCTTCGATCCACTCGGACACTAACTTCCCATATCAACCCCACCTTTTGAATTTTCCCTCCTTTTTGCCGAAGGTCGTAGGTTCGAATCCCGCTTGTGACACTGACTTTTTTATCTCAATTGATTATCTCTCACTTCAATTAATTGAAAAGAATTTATTTGGTCAAGCGGACCACAAAACCTAATAAAGTGTAATTTATTACCTTGCTAGGAAGGAATTGTTCAACCCCGCCTCGAAGAATAGCCGAATAATAATGATAGAGAACATTCATGGAAGAGAATTTGATCAAACATGTATGTTTTTATAGTGGTGATGCTTCATAGGATAACAGGGTTAAATGTCGATATTGCGATCGTGGGTTCACTAAATAAAACTTAGTTCAGTATCCACAGAACGAGGTTTTTGTCTTGACTTTTCTTGAGATATTAACATTTTTGTGGTTTTACTCTAAAATGAGATTTTTTTACAACAAACCGTAATATCTCAACTTTAGGGTTATTAAAATACAAATCTGACTTTATTTTGCAAACTCCATTATATTTGTTACAAGGTAACATGCTTGTCAAAAAATTCTCGCTTCCGAATACGCAATAGCCGCTCAAAGAATAACAAATGGTTTTTGAAATACTCAATTGTGGCTCGTTCAATGTTTTTTCTATCACAATTTTCGGGAAATTCACCAAGATGGCCTTACTTTATAAGTATTCCAAATCCAAATTCACTTTTACATTTTTTAGGACTTCTCATAGTGAAATCTCCATTGCAAGGCTGAAAAACGTGATATCGAACCAAAGGAGAGCAGCAACCCAAGAACATCGTACGTAATAAATGTTTTAACAAAAACATTTATTTATTGGTAACAAAAATAAGGTACATTCCTCTCGTGGCAAGCCAGCGAGGAGCCCTGATTTGGCCCCATTAGACTATTTACACCTGGGGAACTCTTAAAAGTGCATTGTAAACTCATAGATAAAATCGAAGTCACATGCAATGACATGAGGGAAAGAAGGAAGGGAAATGGATCTGATTTTTGTTGTCAGCTAATAAATGTTTTTATTAAAAATATGACAGTTCCGATGTTCTTGGGTTGCTGCTCTCCTTTGGTTCTATATCACGTTTTTCAACTTTTCAATCTTGCAGAGATTTCACTACGAAAAGTTCTATAAAAGCTGAAAGTGGGTGTGTCCTTGGAATACTTACAAAGGAAGGCAACCTCGGAGAAATCTCAAAACAATTTAATGGAAAAGTCATTGCACGAGCCAAAATTGAGTATTAAAAAAAAAGAAAAAAAAATGTATTGCCATTGGTTATTCTTTGAGCAGCTACTATTCTTCGGAACGCGATTTTTTTTTAAACAAAAATGTCACCTTGTGGAAAATTTAATGTCGTTTGCGAAAGAAAGAATATAGTAGAGAAATTACGATTTTATGTATAAAAAAAAATTGATTTTCAACTAAAATCGCAAAAATCATCAGGAAAGAGTCAAGATACAAAATTCGTTCCGGTTGCACTGAACTACGTTTTATAGTAGTTCGAGCACTCACTCCACTATTGCAGTACTAACATTTAATCCTGAAACATTCTCTATATATCGGAAGACGCCTTATTGGGAAGATGAAACAAGCGGAAACGTCCGTCCCTTCTTCGGGTGTCTAGATCGGGTTCTATACAGATTTATTATTTATTTATATTTATCAAAACATATTATCAAATGCACAAATAAATTCAGGGGCAAGTACAGTAAGTATTGTTTTTATTAAAGATCAATTCTAACGACGTTAATTACTAGAAAAATTACCTTCGATAATCCTCATAAAAATCGGTCCTACTCTATTCAACTGCCTTGAATTAAGAACAATTATCAATTGAAATAATACTTTGTAGATAGTATAATCATTAAAATGGGGGCCGCAACGGTCTAGGCGTTGACACGGCGCTCATAACTGTAAGGTAAAGGTCCGGGGTTCGAATCCAGCGGCCCCGCATTCGAAACCGACAGACTTCCAATTTTTTTTTTTTTTTTTTTCAAAAACACCGGTACCCTGAGGGTTTATATGACCGCTGGTGTTGCGAACCCTCGTTAAAAAATATATAATCATTAAATTAAATATTTATTGTTGAAATACCAAAACAAAGATTTTTGGCATTGTACTTTATTACCCCGCAATTTGTATTTTCTTCATTTCATTTTTCCGCTCCGGCAGGCTCAAAAATTACTGAAAAAGAAAGAAATCTTGCATGCACAGCTCTCATTCAAACATTAGCAGACAAACATTCAATGGTATAACAATTTTTCATCTCATTAAAAATTCGAATAAATTTGAGAAAACTGAAAAGTGCTATTCGAAACAAAAACTCCTTATATTTACTTTTATTTGTTCATTTTTACTTTTATTTAGTTCATTTTAAGTGAAAAAAAATCTCAGTTTCTCTTTTCGGATTTCGCATTTTTATAAATTATTATGACTTTATATGGTATTTATATTTTATACTTATGTTTATAATCCAACATTATAGTTTTTTTTTACGAAACATGTACATAAATGAAAAAAAACACGCATATACGAATTTTTATAGCCAACAAAATGGGGATGAAAATAGCCGTTTCTCTTCCATTTCTCTTTTCTTCTATGTCCGATGTTCCACTTTGCAAATTCATAACCTCTTTGAGTTTGACGCAAATTCTATGTGTTTATAATCATTGTAATTCTGAATTTTTGTTGGTTTTGATTGTGTCCACAATGTTCACGTTTTATGAGATTACAAATTGGAATAACAAGTATATAGTGGGGGCATCGGTGGCCGCTACGATTTAGGCGTTGACCCTGCGCTAATCACTGTAAGGTAAAGGTCCCGGGTTCGAATCCAGCGGTCCTGCATTCAAACCCGACATACTTACAAATGGGCTTTTTTTCAAAAACACCTGTACTCTGAGAGTTTATACGACCTCTGCTGTTGCGAACTCTCGTTACAAAAATAATAATATAATCATTAAATTAAATATTTATTGTAGGAGTACAAAAACGAAGGTGTGAGAGACAGTTTCCAACACGTACTCTTCGTCTCATTTCAACTGTCTGCCATTTTGGAAAACACGAAGTCACCTCCTCATCGTCACCTTCCATCGTGCCCGATCTAAACTCTGAAGAAATCAATTTACTTGAATTCGCCAACATATTAAATGTATTGTATGTTTTGTGTCTCCAGTTGACAACCAGACGTACTGATGATGAGCTAGCATTTTAGGATCGACTTAGTTTTTATTGAAAAGCAGAAAGTCAGTTAACAGACAGAAACATTCAAATGGCTTCAGATTGAAAAATACGAGTGAGGAAATAAAGTACAAAAACGCAGAGGGCCGTGTTATTTTTATTTTAGATAATAAAACTTCGGATCGCGAAAAAATCTTAAAATCACAAATTGATCTTAAGTGTAATTTTTATAATTGAATAACATCCATTAGGTACAATCTTCAGTATAAAAAGAACAAAACGGCATTAAATCAATGAAATAAAATAAACTTCTAAAGAAGAAAAGAACTTAATCCAAAGTTAGGCCATTTGTCTTTAAGAGAATCACTTTAAAACAAGTTAAAAATTATGCTGGTACTGCGGTATAAAGTTTATTCAAGCGTAATTAACAGCTGACTTTCCACTTTGGTTCAAAGTGTTGTAAATACAAGAGAGGCTGGACAAGCACTCACCAGGGACGCTTGCCTGCCCTCAATTTCCTTCTGTAGGAGAACCACAGGATGTAAAATGGCTCCACTTTTTGTTCACGGTATTAAAAACAAATTACTGCTCGGGGAGCTCTGCTATAAGGTAAATTTATTTCAGCACTTGAGGCATTTTACAACTAAATCAAATTACTGTTTGTGATGTTTTTTCTCCTACAGATGAAATCAGAGTAATGATAAACCGTTGGAAAATGTTTATATTTCAACAAAAAACAAGGCCGAATTTGTATTCTTAACAAATAAGCTATTTTCTCTTTTTCTAATATTAGCACATTAAACTAAAACTATTACAAAGGATTTACTACATTCATGTAACTAGTGTATTTGTTAAACCGAACCCTAACATATTCTAATCCGTTCTGTAAAGATTGCAAGTTTTTTAAGTTCATCTTTCTAATCCGTTGGTTGTGACACATGAAATGTGTTTTTCTAAGTCAATAAATACACGTAATTGACTACTTTCCAAAAAAAACTGTTATTTTGAGCTAATAGGTGCCATGTTTAATGATTTTAAACGGATTTTTATTTTTTTAAATATCTGAAAACAAAGATTGGCTGTTTTCTTTATCATAATAAACTGAAATGCAAAAATAGAAGTCTAAATAAAAAGAAAATACTGTTCTAAAACGTATAAGAAAACGGTATTTATTACTCTTTCTATGAAAGGTCTTGGTTGAGATAAAAAACTCGGTGTCACGAGTGGGATTCGAACCCACGACCTTCGGCTCGTACGCCGCTACTCTACCACATGAGCTATCAAGACTTCTATCCTCTCGGACACCAACTGTCCATCCCAACATACAAATTCGAATTTTTCCTTTTTTTTTCTATTTTCAAATGTCGTGTTATCAGGATTGGATTGTTAGCGACTTATGAAGTGGCCACGGGGAGCTATTAGTGAACGATTGTATGTTGAGATGGAGAGTTGGTGTCTGAGTGGATCCAAGTCACGATAGCTCAAATGGTAGAGTAGCGGCGTATTTAACCGAAGGTCGTGGGTTCGAATCCCGCTCGTGACATTGACTTTTTTATCTCAACCAAGATTTTACATAGTAAGAATTGTTTTTTATAGAGTTGTGTTGTTGTTATATATGAGGTGTTCTTAGATTGGTAATTTAACAATTTGTTCTGTCCATTTATTACGTTGTGTTTTCTCAGTTTAATGTTGGTTTGTATTGTTGAGGCTTCAATGGCAGTTTTCTGAGAAAGTTGGATTTTCCGTCATTGTCTCTAAACGATTCTGTAAGTTCTTTGTATCTGCCTTTTATTTTCAGTACTGTACATTCATATTATTTGTTCACATGAACTATTAAGTGAAGTAAAATTTCTTTTACTTATTAAATATTACTTCATTTAGGTTTTAGTAGTCAATTGACCAAATTACTTCTTTCAACTCATTGTTCTTTCTAGGTTTCTAAGGTCTTGGTTGAGATAAAAAGTCAGTGTCACGAGCCGAAGGTCGTGGGTTCGAATCCTGCTCTTGACGCTGAGTTTTTATCTCAACCAAAACCAATAGAAAGAGCAATTAATTGAAAGAAGTAACACGGTCAATTGACCACTAAAACGTAAATGGAATTTATTACCATTTAATATTTTGCTGGGTATCAAATGTAATATTTAAATCCTCCTTAAAGTGTCATAGAATCAAAAACAGATATTTTCTGTAAAACAAGCGAATATGTACAACATTGCTCTAAAAGATTTGACTTTGTTTCTTCTACCTAGTCTACCGTTAATCACCAATCAAGAATGAAATCGACTACGAACAAGTGGAATACTTCAACAAAATTTCTCATACAAGTAGAACAATTAATGAATACTGGACCCTTTCTATCAAAAAACCTACAGAAAACCCCAAAAATACAATGATTTTTTCAGGTCATGTTATTAAAAAAATACGTTAAATTCTCTAAATGTTCGGATTACTTTCACTGTTATCTATCTTTTGCGAACTATCAGTACGGCCGTAATTTGAGCAGTGCTAAAGCGAATTGCACTTTTGTGAGCCGGTCATAAAAGCAACTCCCATCTTGGTTTACGTGCGTGTACGTTACCGTAAAACGTGTCATTTATTAGTGGGACGAAACATCGATACAAATAGCTAAGTTGCAGGACAACATAACTGTATATCGGCTTTATATATCTATTGTCATTGCGATATCTATATTGATACAAACAGTGATACAAAAGCGTAAATATTAGTGGAAATTTATTGGAATAATTTTGGTAACAATAAATATCGGATTTTTATTATCGATAGTCGATATTATTGAAAGAGGCATAAAGCATGAGATTTTCGAATCATCAACATTATCGCTTCTTAATTTCAGTATGCGTTTTTTCTTTTACCATGTAATTTTTAACACGTTTATTTGAGATCAAAGAATAATTAAAAAATCTACTAGTTATCTTGTTAGTTCAATGCTAAATGTAGTTGGTTTATTGAAAAAACTAAAACTACTAAAACAAAAACTGGTATATTTGTTTTTTACGGTTTTAAATCTAATTTGTATAAGTCATTAATGATGTAGAATATTGGTTAACGAAAATTCCCGAAATACCCAAATATTGCAAAATGTGGCTATATATTACAATATTAATTTTGATAAAACCATGAAACACCTGTAAAAACACTATTAAACCTACCTTCATTAGAAATGATATAAAAAAAGGATCATAGAGTAGTCAAATAATAAAATAAATTTTTCCATGTAAAGCAAAAGTTTTGGGCATTCAACAATAACAAATTATTGGTGACACCCAATAGATAATGACTCTGGTACAACCTGCAGTTTTAACAGACTGAACAATGGAAGAAGAAATCAGGAGAAAATCAAATATATGATAATCAATTGATTATAACAGCAGCATTGTAATTTATGTGTGGTGATTATTGACCGTTAGTCGATGGTAATTCAGAATCGTGAGATGCGTTCTGGTGTGATGCAGGTTTCAGAAAAACATTTTCTTTATCGTGCGAACGTTTCGATCTTTGTTGAGATCATCATCAGAGCCTGGGATTTACAAACATTGTTTCAATTTAACAAATTAAACAATGTTTGTAAATCCCAGGCCTTGAAGATGATCTCAATAAAGATTGAAACGTTGGGACTATAAAGAAAATGTTTTTCTAAAACCTACATCACACCAGACCGCATCTCACGATTTCTGAATAATCATGGTAATTTATGCGATATTATAATTTTTTTTAACGTTAGCCTTTGTATACTAATCATTTTTAACTTACTTAGTTATAATAGTTGTAATATAGACATAAAAGTTACATTATTTGTATTTTTAATGCCGGCCGAATTTTATTGATAGCTGTATTCATTTGATCTAGATGGAAGCAGGGTTTGATGGAACTGACCGGCATTATCAGGAAGAGGTCGGTGGTAAAGAATTCCCCTAATGCCGGAAAATGAATAACACCTTCTTTTGGCCTTTCGTCAGAAATGGTAAATGCAGGTTCATTTGGCTTCCTTCTGATCTCTACTGAAATGGATTATTATGCAGATCAACGTTTTATGTTTTAAGAAAGAGGTCATTTTTTGGCAATTTGAGAGAAAATAATGCAAAAAATGCAGCTGCCACAAAATTTGAGTACATGAGCAAGTGAAAAAATAAGATATTTCAGTGTATGGAAAACAATAGAAAAAACAATACTGCACTGGGACACTAGTATAATTCTTTCAAGTTAGGCAGCATCGATCAATTCTTTTTAAAGCTTGATTTCTATGAAACTGGTTTATATTTTTTTAAAAATTGATTTTTGCATTTCTTTAAAACATTTACAATAATCTAGCAAGACACATCAAATACAATTAATATAGATTTCGGGGTCACCTGGGTTCCTGTTGAACTTTTGTAGACTTTCAACACGTTGAACCTGATTTTACTGAGAAGCATACATTCACCAAAGGTATCTTTTTTACTGTATTAGGTTTACACAATCCATTCTGCTGTGGTCATCTGTATGTATTATTATCATTTAAAAAAATCTTAGGCATTTGAAAGTGAAAAAAATATAATTTTTTGAAAACATTTTATTTAAGGCGATTTCCAGTGTGCAAAAAAACAAAAAATCACTGTAAGTTGCTAAACAATATTCTAACCATATATTACTGTTATTATTATATATTTATTATAGTAGATGTAGAAATGCAAAATTTGTAACACACATTTTTTCTTTCGAAAATCTCAATAGTGATGAAATCGTTTAACTTATTTTATCGATCCACAGAAAACAATACAACTTTACCCTTTTAAATACACGAAATAGCACATACTTGACCCCCATAAATAAGTTATAACCTGAGATTTTAAAAAAAGTTTCAGAAGTGTTTTTTTTACGAGGGTTCGCAAGAACATGGGGGGGGGGTATGTCAACCCTCAGGGTGCCGGTGTTTAAAAAAAAACCATTTGTAAGTTTATCGGGTTCGAATGCAGAACATGGATTCGAACCCGGGATCTTTACCTTACAGTGATTAGCGCAGTGTCAACGCCTAAACCGTTGTGGCCACCGACGCCCCCACTACATTCTTGTTATTCCAATTTGTAATGTCATCAAACCTAAACATTGTGGACACAATCTAAAACAACAGAAATTCAGAATTACGATGATTATAAACACATAGAATTTGTGTCAAATCCAAAGAGGTTGTGAATTTTCAAAGTGAAACATCGGACATAAAAGGAAAGAAAAATGGCTAATTTCATCCACATTTCGTTCACTATAAAAATTCGTATATGCGTGTTTTTTGTTTTTTTATTTCATTTATTTACATGTTTCGTAAAAAAAATTACTGTAATGTTGGACTATAAAAATAAGTATAAAATATAAATACCATAAGTCATAATAATTTATAAAAATGCGAAATACGAAAAGAGAAACTGAGTCTTTTTTCACTTAAAATGCACTAAATAAAAGTACAAATGAACAAATAAGAGTAAATATAAGGAGTTTTTGTTTCGAAGAGCACTTTTCAGTTTTCTCAAATTTATTGGAATTTTTAATGAGATGAAAAATTCTTATACCATACGGAAAACTTACTCTGAGCCCTGAAGATGATCTCAATAAGGTTCGAAACGTTGGCACGGTAAAGAAAATATTTGGCTAAAACGTACGTCACTCCAGACCGCATTTCACGATCTCCAAATAATCATTAACTACACCACTATACACCACTCACCCACATATAAATTATGAAACATAAATTATAGTTAAATTGTGAGATTTAGTTTTGAGAGGGTACGGCAATTAGTTCTCGAAAGTCAGACAGAAACAAGTCGGACTCCCTCAAGGGATCATTCCTGGTCCCTTCCTTTATACCATTTATATTGCTGGCCTACCTTTTCCTTATCTATCACAAGAAGTAAGAGACAATAACTTAACAGAATACTTGGACAGCTATTAAGATTAACTATGGCTGAAGTCCAACTTCCTTATGTTCCTTATAAAAACTCTGGATCAATTTATGGCTTTGAAGAGGAATTTTTGAAACGCATTTAACGGAGACAATAATAATCTTGTGACCGAAATTGCTAACGGCTTAAATAAAATATTTTTGGAGGTCGTGAGATGCGGTCTGGTATGATGTACTCTCAACACGACAGACAAGAATGAAACATCTACACGAAAAACAAACACTTTGAGCCCTGAAGATGATCTCAATTAATGTCGAAACGTTGGTACGATAAAGAAAATGTTTTTTCTAAAAACTAAGTCACACCAGACCTCATCCCACGACCTCCGAATAATCATCAAGTAACGGTCACTAAACACCACGCAATAATATTAATAATAATAAAAAATGTATAATCGTACGATATTTTTATTTGAATATTTTCTTTAATAAAATGTAATAGAATTTATTGATTTAGTAAATGTGTTAAAATGTCCATACAAAAGAGATGAAAACAAATAATTTTATGCAATCCTTTGATCTGTAATTAATAATAACTCTAAGGTACTTCACCAGTATTTATTTACAACTTCTATATTTCATGCAAAACTACAATCGAAATAAACTATTTGTGTAAACCAATTAGTAAAAGGGCATACAGCTATGAATTGTAAATTTTGGTATGAATACAATAACAATGTACAATAAATCAACGTTTATCTCCATCCATCGTAAGTAAACACAGCATAGACGTTCCTACTTTTTAAAAATTTATCATTGATTACATTCGGGATTTTTTATGAAAGCTTCTGGAAATCAATTTTTAACAAACTACAAACTTTATGTACATATAGATCTTTTATAAACGCTTTAGTTTTCTTCCTGACAACATCTTATCTAAGGAACTTTTTGAAAAACAAGTTTTAATCTCTCCAGGCTTATCACTAACACGGCATTTTCTATAACTATTTACAGCAAGTTAAATCATAAACAACTTAAAGTGTGTATATTTATTTATTATTTGTAAATCATGAGATGCGGTTGGGTGTGACGTAGGTTTTAGAAAAACATTATCTTTATCGTGCCAACGTTTCGACCTTTATTGAGATCATCAGGTCCTGGGATTTGTAAACGTTGTTTAAATTTTACAAATACATGTAGGATGTGAGAAAAAATGAATTTATACGATGCTAGAAATTTTAGATCCAATTAAAGTATTTATACTCACTCAAAGTATTTGTTTTCTGTGTAGATGTATCATTCTGGTGAGTCGAGTTGAGAGTGCCAGTGAGATATTGATGTTTTATATTCATATATTGGATTTTAAAGGGTGGGGAAGGAAGTAGGGAAAGAAAGACATTTTTTAAAGAGGAGTCGGCTTCATTGAGAAAGGAGCCGACAATGGGAAAGAATGGATAATGGTTCGGCCTGATTATCCTTTCAGGATTACATAGACAGGGATTATTAGGGAAAGGAAAGTCAAATCGTCGAAGAATTAGGAAATGTGGAAATGTCTGATGTGTGAAATTTGATAACTGTTTTATATGTTATATTATATGTTTGCGTGAAGTGATGATGATTCATTTATTTATGTTCACTAAACGAAATTCATTAAAATATAAATCGGCTAATTTTCCTTATTTAACTAGGCACAAGCTGTTATTACATTTTTGAATAATTTTGCTAGCGGCAGTTTTGAATTTGATCAAGTCATGACGGACCGGGTAGCAACGAGATTATTTTGTAATTATTTGCAAAAGAAAATGTTAGCAGTAGTGTTGTGCAGCTTGTTAGTTTGGTGTACTTTGTTTTAGTTACATAGCCTGCCTCGTTGCGTTAAAGTTTATAGCGTGTTTGGTCTCCCAATAGATGAACTCACGTTGAACATAATGTTACTGTTTGTCTTTTGAGTTCACCTATTCTAGCTGGCTTTCATTATTCTCGTTGAGTTTAGGCTTTATAATCAAGTTTGGAAAATGGTTTTCTTGTAAAACCTTAAAACGGCATATTCGAGGGCAATGTTTTGTACAGCAATGTATTACCCTGCGAAAAAATTTAAAAGTACATAACTTATTTTTTAACAGCACAAAATATATTCATTGCAATTTCCAGTAAATAACTGTTGTTTAATAACATTATAATAAAAAAGTTAATTGTTTCAAGTGGATATATTTTCAACTAGCCATATTTTTGAAACAATGTTATGTTCTACTATTGGAATTTGGTAGCTCTTCAGTGAGGTTAATCGGCGAAAATCCGGCTGCTTCAAATTGCGCTTAATGATCCTAGCGCATTATCATTATCGACAATGAGGATTTATGGTTGAGTAGGAAGAGTATATTTCCAGGGACAGGAAGCACCTGCGGATTTGAACCTCGGTACAACGCGGGTTTATGCATTACACATCCTGATTGTAAAATAGTCCTTTTAACTACCCTATCGCGAATAATAATTATTACTAATCAATAGTTTAAAACATTCAATTGCGTTAGAAAAGGAAATGTTTACGTTCAAAACTTGGTTTTTTGTTGTACAATTTGAGTTATTTTTATTCCGAAATTATTATCTCGTACTCTATTCACCTCCAGGTTTATAAATTAGAATATCTACGGTGGACTGTATTTCCAGACTCCAGCTATACATAATGAATAAAACATGAAAATATGTATACCCGAAACAAATTCCCTTACATTTACATTTTCCTTTGGCTCATCCTTAAAAGCGTAATGAACTGGCTGGATGCTAGATTCTGAGAAGCGCAATCTTTTATATATATATATATATATATATATATATATATATATATACTAGAAAAACATGTGAGGAGAAATAACAGCCAGTGGTGAGCCTCCATTGAAAGAAATAATAATGAGCAATATTTCGATTATCAACCACTTTTTCATTTGTATTGCAAAGCGGGAAACCGTTTTTGATGTTGGTTCACCCACTATGGTAGAAAAAAAAGAAAAGTGATTTTACTGTCGAACCGCCATTAGTTTTATTAATGCATCGCGTGATCAATCCTTGCATGCTCTTTCCCATCTGCTGGCCCGTCCGGTCACGTTGTCCCACATCTTCTATACAAAAGAACGTTACTCTACAAAAGAAGGTCTTGTAATTTCGGTAATACGGCAGGCAAAGAAACACACAGCACACGATGTTATATTGTTCGTTTCTTATTAGTTTCAATTAATTAGTGCTTAAATATGATTATGTAAGTGTTATTGACTAACAGAGGGAAATATAGGCAGAGAGAGGAAAAGATGAAAAAAATGTAAATGCTAAGGGAGATAAATTAAGAATTTGATTTTTTTTTTGGTCTACAGGGTGATGATCATTTAAATTGATGGTTATCATTTCTGTCGCCTATCCTTACAGATTAAGTGGGTTTAATTTACTTTATTTCGATATTTATACATGTTCTGTGTTGGACCAGGGTGAATTTCGTAAAGTAAAGTTTGTTTTTATAATATCATGAGTGTGTCAGTGTTAACTTTGTCTTTCATGATTTTACTGGAACCTTTCTATAACGAGACGTTCGAACTTTGTGACCGCCAGTCATTTTTCTTTATAATTTATGTAATGTTTTTTATAATAACATTTAGGTTTTAGTGGTCAATTGACCAAGTTACTTCTTTCAATAAATTATTTTTTCTATGTAAGGTCTTGGTTAAGATAAAAAATTCAATGTCTGGAGCGGGATTCGAACCCACGACCTTCGGCTAAATATGCCGCTCCTCTACCACATGAGTTACTAAGACCTTACATAGAAAGCATAATTAATTGAAAGAAATAACTTGGTCAATTGGCCTCTAAAAAAAAGGATTAATATTTAATAAGTAAAAGAAGTATCACTTCACTAAACAGCTCCCCGTGGACATTTCATAAGTCTTCGAGAATCAAATTCTGATTACCCGACATTTGAATATGGCAAAAAGGAGGAAAAATTCGAGTTATGCGGGGAGGTTGGTGTCCGAGTAAATTAAAGTCACGATAGCTCAAGTGGTAGAGCAGCGGCGTATTTAGCCAAAGGTCGTGGGTTCAAATCCCGCTCGTAACACTGACTTTTTTATCTCAACCAATACCTTACATAAAGATTAATTAATTGAAAGATTATCATAAGACTTAATAAAGTAAATACGGCAAAAAAATTGTATTCGTCTAACTGTTTGTTGTGTATATTATAAGACTTATGGATAACAAGGTTAATTGAGCTTCCAATCCAAAGACGGATAATTAGAACGGTTGTATGTTGAGATGGAAAGTTGGTGTCCGAGTGGATCGAAGTCACTATAGCTCATGTGGTAGAGTAGCGGCGTATTTAGCCGAAGGTCCTGGGTTCGAACCCGCTCGTGACATTGACTTTTTATCTCAACCAATACCTTACATTAAGATTAATTAATTGAAAGATTATCATAAGACTTAATAAAGTAAATACGGCAAAAAAATTGTATTTGTCTAACTGTTTGTTGTGTATATTATAAGACTTATGGACAACAAGGTTAATTGAGCTTCCAATCTAAAGACGAATAATTAGAACGGATGTAGATTAAGATGGAGAGTTCCAGTCCGAGAGGATCGAAGTCACTATAGCTCATGTGGTAGAGTAGCGGCGTATTTAGCCGAAGGTCCTGGGTTCGAACCAGCTCGTGACACTGACTTTTTATCTCAACCAAGACTGCATAGAAAGAATAGTTTTTTATAGAGTTGAGTTGTTGGTGAATTTGAGGTGTTGTTAAATTGGTAATTTAAGAATTAGTTTTGTCCATTTTTTACGGCGTGTTGTTTCAGTTTAATGTTGGTCTGTATTGTTGGGGGTACAGTGGCGGTTTTAGGAGAAATTTGAATTTTCCGTCATTGTCCCTAAACGATCCTGTTTCTGTATTTTCTTTGTATCTGCCTTTTAGTTTTTGTACTGTTTATTCATATGATTTGGTGTATATGCATTTTTAACATGCTTTCGGGCAGGATTCATATCTACGGGTGGTAGACTGACAGAGTTCTATTTGTTTATTTTTTCAAAACCCATTTTTACTGTGGTGATTGGTGATTTTAAACACATAACATTTTCAAACAGTCCTTGAAATTTAATGGTGCCAGTTTGAGGACGGTTTTATGTTTTAATTGGTTTTTCCAATGACTCAAATCCCAAATAAAGCCAATTATAACGACGGTTTGTGATTTCAATTTCATTTCTTTTTTTATTTTGTTTATAATGAGATAAATTATTTTGTACTGCATATTTGTAGGAAATCAAAAATAGCGTCTATACCTATTGAAAAGCTTTCGCAATGATTCAATTGCAAGTTGTCTATTTTATTGTGCTGAAGTATGGAACTAGGCATTTTAAAATAATTTAAAAGCTTATCTTAGCTTCTACAAACAAACTGTTTTTATTAAATAAACATACTTATTTCTGTCTACATATCTAGCTGTATTAAACATTGTCTAAGGTATTAAAAGAGCATTAAAGTATATACATACTTCAAATCGATGATTATGACTTACATTTTACTATGGCTTATGATTATTGCTTACGACTTATATGACTTATGGATGATTTAGGCTATCTCGGCAATTTTTTCTTAAATTAAGAACACTACCGTTAGTTTAATAGAAAAGTCAATGACAATATGAATCTGAATAAGCAGTGAGGAGCCTGGAACTTTTTTCTTTTTTTGTCAGTTTTTATCTTCCCTTCACCAACCTCTCCTGTATGAACAACAATGGTCCTGATGGTTTAATCCTCATTCTGAAACAGGACAATTAAAATAAAAGAAATGTAATGTTCATAAAAGAAGGAGGGAGGAGAGGTTGGCCACAATGTAGGTATCACTACTGTGATAAGCCGACTATTTTCATTTTTGGGAAGGAGTCTGTAACTTTTTTTTCTTCTGGGTTTTCTCAGGTTATAGGCTAAGAAAAGAATGGACTTCGCCACAGTGTAGATATTATTGTGTTGATAAGTTAATTTTTTTGGCGGGGGCTGGAACTTGGACCTTTTTCAACGGTTAGGCTTTTTTAGGATCTGCTTCATTTTAATATCTCACTCATTCTCCAAATTGTCAGCAGCGGTGCTCAGATTTGTTTTATTTTTTCATAAACAATTGTGTATTTGTATTGTTTCATAATTTGTTGAAGTCGTGAGGAACGGTCAAGAATGAGGTAGTTGAGAAAAATACCTTTTGCATTTTTTCCAATGTTTCGACCTTTAATCGGGTCATCTTCAGGGCCTGGGTAAATTACAAAACAACACGGTTGATTGGAAAAAATACAATGTAAGATGTTAATATAAATTTTGAACCGACCATCACATAAAGTGTGGTGGTATTCGTGTGGTGTCATATTGGTATTGTGTGAATTTGTTGAGAAACGTGAATTTTTATTCTGCTGTTTTTATATGATTCTGACAGGATGGAGGTCGCGGTAAATCTGGGAAAAATTTCTTTGATCGTAGGCGGTTTTATTTAAATCAAAGAAATACGAGAATTGATATTTGCTGGATAGGATTTATGAATTGGCCTTCAATATTGGAAAGGAAGTTAATTAATTATTAAGGACGATAAACGAAGGAATGGGAAAAATAAAATTAAGGTTTAATAATTTATTTGCTTTATATTGTTGGCGTAATTACGGCTCAGTTTGCATGTATCTGTTCTGTCATTACTGCTGTATGTTTGTCTGTTAATGTAAACCATTTCTACAAAGTTGCGCTTTAGTTTTGTCGAAATCAAAGTTGTATTATTTTTCAAAGTTTTTGTGTGGCCAATGCTGTGGGATTGGGTTTTGGCGTTTTACAGTCAGAAATGTGTTGATTTTTCTCACTGGAACTCTAAAAAATTCTTTAAATTCATTTTTTCCACATACTACATTTATTTGTAAAATTTAAACAATGTTTATAAATCCCAGGCCCTGAAGATGACCCCAATGAAGTTCGAAACGTTGGCACGATGAACAAAATGTTTTTCTAAAACCTACGTCACATCAGGCCGCATCTCACAATCTACAAATAATCGCTATCCATAAATCTCTTTATCTTTGTTAGTTAAGATGCGACATCAGTTTTAAAGAAGAAGGTGCCCACATTTGAAATGAAAAAATAAGATATAAGAAACAGAACCTTCAGATACCCTCATGAATGTAATAAATTAAGGATTCGCACTTGAGAGAAGGACGAAATATTTTATTTTTTTATCCAAGCCAATGTATCATTTAAAAGATATTCATAAAAGTATGTTATTTTCATGTTGAAAAATATTCATGTACAACCTTTCTGTGAACCCCATTTAAAAATTGCTTGATTGTTTGTTAATGACTGACAATTTCTACGGATAAAATCTTACGCAAAAATACTTCCTTTTTTTAATTGCGAATGGCATTTTTTGTGGCTTGTCTTAACAGCATAACGGCATAATAGGCTCGACGGGTTAACTAACACAGATGTTGTTACCGTTAATTGGCAATATTCCGGTGTGTTTTGCTAACAGACGTCTATTTGTACACTGGTGTGACCTCAGCTTCTATAATTATCGTCTGGATCAATTTAATATGGGGTCAAAGAGACACTTTGTTGATTAAGTAGCGTCTAACGGACTATAAAATCCACTGATTAGAACTGATTGAGTATTTCAATCAAATGTTTGTATTTCAAAATAGTGATTTTTTCTGTGAGTCTCTGTTTTCCTACAATCTAATTTAATTGTTGAAATTTATTAAAATAATTTGACTTTTATTCATTCTGGATATTTATAATCATTATTATCTAAATAGACTTGATTGATTTTCTAATAATCATTTATACTACTGTTCAAAGCAGGTGGTAAATGTAAATTCAATCTTTTTTCAATCCTTCAATCTTTTCAATCTTTCAATCTTTTTCAATCCTACCCCTCAGGAGATATAGCTCCTTCCACCTGATGATGAGCTGTAGGCTCGAAAGCCGGTCGTAAAAACAACTATATTGTTCGAAGGAGGTGGTAAATGTAAATTCAATCTTTTTAAAAAGATAGTTCCCACTCACGGTAAGTTTTTTTCAACAATCCGGATTTCAAGCCTACAGATCATCATTAGATTGAAGGAGCTCTATTTCTCAGGAGATATATCTACTTTAACCTGATGATGAGCTGTAGGCTCGAAATCCGGATCGTTGAAAACAACTTAATTGTTCGAAGGAGGTGGTAAATGTAAATTCAATCTTTTTAAAAAGATAGTTCCCACTCACGGTAAGTTTTTTTAAACAATCCGGATTTCAAGCCTACAGATCATCATTAGATTGAAGGAGCTCTATTTCTCAGGAGATATAGCTACTTTAACCTGATGATGAGCTGTAGGCTCGAAATCCGGATCGTTGAAAACAACTTGATTGTTCGAAGGAGGTGGTAAATGTAAATTCAATCTTTTTAAAAAGATAGTTCCCACTCACGGTAAGTTTTTTTCAACAATCCGGATTTTAAGCGTACAGCTCATCATTAGATTGAAGGAGCACTATTTCTCAGGAAATACAGCTACTTTAACCTGATGATGAACTGTAGGCTCGAAATCCGGATCGTTGAAAACAACTTACTGTGAGTATGAACTAACTTTTTAAAAAGATTGAACAACACACTCACTCCACCATTTATTTTTTCTATAAACGTTAATTCTTTCATCATCGCGTTTTCTACAATTCAAGCTTTCAGACTCGTATAAACGTTTCATCTTTGTCAAAAGCGATAATAAAACTGTGACAATCATTAACTGTACTGTTTGATCGTCCATTTTTTAACAACTGATCGAAACCGTTTATCCCTTTTATTTCACCATCTTATCAGTATACAGACAGGGGGACATTTTACAAACATACCGCTGGACTACTACGGTCCCCGATAAAGCCGGGCCTAATTCCGCGACATATTTTCACTGAAAAGCTTCGCAACGTATCGAAATGTCGAGGGAAATCGATAAACTCGTTATTTCCGAAGAAATATGAGTGCTCCGATTCCCGGGGGTCTGATCCGAGCAAGACGGATGCGGACAAATACAATGGCGGCTCATTCATTCATTGTTCGGCTCATATCAATCTCCTTATCCTGGATATGACATTAGGACATGGAAGTGGTTGCTGAAAGCACACACGGGTAGGAGCACTCTATTTATCTTAGAGGCAGTTCCGAAGGCTTTGTGTTAGCGGGATCCGATTGATTGATGGCCAAGAAGAGAGAATAATGCCCAGAGGCGAACTACACGGAATTGATAACATTATTGATTAGTCTTAAGGCAGGACGCTTATAAAACAAGAGAAACGGACAACGAAACGGCCGAACCCTCATCGAAAAGTCACACGATAAAAAGGCATTGGTCAATAAAATACTACCGTTTTTACTCTCAAAAATATTACAGAATACGCGTTCTAGCAACAACACGTAGAATCATTTGATAACTCTGAAAATAGAGTTTATAAATACAATATTTATATGTATGCAATGTTTATAAATTCTAGGCCGTGAAGATGATCTCAATAAGGTTCGAAACTTTGGCACGATAAAGGAAATGTTATCCTAAAACCTACGTCACACCAGACCGCATCTCACGATCTCCGAATAATCTATAAATAGTATTTATTCATGTTATTTCATTATTAATTCATTCTACATTAGTTATTTAACTTTTCAAATTTTTTGAACAAGTTCTAAATTAATTTCCATGAAAACAATTTAGCTGTAGTTGTATTATTTTTCCTGTCCATAGCCATAAAACAAGTTACACTTTCCATTTAAAAAAACCAACCATCTGGTTTTTGTACAAAAAAATGGCCAACTTTAGAAATGCAAATTTTTTCAGCCTTTTAAGTCACAGACATGAACTAGCTCTCATTTTTTGGAAAATTGTAAGGTGCGCAATATGTAAGGCTTTTAAAATCTTTTTCTAGCTTTAGTGATTCAGTTAGTAAATTCAAAAATTCTTAAACGTATTAATTTTTAACTTTTTACGAAAACTTCAAATTGACCTGTGGAGCCGGGAACTCGTCCTGGTGCGACGCCCTTTAGCAAACGATAGAAAATTTTAATAAGTTTTAAATTGGTCACCTTCCTCTTTGTCCGATTTCTCAATCGTTTTCGAGTTATTCGTCATTTTTGGACAATAAGGTGTTTTTTGTGCTAATTTTTCACCGTTTTTGTTACCACAAGCATAGGTTCGCGGCCTATGTATGGTCTTGCAGATCATCTTCCGGCCAGGGTGTATTCTTACCCGTTACCAAAAATTCCTCCGTGTCTTGGCACCCAAGATATCATCAGGTTTTTGAGATGAATTTACTGACCAATTTCGATGTGATTTTTTACTACAGCTGCTGGACTATCAGATCTTACGTGGATTTTTTGCCAGTGCAACCTGTTTTAAGATTTACTAGGGTAGAAGCGTTATTGGCATGTATGTCTGCTTGAAAGGCCGAAGTGTACCATTTCTGTACCATATCATTGTATCTGATGCTCTCCTGAGTTCTTCCTTTCATTTTTTGTCCGTTGAGACTTTATAGGACGTTGTAAAGAATGTTTCCGGGATCATGCAGTCAGTCCCCATTTCTATGAATGGTTTTCTGATTTAATTAATTATGGTTGTGTGCCACAGTTATTTAGTTTCTATCCAGTTCGATTGTTTATGAAGCCTAAGGGAGCTTTTCCTTTCCTTTCCTTATATAAATGTTTCCAGTGGATGCACGGATAGCAGGGTTGTTTCTAGTGCAATTGTAGTGGTTATTTTCATCATTCATTCGTGATGAATAGGTTTGATAATATTTGTATGTTGCCTAATGGTTGAGTAGCTACTTTGTGTTGGCCTTTGGTCGACCAGATTAATTATCCATAGGTTATTTTTAGTCTTATTACTGCCGTGTATATGCAATGGGCCATTTTCCGCTTAGTCTCCAAAATTTACCTACGGTCTTTTTTCTTGTAGTCATTAGTGATATTTTACGTTTTGCTATAGTATGCTGCAGTTCACCTTCGAATCAAAGATTATTCGTGGGCATTTAACCTCGTTTTTTAATTGCAGCATTTCGTTATAGAAACCTAATCTTTGTATCGCTATTATTCTTTTGTTGATGAAAGTCATTAGGGTAGTTTTAGAGGGGTTTGTTTTAAATCCCCGTTGTGAACGCCATTGTTCCACTATGTATAGTGTTTTTGGGTGAGCTCTTTTAACATTGAGTCGAATTCCCCTGACTAATATGTCAATATCATCTGCATAGCCTTGAGTATAGATTCGGCTTTCATTTAGTTTGCGTATAAGGTTAAGTTAAACTAGGAAAGATTAGGTTTGGTTGTGCTAGGTTAGATTGTTTTTGTTTGTTCTGATAGTGTTGTTTTTTTAGAACTTGTATTTAGTAGGACTAAGGAGTAAAATAGGAAGGATTAGGTTTGGTAGTGCTTGGTTATGTAGGGTTTTTTCGGTAGGGTTAGTACAATGTTGGTAAGTTTAGGTTTTGAGGTAGGGTTAGATTAGGGTTATGGTAAATGATGCGATTATTGTTAAGGTTATGGTTTCCTTTCTCCAATACACCCTGAGAAAAAGAGTTTATCCCGGATGTTTCTTTGAAAATAATATAAGCAGGTTACGAGCAATTATTGTTATTATTATTTAAAATTTTATTATAGATTATTTATAACTGTCCATTACTGTTTATATAAATGGACAAAAAATTAGGTTATAAATATATATATTTCCTGTATTATACAATTACGATATCTGGAAATTCATTTACTTACTACAGGATGAATCTGAATTTATGGACCAAGTACGTATATATATGGAAAATGGCAGTAAATTCATGAACTTGGTTTGGTCACTTCCGATCTTCCTGGTCTGTCAGATGCCTTTAGCCATTTCGCAACATTTAGTGGTGGGTTGACAGGTTTTTAAGAAGGGTTGAGGCACCGAAACACGCTCCACTGAAGATAGCGAAATGGCGACACGCGTCTGACCGGCCAAAAAATGAGGAATGTCCAACCAAGTCTTACGATTAGATAATGTTTAGATCAAATTTTCAACGACTTTTATAAATTCACTGTTTAAAATATAACAAAAAGGCTGAAAATTAAACATCTGCCTGACGATTATGCTGTTATTATATCAGACATTTTTCACTAATTCGCCATCCGCCGAGGCAGGGTGAAGCTGCGAAACAAACATTGAGGAAGGCAATGATGAGACGCATCTGACATACTGAACGAATGAGATCTAGCGGACCAGGATAAACTATAATTTCACCATTCCACATAAACCAACAAAAAATCTTACAATTTAATCTCTTACAATTAATTAAGGTTTTCAGTTGAGATAAAAAAGTCAATGGCACGAGCGGGATTCGAACCCACGATCTTCGGCTTGATACGCCGCTGCTCTACCACTTGAGCTATCGTGACCTCGATCCACTCGGACACTAACTTCCCATCTCAACCCCACCTTTTGAATTTTCTCTCCTTTTTGGAAAATGGCAAAAAGGAGGAAAAATTCAAAAGGTGGGGTTGAGATGGGAAGTTAGTGTCCGAGTGGATCGAGGTCAGGATAGCTCAAGTAGTAGAGCAGCGGCGTATCAAGCCGAAAATCGTGGGTTCGAATCCCGCTCGTGCCATTGACTTTTTTATCTCAACTGAAAACCTTTATTAATTGTAAGACATTAATTGGTCAAGCGGGCCACGAAACTAGTGAATTTACAATTTAATATTAAACTGAATATTTTTATTGGCTTTTATGCAAATATTTAATTGTTTATGTGTTGTGTATGTTTATATAACAAATGTAATAATTTATGTTTATAATTTTCGACAATACTAATTAAAATATGCTAAGGTACAATTAATAAATTTAATTTATATTTAGAATATGTAGTTAAAATTTCTTTGGGATACAAATAATTTATAACATTGTTTTAATCGATAAAGGAGTTGGAGTGCTGCGGACTAGTGTCCATTGTCAGATCCTGAGGCATCAGGTGCAATAATGGTGGGGTGTTGACAGTAAATCTCTCAGGTAATGGTCTGGCTATTGGGACGGAATCTGTGTACGCCTAACTGCATTAAGGGAGGCCATCTATCTTCGAGAATGATAGTCAATACAAATAAAATTAAGCACTTGCTGACACAAGATTAAAAGCGGATTGGCAGACTTAACATTGAATGGTTCACAGGCCAACTGCGAATGGACGGGAGAATTTTAAATAAAAGAATCTACTTCCGACTTTTATTCTATTTTATCCCATTGATTTTCTTTTAAACATTAAGTTTCATCGATCATAAAATTTTAACAATTAAATTATTTGCTGATATTACGATTTTTCAATGGTTCTTATATTTCCAGAATGTGAACAATCTAAACTTCATCAAAAAGTAAACAGACCACATTCTCAGGATTCATTAATAAAATTATTTAAATTAACTATGATGTAATTTTCTTAACAATATTCATATATATAAATTTGCGAATGCGCTGTAAGTGCAGAAGTATAATCAATTGTTCAATCGCAAGATTAACGAGAAGGTTTTGGTAATCGTTGGGCAAGAATGTGATTATGAAATCTCATCTACTCATTAGAGTACGTACTTGTCTCTGCTTCTTTTTATTCTATATTTTTTCTCTGTCTCTTACTTCCTTCCAATTTAAATTTTTTGCCTTTATATATTCCTCTGCCTTCCTTCCTCCCTCTTTCACTCACTCTCTCTCTCCCTCTCTCTCTCTCTCTCTCTCTCCCTCTCTCTCCCTCACTCACTCGCTCTCTATCCATCTACCTATAAATACCCTCACTCTTCCTTAGAGTACGTACGTCTCTGCTTCTTTTTATTCTATGTTTTTTCTCTGTCTCTTACGTCTTTCCAATTTACATTTTTTGCCTTTATTTATTCCTCTGCCTTCATTCCTCCATCCCTTTCTCTCTCACTCTCTCACTCTCTCTCTCTCACTCCCTCTTTCTCTCTCTGTCACTCTCTCTCTCACTCTCTCTCTTTCTCTCTCACTCCCTCACTCTCTCACCCTTTCTCTCTCACTCCCTCTCTCTCACTCACTCACTCTCTATCCATCCACCTATTAATACCCTCACTCTTCCTTATAGTACGTACGTCTCTGCTTCTTTTTATTCTATGTTTTTTCTCTGTCTCTTACTTCCTTCCAATTTACATTTTTTGCCTTTATTTATTCCTCTGCCTTCATTCCTCCCTCCCTTTCTCTCTCTCTCTCTACATACATATATATATATATATATATATATCCCTCTTTATCGTTAAACTTTTCCGTCATGTTCAAAATCCTAGAAAGTTTCCTGTTTAAATGGTAAATTCTCTTCTTAGTTTTCACATAAAAATTGCTCTGCTCTTCAATTCGGCTTCCGGCCCTGTGTCGCTAAAATTCAATGCATAAATTTCTGTACAAGATATATTTTTTAAAATAATGTTAAATAATAAAATAACACGTTTCATTTCAATAAAAAACATACCGTCCAACAAATAGTGTAGTATCGTACGAATTACATTATTAACGCGCTAACGCATTGGGAAAAAATCCATATTAATCCCGCTATTTTAATTTGCAAAATATGAAGAAAGAGAAGAGAGAATGGAAAAATGCTGAATTGAATAAAATATAATAAATCTTTTGGTTCAGATTGAATTCCCATTCGCCGCCCCTCTAAGAGTCGGTATTATTCATCCCCGAGGAGAGATTGGCCCCGATTGACCTGCTCAAACCGGCAATATGATTTAAGAAAGACTTTTGGGGAGGTTATCCACTTTCTTTATATCTCTCAGTGCGTCTTTGACGATTTTCTGTTTGATTTTTTATTTAATTTGTTTATTTCTGATTTTTCATTGAGTCAGGACCGGCTCATTTAAGGTCAGCATGTACATTTGGTTTTGCAGCTTGCAGCCCCACACGATTAGTGGAAAGCAAAGATTGCTTACATAGAACTCATCTATGAAGGACGTCAACAAGTAAAAAGTAAGCAAAAAAAGACTAATTTTAAACAAATAAAATAAAAAACCCTGTGCCTAAACTTTTGAAATTGAACCTAATCAGAAAGTTTTACCTGTAAAACATTAATCAATTCATTCAAGAATTAACTTTCCACTACAGTACGGACATTATTATGTTAATTTATAACATATATAGTATATGTATTAGAGAATTTTGGAAAAGGGCGCCAGCCTGAAAGATGGCGCCACAAAAAGATAGAGAGTTTTCGCGGGGAAAAAAGCCTCTTGGAAAAAAAAAAGATTTTTCTCTCTCTTCTCTTCTTGGGTCGACCACGTGAATATGTGCTTTAGATTTCTGATCTCCCCTTAATTTAAAAATTAATATTTTATATCTCAGCTGAGTGTGGATTGTGAGTAAAGTCTTTATCATAATTTTTATTGTTTGTTAATTAATGTATATATGTTTTCTATTATTTTTTTTAATTAGAAAGATTAACTTTATTTTAAACTATGTTTTTTATTTTTCTTGTTTAAACCTTTTTTTTGCTGAGGAGACGTAGTTTCCATAAATACTAGTAGAGGCGTGCTTGGCCCATTACCCAGAGGTCCGTGGAACGAAACCACGCTCTGGTACAAAAAAAAAGGTTTAAACAAGAAAAAGAAAAAACGAAATTTGAAATAAAGTTAATCCTTCTAATTTAAAAAAATAATAGAAAACATATACACTTTAATTAACAATCAATAAAAATTATGGTAAAGACTTTACTCACAATCCCCACTCAGCTGAGATATAAAATATTAATTTTTAAATTTAGGAGAGATCAGAAATCTAAAGTACGTATTCACGTGGTCGACTCAATAAGAGAAAAGAGAGAAAAATCCTTTTTTTCCGGAGAGGTTTTTTCTCCGCGAAAACTCTATCTTTTTGGGGCGCCCTCTTTTAGGCTAGCGCCCTTTTCCAAAATTCTACAATACATATACTATATATGTTATAAATTGTACCAAATATATTGTGATTTAATTTGAATTGTTTTCAATTTTACTACTAGAAAAAAAATTAATGATGGCACTACCACGGCTATGTATACTTAATCGAAAAATTTAAATGGGTATGTTATTGGGGTGGATACAAAAATTTTTCTTTTTCGATGATCTTTTCGCGTCAAGTAATTTTTGTAATATGCAGTGTGTATTAGTTGTTTTTAATTAGGATATATCAATTTGAACTAACGTTGGAATTATATTTTGGTTTAGGCTAGTGTTAGGTTAGGGTTATAATAAGTTTTAGGGACGAGTTTGGTTTAGTTAGGTTTATTGATACGTTTGGGGTTTGCATAAATGGAGAATTAATTTAATAAGGGTTAGGTTTGCTTCGCTTTTGGATATGTTATGACTTGAGTAGGGGTGTGATACAAATTAAGTTAATACTAATGTTAGTGTTAAGGTTAGGGTAATGGTTGAGTAGGTTAGAACGAGATGAAATACAGGTAATAGTAAGTTAAGACAGGTTAGATTTGATAAGTAGGGTTTGGATATCGTCAGAGCAATAACGTATTAATTTAAGTTAGTTTAAGTGTTAGGGTGAAGGCAAAGGATGTATTATTAAAAATGGTTTGAGGTGGAGTTAGTTCAATTCAATTTTTAGAAAAGATAACTTCGACGATAGAACTATCTATTACAAAAGGAGAAAAACAAGGATTTTTTGTCCCACTATAGTAACCCTGCAATAGGGAACTTTATTGTTTTTTCTTTTAACCAATTCTCGTTACGATTATAGATTTTCTTTAATTTGTATTCTGTTACTTCAATATTTTCTTTCGTTTTTTTTCATTTAACTAGAGTGTTCAAGATTAAGTAATTTTATGTACATTAGATTCAATATATTGTTTTCTTATGATACAATTAATCATAAGTATAAATTTTTATAGTTTATTGATATTCTCAGAAAGTCTTCTTTATATTAGCAGATTAACCCGTTTTCATTCTCTGGCCATCTTTCTCTACTAGTCAGAACGCACTTAATCAAGGGGAAACTATTGCCCTCGTACGCCCCACACTCCAGGATGACGCGCATATATCCCCGACCTTCACAAAGACAGTCCGCACTTTCGCCTATGTGCATGCTTTTCAAATATGCTCTGTTTTTCCCGTGTCCTGTGAGTGCCATAGTTATATTGTACGTGTGATCAAAGATGCTGTCCCTTCTGTCGTGAACTGATGGAAAATAGATTCCTTTAATTATGCCCTCATCTGCCATTATTCACAAATCGTTCCGTTTTTAAAAAACGTGGTTCTGTTATGTTAAGATAAGAGGGATGCAACTGTTCGGTTTGGTTATAGTTGGGGTTAAGGATATGGTCATAGTTCGGGTTAGGAGTAAGGTTAAGTCAAGCTTAAGGTTACGTTCACGTTTTTAGTTGAGATAAAAAAAGTAAAAATAATTGAAAAATGGCAAAAAGGAGGGAAAACTCAAAAGGTGGGGTTGAGATAGGGAGTTGATGTCCGAGTGGATCGAGGTCACGATAGCTCAAGTGGTACAGCAGTGGCGTATTTTACCCGAAAATCGTGGGTTCGAATCCCGCTCGTACCATTGACTTTTTTATCTCAACTAAAAACCTTACTTAAGGTTACTTTTGGTTATGTGAAGTTTGGGGGTGGTATAAATTAATGTTATGCTGAGCTTATGGTCAGAGTAAGAGAGCTTTAGGTTAACTGATGTCACGGTAATGATATTATTAAACTTTAATTTATATATTTTAAAATCCTAAAGTTACAGTAATGTAGCATGGCCTTTTCGGATTATTCTGGATTGCTTTACTTTGCTGCTTTCTTCTATTCGCCATTTTGCCATCATCAGTAGGTAGTGATCTGCTTCATAAAAATCAACATGCAGATTTTATCAATTATGTCACTTTGCTATACCATTTGGACTTACTTTTTCCGTATTTTTAAACGTTTTGGAATTAACCAAAACGATTGTGTACAATTTTTTGTTTAATTTAGTTAGCACTATTCCGTAAAATTCTGAATATGTTTGAAACAATTAAACTTTATTTATTTTTAATAAATTCACTGATTAGTGATTTAGTACGTTTATTTTATGTTATGTTACACAAGTATGTAGACTATATATATTTCCACATTTCAACATCTTTGGTACGGGTTGTCAGTGTAGCATGCTAAGTAAGGAACTGACTCAAAACAACAAATTATGTACCAAAAATTGGCAGACCAGAATGATGGGAAACGACCAAGCCACAAGTTTCCCCGAGAACTAGTATGAACCGTGCAATTTAAATCGTAATAGTCATAGTCACTTATGCCAATGAAGACCAAACGTTTAGTTCCGCTGCAAGAAGTCATGGCCGACTGGGCACGACATCAACTTGTTCGCCTGAAAGCTCGGTCAAATTTCTCATCTACAGATAGGAATGATTGAGATAAGATCGAGTCACATTGTTCCCGATGTTAATGACGTTGAACTTTGCTAATATAACCGGACACTGTTTCACCGAAACGTAATTGTTGAAGGGTTAAGGGATCAAGGGCATCTCCAGCGTAATTATCACCCCGTCTCGCTCATCTATTGAAACACTACACTATTATGATATTAGATTTGATGAAGCTTCGATTTCAACACTGTCTCGAGTTGGCGTGAATATTGTTATTTAAAGGTACAAATATATTAAGAAATAGGATCTGAGTTTTTTGACAATCCATGTTGTGCAAAAACATGAATAAATTACCCTAGTTAATCATTTTCTTTCTCAACAAAATGTCATAACAATATAATACAATTATGGAATAATAATTTAACTTTTTAAAACAAAATTTATTTACTAAAAAAAATCAAGTGTTTTAAAATGGCACAGTGATACTAAGTACAATCTAAATAAAATTACATGAAATTACGATGGTTGTTATTGTAGCATACAATTTATTGGCGTGATCTTGTAAACTTTCGCTATAGCCTGTTAATCATTCTAAATATATTATAAATTTACGTAATCTACCACATATTAAAATATTATCAAGGTTTTATTTATGTAAATATTTGATTTTTGTACCCAAAAAGTTTTACAGCTTTTCCATTAGCTTTGTATAAACTTCGTTTGAAATGGAAAGCATATCTATAGAACCCATGGAAGAGTAAATAAATAAAGCCTATATATTCAGCTGACAGAGGCTCAGAAAGAGTGTGGTTCATTAATGGGCGAGCCAGCCGACAAATACAATTTGTCCGGGCCCATCCTGGCTGACAAATGGGGACAGGGCCATTAGTTATGCGCGTTAGAACGAGGTGAGAGCTTTGTCGACTCCCGGGTCATCAGTTACTGCAGAGTCGGCCTCGGTTAATAAGAAAGTGTGATAAGTTGCGTGTGCATAAACGGGGTGGGCTTTGTCGCCGGGCAAAAAGGCGCGAGTTGTGCTTCGCCTACTTTGTAAAGTCACGCCATATCGGCATTTGTAAGTTAATGCCGACGAGAGGCATTAGGCTTAACCGGTAACGCACGTACAGCGGATCCGACAGGCTGACCCGACATCCGAAACCTAATTGAAATGCCGTTCGATTAAAAGAAAAAATGTTCGACCCGCCGAAGAAGCTGGATCTTTGAGCGTGTAATGCAACTTGTACGTGTTCCACCTTCCCAGGCAATTCCATTTACACCCAACTAGGTCGATAGGATACTTTTCAGAAAAGCGTTTCGAGAGGAAACATTTTCGCACTGGTATTAAACTGTCGTTATACTGCGTTCCTCCGCTGAAATTTTGTTCCAAGACTCTTTCCGTTTTAATTCTTTATTCAAGTCAGTTCTTTATTCATCCTAACATAATTTTATTCATCTTTTAACACCTCAAAGCATGTCATTACACCTAGACTTTGTTGTAAAATATCAATAAATAATCCTCTTTTCACTAATAATATGAAATTTTAAAACAAAAAAAAATTTACATAATTGAATTTCTCTTGAGAAACCTTTTAAGACGTTGTTTTATAACATAATTTAAACGATTCCATTTTTAACATGTTTTTAAGTGTGTATTTGACGTTTTCTGACCTAAGTAACCAGTTTATCATACCATACATGAGCAGGTTTTAAAGTATGTCACAAAAATGCGAAATAAATAAAAAATAAATCAATATACACAGAGTACCTCAGGAGTCAGTATGTGCCATATACTTTTTTCTCTTTTTTAACGGGTATCCGATAACTTAGTCATTTCAGCCCCGAGCGCATACGAAATATTACAATACATTCAATACGCTCTTACACAAATGAATACATTTATACCTATATACATTCTAGTTGGTGGATGGCGTACTGAATATTCCTCCAAAGACCTGCATACAATAACAATCTAATCTAATTGGGGTCGATGGGGTACTTTTATAAATATTCCGCCGTTGAGACAAGTCACTTATACAGCTCGAGGGGCGATGAGGATGCTATTCGACCATCAGCCCCTCCCCATTCTCTGTAATAAATACAATCACTCATACAAATCATAGAATATTTTGAAGGCTGTATACAATAACAATAACTCAATTACCTTAAAAAGCGGAACAGGGGGCCCTGAAACTCGCTGCCGGTTCCGAGAGTTCTTCTTAAATCCGGCGGTATGCCTACGCTTCTATTATGTGGGGCACATCGAGCAACCTTTCTATTCATAAGGGGGGGGGGCTTTGGCCCAAAAGCAGGTGCCCTTGTGCCAACCGCGTGTGGCCAATCCTCAGTCGGGTGAGAACGATATCTCGTCACCTGCTCAGGTACTATGAGGGCCTGATCGCGATGGTCCGATCCGGAGGGTGGGACGTCCCGGCTTTCGCCGCTTCGTCCGCATGTTCGTTACCCTCCAGGCTGATGTGTCCGGGAATCTAGTCAACAACTACCGACGATTGAGCTCTCCCAGGTCCGCACCCTCAAGGAGCGTGCCAAATCGCATACAGCTCTGCCGTGTGAGCTGCAATGAGGAGCAACGACCTTGCTGTACACGGCACACGCCACACCATCGCCAGTCTTGGACCAGTCTGTAAAAATCGGACGAAAACAGGCGTATCTATTTCTAAGTTCTAGGAACTTCGCCATGTAGAGGTATGGCGGAGTACACGATTTGGGCATGGTCGCCAGATCGTCGCGGACAAGTACGACCTCTTTTTGTTTGTTGTATGTCAAACATACGTGTCTGGCAAGAGCCAGAACTGTATTTACGGATGGCCTTATGATACTTGCATGGATGCGCAGTGATATTCTTCGAAATTTTCAAACAACGGTTAATAATCAAACTTCTTGAAGCGAAATACAATTTTTACAGAGTGAACCAATTAGAAGAAGGGTCATCCTTACTAGATTAAGAGGTTTAAACACGTTTGGGCTAAAGTCCGGTTATGAGTCCGGCATTTAGTGAAATGTACCACGATGTGTCCCAATATAATTAAAGAGTGCCAGTCCTTCGCTCAAAATAGAGCGCATGTTGGGATTCCACTCGACGTGTCAATTGTGCTTGAGCACGGCAGCGAGCATTTGGTCCCTGTTCTAACAGATATCTCGTCTTGTATTCATTTCTATATGTTGAGACTGAATGAATTTATTATCATGATAAAAAGTGTGGGAGGATTGATGACGAAATATTGAGTATCCCATTGACCCTAAATTAGTTTCGTATGTACGGAGGGTGATGAAGGAATATTATGTACTCCACCACCTTAACTGAGTGAATGGTATTTAAGAAGGAAAGAATTTTTTTAAGAGTGAGTTGGAGTGAGAGTGTATTTGAATTTGGACACTGATTGCATTAACCTAACCTGTAGTAACTTAACTGTTGATAGCCCTGGAGCATAAGGTTTGACCCCAGACTGGCAACACCCTGTCCCAAAGCACGTGATTTATGGAAATTACCAATGGACTACGAAAAGTTATTACTTCACTCCTGTACACATGTGTATTTATGTACACGTATGTGCAGTTTTGACATTATAAAAAATCTATAATCAGTAAAATAGCAGACATTAGGGTTACTAAAGCTCCTCATATAAGGCAGGTAGAATAAGTTTAGTAAGTAAAAAACGATTGTCACACGCTCTAATTTTTACGTTTTGTTAAATAAATCCAACACTTTATTTCTTCTAAAGTTTTATAACCCTGATGCAATCTCAAATACTCATATCCAATATGCAATTATGTGCTGGGGCGGGTGCTTTTCAAAATGTTGAAAAAATAAACTTTTTCTGTGGTATCTAAAGTGATGATTTTAAATTATTCAATCCAATGTATTTACATGTCATATGCTTTTAATATACAAATATAATTGGTGAGGAGAACATTCTAATTCGAAAAGAAAATAACGATTATGAAAATATTCAATTTGTGTTGTTGATGGCTACTTGCAAAATCGTAATGACAAACAGCATTGATGTTTTTACTCATCTCCCTGTTTTATTTCCGCAATTGAAGCGAAATGAACCGTAAAATTTAAATTTTAAAACTACAAATAAATTTTACAGGTTTGACTGTTGAGAGAAACGTGAAGAGGCGGCTTTTATTTAGTTGAAGTTCCTGGACAAATAGATGAAGTTAACTTCAATTAAAGCGGTTCGGGAAAAGAGAGGTGTGGAGGGTTTAATCAAGGGAAGGACATTTAGGAGACCATAAGAAATCCAAGTGTAATGAAAGCTGGCAAAATTCCTAGGCCGAAGCCACTCAGAACTCCACTGGATATAATTTCAGCCGATAAACCAGACGACGAGGTACTCGAGCACATTGCAGGCTAAAACGAAGATTTCTTTAATAATTATTATTGCTTTTGTAATTATAAAGTGCCGCTTACTATCGCACTGAAATGTTCTAATAAATTGAGAGGCAATCCTCTTTAATATTCTTGCTGATAACCTTATGATAAGCTTCCAGGTAATTACTTAATAAGAATCGAGAAAATAATGTTTTAGAAGGAAGCTAAGTTGGCTTATTTTCTTTTAATTAACGCTTTAAATATTATTATTAACTTTTAATCGATGATAATTATTTGCAAACTATTGTTCGGATGTTAAAACTTGATCAGCAACAGTACAAATGCCCGAAACTTTGTAACAAAGTTAAATATGTATTTCATATATCACAAAACGATTTATATATTTTTTTAAATTAATTCGATCTTATAAAGCAAAAGCAATCTTACAAGACTTCAAAATGTGAAATTTCTCAGTGTGATTTGTGAGGTTTTGGGACCTGTAATTTGGATTTTACTGATCATTTTGTTCGCCGCCATCTTTAGGGTCAAAAGCAGAGAGACACAAATCAAATAGTGTAAAAATCCGAAACGCGTCTGCCAAAACAACTTGAATAATAAGTTTAATAGTTCGTGGTCCGGTTGACCAATTAATAACTTTCAATTAATTAAGGTTTTTGGTTGAGATAAAAAAGTCACTGTCACGAGCGGGATTCGAACCCACGATATTCGGCTAGATACGCCGCTGCTCTACCACTTGAGATAAATTGAAAGATCGTGTCGATTGGCCATTTCATTTGTCGCCGAGAGCCAAATAAATTACACGACATTTAAAAAAAAGGAGGGAAAATTCAAAAGGTGGGTTGAGATGGGAGGTTAGTGTCCGAGTGGATCGAGGTCACGATAGCTCAAGTGGTAGAGCAGCGGCGTATCTAGCCGAAGATCGTGGGTACGAATCCCGCTCGTGACACTGAATTTTTTTATCTCAACTAAAAACCTTAATTAATTGAAAGGTTTCTATAATAAGATTATAATATATCACAAATACACAATTTAAAACATAATCTTCCGTCAGTAATTAGAAAATTTCGAAAACTTAGATTCACTCACAGTATCATTCATTTTTAAATACTATTAATTCTAGAAGGGTGGTGGAGTACTCAATATTCTACAATCGTCCCTATCGCACTACACATTCACGATAATAAATACATTCGCCTTTCATGTAAATAACTGAAAACACGTAACAAGATATCTATCAAAAATGAATACATTAAAATAGCTCGGTTTTCTCCAAACACTGAAAAAGAACGTCTGAATATTTGCTGACGTACTCAAGCAAAATTCACAAATCGAGTAGCTTTCATATACGATTTATATATCGAGCCGAGGATGATAGAATGAGACTCATTTAGCAACTTTTCCCTACAGGACGGGACATATGTGAACTTTGTCCTTGAAGCGTCCTAGTGTCAACCAAGCATGGCCTATGCTTAGGCTCTTCTACGATTCATGTCGTTCGAGGGCCATCGGCCATTTTCTTCATACGTATGAGCAAAAGTGATCATAATAACACTTGAAGCAATTTAATACTCAGACGGTCATTACATGTTTGTACACTAACATGGTGTACAAAAATGGGCAGGATTTGTTTGTGATTTTTGTATATTTTTCTTCAATGTTCGTTTTGCTTTCAATACTTTCGCTTAGTTTTCTATTTTTTACGTAATTTACACATCGCATGTCTTTCCAGTTCGCTCAATTTTTAATAAAAAATTGGGTGCCAGAGACCGACCAGTATAGATCTTTAATAAATTTCCAAATTATTCAGATTTAATGAAATTAACAATTTATGATTTCCGCATATAAAAGAAAGAACTAGGTGTAATTATCGAATTAATATCAATCAAACTAAACTTTCAGGCTTTCAGTTATACTTTGAGGTTAATATCACAATATATGATAGCCAATTTAATTAGTGTATTGCATAATTGATCGACCTGGTTGCTCTTGAAATAATCGAGCGATTTTCATTTTATTGATCTTTCCTGTAATACGATATCCTCCTGCAAGGAGATCTAAGATTAAACTAAATTTCTGTTCAAGTAAACTCTTCACACCGAAACGACTTAGTTTAGGAAACCTGTCAACCACAAACATTACAGTCGGCAAAACAACGCTCATTCAGACCATTCTTGGTTTGTTGAAGACAGTTTGGCGATTGTAATTGACACTAACGGGTCAACAGGTTTTCAAATAACAATAACAAGTATTGACATCGATGGTTACAACTTGTTAAATTTCATTCTACTTGATCACTCTACTATTCATTAAATTCACTAATTTCGTGGTCCGCTTGACCAATTAATATATTAAAATTAATTAAGGTTTTTTGTTGAGATAAAAAAGTCAATGGCACGAGCAATTTAAATGAAGTATTCTTCACTAAAGCTCTCCGTGGCCATTTCATTTGTCGTCGAGAATCCAATCCGATTACACGATATTTGAAAAATGGCAAAAAGGAGGGAAAATTCAAAAGGTGTGGTTGAGATGGGAAGTTGGTGTCCGAGTGGATCGCGGTCACGATAGCTCAAGTGGCTTTTTTATCTCAACTAAAAACCTTAAATAATTTTAATATATTAATTGGTCAAGCGGATTACGAAATAAGTGAATTGTAAATAACAACATATTACGTGTAAACAGTAGAATGATTATTAGTATGTTGGGTTCTTTTATGTATAACTACTTGGAAAAGATTTATATATTTTTGTACAAGGGTTATATCCGTATATAAATAAATTAATAAATAAAATTTCCAGGAAACTCATCTGACGAAATTAATTGGTATAAATGGACTGCACAGCTTTTTCCATGTCTTGCTTTGGCGATTAATTAGAAAGATTTAACGCATAGATCGTAGAGTTGGAATTATATATAATAAAGGGGCATTGGCAGGTTCAGACTTGAAGAGCATCGATCGATGTTATAAATTAATAATTAATTAATCAATTTTCACTGACAATTTAAAGGGATGAATTCAACTAAGTAGTCGTAGCAAATCTGAATGTTGCCATTTGTAATTAAGAAAATTTATCTTTATCTTAAAAACTAATGTGGGGAATTTCTGCTCAAGCCTTATATAAGGTTGTTTAGAGTATTTCATGCTAGATGAAATAATAGCAGAATTTATTTTAAACTTCTTCTATTTCTTTAATGTTTTTCAAACTTTTTCTATGTAGTAGCGTAGGTTTCAAAACATCACAGAGGGAGTTGTAAATATCTTTTATTGTTTCCAATTTTAATTGTTTGATAAACAAGAGATTTTATGATAAAATTAATGGAACGACGTTGTGTATGCTATATACACAAAGTCACAAAACAACAATACAAATATAAAAACAAAGAAACGAAAAAAAAGTTATTCTGCTGCTTTTATATTATTATAATAAAAAAAACGTTTATTTTATAAAAAAGAGGTTTAGTTTTTGTTTGTTGATTCCAACACATATTGAATTGACCGTCACTGACAATTTTACTCGGTCAATCATCCGGGTTTATTTTCCACTTATATGCGTTTCTACTTCACATTTTAAATGGGGAACTGTCAATTAATAGATTTGACCAATTTATGTATCGTTTGGTTAGGGATTTTCGATAAAAATGAATATTTTCTTCATAAGCATGTTTGTGTAACAAAATACAATATTCATAAATCTCCACAGAATGTATTAATTTTCCTGTACAACGCCTTGGCTTTTTGGTGAATTTCTTTAAAGGAAAACATCCACTACTTTTATAGAAACTTTCTACTGCCTCAGGGAAAAATGTAATAATTAAGCCGGGAATTTGAGTAAATAGAAACTGGAAGAGGGAAGTGAACCGGGTCTTTAGCCAATCCCCGAGAAGATCTATTGACAAACCAGTCGGCGGAAATTGAATTTATTTCGGTCGTAAAGTGAAGAGGGGGCGGGTAGTTAAAGGCGCAGTGGAGAACGACCGTTGTAATTAAGAAAGAGTCATTTCTGATATTAATTGGTGGCTCTTTTACCCTCTTCATTCCATTTCTTCAATGTTCCCGCCAGACCTCGCTCATTCTCAACGTTCTGCTCAATTTTTAAAATTACGTAGGTATGCCATGTAGAGGGGTAGATTAAAAAAATCATATCTCGCAGCTTCACACATTACAAGGTATGAACATAGTAATGGGACCCCTGGTTTTGTCAAAAACTTTTTACCTAGAAACAAAATAAACAGGTGTTTTTAAGCATAAGGTCTGCTTACAAATATTACATAGTTAATAATTACTTTTTTCTGGAAATTTCATAAAATAATTAAAAATGAAATGTATTTAAATTGGAAAACATATATCATTAATAGAACAGAGTTTAAAAAACATATCGTTTTTGTATTCAAAATTTACTTCTGAAATACCTGATTAATTCTGTTATTTTAGTAAAATCTAACGTTTTTCTATGCAGACATTAAAAAGATTTTCTCCATTTTTCATAAAATCAAACGGATTTCATAAACATTGAGCCGCGTTATATGATATATTGTCATTTTCCATGAACGGTCTTGTTCTATTTTTTTTGTTGTTTTATGTTTATGTCATTAATTTTTTGTCCTGTCTGCCCGATCTGCGCGTTTAACCTCTTATGATGTGTACACCATCTTTCGTCAAGTCTGTTGGTTATTTCTATTGTTGCAAATTTGGTAGCAATATTGCTATGCAAGTGATAATATAAAACATTCACTAAAATTGTTGTGTACAATGTATCGTTTGTGAAATTAGATTGCTTCAAAGTATTTTTCTGGAAGAACTATTTTGATTAGTTTGTAGGAATTTATTGTTGTTTTTTTTTTTCGAGGGGTCTCAAAAGCAGAGGTTATATAAACCCTGGTGCCGGTGTTTAAAAAAAGAGAAAAAAGAAAAAAAATTATGTCGGGTTCGAATGCAGGGCGGCTGGATTCTAACCCCGGACCGTGACGAACGCCATGTCCACGCCTAAACCTTAGCGGTGAGTCGGGATTCGAACCCACGAATTTCGTCCAGTCAACCAATCCCTTACATAAAAAGATTAATTAAGGGAAAGAAGTAATTTGGTCAATCAGACCACTAAATAACATATTTAATCGATATTCAATTATTTCTGAATTTTATTTTTCATTTTATTTCTTTGTGCAAAGTTTATCTGAGACGAACAGACGATCAGGCAATACTGTATTGTTCATTGTACAAACACAAAAAAAGGCATAATGTATAACGAGATGCGGTCTGGTGAGACGTAGGTTTTAGAAAAGCATTTTCTTTATCGTGCCAAGGTTTCGACCTTTATTGAGATCATCTTCAGGGCTCAAAGTGTTTGTTTTCCGTGTAGATGTGTCATTCTTGTCTGTGCCCAGACTTAATTAACAGTCACTAAATACCACACATAATACATAACATTGTTCCATAAATGAATAGTGAATGAGTAGTGACTATTGTCGTTCGAATTTATTATAAAATTGGGAATGTTATTGAGGGTAGAGACGACCGTAATGGCTGAGTGGTTGGAGGTGGGACTCGTATTTCCCAGGCTAACTGTTTGTGTATATTTACATTGAGAATAGAATGAAAGGAGTAATGTAAAGTACTTTGGCGCCTGGTCCACAACCCCCAACGAGCAAATGTACGAAGCCGTATGACAGAACTTACTTTACTTATTTAAGGGTGTAGTCA
This sequence comes from Cimex lectularius, assembly GCF_000648675.2. NCBI lineage: Eukaryota > Metazoa > Arthropoda > Insecta > Hemiptera > Cimicidae > Cimex > Cimex lectularius. The sequence continues at coordinate 2,726,825 of NW_019392649.1, forward strand.
GGAACCCGTATGTTTAAGGGCGCTGGGCCTATCTCCATCCTTGTTGGCTTTGGTGCCCGTAGATAGTTCTTTACCGGTTTTCAAAAGTTTTAAGCGTGGAACACACTTACCCGATGCAACGCTACGCGACGCTACCCGAAGCCGCCCGATGCAATTCCAATGTCCAAATTCCCATAAGATTGTATTACCCCCGTGTACATCTGCCCGAAGCCACGCAACGCTACCCTACTCTACGCTATGCGATCGCCACTGTCCAGATTTTCTTCGAGTAGCGTCGAGTACAGTCGAAGACAAAAGAACCGGACACTCATATATTTATTTCAAACTACATGTATTATTGTCGTTATATTAATTACAACATACTTATCTTAATATAAACCAAATTAACCGAGATCAAAAATTCATTAGTTTTTATTAATAGAGAATCTATGTTTGAAGAAAACTACTTTTAGTTCCAGCACTGTTTATTTAAATTTCATAGAAAGCTTTTCAGCTGCTTTGCAGTCATCCTCAGCCATTTCAGTTTACAAATATAAATTTATTAGCTTTCATGAAATCACAATAAACCGTTCTGTAAGGAAAAGTAGTTTTCTTCAAACACAGATTATCTATTATGAAGTTATATAACTTGAACTGTACTACTTAGACAAAATGTGGTTTTTTATTTAAAAATAATAATAATAATAATAATAATTTTAATGTTTGGCAGAAAATAGAACAAAACACCGGAAAATCAATTTTTGATAGAATTAATTTAACTAACAATTTATTACACGGTTTTCTAATAAATTATAACTAACAATTTATTTCATGTTTTTGCTCATAAAATTTAACTAACAATTTATTTCATGGTTTTGCTCATAACATGAATCCAACAATTTATTATATGGTTTTGCTCATAAAATTTAACTAACAATTTATTGCACGGCTTGCACATAAAATTTAACTAACAATTTATTTCATGGTTTTGCTCATAAAATTTAAAAATTAATTAAGGTTTTTAGTTGAGATGAAAACATTGAAAACATGATTGTAATGTATTAATTGGTCAAGCGGACCACGAAATTATTGAATTTAATAAAATTTAACTACCAATTAATTTCATGGTTTTGCTCATAAAATTTAACTAATAATTTATAACATGGTTTTGTTCATAAAATTTAACTAACAATTTATTTCATAGTTTTGCTCATGAACTTTAACTAACAATTTATTACATGGTTTTGCTCAAAATAATGCATTAAGAACAAAAGAGGCGATTGTGATACTGATTTGTGACACACACTGTGTGACTGTACGTGGCGTGCGCTTGACGACCAACAGATGTGCCCACCATACCAAAACGAGTTGAGGCGTCGCGTAGTGTTGCAACGGGTAAGTTGTTCCCCGCTTCAAACTCGCATAAAAACAAAGGCGATGACTATTTTGTTTTTTGCCTGCAAAATAAAACTAAAAACTAAAATCAAGACCTAGTTTCATTAATTTTTTTTTTAATTATAAAAATAAAGAATCGTTTCAACAAAAGATTTAATTAATAAGAAGATAATGAATTTGGAAAGATTTTAATGATGTATATAACTTGCTACAACAATACTTGGAGAAAAAATAGTTCTGTGGAAAAGAAGAGTTTCGTATTTTGATTTTGGGGTTAACGAAGAGTAAGGTGTCAATAAGCGGAGCCGATCCATCCCAGGACCCGACCCAAGGGAGAACATTGGCAAAATTATGGCGATTGGACGTTGAAAGCCTTTTACCGTCACATATTTCTTATAGGGGGAAAGAAATTGTTTTGAAATGTGGGACCACCGTAGGAAAAGGAATTGCCACTGCCCCGTCCCTCGAAGATTAACAAGACTGAAAAACTAAATATGCCATGACAATACAAAATGCAACAAACCAGATAATAAGTATTTTTAAATATTCCGTTGTCGTAGCGAAATCGATAAAATTCCTATGTTTATTGTTGGCATTGCCAAGCGTTACTCCTTTTATGGAGTTTTCGCGGATTTGATTCCGGACGGGTGAACACAAAGTAAACAGTTCTTCCCGTCCTTCGGGAAACATGAATATTGATTAAACTCTAGAGATTTACGATTGGGGAAAATTGAGGGCGAAGGGCGAGAATTGTGCCGGGCATGGAGACAAGTCTAGGTTGCCCTGGCGGGTAATCAAGAGGGGTCTGATGTGGGTGGACGCGACCCAAAGTATTAACTCTTCAATGTCAGCCACCCTCGAAAACCGATATATTACCTTCCAATTGGCGGGTGACACGCGTTAAATTACGCAAACTTTCTGCTGGTCGACCTTATTTTCTTTTTGGCTCTCGGTTCAGCCGTTTAATCAATGCAAATTACCCTTTTGAGAAGGATCAACCGGCACTCTTTTATTCCGCCTAAGTGCAAATGCAATACTTTTCCAATGACGCTGTTAGATTGGTATCAAAAGCCTGAATGAAATTTGATTTTGTTTGCGTGTCACATGTGCGTGGGTTGCGAATATAGAGTTTAAAGCTTACTACGCTTTTAGAAAATTAGGTCTCAGCTTTCATCCTTCCTGACACTTTTTTATATTAAAATTTAATCACTTAATCGATCTTTATTTCAAGAAAAAATGATTCACAAAAACCACAAAGGTTACAGCTATAATAGAAATGAAAAGCATAAATATAAATATTAAAAAATGTGCCCTACCGGAATTGCATATAGAACAAATATAGAAAATTTAAAAGCACACAAAAAATTAAATAGGTAATTAGATCAAGAGTTTATACTTTGCGGACACTAAAAGTATAACAATAAAATTGTTTTTTTATTAAGTGCACGACCTTCAGATGGCCCCCTGAGGATCTGAGCGGTAAAGAAGAAATAGTTCTTACCAGATTAAGAATAGGTCATACGCGGTTGACACATGGGCACTTGCTGGTGAGCTCCGCAGGTGTCCGTTTTGCAGAGAAAGTTTGCTCCTTGTGCCCAACATAGTCGAAGCGTGTCAACATGGCGCGCGTAGGCATTCCGCCAGATTTAAAGGGGGTTCTCGGACACAGCATCGAGTTTCAGTGTCCTCAATTCCGTTTTCTAAGGGGATTGGGAATTTTTTATTGTATTAAAAATTATTTATTATAATTTATTATAATTAAATAAGTTTTTTTAGTTGAGATAAAAAAGTCAATGGCACGAGCGGGATTCGAACCCACGATCTTCGGCTAGATACGCCGCTGCTCTATCACTTGAGCTATCCTGACCTCGATCCACTCGGACAGCGGCGTATTTAGCCGAAATTAGTGAATTTAATGAATTGTATATAGAAGTTAAGTTATGTGTTTTGTGCTTCTGTGTCTTGGATGAGTGAATGTATTTATTGGTGTGAATGGGGAGGGACTGATGGCGAAGTAACTTCGCCATCGCCTCTCAGGTTGTGTGTATGACTCGGTTGATGGCGGAAATTTTATTTTATTTTTGTTATTATAGGGAACAGGTAGATGGAGGAATATCGAGTACTCCATCCACCAAACAGAATGACTACGATCAATGTATGTTGGTGTGAATGTATATATTGATGTGAATGGTGACGTAGTATCTCCATCGCCCCTCATGTTGTGTCTACTTGGGTCTACGGCGGAAAACTTTGAAAGTACCCCACCGACCCCAAATTAGAGTAGTCTATTGTAGTGAACAGGTAGGTGGAGGAATATCAAGTAGTCCAGCTAGCAAACAGTATGAGTGAAATGTAAATAGTTATGAATGTATTTATTGGTGTGATTGTGTTTCAAGTATGTAGCGGTAATTTCTTAAGGCTTCGGGGCTGAATTGACCAAGTAGTTGGATGCCCCCGTCAAAAGAAAAATATTATTTACAGATATAACAAAGTGTTAACTTTGATGTTATTAAAGTAATTTTTAAACAAATATTCAAAATATAAAAACTATTGAAATTGTTTAGTTAACATTCCCGTCGTAAAATGGACAGTACACAAAAAACATAACGTTTAGAATTTTTCTTTAAATTTTAAACTCTAGTTTTTATTTTTCAAAAAGCATTTTGCCGTTTCTAATTATTAGGAAAAGAACTTACCTTTTTCAGATATTAACTTGTTTAAATAAACATGTTTTTAATTTAATTGTACATAAATATAAATTAGAATACTTTGGTAGGAAATGAGAGTTGACATTTGAAAAGACGTGGGATCTTGATAAATGATAATAACTTCGGTTTAACTTGTGTATCTCATGGAAGGCTTTAAAGAGTAGATCTGCTTTCTCAGACGCCGATGAAATTAAACTATCATCAACATAAATGATGTTAGAATTAGTTACAATAAAAAGTACAAACGTCACATGTCCAGAATTACATTAAAAATATGTCATCTATTTGTATACAAAATAATTGTATTGTATTGCTTTTATCAAATTAGTCGATGGGGCTGACTTGTGGTGTTTGAAGTCAGGAGTAAGAAAATATTTTATAATTAATATTGAACTGTTCAAGACACTTTTTCCTTATGAAATGACGCATTATACTTTTGATATTAAGAAACCTAAACATCAACACTCTCTTATCTAACAAGAACTATTGATTAATGGTATTAAAATAAAACAAAATATCGCAAGAACTTTTATGGCTACCAGGTATGTGAAAATTGTGCCAGTCATAAAATAAATACAACATACGAAACCCAATGCAATTTTAAAACACTATGTTGTAAAAACAAAGCTGTTTTATATTGAAATCATATTGAAAGTACACAATAATATATGTTCTAAATAATTGATATGCAATATGAATTGACATTGAAATGTAGTGCGATATCAAAGATAAAAATATATACGTAAAATTAATACGTATGATTACTCAGAAATCGTGCGATGCGGTCTGGTGTGATGTAGGTTTCTGAAAAACATTTTCTTTACCGTGCCAACGTTTCGATCTTTATTGAGATCATCTTCACGGCCTGGGATTTACAAATATTCTTTAAATTTAACAAATACATGTCGAACATGGAAAAAAGTGAATTTATACAATCCAAGAAAATATTTTTTAAATTATATTCAATCAAATTATTTCTGCTCACAGAAAGTGTTTGTTTTCTGCGTGCCATTCTTGCGTGAAGTGTTGAGAGTGCCAAATATTTTTTACATTGTATAAATTCACTTTTTTCCACATCCTACATGTATTTGTTAAGTTTAAACTATGTTTGTAAATTCCAGGCCCTGAAGATGATCTCAATAAAGATCGAAACGTTGACAAGATAAAGAAAATGTAACTCACGGTCACTAATCACCACACATTAATACGTATGTATATTAATAATTTTGAAATATATGATGAGGCGAGGATTTAATTGCTATCCGCCAGGGATATGATAAAAATTTACAACCGTGAAATAATTTCGGAAATTACACGGTCATCCGGTATATTTTTTTGTAATTTTTATTTTCATTTGCTTATTTCATGATATATAAACAATCAGTGTTATCGATCATTTTCGTTTTCCAGTATCATTGCCGCGTTGGCCTGTAATTTTGGTTTTTGTGGTCTCAGTCTTCGAAAAATTATATTGATTTCTAATTTAAACCTACCATAATCTAACCTAACCCGTCTAAAATTTCTAGCATTGTATAAATTCTTTTTTTCACATTTACATCCTCCATGTATTTGTATATGTAAAACAATGGTTAAAAATCACAGGCATGAAGATGATCACAATAAAGACCGAAACGTGGCACTACAAAGAAAATGTTTTTCTAAACCTGCGTCACACCAGACCGCGTCTCACTATCTCCAAATAATCATTAAGGGGACTCTCAGCACGGCATAGAAGAAGGACACATCTACACGGAAAACAAACATTTTGAGCCCTGAAGATGATCTCAATAAAGATCGAAACGTTGGCACGATAAAGAAAATATTTTTCTAAAACCTACGTCACACCAGACCTCATATCACGATCTGCAAATAATAATTTTCTTTATCGTGCCAACGTTTCGATCTTTATTGAGATCATCGTCCTCCAGGGCCTGGGATTTATAAACATTGTTTGAATTATACAAATACATGTAGGATGTGGAAAAAAAGAATTTATACCATGCTTGAAATTTTAGACAGGTTAGGTTAGATTATGGTAGGTTTAAATTAGATAACACTGGAGTAAGCATAAGTTAGAAAATAATAGATGTGAAAAAATGAATTTGTACAATGATATAAATATTATATCACTCAAAGTGTTTGTTTTCTGTGTAGATGTAACATTAATGTGGGTCGTGTTGAGAGTGCCAGTGAATTGTCGATGTTTTATGTTTATATACGTTGCATTTTGAAGTCGGAGAGAAGGAAGTTGAGATGGAAAACATTTTTATATGAGAAGTCGGCTTCTTTGAGATGAAAAGAGTTGAAAATGAGAAAGAATGGGTAATGGATCGGCCTGATTATTCTTTCAGGGTTATAGAGACGGGGATAATTAGGGAAATGAAACCCAAATTGTTGGAAAATAAGACTATGTAGAAATGGTTGATGATGGAATGTGATGATTGTTTTATATGTTATGTTATATGTTTTGTATGTTGTGATGATGATAATGTATGTTATTGATATTGAATTTGATTAATGATATTAGCGTAGCTACGACAGAGTTTGCATGTGTCCGTTCTGTAATTTATGCTGTATTTATCTCTGTTGATGTAAATCATTTCTTAAAAGTTACGTTATTTATGTTTTGTTCTGTGTGTAATATCTTTGTATTGTTGAAGTCGAAATTGTGTTGGTGTTGAAAATGGTTGGTAGCCAGTGCTGAAGGATTTTGTTTGGGATTATTGCAGTCATAGATATTCTGCTTTATTCTCTTAGCCAGATGGTTGTAATCCCTATGTAAGTTGCCGGTCAGTTTATACAATTAATTTTGTAATTTACGTCAGACTTATTTGTTACTTGTGTGGGATCTTTATTTTGGAAAATGTGTGTGATTGTTTTATGGTTTTTGAACTCATTCATAACTAACGTTCACGGAACACTGCACATTAATACAGACAAGCATGAAAAAAATGATAAATGAAAATACTAAAAATTTTGAAATAAACAAACCTAACACATCCAACACTAAAAATTTCATAAATGTACAGTATAACAAAATTATGATGTGTATGATCATTTACACTCTCCAAAACATAATACAACATCAAAAGGAAAATGATGGATAAAAACAAAAGACGACAAGAGCAATAAAAATAACATATTTGATTTGAATTATGCCTCTTACTGGGAGGGATATCCAGTTCAAGAAATTCAAATGTATAATAAAAAAACAATTACGAAATTGATAGTTTACACAAACATATGACTCGTGTATTTAAGCACTTTTGTGTTTGAAAGTCTTATAATTCCAAACTTTACCAATTTTGGTGTACGCTTTGTTTCTATTGAGCACTGTTTTGCTGTAGGATTTGCTTCCCCCAAAGATATGATAAAATTAATAATTTATATAAAGAAGCGCATACTGGAAACTCATTAAGGAATTCCGCAACCACTTCCTCCAACGGTGCACAAACTTCAACGTTTAAAGGAGATTGATGAATTTTTTACATAATTAACTCTTGGCCCTGCCTTCCAGAAACGGCGGATTTAAATTAGAAGTGCAAATAATTGGCAAATTTTAATTACTACTTAAAACCTGAGTTTAATGATAACACATTTATAACTAGATTGCAAGAAGAAATAATTTTTTCTATGACAATATAATATCAAGAGCGCCAAAAATAGAATTTTCAAGCGTATCATTTTTTAATTAGAAATTTTTAATAATTTTGTTGCTTCCGTCTCAAATTTAATAAAAACGCTCCTTGCTGTAAGCAAATTGGCGTGATGATGTAATTACCGCCTCGTGTTTTAATAAAAATCGCCTAGCGTATGGAACGTTATAACTCGAATGATTAGCGTTGCCAGTATTGCCATACTTCTAAAATATTTCTCCGGCCTTATTATCCACTTCAAATAAATTATTAAATTTATAAAAAGGCAGTTTTAGTTTTTATATTGTTATACTGAATTAGGGAAATGCTGATCAGATCAATGGAGGGAATTATTAAAATTGTATGAACTTTCCAATTGAGTATCATATATTTCCAGCTGGAAAGAATGTGCGATATTTTTTTTATCTTTCCAATTTATTGTTCTGGCGTGTTTTTTAACTTAAAAATACACATCGATTTGTTTATAAGTAGAAAAGATTTTTGCTTGACCGGTATTGCAACATGGAACGTCGGAGGATGGAATCGATCCTGGCCAGGAGATGTGACGCATTGTCTTCATTGCCGAGATCCTAGCTATTGTTCTCTTCTCCTCTAATCTCGGCCCTGTCTGACAATGAGACCCGGTTACACATTAGCGACACTTCTACCTAGGAGACCACCTTATCTCCGCCTGATCCCTTTGTCTGAATACCAATCAGGATAATCCCAGTTTTTCCTTTTCTTCCTTTTTTTGTTTTGTTTCTCTTCCACTGACGAAAAACGCGAATTTCCCCTTCCCAACCACAATTATTTACAATCCCCTTGCCCCTTTCAGAATTGATACGAGCCGAGATTTTCAGTATATCACGTGTGGGTCGTTGCGAGACCCCCGTGAGTAATACGTTCATCAGCGCCAAATGGCGCAGAAATAATTTGAAAGAGGTGGACTAATATAATGCCTGGCATCTGGTAAAACGAAACGATTAGAAGAGAACGTTTAAAATAAAATTTTTCATCCTGCCTCGTCCTTCTATTCCGAGTAAACCAACATTTCCATCAACACCTTTCACAGAGCAAATTTTAATTTGCAAATCAGAAGATATTTAACGCTTTTTGATCATATTTATCTTTAAATGCATTAGTATTTAACAGACAGTATTTACATGGTGCAAAAATATATTCATTTCAATTTGCCAATTTTTTTCTGTTTTCACTCGCTATAAATGTTAAAGTGTAAACAGTTATATTTTTAACTATTTTTTACTCAAACTTAAACTTTTTTGTATGCACAAAACATATTTCGTTCTCATATAATTTTTTATGTACTACTCCATCTGAAATAAAACTACGTTTTAGCATATCCGGGCTGAGAGAACCCTCCCCCCCACAAATATATAAATAAATCTATAGATCCGGCCATGTTTGGCCTAGAGTGCAAATGATTGATTATGAACATATCTATAAATTATTCTTGAGGGGAAAGTGCTTCCAAAACCTTTTTTGCGATGGATGGAATGGCAACGAAATGGAACATGTCATCGTCGGATTTGACGTAAGGCGTACGCTGTGGATAAAAACAAAAAATGTTGGAAGTTATTAAAAGAAAAATCCTTTTGAATATGATATGTCTTCAAAAGAATGAAAACGTGCATGTACCATGCAAATATGCATTAGACAAAAACTATTAACTCTCAAATAACTTACCATTCGATAGGCCAGATTTTTTGACGTTTGCGCGTTTACGAACCTGCTTACTTTCAGGTCTGACCCTTTAGATCTAAAATATATGAGGTTCGTTCGTGGGTAATTTGTGTTACATTACTATTAAATTTCGTTGCTAAATTTGCGCCTGTCGTAATGAATATCTTATTTTTCATTCTGCGTCCGACGATCTGCCGCCTACTCCGACTGATAGAATGAAGTTTATCCTGGCATAATAGCACAGACAAGGTTTTTTTTATTCGTATTAAGTTGCTAACGGCTAAACTGAAAATTATCTCTACCAGCAGTTAAAAATTGAGTTGGTTCTTTCTTTAACATAAAAAGTTCCTATTGATAAATTTTTCTTCTCATCTTCTTACAACTTCTAATTCACGTATTTTCTTCATTTAGCAAAAAAATAAATTTACTCATGGATAAGTACCTAACTTATATACTTAACGCTAACCCTACTTAACCTAACCTAAAAAGAGCTAACCTAACCTAATCTGAACTTACCTACCAGATTGAACCAGTCACTAATCATATTTTTAACCTAAATTTACTGAGCCAAACTTAAATTTTCCTTTATCATACTTAATGTAACTTCACCTAACCTTACCTTACTCTATCAGATTTAACCCAAATCCTAATCCCTAAGACCTAATCCTAACCCATAACTTTATCCTTAATGTAACCCATATTTTATTTTATCTAACCTCTCTAACATAACAACCCTTCACTAATCACACCTTACTTAATTTAACATAACTCGTTCCTAGCTAAACCAAATTTTCTTTCTAATTTGCTAAAACGTAGTAAAAATAATGAAAAAGCAGAAATAGAAAAACTGTAAAATTGAATGATGAATGAATAAACATTTATTAAAAAAATATACTTATACATTATGTTACATACATTCATTAAGCAGGGGAAGTGGCGGGGCACTTTTACGTCCTATTTCAAAAATTTGCCTATCAACGCACCTAGTCCTAGTTTGTTGTTATTTTTAATTAATCAAACTAGAAAAATAGTGGGAAAAATTTTCGTAAAAAACCCACTAGGTATCAAATAGGATAACAATTAGCAAATGAATTAACAAAAATGTGTTAACAAGATTATAAATAAATAAATGAGAATAACAAGAACAATGCAGTACGGGTAATTGAATTATCACAAATTGTCTTATAGTATCACAGCTCTAGAGGAAACAACAACAACAAATAACTATATCACAGTTCCTAAATTTATGTATTGTGCGATCCTTCTATGTTTCCATGGAAAGTTTAGATCATACACTCCTATATCCCTACATGTAGTGTTCTTGCTGGAGGAGAGACCCATAAAAAAATTCCTGGACGACGCTTTAATTCAGAATTAATATACTCCACTCCCGCTCTCTCATGGAGAAGGCCAATTCTGGTGTATCGCGGTAGTGACGTAATAAACCTTAAAAATTTATTTTGGACCACTTGCAATTTTTGGATGTTGGATTCGCACGTGTAACTCCATGTTGGACAAGCATACACCAGCATAGGTTTTATAACTACTTTATAAATAATTAGTTTATTTTCAAAGCTCATTCCACTCTCACGGGCCATCAGCGGAAATAAGGCTTTTATAGCTAAACTTGAACGTAAAATTGAACATCGTTACACATTCTTAAAAAAATCGTGAATTTTTTTTCAATGTGGTCTGGTGTGCTTTGTTTAAAAAAATTTCCGAAGGGAAGAGTGCATTGACAAAACAGTGACCGCAAACATAACAAACTAGAGAAAATTCGAAGAAATGTTAGGCTGTAAGGAAGTAAACAATGTATGCAAATTTAGATGAATACAACAAAGAAAAATTGCAAATTATAAAGATGGGAAGTGGCCCCATTTCAAATAACAGCGTGCTTTTTCTCCCATGTTACGTAAAATATTACGTATAATCGAGTGTATCAAAACGCACAGAATTTTTTCGATTTACCGAAGTGAAAAATGAAAAACCTAAATTCGTCTGACTGGCTAAATAATAAAGTGGGAAGTTTATGGGCCGACAAACAACTGAGGTCATCGCCGCCCTCTGCGTGTTTTCCTTCTTTTTCTCTTTTTTTGCGCACATTTTGTTTTAAACTGCAGCCATTTGAGCGTCTCGATCTGATGTCAAATATATAGAATACTAGTCTCTCGTTTGTACCTCAGATTGTCAAATACAGAATAGAAACAAAACATATAATACAATATATACATCACCACAAACATAGATGTCTGGTCACATTCACTCCTCCAGAGTGGTCGATATTCCTCGGGGGGGGGGGGGTATCGTGGTTATAAGCAACCCTTCTTTCACTCTAATAAATTACTTTTACTCTCCAGACGTCATACACTCATCCCAGAGTACTCGATATTCCTCGGGGTGGGATTATAAGCAACCCCTTCCTTTCACGCTAATAAATTACATTCATTACAATAAATTAATACAAACACAACTGTCGACAGAAACATATAGATCTGGTCACATTCACTCCCCCAGAGTACTCGATATTCCTCGGGAAACTGGCTAACAATTTTGAAGTTTGGAAGAACAAGTTTATCCGAAATGATCGACATTGTGCATTAAAAATTAATAACATTTTACAATTTATGATTTATTTGAGATTCCTTGATGCGTTCCGCGAGCATCTCTCGTTTGTTATTTTCCTATCACACTTATCAGCTCCTTGCATTACTTTCGGCATTTCAGTATATCGGCAGGTAGTTTCGATATATTAGGCAAACATAGATTAACACGTAATAATGACCAAACAGCCATTTGAAAAACGGTAAGAATATTTTTTTCTTTGTAAGATTTAGAAATTTTTGAATGTATCAAAAAATTCTACCATATTTAAAAAAGATGATATCTATTTGCCTCACGATTTCAAAAATTTTCAGTTAAGACAACTTACAAGTTGATCTCACTTTTATGTCCTCACTATTGCGATTCACGCAATTAGGTGATCATATTTGTATTATTATGGCCTGCATGATTAGAAACATAGATAACGTGTTATCTTGGACGTTTTATTTTAAGGCGAAGAATTCGGCTTTAGATTTAAACACGGTTAAAAGCGAGGGGCGAGCTTCATGTATAAATTCCGAAGTTGGTAACTTTTAATGGCCTCATTACTGGCTGAAAGTAGAACACTACACCGAGAGCAAATAAAAAGGGGAAATTTTAAACGAAGCAACTGTGTTAACAATGTTCTTTACTTGGTTTACTTTTTCCAATTTGTCCGCAATTTCTGTGGCTCAGCTCGCTTTTCGGTATTGTTGTTTTTAAATAATTTATTCAATTTTTTTTTATTAATCGCATTTATAGGAAAGCGTCTGGTCGAAATCAAAAATATTTCTTGATAATTCAAGTTTTTTCTACGTTATTGATCAGCATCAATACCGCAACACTGAAAAATGCTCTCCAAAAAGCAATATGTTAAAACATAATCTAACTTTTCTTTATCTTTATGGTTTATAATTCTAGAAGAAGATATTTAATTATCGATTCAATATTTTATTTACTTTATTTATTACAGACAATAGGGTTCATAGTGGATAAGAAGTAATATGTCGATTTTTTTTTTTAATTTTTGTAAGTTAATATCAAAATTGTCGACGTTTTAAAACTTTACAATTTCCTATTTACCACAAATCAGTGTCTTAATTTGATTGTGCTTTTATTTTTCATTTGACGTATTGCAGGAAGATATGAATTTTTCTTATCTTCTTTGCCTCTTTTCTCACTTGTTTAGATTTATCAGACGCAATCTACTTTCTAAGAGCTAATAAAAAAAATACACAAACGTAAGGTAGAATATTCGAAAACAAAACAACCTTGTGTTAAAACCATGAAAAATTAAACGATTTCATGGAAGAGAGGTTTTACTGAATATTTTCTACTCGTCTTAGATTTTCGCATTTTCTCTAGTTTTTTGTATTTAGTGACCATGTTAAAACTACAAACAGACATAAGTTAAAATTAGTTTAATTAAGAAATATACAGCCCGACATATTTATTTTGCGATAGATCGTTTTATTTCTTGTTGAAAGTGACAAAATCGGTCGGAGTATCCATGTCATTTATGATTCTTTGTTTATATTCATTGTTTTGTTTGATGAATTGAATTAAATTTATTTCTCGGTAATCCAGAGAAAAAATATTTCCAAGAACCCATATCCAAAGATTGATTTCTGACAAAAAAGCTTAAAACCAAGGGCTCAAATATATTTAATTACACTAAACAAAAGCCAAAAAAAATGTTTAAATATATTAAAATCAATATTTACTTATGAAAGTAATGAACAAACACGAATTACTGTATTATTAAAACACATTAAAAGTAATCATTTTATTAAAACGTACTTTTTCTTTTCCTCTAGCGGAATAATGTCAAATTGCAACTATAACTTCCATAAATAAAACAATGAGAGCATACATATCATTAATTAATCAGAATAAAATGAATTTATATTTACAGAATATGTTGAAGTTCATCTCTCTTTCATTGAGAACAAACAACGCGGTTAAGCTAAAATATTGAAAAATTATTTAATTGAAGTAACGATTATCAAATTATAAAGCACTTAAACTCACACCAATACATTTGTTTGTACGAATGAGAGAGTGCTAAAGATTACACGAAAGAGAAACATAGATGGGTAGACAATGAGTAACTGAAGGAGATGCTGCGTGAGATCGACAAAAAGAATCAGATAAACATAGGAAGAGAAACCGGAGGTTAGTTGGAGATTGAGTAAGTGAGTAGTGAATGAGAAATACGAAAGAAAATTAATGTTAGAAAAAAATATATATTTCTTTCATTTTATAGGAAGAGAGAGAGAGAGAGAGTGAGAGCGAGAGAGGAATGAAAACAGTGGAATAAATGAACGCAAAAAATGTAAATTGGAAGGAAGAAATTGACAGAAAAAAAATATAGAATACGAAGAAAAAGTACCAGACACAAGAACGTACTCTAAGGAAAAGTTAGGGTATTTATAGGTGGATGGATAGTGAGCGAGAGAAAGAGAGAGGTAAATGGAGAGAAAGTGAGAAAAGTAAAAATGAGGACAGAAAAATAAATTGATGACGAGGGTCGGATTGATAGTTACCCAAATAGATAGGTAAGCAATGAGTCAAAAGTACAACAAGAAAAACAAAGAAAGTTAGAAAAAATATATATAGATAGAGAAAAGGAAAGCGAATGAGAGAGCATTTTGACGATTGAACAAATGAATACGTCCGTGAGAGGGAAAGAGAGAAAGATTAAAGAGAGAAACAATGAGAGAAAGAATGGAAAAAGTCAAGAGAACAGAGCAAAAGACAGATAGGCAAATTAACAGATAACCAGATAGGGAAGCACAGAGAGAAAAATTTAATAAGAAATAAGAATAAGAAATAAAAGGGAGAGAGAGAGAGTGACAGACAGACAGAGAGAGAGAGAGAGAGAGAGAGAGAGAGAGAGAGAGAGAGAGAGAGAGAGAGAGAGAGAGAGAGGAATAAAAGCAGTGGAATATATAAAGGAAAGAAATGTAAATTGGAACGAAGAAAGAGACAGAGAAAAAATATAGAATAAAATGGAAAAAACAGAGGCAAGTGCGTACTCTAAGGAAGAGTGAGGGTATTTATAGGTGGATGGATAGAGCAAGAGAAAGAGAGAGGAAAGTGGAGAAGAAGTAAAAAAGTAACAATGAGGACAGAAAAATATATTGAAAACGAGGGTCGGGTTGACAATTACCCAAATAGATAGGTAAGCAGGGATTCAAAAGTACAAAAAGAAAATCAAAGAAAGTCAGAAAAAATATATATAAATATAGAAAAGGAAAGAGAATGAGACAACATATTTGACGATTGAATAAGTGAGTACGTCAGTGACAGGAAAGATATAAAGATTAATGAGAGTAACAATGAGAGAGAGTGAAAAAAGGTAAAAGGACAGAGAAAAAAGATAGATAGGCAAATTAACAGATAACCAGATAGGCAAGCATAGAGAAAAAAGTTAACAAAAAATAACAAAAAGCAAGAAATAAAAAGAGAGAGAGTGAGAGAGACAGAGAGAGAATGTTGTACATTGAATAATAGTGTTCATCTGTGACAGCGAAAAAGAAAAAGAATAAAGAAAGAAAACATATGAGAGAATGGGAATAGAAGGAGGAATAGGGAATAGGAAGAATAGTAAAATACAGAAAAACGAAAAAAAATAAAATGCGACACACTGATAGAGAGAGAATGTAAAGGAGTGGGTGAGATAAACAGGCAAGCAGACATAAAGTTGAACATAGTACGCCTTTTCTTAGCGTAACCTAATTTATACATATATTTTTTTAATGTGCCTAACCCCAAATTTACATAATTGGCTAACGATGATGATGAATAAATTCAAAACGATGATGATAAATACAAAACTACAGCTTTTTATTCTACTGATTTTAGTTGACTAACCTCTTTCTACCTATAGTACGAAGAAACTGCTGTTCCATGGAAATCTCATTAATTTCAGTCGAAGTCGTAAATCTAAGCGGTGAGTGATTTAAAGGTATTGCCGGACAATTGTACAAGGTAGTGTAAGGGCTTCAGGCGTCGGTGTTTAAACGCAATAACATTTTAAATCATTAATCATCAAGAAGAAGCCTGATTTTTTCTTATTAGAAACGCCTCGATTTTCAGCATAAACCTTTGTCGATAATGGAGGCCAGGAGAGCCAGGAAAATATTTTTCGTCAGATATCCCTCCCCCGCGGGCAGGACATATATTGACTGTTTCGGGTTTGGCTATTGTGCCGAGGTAGGCCAAAGACCGCCTCTTCAACCATTACCAATTGAGTTACTACTTAACTGAGCTGTTAACGACTTAAATTACAGGCTTAAAAACGGAAAACATTTGCGTCGTTAAATGCACTGTCATGTAAAGTTTTGGGAAACAAACAAGGGTGCGTGACGGATAATTATAACTTAGCACTTAGGAATCATTTAAGTATAATTTGACAAAACGCCTTAATCCTTGCAACGTTAATCGTAAATTGTCCTGTAAAAAACATTAATGGATTACAGATTAAAATGTTTTGTACATCATTTTGTATATAAGTTTAAGGAAAAAACAGCAATTTTTTAAAAATGTAGTGTACAAATTTTGAAAGACCAAGTGCAAACACGCTGTTCAACTAAAACCTTAAAACATTAGTTAAATATAATTATGCTTTCTTCTTAATGAGCATCAATTCTGTCCCAGTCAAACCTTCTTATCATGGGCGCATTTTGTCTAAAAATCATTTAAATCATATGTTTGTATCGTATTCTTTTGAAAATATATACGATATAACAGTTTTAAAATTTGCCAGTATTTTCTCTGAGGAATATCAGATCTTCATTTTTTCTATTTCTCCCTCTATGCGACTAGTAATAAGTATGCTGATATTCTTCAATCAGAAAAAAAAAGAATTTAATTCAAAATAATTAATTAAAATCATAACTTTGACAAGATCAGGATCCATTGGCCCTGATGGCATCTCCATCGTTATATTTGAAATTATCAAGGTAATTCTAAATAATGCTATGTATCATTTATATAACAGTTCTATAACGCACACATACCCACAATAATGGAAAAGCACTTTTGCTATTTAAAAAATTTCTACTCTAAATTATACATATTGTGCTATGGCAAAATTTTTCGACCAAATGTATACATTGAACTCAAAAACCATATTTTTTTCAATTTTAAGTCCAGAAGAAATGAGCTATCAACCTAAGTCAGAGTCTGCTTTAATTAGCATTGTCAACAATTATTATTCGGAAATCGTGAGATGCCGTCTAGCGTGATGTAGGTTTCAGAAAAACATTTTCTTTATCGTGCCAACGTTTCGATTTTTATTGAGATCATCTTCAGGGCCTGGGATTTTCAAACATTGTTTAAATATGACAAATACATGTAAGATGTGGAAAAAATTGAATTTATACAATGCAAAAAAATATTTTTTATATTCAATCAAAGTATTTCTACTACGCAGAAAACAAACATTTTGAGTGAGTAGAAATACTTTGATTGAATATAAAAAATATTTTTTTGCATTGTATAAATTCAATTTTTACTACTGAAGGGGTAGAGCAGCGGCGTATTTAGCCGAGGGTCGTGGGTTCGAATCCCGTTCGTGTCACTGACTTTTTATCTCCCCCAAAACCTTGCATAATAAGAATAATTAGTTTAATTCATACTACTTTTAGCTTGTTTTGTCAATTATATTTTACTATACTAGAGGAGAGGAATGTTGCTATTTATTTCTCATATCAGAAAGATCGGCTTTGTACACTTATTCTTTTCATTGTCCAAAATTTGTTCAATTGTTATGTTTTAACTCTTAATGTTCGAAAACGTGAGATAAGGTAAATTTGAGGGAGGGGGATAGAAATTCAGTAAGTCAGTTATGCATTCGAGAAAAGGGAAAACACGTTGAGCATTTCCTTTGAAAAGTTCTTTCTTTGTTGTTAGATGCTTGCTACAAGAACAACCATTGCATTTTATTGTATGAAGCTTTCAGGTATGGTTTTTGTGACATTACAGATGTCATTTTTATATTACAAAGCGATGCTAATTGATTTATTTCTACCCCCCCCTTCAAATTTACCTTATCTCACGTTTTCGAACATTCGATTGTTATTTTTAACTCTACTAGAACGTTATTTAAAAACCTGGATATATCAACGTAAAGCATATTAGATGAAGAAGTTTTTGTGAAATTTGACAAGTTGTAGGTATTTTTTTGTAACTTCAGTAGAACGTGCAATCATGACAAAATTTTAAATTTTGTAATTTTGGCATTTCCAACTGATATTGGCTAACATTTTATGTCATTCAGATTATTGCAAAGAATTATCTTACAGCAAATTTAGCCTTCTTTCAAATGGTGTAATTGGCTTTGTTGTAGTCTCAAGATTTTGGATGTTGTAAGCGTTTTAATGTGGTAAGGTAGTGAAAAGTTGAAAAAACCTGAATTGAAGAATATCTTCAAAATAGATAGCTTTCAGACAATTTTCTCCTGGGCATTTTTGCTCAAAACAAGAGTAGAATCGATCCCCTGAGTTTCGTCAGAAGGAACTGGGACACCCTGTATATACAAATGTGGTGATTTGTTGAATATTTTTCTGAGAATCGGGATTTACGATACCCTTATTCTTTAGATGTAACTGTATAAGGTCTTTCTTGTTAGAATTGATAATTGGCAAGGCTACAATTCGGAAGCACTTTCCCAGAAATTTGACGGAATAAACAAGCACGTTTATAATTATATAAAATATGATTAAATTCATCCACAGTCACTTATTTTTGTCAAGGTTTTGATGTTACCAATAAAACTTAAATTGGATAAACGTTTTTTATTAGCATTTATTTACAATATTGCATAACAATTTATTTGTTCAACGACAAATTAACAAGTTGAAGTTGACTCTCATTAGTTCGTTAAAATGATAACACTGCATGTGTGTTAAAAAACCTTCACATTTTAAAATGGCAAAACAGCTGCTCCAATATCAATGGAGCTTAACTTTTAGTGTTTATACTGTTAATAGTTTTAGAAAATAGTTAAAAATGTCCTTATTCCGTGGACTTGACAAGTCTGTGAACTTACACTCAACAGTGGCCGATAACCAACCGGCGTCCGATAACGATGACGATCGAGAGCTCAAAGAGGTAAATTGAATTTGTCCGTTTTTTTTAATATTTCAGCAATTCAAGACACACTTTGTTTGATAAAAATAATTATGTTCAGTACAGTAACTTTACCGCAGAGCATTTAGTGGAAGATAGTTCAGAATTTAAATGTAATAAGTTCAACTTATGACCTTGCAAGTGAACAAACTCAACACGAAAAATTACGTCTTTTTATAGTTAATTTAAGCTAGTGTTTGTTCATTCAATTAATTATTCTTTCTATGTAAGTTATTCTTTCTAAGTAAGGTCTTGGTAGAGATAAAAAAGTCAGTGTCACGAGCGGGATTCGAACCCACGACCTTCGGCTAAATGCTCCGCTACTCTACCATTTGAGATATCGTGACTTCTATCCTCTAGGGCACTATCTCTCCATCTCAACCAACAACCGTTCGAATTTTTCCTCTTTTTGCTCGTGTTCGTTGTTGAAATTGTCAAATAAATGGGAAAAGAATCGATTGTCTTTTACAATTTAAAATGATCCAATAGCTTCTAAAGCAGATTGGAGCGTTATTGCGGATTACATAGCTGCCATTTTACATTACCAAACTAAATACTCAGTTGTATAATCAAGATTACACATATATGATAACGATAATAAAATTTCAAGCGTTTTTTAGAGTCCTTCGACGTGGTTGGTACGATATTTTAATATAATTGTCTGTTTAAATTTCCAATAGCTGAATAATGTTGTGTAGGTACATTACAATTAATTAAGGTTTTCAGTTGAGATGAAAAAAAGTTAATGGCACGAGAAGGATTCGAACCAACGATCTTCGGCTAGATACGCCGCTGCTCTACCACTTGAGCTATCGTGACCTCGATCCACTCGGACATCAACTTCTTCCTATCTCAACCCAAGGTCACGATAGCTCAAGTGGTAGAACAGCGGCGTATCTAGCCGAAGATCGTGGGTTCGAATCCCGCTCGTGCCATTAACTTTTTTTCATCTCAACTAAAAACCTTAATTATTTGTAATGTATTAATTGGTCAAGCGGACCACGAAATTAGTGAATTTAAAGTTGTGTAGGTATTTTTCTTATACCACTTATGTTTAGACCACAAAAATTCTCAAATTGTATGCACATTTGAGCTCTTCAATTTACATTATCAAAGCGGATTTCAAGCTTGAGTAGGCAAAAGGTTGAAAAAAAAAATAAATAAACAAAGACGGGTTTGAATAAACTATTCGGGAAATAAGACATGTACCATACATAGTGTTTGATTGTATTATTGGGGGTAACTTGGTATTTTTTAAATTGTGTAAAAGCTATTAAGTGAATTCCTCATATATTTAAAATTCTGGCCAAAAGAAGGTTTTCAAGCTGCAAGATTTTTAAGTACCACAGCTATGAATGCGGCTCCTTCCGAGAATATTCTGATCCATTCTCATTATTACGTTCTCAAAGTAACCTATATTTATTGCAGTTGTAACGACTTTTTGCCAGAAATACAGTGTATCTCCAGCTCCTTCTTACATTTTAACATGCTTATTTATGCAGATAGTTCAGTTAACAGATCTACCGTAACCCTGTCTCAAAAACCAATTTTAAAGCAGAATAATTCACTGCGCTCTGCTTCATGACATCTGCTAATCATTATCAAAATCCCTATTGGACTCAAGACAGCTTCTTTATTTTTTTTAATTGTTTCTGATATCTTATCAAATGTATCGAGTAAAAAAACTGTTAGTATAGAATAGTAAAATATTGGTTTCAAGGTTCTGACACCAAATCAAAAGACTGAAGTGTCGATTCAATGTCCTTTTAGTAGTATTGATTAGTACTGAATGTCCAGGTATGGTATGGTATGATATGGTGAAGGATACTAGGAAGCTGGGTACACCAGAGAACAGCCTTCTGGCTTATTGTGTCTTCCTAGTTCCTTAGTTCAGTGCAATAGACTCTATTCTTCTCCTTAGCAGTATCAGGTCATTGACTGTCGCTGCTCCAATTTCATTCCCTAAGTTTTTTCGTATGTTAGGTTGAATCTCCATTGAGCTGTTGCTTCGCATTCGAAGATGGTATGGGTGGGTGTTTCCTACTACTCAATACATAATCTGCAGATGGGATCATATTTGTATATGCCAATGTTCTGTAGATGTTTGCATTTCTCAGATGCCAGTGACCGACTAGTAGTCCTATGACTCCTCTGAGTTTAGCCCTCTCCAGGTGCAGCAGTGATTTTACCAGTCTTGGAGAGGGTAGTTTCATTATAAGTTTACTATGACTAGCACCGCTAGAGTTTATCCACTTGTCCCTTTGTTTTGATTGGATCCATTCTGTAATGGAGGATTCTATATTTGTTTTTGTTATCCCAAGTATAGGTTCGGGGGTCTATGCATGGTCTTGTGGATCCTCCTCTGGCCAGTCTGTCTGCTTTCTCGTTACCCGAATTTCCTCTGTTCCCTGGCACTCAAGATACCATCAGGCTGTTGTGTTTCCCCAGGTTTTGGAGATTTGGAATGCATTCACTGACTAATTTTGATGTAATTTTTACATGCTAGTGCTTTAAAGGCTGCTTGGCTATCAGATCTAATGAGGATTTTTTGTCCAGTGTAACCTTTTTTCAGATTTTCCAGGGCATGTTTTTCTACTTGAAAGATTTAAGTGTACTTCCCTAATCAGTTTGATTGCTCATGTTTTGGGCTTGTACAATAAATGCCCGTTCCGGTTTCTTTGTTTTTTTTTTTAGTCATCTGTACACCATATCGTTGTATCTGATGCTCTCCTGTGTTCCATGGTAAGAAGACAATATAAATTAGATAGTAATAAGTTAAAATAGATGATATTATTAGGGTTAGAGTACAGATTTTTATGTAATGAATGAGTTGTCGTTATGCGATTAATTTCCTAGTTTGACAAATCTCATGATGCTTGAATTAGTGATGAGAGGAAGATTCGAGCTGCACGACAGGAAGTTAACACAGGGGGGGGAATAATTTTACTTGGTTTTATAGGGTGTTTGCTCTTCGTATGGGTAAGGGGTGTGGGAGGCGGCTGTGTCCCTAGATTAGACTGACTCTTGCTTGCCTACGAAATTGAGCCGGAATAACTCAACCAACGGCGAAGTCAGTTTGCTGGAAAATCGAAACTAATTCTACACGTCAGTTTGGGAGTTGTAGATCGTAGAGTTCAAGAACAGTCGACATTGCTCAGCGGTACAACTAACTTGATTGCTTATTTAACCCCATGAACAATCCGACACGGATTTGATCTCAGATTTGTTTCTTCGCTTCGTAAATATCCATTCCGTAGTTAACTGAATCAAGAAAATACATATAGATTTTGTTGAAAGTAATAAAATCTTACAGTATAAAAAACATATTGTTGTACCACCCTACCATCCAAGTGTATAAACATTTTTCAACAGTAAATAATTAAAATTCAATATTTATAATATAATTCTACTTCTTCTATATGTCTTTTTTATTTAATATACAGGGTGAATTGCTACTCGTGCTACAAACTTCTCCAGTAGATTCTTCACCCTAAAATGAACAAAAAAGTTCATATTGTCCATGGTCCGATTCTCAACCATTTCAGAGTAATTTCGCTTTTTATCGATTTTGAAAGATATCACGTCCTGGCGTCGGAAAATCGTGATATCTTTTAATCTAAACATTTCTCTGAAAATCTAATAGCACCGTTGAAATTCCCGTTAATTTTTCAATAAGAAGATGACGGTGGCAAAATGTTTGGGCTAATTTTTTGTGTTTTATTTCAGCCAGAACTACAAAAAGAGTGGAAAATTGTGTAAATCGGAAAGTGTATAAAGTAATCCAGAGTTTCTAATTTTAGTCTCAGAAGGCAGCAAATTTGAGGAAAACTACCTGATTTAATAACGCTTCCAACGCACTCGTCATTTTCTTATTTAGTGGTTGTGAGACCAAGATGTTGATGACAAAAAGAGAAAAAATGGTGGTTCAAGGATTGCTAATGTTTGAGAGTGACTTGCTACTCGTGCTACAAACTTCACCAGTAGATTCTTGACCCTAAAATGAACAAAAAAGTTCATATTGACCATGGTCCGATTCTCAACCATTTCAGAGTAATTTCGCTTTTTATCGATTTTGAAAGATATCACGTCCTGGCGTCGGAAAATCGTGATATCTTTTAATCTAAACATTTCTCTTAAAATCTATAAGCACCGTTGAAATCCCCGTTAATTTTTCAATAAGAAGATGAAGGTGGCAAAACGTTTGGGTCTTTCTTCCTTGACCTTCTAGCTGTTTGTAAACTTCTTAAGCATTACATACTAAATGGGCATTAAATTAAATTAAAAAATTTCAATGGAATTATGATTTTGATTCTCTCTAAAAATTAACGGGGATTTCAACGGTGCTTATAGATTTTAAGAGAAATGTTTAGATTAAAAGATATCACGATTTTCCGACGCCAGGACGTGATATCTTTCAAAATCGATAAAAAGCGAAATTACTCTGAAATGGTTGAGAATCGGACCATGGACAATATGAACTTTTTTGTTCATTTTAGGGTGAAGAATCTACTGGAGAAGTTTGTAGCACGAGTAGCAATTCACCCTGTATACAACGTTTACAAGTCGGAAATATATATTACAACAAGAAAGACGTTCCCCATTGTTTAAAACCCTCTAACGAGGTATAGGACATAAACTTAAATAATTATTGAATAAAATCTCTCTTCCGAGCATTTACAAGTATTTATAATTAGTATATAAAATATATAAAAAAATAGTATATAAAATATATATATAGAGTATATAAAAAATTAATGTAACAAATTTGTGGAGGAGGTTTGTGGTATGTATACATACATACATACATACATACATACATACATACATATATATATACAGGGTGAATTGCTACTCGTGCTACAAACTTCTCCAGTAGATTCTTCACCCTAAAATGAACAAAAAAGTTTATATTGTCCATGGTCCGATTCTCAACCATTTCAGAGTAATTTCGCTTTTTATCGATTTTGAAAGATATCACGTCCTGGCGTCGGAAAATCGTGATATCTTTTANTATATATATATATATAATCTTCCACAGATTATAGGTATACTTTCTTACTTTTAATATATATTTCCGTAATCTAATAATAAAACATAATTGAATGATAATAGCAGAACTATAGCTTACAAATATATACATCACTTATTAATGATAACCTATAAAGCACACAACTCATCCAATAAAATAAGCCAAAATAAAGTAAATGGAAATAATAAAAACAAACGTAAATAATAATCAATTATATTACATACCACAAGATATAATAATAAATAAAAACCAAAACAAGTAAAAAATGTTTAGATAATTGTGGGGAGTTAGGTCAAAAAATAAAATATAATTGATTAAGATCCATTACAGAGAGTTATTCGATCCTACACAGATACATCTCATATATAGTTCAAAAAACAAACAATTTACGACTAACTAAGATATTTTAGACACTAATCTCTGTTCAACTGGAAAGTAATTTAATATCCTAAGATATCAGATTTTTTGTTGAACACCTCATAGTCACACTTCTTTGACTTCCTCCCCTTTATCTTAAAATCAAATTTTGTTTGCCTGGATTTTGCAGGATTCCTGTTATCGAATAGTACATTTTTGTTTCCAGTTTAAGCGATATGCCAGCGAAAAGAGAAGTTTGGAGTCTTGGGAGAAAGTATCTTCCAACTGCGTCAACAATAAAGCTCTCCTGTACATGGAGATGGAGCTCACCGTTAACGAGCTGGACCGGTTCGTTAAAGACGTAGAAGCGCAGGCGAAGCTCAGGCGATTCAAAAGACGTATAAATGATCTAAAAAATATATTTATGATAAGATTTCAACGTTATTGTTTGACTCGCAGGCACCTATTCGAGAGGAGATTGGAAAGAGTTTAGACAGAAAGAACAGGACTTCGCAGAAAAGTTAGAACTGGGTAAAATTGTGATGAAAAAACTCCTGGATGCAGTTACATGCGACCCGGACCCGATTCTTGACGAGCCCCTCGACGAAATGCTGTCCGTCTCGAGTAAACTTGGCTACATGAGTGAGTTTATTTTTTTTTTAAAGAATAGTATTAACTAGTAATATTAATAATCCATTAGGTTTCGTGATCCGATTGAACAAATAAATTATTTTTAATTAATTAATCTTTAAGTAAGGTATTGGATGAGATAAAAACGTCAGTGCCATGAGCGGGATTCGAACCACGACCTTCGGCTAAATATATCGCTGCTCTGCTACTTGATCTATCTGACTTCTATCTTCTCGGACTAGAACTCTCCATCTTAACCTACAACCGTTCGAATTTCCCTCTTTTTGCCATTTTTGAAGTTGGGAAGTTGGTGTTCGAGTGGATAGAAGTCATGATAGCTCAAGTGGTAGAGGAGCGACGTATTTAGCGGAAGGTTGTGTGTTCGAATTCCGCTCGTGCCATTGACGTCTTTTCATCTCAACTAAAAACTATAGTTAATTGTAACTGTTGTAAGGGAAACAATACTATTGTTTTCTCTTGGGGGTTTGAGAGTTAATAAATCTATTATTAGGTGCTTTATGCATCCATCGCCAGCGAGAAGATAGCGACCGACCAAAACAGCGAAGATGAGCGTATCTGCATAAACCGAAACGACCAAACTACAATACCGTTTTGGGCTATTGTACGGATGACAATAGTTTTTGTTATTGGGGTCTGAGTATTGTTAAAACTTCATATAAGTCGATAATTCTTGCAAAGGCAGATAGAAGGTATTGACTGACCAAAACACCGAAGATAAGCCACCTAGGGTGAATGAAAGTGTCCAAACAATAATGCAGTTTGGACTGTCGTACGAAAAAAGGTTTTTGATATTTTATCTTTGGAAATGGCAGATGATAAATATGTGAATATATCGATCAACCAAAACAGCAAGAATATACAGACCCAGATGAGCAGAAAAATTCTAAACCCCAATGCAGTTTGAACTATATGGACTATTTTTAGAAAAATAACTTTTTGGTATTTTCCTTTGGACAATGAGAAATAATGAATATGTGGTGTCATATTCTTGCCGCACTAGACGGAAAATGCAGACTGTACCAAACATCGAGGATAAGCGGACCAGGATAAACGGATTCGACAAATCACAGAAAGAATTCAACAAAAAAATTTGCAATTGTACTACAAATTCATATTATTACTATTTTCAAATTTTGGACAAAATGTTAAAGTAATTTTCTATTCAATAACGAGATTTGAACGGGACGATCCTGTCCGACAACAAAATTTGTTTATTTTAGACCAACAAGAGCAAACGCACGCTCACAAAATTAATATTAATCATTACAACACACATGGTGGCAATTATAAAAGCTCATCTAAGTAAGAAAAGCTGTGTTTGCAGCTTTCTTTTTATTTGTTACAGTGCTACAAGGATGAGAGAGTTGAAATAACGTCCCTCCCCCTCTGAATGTTCCCTTTGTAAGCTGACAAAGGCTTCAATCAGGCTGTGACAAAGGAAAGATTGCAAAAACGTTCGAAACTTCGCCGACACTTTAGGTTTGCATGTTAACCAACTTGGAGTCAAAGAAGCAGCCGCCCCCTCACCGGTATTAAAATCTGAATTTCAATGGAATCCGTTGCATCCCTGAAAAACCTTGAAAATGTGTTCTCGAAAAAGAAAACACTTTGAATAGTAATGCTCGTTTGTATTGGGAATGTTTGGAAAATCAGAGTCAAATTACGATTTCTTATCGGTTGAAATCGATGTTGCTCAGATTATTAGTATCAAATGAAACAAAATAACAAAATGAACAAAAACAAAACAATAATAAATGTAATATTTTTTCAATTAATTAATCTTTATGTAAGGTATTGTTTGAGATAAAAAAAGTCAGTGGCACGAGCGGGATTCGAACCCACGACCTTCGGCTGAGATGGGAAGTTGGTGTCCGAGTGGATCGATGTCACGATAGCTTAAGTGGTAGAACAGCGGTGTATTGAGTCGAAGGTCGTGGGTTCGAATCCCGCTCGTGGCACTGACTTTTTTATCTCAACAATGCCTTACTTAATGTTTAATCTGGGGCGTCGGTGGCCGCAACGGTTTAGGTGTTGACACGGCGCTCATCACTGGAAGATAAAGGTCCCGGGTTCGAATCCAGCGACGCTGCCTTATACTTACAATACTTACAAATTGGCTTTTTTTCAAAAACACCGACACACTGAGGGTTTATATAACCTCTCAAGTTGCGAACCGTCGTAAAAAAAATTAAATTAATTGAAAATAATTTATTTAGCCAATCGGGCCACGAAATCTAATTGATATAAAATAATGATGTGCTTTGAAACTATCATAAACAAATAAATTTTAAAAAAATTATTTCACTACTACTTTTCTACTAGTTTAGACACGACAACCTTAAGAATTTTTATTCAAATTAAGTTAATATTTGTAATTTATACCACCTTTAAAAAGTACAAAAGTAAAAAAAAAAAATCCCACCATTATAAAGAGAGGGTTAGCTTTCCTTTTATAAAATTCATGTGAGCCAGGCCATGAAGGTGAACGTGTCACATTTTATTACAAATCTTTCGTCAACTTCATGTAAATTCTAAAATAAAAGTTTTTTCAACAAACTCAACTCCCTTGACGAGGTAACCTACATGTTCGTACGGTATTTTCCAAACTTTATGGAGAATTTCTTTGACTGCGCGCTCATGTGTGTCTGGCACAGGGCTTTCTTCGTCGTCCTCATTATTAAGAAGAAAGTTGTAATTGCAAATTCCCGAAATCCCACTTTTAGAAATTTAACGCTTTAATAACCCTTTCTCCGCACTTGAATGTTTAATTACACTCTAATTAATAAATGCTTGATTGGGAGGCGACAGGTGGAGACTGTCTTATTTGCAAATCTGATCAGGGCCGGGAGGTCTGCGATGGACAGCTGCTTTGAACCAGGTTCGTTTATACCGGGATTATACTAATTATACAAAGCTTGTTGACCAGGGAAGGACATTGGGCATTGAACACCTGTTCGGGTTACTGATAAATTTTAAAATGCTTGAAAATATTTACACATATTTAAACTGTGTTATATGTTATGTGCTAAATGTCTGTAATTAGATTTCGCAACTTACACGCGTTAATACAAGGTGTCCCGTGAACTGACGTCAATATTTGTGAAGGTTGTTCTACATGTTAAATGTGACTAAAAGTTTCTATTGCCTATTGTCTGATTCTTAATTGTAGTCGAGATATTTCACTTTTAGTATTACTTCATCCTTCACAACTGTTTCCTATAAAGTGTATCATAAAATTGTAATCCTACTGTAAATTTGATTGCATCAGTACAAAGTGCATTATAAACCCTAGGAGATTCATTTGTCTTTCCTTATTGTAAACTTAGGTGAGCAAAATGCAAGATCAGAAAATAAATTTTAACGTGTTTCCAAAGTTTGTGTCTAAATATTAAATAACATTTTCTTGACCGTAAATATTGTCAGATAAGGCGATTAAAGACATGACCCAATCGATGAACTTTAAATAAATGTGCTTAATTTTTTACAGATCAGTTATAAAACAATTTACGTTCAATTACAAAAAAATTTATTTTTTGTTACAAATTGTTTACCGAAATTATTTCTTAAGATTTTGAAACATCTATCAAATTATAATGAAAATACTCCTAATTAGACAAAAATGCTTTTTCGCACAAAATTGAAAATAAGGAAAAGTTCAAGCTTTTAAAATTTAAGTTAAATGTTTAGAAAATCCACCTTTTTGAAGAATACAAGCCAGACATCGTTTCTTGACAGATTTTCCTGCTTTCATGCTTTTATCCAGTCCCTTTTTTTTCATAAGAGCACAGGATTACTAAACCCTTTCTATGAGGTCGTTCTTAGTCGTGACAAGTACGGAATAGACTTCATTTTTGAATATTCATAACGTGTGTGGTGATTAGTGACCTTTAGTCGATAATTATTCAGAAGTCATGAGATGCGGTCTGGCGTGATAAGGTTTCAGGAAAACATTTGCTTTATCGTGCCAACGTTTCGATCTTTATTGAGATCATCTTCAGGTCCTGGGATTTGCAACCATTATTTAAATTTAACAAATACATGTTCATAACAATTTGATTTTTTGTTGAAAATAGTGTAAAACTTTAGTGATTAAGGTTTTCAAACTTCTATTACAAATAAATTAACTAATACAAAGTAAACATAAAAAGCTTTTTTTAAATTGAATATAACAAAAAAAATAAGCTCAGATTTAACCCGGATGAAGTACTTCATGTGATGAATATTTATTCGGAAATCGTGAGATGCGGTCTGGTGTGATGTAGGATTCAGAAAAATATTTTCTTTATCTTGCCAACGTTTCAATCTTTACTGAAATCATCTTTAGAGCCTAGTATTACAAACATTGTTTAAATTTAACAAATACATGTAAGATGTGGAAAAAAGTTGAATTGATACAATGCAAAAAATATATATTTTTTATATTCAATCAAAGTATTTCTACTCCTTAAAGTGTTTGTTTTCTGCATAAGTGTGCCATTCTTGGTGTCGTGTTGGGAGTAGAGTAGAGAGTTGGTGTGCCAACTAACTAATGTTGTATTTTTTTTCCTTATGAAATTCCTATAAAAAATGAATCTCTTAGGGCGTTTAATATATTTTTTATTGGTGTAATCAAATTTACACTAAATTAACATTTTATGAGATAAGGAGAACTTTGTAGAACTAGATCGAGAAAGCTTGACCTTGAAGTAACCTAATACGTGAAATATCTGGATTCAAATTTTCAATTCAAAATAAATCTTTGTACAAAAGGGATAGGGATTAAAGAGAAAGCCAAAGTGCCTTCTCCTAGAGGGATACAATCGAAACTCTGATAAAAAAAAAAGAAAAACAGCCACATTATAGACAGATAGCTCTTTATCCCTGGTCTCGATTCAAGACTGTCAAAACCACTCGCTTCTTTTTTAAGAAATCAGGCAATTGGTTTTCCACCTAGAAAATTCCGACGGTTGGTCTATAAGCATGAAGTGGATAAAAGCTCACTGTGGATTCACTGGAAACGAAGCAGCTGACACATTAGCCAAGGAGGCAGCCAACAGGAAGAACGAAATTAGCGAGGTAAGAAAGCAAGGATAGATGGGAAAAACAATGTTCGGCAACAACAAAAGGGCTTCACATCAGAAGGTTCTTCCCAACGATAACTGCCCGAACAAACTCAACATTTAATCACCATTATAAGTTGATTCAAGTACTTACGGGGCATGGAAAAAACCGAGCATACCTTCATCGGTTCAAAATTATAGAGGACCCAAAATGTCATTGCAGTAATCCAGAGGAACAGACATGGGATCACATACTGTTCTACTGTACTTTATTTGATAAGCCCAGATCAGAGTTTGAGCGATACGTGATGACAATGTGGGATACTCAGCTGCCATAGCATTGCCAACGGCTCCTTAGTGTAGGATCGTGCTTACGGTTTTGCCTGTCCTAGTTGCAAGAACCTGTACCTATATAGACTTTCACAGAAACATAAAATGTGTTCTGCGGATTCCTCCTCTTCCTGGCAGTATCTGCACAGTGTTTCTTCAGTCCTGTCCGGCGCATGTGCTTTCTTAAGATGCAGTGGCCTGACAGGACTCCAACCAGAATACTGGTTGCGGACGCCTTCCAGTAATTCCTTTGTAAGTTTTGCGGATGGCCATTTTAGGAATCTTTTCGCGTGCCTCGTACCTGTGGAATTGTTCCACTAGACTCATTAAGGATCCATTTTAAGATGTATCCTCAATTGTGGCAACATGCTAAGCCACAGTACGGTTCAGGACGTAGAGAGTCCATGTTGGCTCACTCTTTGCTAATATGTCGTTGTCTCTGTGCCCCGAATGTCCAGGGACCCATAGATCAGGTCATTAGTGTCGTTGACTTCAGTCTAGTAAAAATGGATATAAAAGGGATTTTGATACAATTTTCATTGGTGCAATCAAATTTACATTAGGTAGCGGAGGGTTCTATCGTAAGTCTGAATTGAATTTTTCAATTCAAAATCAATTTTTGAACAATAGAGATTTTTAATCCAATTTGACATGCAGGAAACTCTTGAAACATCGACGTCTCTTCTAGGGAAAACTTGTATAAGTGCCGTGAGACCTGATGTATCTATTTCCCTTGTTGAATGAGGTTGAAATAAAGTATTTATATAAATTTTATTTCATTCAATTTTAATGCAAATTTGTTTTCTTGTGAGAACTTGGCTGCCCATTACTAGATATTTCGAAAGAAAAAGTGGTTGGACAAAAAAGACGGAATCGAACGAAATACATGTTCGTTACATAGCATAGCTCATGAGAAAGTCTTAAAATTTGAAATTTATTACATTATTCCTCATTACCATTCACTGATTATTAATGGTAAAAATATTCTTGGTTTTATTATTTATAGTGATTATAGATTATGGATGTTTCTCCCACAATGGTATCATTGGTTTCAGATAGTAGTTTTTTTCCCCCGAAGAAGGTAAAAAAGGGTAGAAGGAGGAAAAGACCGGTATAACCGAATGGAGTTATTATTGGAATTGTGCTGACCGAGGAGAAATCGGAACAACAGCATTCGTTGATATCGAACAGAGGGCGAACGATAAATTGTCCTCGCCGAGAGTTTGTAATTTGGATCAAGTTTTTACAGTCCGTGCAATTACATGGGATGGTCAGAGAGTTCCAACTCCCTCCTCAGATAAAATCATTATAACTCTCCAACTCTTGATTTACCGCGGCCCCAACCCTCAAAAGTACCCGGTCCTTTTACTCCCTTCTATATACTTAATTAGAATTTTTATGTTTGGCCTTTTGCGGTAACGAAGGAGCTCCCTTCAAGTGAGATTGAAGCATTAAAAATGAAATTCAGCTCGGCGGCTTTATATAAACACACGAGAAGGTTAAACACCTGAAATTAAATGGGAAAGAAGATAATGAATGCTTTTTGTAGATGATGGTTCTACCCAAAGATCTGTTGTTCATAACGATCCGGATTTCGAGCATAAAACCCTCATCGTCCGATTAAATAAATTACAACAAACAGGGCTTTGGACAAGAATTGTAAGAGAGACTATACTGCATTTTTTTACATTTTAAAGATCAAAAAGTACCTAACTTCAAATGAATTTTATAACTTTAATGAGTTTTTATGAAGTGATAAGTTAATAAATAGAATACTGACCTAATCATGTTAACTGAGGAAATAGTAATACTTAAATTGAGATTCAGTTTTAACATTTTTACACCATATATGTAGCGATAGTAATATTAATATTTGTATATATTTTCGATTTTCGCCAAAATAAATTCTTACTTTTAAATTCTTCTATTCTAAAGAAATTAAAATTTGAAGCATTTCTACATTTTTTCTCGTTACTATTTAAAACACTAACAAAAAAAGGACGTAGGATCGTTGATTTAATAAAAACGTTTGGGGCGTCGGTGGCCGCAACGGTTGAGGCGAGCGTGACACGGTGCTCATAATTGTTAGGTAAAGGTCCCGGGTTCGAATCCAGCGGTCAGGAATTCGAACGCGACATATTTACAATTTTTCTTTTTTCAAAAACACCGGCACTCCCGCGGGTTGATATAACGAACCCTTCGAAAAAAATTANATATATATAAACGTGTCTTGTTGATTCTAGGCCGTAAAATATTATTTTAGATTGCAATGCATATTTGCCAATGGGCCCTGGGAGTAAAAAAAAAATTGATTATAGCTAATTGAAGTAATTTTTAATTTCTTTTTCTTTTTCAGTCGATTTTTCTTTTACCAAGTACATAAGTAATTTTTTTCTTTTAACAATTCTAATTCATTTTAAGCACCTTTTAACAGCCGCAATTATGAATTTTCGTATAAAATACAAACATTTTAGAATGTATTTTGCCAGCGAGAATTTCTCTTTGTCGATGTTTGTTGTGCCACTTAAAAATTCATCACGGCTCTATCGTAATTTGACGTTTATACAATTGTTGGAACAAGAAAATTTCAACATTTTCAGGCTACAGTAACAGCGTTTAGTTTTTAGTTGTGTGTTTAAATGACAGAAATATGAATATATGTATGAATTTAAAAACTACTCAAGCAGATTTTTTTAATTATCTGGTTCTCATTTATGCATGGGAGTAACATTTTTGACGTTCGGATCATTTGTACGGTTTCAAACACCAATAAATTTTCTTGTGGATCATTATTTTCGAAAAAAAAAATTAAGTATACGAAGGAGAGGACATAACCAAAACACTCCCCAGGATAAAATGGTCCACAATCCTGGGGTNTATATATATATAACATTAAGTATAAAAATATTTCTCTAAGATTCTTATTCTTGTTTGTCAACAATTCTTTCGTTTTTACGGGTGCAGAAAAACAATATCATCTTAGAGTTTCTTACTTAAAACATGTACATTTTAATGTACTTTTTACTTCACTCGGTTAAATATGTATTTCATCTATTTCAAATTCACTATGCAAATGCTATAACTAGTTCATAAAAAGTACGTTTTTTGATTTTTTTGGTCACCATATCCATGCTGCGTTAGTTGGTCGCGAAAACGCACCACTTATTATAGCCTCAGGACGAAACTACGGAAACCTTCAAATCTAGTTGTATATTTATTTTTCTGAGATTTTTGAATTGAAAAACTAATGATATGATTGTTGATTGGCCAATAATCTTGGTACGCAAATCCTCTCTGATCATAACTAACGATAATAGTGAAATTATGGAAAGATTCTGATGACAAAACCAGAAACTACAAAACGATATTTACTGCATTATGTACAGAAGGATCAGAATCATTTTACAATACGTTTTCGCATTAATTTCAAATAAAAATCTAATGATTTTGACAGATATTGAACTCAGCATGTCTGGCGTTACACATAATGCTAGGAATATTAAGTACGTCCTTCAGCCACCATGGTCCCCTTCTAGAAATTTTTATTCAAACTAAAATATGAAATATTTATTATTTAATTACTTGTACTGTTATCTTTAATAAAGTCAATAGATATCAAACAAATATGCCAGTGATTTATCAATTACGTTGATACAACAAAGCTTCGGACTTTCCATCAATCTTTATTATCTAAGGAAAATATTTTTAATTATTTTATTTGCACCCTATACATATTCGTACATATTACAAATGTGATTGCAAAACATTTATTTCACTAACTTTAATGCCAGTGCTGCACCCGGAGGACAGTTGTCATGAGAAGCAGCTGCCACTCAGTATGAGGGATTAAACAGCAAGTTCTCGAGGCCATTGATAATTACGACGACGTGGCGTGTTCTCTTTGTGGAAACGTATAGAGAAAACTCGAGCAGTAGGGTCAGGATGGATTTAGAGGTTGGTGTAAAAATTTTAGAATCGGGAACAGTCTAGTTCGTTGATATAAAAATATTGAGGTCGTTGTGGATAGAGAAGTTGATAACGTAATAAGCAGCTTTGACTGTTTGTCGGATGACTTTTGATTGGAAGGATTGGATTCCCTGGATGTAGGATGGCCTGGCAGAACCCCACATTGCCACTCTGTATGTTCAAAGTGGTCGCAGTAATGTCTTGCATAAGGTTAGCTTAGTTTTGATGGTCAAGGCAGATTTTGGTCTTAGAAGTGTTCGCAGTTGTCCAAATCTTCTGTTGAGTTGTTGTCTCTTGTATTGAGATTCCATGTTATTCTGCTGTACAGACTGAAGTATTTGACTTGAATGGAAATCGGTATCGTTTTGTTGTTGACGTACAATGGATCGCAAGGCTGTCTTGTCAATGTAAACGTACATTGAGTGCATTTCTTTTCATTCAGTCTGTCCTCCACTTTTTGCACCAGTATTCGATAAGCTCAAGGTGTTCTTGGATGTTGGAGGTAGCTTGGATAAGATTCAAGATAGAGAACCAAATCGACCACGGAGATGGTGTTGACGGTTTTAGTTACGTTAGCAGTGTGAGTGATATAAAGGATGGGACCGAGAATTCTCCCTTGTGGGACGCCGACATGTATCTGTCTGACTTCCAAAAACTCGTTGCCTCACCTCACTCTGAAGAAGCCGTCTACTAGTTAGGATTTCAGGATAAGATAATAAGGAGTGGGTAAGAAGCGTTTCAGTTGTAAAGCATTTTTCAACAATTCAAGGATACTTTTCTTTCGATACTGAAACTTTTACTTACAATGGGTTAGACGTATGCTTTTATTCATTAACAATACAATTTTTAAATTTTGTTTGACAAACATAGAAGACGTTGTAAATTTTCTGACAAGAAGAACAAATCTGGTGAAGAATTGCCTAAGTTAAATAATAAAAACGTACTAATTTTAACAAAACCACTCTCTTATCTGTGCTTGTTCTATTGTCAGTGAGTAGTTTCCGGGAAATTTGTGGACGAGAAATAACAGTAAATGTTGGTTGTCTGTAAAGTGGTTGTTTGTTGGTCCTGCAAATTGTCGTCCAGTGTCTAATGGCGTGGACAATGGCCTGGAGAACAATGGCACCCAATCGCCGCGACACACACCTACTGATAACAGGGGCCCTTGCATCCCCGGCTCACCGCCTGGAATACAACTTTAATAAAAATCACCGCCAACCCGGGCCAGGGCGGCTCTTTTTAAAATAAAATCCCACCCGTGGCTTAATTCGGACAATATTGTTCCGACACAATGAGCTGAAAGAAAATAAGCCCTTTGTCTTTATTTAACAGTGTGTTTTAGTCATGCTTTTATCTGTTTTAATTTACCGGCCTGGAAAAATATATTTCTTTCCGCTCTTTAATCTCCGTGTAAATATTTTCACAACACTCTTTTAGGGAAGAATCTGACTAAACAAACATACCATATAGTTCAATTTTAAGTATAGAATTTTTTTACGAAAATCAGTTACAATTCAATTAAAAAAAATTAACATCCAACCATTTCATAAATTTTATTCAAATTGTGATAAAAGTCGACGTTCCGTTACTTATTATCGCTAACACTAATTAGCGGTTCCTTCACGATAATAAACTAGGTTATCAGAGATGGCATCTTCATTGTTTCTTTACCGTCATCATTCGCCAATTAATTTTATTTGTCTTTTAAAAACGGTTATAACATGTAGTCACGTTTGTGACAATTTTTTCTTTGATAATGGCGTAATCTTCGATAGTATATTTTTGGCTTCGCCTGCCAGATTTCGCAACTCAAAAAACGTGTAAAAATGTTGGTGCGCACCGCTATCAAGACCATACGCCTCAAGAAGTGCCTACTATGAATTTTTTTTTCCACTGTTAGGGACGACGATATTATTATTTCAATAGCATTAACAATGACCAATGATAGTTTCTTCTTTTGTTAAAACTGTGAACTGTAAAATAAATAACTTAAATGTCTTTTATATAGAGAAAGTTTGTTGACGTGTCCCTCATAATAGAAGTCATGACTTGGCTCCTTAGAGGGAGCGTTTAGGCATGCCGCCATATTTTAGAATAATTCTCGGGCACAGTAGCGAGTTTCTGGTTTGCATGTTCTGCTTTCTAGAGGAGGTGGGTGTTTTTTATTGTATATAAATTTGTTTGCGTGTTTTGTCATTCTGTGATGTGTTGTGTATTTATTATTAAGAGGGCTGATGGGAGAATATAGCGTCACCATTGTTCTTCCAACTCTGTGTGTGTGTGTGTGTGTGTGTGTGTGTTTTATGGTCGATGGCGGAATATTTATGAAAGTACTCTTTCGACCTTGGCTTTGATTACTTGATTACTGTTTATGTCATGGAGGAATAGCCTGTGCTAATCCTTAAATATCGACGTCTTTATGCTTTCGAGGGTAGTCGGGTGTTGACACTGTAACTATATATTTCCTAACTTGAACAATTGCGTTAAGTTCCGGACTCAATACCTACTCAAGGGAATAGAAACACATTTTCCCTTATGTAACCGATTATTACCGTGCTCAAGCAATGATTTAGAGCCTGAGATATGCACAAAATGCACTGCTTGATCTTTAGCTAACTCACTTTGATCGCAACGATTTTATGAACATCAGCCATATTCAAGGTCCATCATTGGATTAGTGCCAATTGGTTACTAATAAATTGGTCTCTCGAGAAGATAATAAACCATTATCTAATTATCACTGATTCTTCTGCATCGTTCTCCAGGTCTTCTCGATGATCTTTAATGCCATCATTGCACATAGAGTGTTATGGGATTTGGGCCGCTTGTTCCGGTCTCTCTCTCTCTCTCTCTCTCTCTCTCTCTCTCTCTCTCTCTCTCTCTCTCTCTCTCTCTCCTTTTGTATTTTTTAATGTCAATGTCATAGCTATATAATAAAAAATGTTCAGCCATGAAATCTAATTATTGAAAAACTTATCCTAGCTGTTTTCTCCAGNCTCTCTCTCTCTCTTTAATCTTAAGCATGAGGTACAAACTGTTCTAATGATTTTTTTAAGTTTGTAATTATTTTTCTGTTTTTTGTAAAAACCTATAAATGACATGATGAAACTTTTTTTTCACTTATTTTAAAACCGATTGTGATGCCAACAAAAAAATTTTATATATTTTGACGTACTTGCTGTATGATGTGGTTCCAGCTGCTCTTCCTCACTTCCACGACTGATGTATATCACTATTCACTAGTACCCCCGCCCCCTTTCCATCAAGCAACACTTGCAAAATCCCGCCACTGCACTTAATTTTAACACAAAATTTTTTACAAATTGATCAAAAGCCACTCGGTGAAAAATTATGAAAATTTATCGGCTTATTTCAAACACATTACACTACAAGTAAGCCAAATTTCATCACAAAATTCTAACCTAAACTCATATTTAAGATAATACTTCTACAGGATCATTTCTGTAGTAGATCTTTACAAAATCCGGCTACATTGTATATTCAACTTAATTGAAGTTTTAAAGAATTTGTCTACTTTATGAAGTGAATGTTAAAAATTTAAATTAATGAATATTCATTTTATTTGTGACTTTCAAAGACAAATTATCGAATTTTTGTCTGTATCTCCATCTCATCGTCACTTACTCGCTCTCTCTCTCTCACTCTCTCTCTATATATTTTTTTGCTTGTTATATATATTTTTGCTTCCTTTCTCATTTTTCCTCTCTCTCTTACACACTCTCTCTCACACTCTCTGTTTTAATGGTATGTACTTGAAGAATGTTTTAATGAAAATGAAGAATGCCAATGCTAAGATTTCCCTTCTTTATGAAGAGTAAATTTTCCGACTGATTCTTCTTTGGTTAAACAGAACAAATCAAATTAATAAGTAAATAAAATAAAAAGAAATGGGTATCCGTGGCTGAAGATGTGTAAAACCGACTGAAAGAATATTACAATTAAAACATAAACTTCTTCTTCGAATTGTCGGTAAACAATGATAAGTTTATAATAATTTCTAATAATACTTAAATTTTAGAAATATAAACAAAACTAAGAAATGATGAGAATTACTAGTAGTTAGATATTTTTGGCAAGGTGCGTAGTGAAAATCATGCATTTTTTTATTTTCAAAGAAATATGTATTTTAATATATATTTGTTCAGAGTATGACATGATATTTAAAGTAATAAAACAACTAGAACTACATTAAACTATTTCACTGTTATGTCAGCCTTGCTATAAAAAAAGAACAACATGTATAGTAGAAATATATATACATACATAATAAAATTTAAATAACAAGTAGTAAAATAAATCCAAAAGCTTGTTTTGAGCCATCAAGATCAAACTGCAAAGCTGGTCGTATCAGAATATGCTCGGCGATAAATCAACCAATTCACTGTTTGTCTTGTGTTATGACGCTTTCTGGTCATTCTTTTTTACTCTTGTTTGTTTATCCAAGTTTGAAGCGAATGGAGCTGGTTGTTCGATTTAAAAAAACAATTTGTTGAATGTGTTATATTTGACTTTTTTTACACTGTGTGATAATGTGGTATTTTCCTTCTTAGGGGGGCACTAGTGACCAATGTCAACTTTATATATCTTGGTGGAATTGATCTTTCTATATTTCCACACTATGCAATCTTTATGTTATGTACATTAAGCCATTGTATTGATAAAATGAAATAAAATCGTTGTCCGGGAGCATTCGGATTGGATGGTGTTTCCCGTTTCCTCAAGAGCAGTATCGGTCCATGGTGGCTGATGTTATTTCGATGCGAGACGTTATTATCAAAAACACGTTTTAATCACAACCTTGTTACGAATGTTTAAAAGATTAAAGGTTAGTGTCATAAAAAGTCAAAAATTACATATTTTATTGCTTTGTTTTTTATTTAAACGTTTGTAAACCAATTAGCGTGAATGTCGACGTTAACAACCCGTTTCAAAATTAAAAAATTAAAATAGTATAGAAATGGTAGGTCAAAACAATTTGAATCTTTTTTTGGTACGCCACCAGGCTGCATTTAACCTTAAATTTGAATAGCAGACTCAACTCTCACCCTGTCAGGATTGGTGACTTCTTCAATTTCGGGTAGATATGTCTTCCATATTTGATATTTATAGTTGTTAAGAAAAATGGCTGTTTGTTATTTATTAAAATCTTCAACGGCAATAAAAAGAAAAGAAAAAGTGCTTACTTTTATTCATTTATCACTTACCAAAGTTGGTTTAACGGATCATAACCGTTACCGTTGTTAAATGTGTCTTTTACGATTTTACCATCCTATCATAAAGAGGAGTTAATAACTTTCCAGCTTATTTTAAAGGTATGAAAGTTTTAATGTAAGAAAGGAGTTTATTGGTCATATTATAAAACGTTCCTATCTATGAAATTAATCTTAAGATTCTCTCGATGAAATTTATTGACAAATTTGTGGTAATTGTAATAAAATTCCAGGACAGGAAATCGATCCGATGAGACAACTGGCTGTAATCGGTACTCACGTCATGGAAAGATTCGCCAGGATTCTGGAAGAGGAAGGTGTGGACCACGATTTCCCTGTACCTAAAAAAGTCAAACGTGAGTTTTTTTGTACATTGTATCGTCTATTTCTAAAATATTATCTATTTTTCCCCAAAATAAGTGAAATATATTTTAACAAAAACAGTACATCTATCAACGAACTCAATGAGATTTATGAACTATGTGTTAGAGATGATCAAATTGTACATTTTCGTAATGTCATTATCTATTATGTTTTTTCTTATTATGAAGAATTTTATATGGTACTTCTTTGAATAATCTTTTCGCTTAAGAGATATATTAAATTTAATTTGAATGCTTAAAAAGCTATGGATACCGTATTAATTGAACACACTTGTGCGCATACCACCGGGGGCCTCAATAAATTCCGGAGTACGGCTTTTAAATTTGTAAAGAGCAATAAAAAACTTTAAAACAATAAAGTTTTATA
The DNA here is from genome assembly GCF_000648675.2 of Cimex lectularius. Taxonomy (NCBI): domain Eukaryota; kingdom Metazoa; phylum Arthropoda; class Insecta; order Hemiptera; family Cimicidae; genus Cimex; species Cimex lectularius. Next base: position 2,767,313 of record NW_019392649.1, read on the forward strand.
TTCGTTGGAAGGGCATAAAAGCGGATTGGGCGTAAAGCTCGATAGCCGGAAAAAACGGGGTAATGTTTTTATTGGAAACTTTCGCGACGTGATTAACTCTTTTAGTTCGAGACAAAAAAAGCAGTTCATTTTCTTGAAAAACTTTACATTCAAACCTCATTAAGAACGAAAAATCTTATATGGGAAGGAAGGAAAATTAAGCGCTAATTATCTATTTAAAAAACCGTTATACACTGATAGACATTGTGCGTGAAGATTCAATAACTGGATGAATTAATTTATGCGTCGTTATTGTCTATTGATGATGTGTGATAGAGAACTGATGAACTGTGATCACCAGGGCCATCACTCTTCATCATAGTGCGGGCTTTCATCCAACAAGTGATCATTTTGACATTAATTTATGCCCGATCTACCGGGATTCACAGAGATCGTTTTCGTAAACCCTAAACGAGACTTTTTTTATTGTTTTCCTTTTTAATCGTTTTTAGTACATTTTTGCTACTTTCCGTCGTTGAATATAGTTTTGTGTACAGGCGCGTTTAAAAATATTCTCGAAAAGCTTATACTGCAATTCTAACGTTATTAATAATACGTAATTATTATCTAAATCGTCTAAGAAAACCTATGATTCTTTTGAAACGTCATACTGACTACTTAATTGACGAATTAAGACATCAGTTTTTCTTTTTCGGAAAATTTATATTTTCACGTGTAAAAGTACACATTTCTCTGAATCCTGTCAACTAATTTTTACAAGAAATTTGTGGTATCAAAAGATAGATTATTTAGAATAGTTATGGCAAATGCCAATTCTAAAAGTATTGATTATTTGGAGATCACGAGATGCGGTCTGGGTAACGTAGGTTTCAGAAAAATACTTTCTTTATCGTGCCAACGTTTCGACCTTTATTGAGACCATCTTCAGGGCCAGAGAATTATAAACATTGTTTACATTTTGCAAATACATGTAGGATGTTAAAAAATGAATTTATACATGCTAGAAATTTTAAACTCAATCAAAGTGTTTGTTTTCTGTGTAGATGTGTCATTGTTGTGTGTCGTGTTGAGAGTGTTGTGTTGTTGAATTTGATTAAAGATATTAGCGTAATCAAATTCAATATCAATAGCATAAATATATAATCATCACAACATACAAGACATATAATTTAACATATAAAACAATCATTACATTCCACACATCAAACATTTCTACATCGTCTATCTCTATTCTTCAACAATTTGGCTTTCCTTTCCCTAAATATCCCAGTCTATATAATCCTGAAAGGGTAATCAGGCCGAACCATTACCCATTTTTTCCCATGGGTCAATCCTTTCATCTCAAAGAAGCCGACTTCTCATATAAAATTGTTTTCTTTCCCAACTTCTTTCCCCACCACTTCAAAATCCAACGTATTTTGACATAAAACATCAATATCTCACTGGCACTCTCAACAGGACACCTATAATGACACATATACATAGAAAACAAACACTTTGAGTGAGTACAAATACTTTGATATAGTTTAAAATTTCTCGCATTGTATAAATTCGTTTTTTTCACATCCTACATGTATTTGTACAAATTAAACAATGTTAATAAATCCCAGGCCCGAAAGATGATTTAAATGAAGATCGAAACGTTGGCACGATAAAGAAAATATTTTTCTAAACCCATTATATTTAGTGATCTATTGACCAAATTACTTCTTTCAATTACTTAATCTTTTTATGTAAGGTTTTGGTTGAAATGAAAAAGCTAGTGTCACGAGAGGGATTCGAACCCACGAATTTGGGCTCAATACGCCGCTGCTCGAACCACTTGAGATATCGTGACTTCGTTCCACTCGGACACCAACCTACGTCACACCAGACCGCATCTCACGATCTCCAAATAATCAAAGTGACGGTTACTAAACACTACAGATGTTAAAGAAATGTTCAGTTTTTATGAGGAAAAAATTTCAAGTAAGAGTACACCAACAAATACCTTCCCAAATTCATATTCTTGTCAAATTTCAATTACTAACTTGAGTAAAATTTGGTATGTCACGATTTTTCATCACATATTTTTACAAACACTCTTATAAAATTGTGTTCATATTGTCTGGTTTTTGAGGAAAAGAATGTTTTTTCATAAATAGATAAGAATGGTTACAAGAAAAGTTCTTTCAACATGATATTCGTTTACGAGTAATTTTATATACACGGTATTTCATTCCTCAGGAGTAAAAGAAATGTATATTGAACACTACAATTAATTAATAATTAATAATTGATACACTCTTGTTCAATATGTAATACAAACGCCCTACTCGTTTTTTATAACTGTTGACTTAAATGTTTAACTATTTTAAATCTTTATATTTTCTTTGGATTTAGACTACTATTCAGCAGATTAAGTAAGGGAGTGTGAATCTAGGGATAATAATTGCTTTGTATAGCCATTTTGCCACCATGGGTTTAAATCTCCGGTTCATATTTGCAGTTCTCCTACACCGTGCAAATTATCTCATTTTAACAGTAAAGCCGTTTTACCACGTACACAGAGGAAGAGAATAAAAATGAAATGGTATTTGTTTAAACCTACCATGTGCATAACTGCCCACGTGCCTCGGCTTTTAGTTGAATTGTTAAGTTTTCCGGTTAGTATCGCCGGTTGGTATCACCCCTGATTAAACCTAGACTGTCGATTTGAGGTAGATGTCTAACCGACGAAAATAAAGACAGGAGATGAATTTTTAAAACGAATTTTACGGAGAAATATTGTTCCGAAATTGATGACAGCTTAAATAAAATATTTATTTCCACTTTAGCATGATTAAGACAAATTGTCAGACTTGTTAAATGTGATAAAAGGTTTTACAATCAATTTAAAATTCGTTCTAAACAATTTTTTAAACATAAAATTTAATTAAATGATTAAATGTATAAATTATCATTATTTGGAGATCGTGAGTGCGGTCTGGTGTTACGTGGTTTTAGAAAAGCATTTTCTTTATCATACCAACGTTTCGATCTTTATTGAGATCATCTTTAGGGATCAAAGTGTTTGTTTTCTGTATATGTGTCATTGTATGGTGTGGTGTTGAAATAACGATACATCTACACAGAAAACAAACACTTTTAGCCCTGAAGATGATCTCAATAAAGATCGAAAAGTTGGCACGATAAAGAAAAGGTTTTTGTAAAACCTACGTCACATCAGACCGCATTTCACGATCTCCAAATAATCATTAACTAACGGTGACTAAACACCACACACATGTATAATTTATAAAACATATATTATAGCTAAATTGTGAGATTTAGTTTTGAGAGGGTATGGCAATGAGTTCTCAGAAGTCAGATAGAAACATGTCAGACTCCCTCAAGGGACCATTCTTGGTCCCTTGCTTTATATAATTTATACTGCTGACCTACCTGTATATCATTATCTCTCACAAACGTAAGAGACAATAAGTTAACAGAGACTTAACAGACATTGAGATCATCTACAAGGCTCAAAGTTTTTGTTTTCTGTACATATGTGTCATTCTTGGGTGTCGTGTTGAAATAACGATATATCTACACAGAAAACAAACACTTTTAGCCCTGAATATGATCTCAATAAAGATCGAAAAGTTGGCACGATAAAGAAAATGTTTTTCTAAACCTACGTCACACCAGACCGCATTTCATGATCTCCAAATAATCATTAACTAACGGGCACTAAACATCACACACATACATAAATTATAAAACATAAATTATAGTTAAATTGTGAGATTTAGTCTTGATAGGGTATGGCAATGAGTCCTCAGAAGTCAGATAGAAACATGTCGGACTCCCTCAAGGGATCATTCTTGGTCCCTTGCTTTATACATTTAAACTGCTGACCTACCTGTATATCATTATCTCTCACAAGAAGTAAGAGACAACAACTTAACAGAATACTTGGACAACTACAAAGATTTCTAGGGCTGAAGTCCAACCTTATGAACACTTTGGATCAAGTTATGGCCTTGAAGATGAATTTTTGAAACGCATTTAACGGAGACAATAATAATCTTGTGATCGAAATTGCTGACGGTTTATAAAATATTTATTTCCACTTTAGCATGATCAAGAATCATTGTCAGACTTGATATATGGAATAAAAATTTTACAGTCATTAAATTCACTAATTTCGTGGTCCGCTTGACCAATTAATATATTACAATTAATGAAGGTTTTTAGTTGAGATAAAAAAGTCAATGGCACGAGCGGGATTTGAACCAACGATCTTCGGCTAGATACGCCGCTGCTCTCCCACTTGAGTTATCGTGACCTCGATCCACTCGGACACTAACTTCCCTTCTCAACCCCACCTTTTGAATTTTCCCTCCTTTTTGAAAAATGGCAAAAAGGAGGGAAAATTCAAAAGGTGGGGTTGAGATGCGAAGTTAGTGTCCGAGTGGATCGAGGTGACGATAGCTGAAGTGGTAGAGCAGAGGCGTATCTAGCCGAAGATCGTGGGTTCGAATCCCGCTCGTGCCATTGACTTTTTTATCTCAAGTAAAAACCTTAATTAATTGTTTTACAATCAATTGAAAATTCGTTCGAAACAATTTTTTAAACATGAAACAAATTATATTTATGTTGTGAGATTTATTCTTGATCTCTTTGCAATCTTTTATTTAGCTTTTCAAGGTTTGTTGCTGTTAATTACAATTGAAGTTTCCATGATGGTTTAAATAATGCATCACACTTTTATTACTATATGATATGTTTTTTTCATCATTTCACAGTTTCATATGCTTTATTACAATGATTGTTAGCAATTGTAAATTGTAATAAAATGAATTTAAAACATGATTATCGTCGATTGTATTCATATAGAGCGCTGGAACGGAAGGCGACATAGTCTTTGATATTCAACATTTAACCGCGATTGTTACTGAAAGTATAATTTGCCAAATTTTCGGCCCAGTGGTTCCGTTTGCCTCAAACGCCGCGTGAAGACAGTCCCCGGGCACGCCGAAATTGCGGCCGAATTGCTATTGTAGAGGCCACTCGCCTGCCATTGTAACGAATTTATTCTAATAACAAAGTAACTTTTGCCAGACGGTGAAAACTGGAAAACAATCGGCCATTGTGCCCGTGTTGCGGTCGACGGGCAAAGTTGGTCGGTACGGTCGACCGTTTCAAAAAAGAGCGACATTTTAAATGAAAACGAGCCAAACGTCGAAACAACAGTAGGACCAAAGGTGGTTTCAAATTAAGCCTTTCAAAAGTAACACTGCTATGTAAACGTTGTCAATCATAAACATAAATTATTTTCCTCCTCCTTTACAGGCCCTTACCACATTAAACCCACTACCAAAACCAGTATAGATAGATTTGTTGAGGCAGCTAAAAAAAGTTTAGGCACAGTAGTTCATCAGTTGAACAATCGGGCTCCCTCACGCATAGTCTTTAGCTCACTACTACTTCAGTAGCTTTAAAAGTGCATTCTCCATTACGAGAACTTTTTGACTAAGACTGACTGACTTTTGCCTGCTGGGGTTTTTAAATCAATTAGTCTTTTGACATTTTACAAAAGGTTTCTATTTCGAACTTACCATTACTAGGGTAGTTTACTAGCCTCACCCATAACTTCATGTCTAGCATGCCATGTAACTTAAATGAAAGGAATTTTATTTTATGTTCACGTTTTCTCCAGTGTTTTTCTCATTTGGAATCTAGGTAGTTTCCCCATTAAAACGTAAGGTTTCAAATATTGAGATTGATCTCTGCTCATAAAATTCCTGGAAAATTTGTGTGTCATGGATGAAGTACTAAAACCTCCTCATGAGATGTGGAATATACGTCTGTATTGCATAATAATGCTTTTCCTAGATTGTACAGCATTTTACTAGCTATTGCACAGGATAAGTCCTGTCGTCTGTTGTTCTGTTGTGTTTCTTCTTGACATAGTTGACATTGGTCATCTGTTGATTGTCCCATTTTTTAAATTGGTATTTTTTTGGAACTTGTCGCGCAAATATACTTGATTTTTTCAATTAATGCTTTTACTTGCCTCTTGCCTAGAATACGTTCCCAGTATTTGCGTGTTATTAAGATACCCAAGATTAGAGTTATTTTTTATATGGCTATAATTCATGCCCTAAAAAGGAATTTGGGTCTGTTAGTTTCTTCCACGCTAGCGATTTTACCTTGCTTTCATACAGTTCCAGATAGGTTCTTAGTTGATCTCGTCCAATTAGAGTGCGTTTAGAACTGTCTGGTTATCACTTTGACTTTTATGCACAAAAGAGATAGTTTTATTTATTTTATGTGTACACATTTCTATGGCTAACGATTCAGCCTGAAAGATAGTTGTGCCAGAGCCAAGGGCTATGTGGTGCTCACAATAGAAACACTTTATGCCCGTACCGTATCATTTCCTGTCATTGAGCGGTCACTAGACCATATTAAAGCTACAGGTTTTTCTAATTTTCATTTTTCCTTTCAATTTTATCTTTTTTCAATAATTATGTTTAAAATTTTTTCAGAGGATAATTTTTCTCTGATAAATCTGACATAGTTTTAGTCATGTCAGTAATTTCACCTTTTTCGAAAATTTTGTATGGGCGGCATTTTTGATATTTGCTTTTCACTGTCCAATAGATCCTTAATTCATCAATCACCGCCATTCTTTTAGCATGTATACCAGTGGTCCTCAATTTTCTATTCTGTGGACTTTTTCTTATACTTCCCCTGCCTTTATGTGTTTTATTTTGCAACTGCATGGCGATCATGGGTCTGACAATTTTAAAATGTGATCGTAAGGTAGTTTTAGGATTTAGCGCCGTCCAGTGTATTCAGAAAGAAAACTTTTAGTTGAACTACAAAACTTTACTAACTACTATATCAAATTCACTACTAAAAAAGGGATACAAAAAAACGATCCTGACAGACAAACTCAGCCACTATTCCGATCTAACGGTCGGATCAACCAAATTCCATCTTTAATGTTTCTTCGAAATTTCGTTTATCCAGGGTTTATCATCACGTTTTTATTATCAGCACAATTATCAGCAGTTTAGAATTTTCGGATTTCAACTTCTTCCTCATAACAACGTTTGTAGAAATATCTTCAGATTTTCTTGATTTTTATAGCTAACTTCATTAAATTTCGTGGTCCGATATAAATTCTTTTAAATTAATTAATCTTTAAGTAATGTATTGGTTGAGATAAAAAAGTCAGTGTCACGAGCGGGATTCGAACCCACGATCTTCGGCTAAATACGCCGCTGTTCTACCACTTGAGCTATCGTGACTTCGATCCACTCGGACACTAACTTCCTAACCAAACCCAAAAATGGAATCCCGCTCGTGACACTGACTTTATCTCTAACATTATGGTACAAATCATATAATAATATTTAAATGTAAAAATGATAACAAATGTTATACCAAACTCACCTGTGAAAATGCTAACATGTCAAAACTCGCCTGACATGTTAGGATAGACAGACCAAAATTATGGAAATTACCAAGCTGCTGCAAGGCTGCTCTTCCTTAAACAAATTTAAAATTAAATCCGAGTTATTGAAATAATAAAGTCAGGATATTTTCCAATGAAGTAAAAGTTACACTAAAACGACACAAATCCTATAAGTAGATAACTAGCGAGCGGTGTGGTCGTGAAACCTCTGATGTCATGTGAAAGATCATTTTGTTCCGAATAAACTTCGATTTAGGAGTTTCACGAGTAAAAAGCAGGAAGGGTAGACCAACATGTGCGATCCTGGAGCAAAAACACCTCGGGCAGAGGAACGTTTGGCCTAGTCCAAGTTATGCAAGAGCAATTAGGAGCAAGCGGTCTCGTTCTCACTGGGCACAACACGCTGCCTCCGCCGCTTCCGCCGCCGACTAACTCTCTATTTATGCCATCTCGGTAACCGTCTTTCATCCTTCTAAATTGATAAATAATTTATAAAAGAGGCAGTTTTTGTTATTAAGTTTTTCTTTTTTGTTCGCGGAAGACCTTCTGTTTAAATTCGAAACTAAATGCAAATCCAGTTTGCAAAGTTTTGCGAGGAGTTTAAATTTCGTAACAAACATTTGTTGGCGACAATCTGATCAACACCTGCTATCTTCGTTTTGTTCGCCAATTTCTCTTGTTCTGTCGGTGGAATAACGTCTATTCAATCCATGAAATCCATTAAAAATCTCTTCGGTAACCGGCGAGTAAAGTGAAATCTAATGAAAGCTTCAAAACTTCAAACATTTATGTATGATTAAACCTCAACACCCACAACCCAAATTACCAATTGTACACCATTAGAAAGATAAAGATATAGAGGAATAAAGAGATTACAAAAGAGTGAGAGAGGGGGTGAGAGAGATTGATGAACTTAGTAGAAAAAGAGGTAAAAAATTGTAGATAGAACGATATAGATGGAGGAAAGTGGGATGGCAAGAGAGCAGAAANGGTGGTGTGGTGGTGTGTCAAGGTTAGAGGGAAATTTTTTTTTAAAGTGAAGGGAGAGTAAAGGGAAGAGAGAGTGGGTGATTCTTTGTGAACGCGAGTGAGAAAGAAAGAGAGAGAGAGGAGAGTGGGAGACAGAGAGAGAGTGAGAGAGAGAATGGTGGTGTGGTGGTGTGTCAAAGATTGAGTGAAATTTTTGTTAAAGTGAAGGGAGAGTAAAGGGAAAAGAGAGTGGGTGATTCATTGAAAACGCTAATGAGAAAGAAAGAGAGAAAGAGAGAGAGAAAGGAGAGTGGGAGACAGAGAGAGAGAGAGTGAGAGAGAGAGAGAGAGCGAGAGAGAATGGTGGTGTGTCAGAGTTTGAGGGAAAATGTTTTTAAAGTGAAGGGAGAGTAAAGGGAATAGAGAGTGGGTGATTCTTTGTGAACGCCAGTGAGAAAGAAAGAGAGAGAGTGAGGAGAGAGAGGGAGACAGAGAGAGAGAGAGAGAGAGAGAGAGAGAGAGAGAGAGTGAGAGAGAGTGAATGGTGGTGTGGTGGTGTGTCAATGATTAAGGGAAATTTTTTTTAAAGTGAAGGGAGAGTAAAGGGAAGAGAGAGTGAGTAATTCATTGTGAGCGCCAATGAGAAAGAAAGAGAAAGAGAGAGAGGAGAGAGGGAGACAGAGAGAGAGAAAGAGAGTGAAAGAGAGAGAGAAAGAATGGTGGTGTGTCAGAGTTTGGAGTGAAAAGGTTTTTAAAGTGAAGGGAGAGTAAAGGGAAGAGAGAGTGGGTGATTCTTTGTGAACGCCAGTGAGAAAGAAAGAGAAAGAGAGAGAGAGGAGAGAGAGGGAGACAGAGAGAGAGAGAGAGTGAGTGAGAGAGAGAGAATGGTGGTGTGGTGGTGTGTCAGAATTTAAGGGAAAATTTTTTTAAAGTGAAGGGAGAGTAAAGCAATGAGAGATTGGGTGATTCATTGTGAACGCCAGTGAGAAAGAAAGAGAGAGAGAGAGAGAGAGAGAGAGAGAGAGGGAGAGACAGAGATTGAGTGAGAAAGAATGACGGCGATTATGATAGACATAAGGATCGATATACTGAGAGAGAGTGATGGGGAAAGAGAGAGCGATAGATGGGGTCCTGAGTTTAAGAGAAAAATAATTTTAAAAAAGCAGCGAGAAAGTGATGGTGAGAGGGCGAGATCGAAGGATCGGAAGATAGAGAAAACGTAAGAGAGAATGAGATGGAGAGAATGAGTTGGTTTTGATTTCAAAATAACAATAATTAATAATTAATTGTTACAATGCGTGTTTATATTTTGTTTTAGCTCGAAAGATTTTCAGAAGGATGATCAAGGCTGAGTCTTACGTAAAACCCTCTGTACCCGAAAAAATTGTAGAACAACATGAAACTCAATTCAAAGACCCGAACAACATTGAAGACAGTGTAAGTTGACTTAATTTTCTAATCATCAATCTATGTTTTTAACGGATTTTTTCCCAACTCCAGACGATAAGTTTTATAAAAGACGAAATGTTCCAAGCTCCAGCGTCTTTCCTGAGAGAGTATGCTAAAAGGGCTGACCTCCTTCTAGAGTACAAAGAAGTTTCCGAGGTGAAAAATCCATGGATTACTCAGTACGTTTACTCCTGCACTCTTGACCAAATATCAGGTAATCACGTTTTAATAGATTTGATTATTTATTTATCTCAATAAATTTTACAGCCGAAGGAAAAGGGAAGAGGAAAAGCGCAGCTAAGCAGGACGCAGCTGCCCACGTTATAAGAATAATGCTCAATAAAATAAGAAGAGGAGCGCTCCCACAATCCATGCCCGTTCTTTCAAGCGAAGAGTAAGTTTATCAAACATTAGATTTGATTTTCATAAAGTTAATGAATTGAAAAATAATAATTAAACCTAATCAAAGCTGGCGTTTCACAAGGAAGTATCCTAGGCCCAATCGTCTACACCATCTACACTGTTGACACACCTAAACATCCAAACCCATTACAACCTACGCGGACGACACCGCAATCTTATCAACACACTCCAATCCTATCCTAGCATACAGAAGCCATCCAACAACACCTGAACCTCATTACCGACTGGTGCAATTTGTGACAGATCAGGTTAAACGAACAAAAAAGCCAACAAATTACGTTTGCGCTCAAACGTCAAACCTGTCCACCAATGCACATTTACAAGATACTACCACCATCGAACCAAGTCCGCTAACATGGGCTTTACTTAGTTATTACTTAATAATGATACGTAATACTTAAATCGGCAAGAACTTATCAAAAGATATGGACTATTCAGACACCTACTTGGACCAAAATCAACACTAAGCATACATAACTAATCGCTTACAAAACACTCATCAGACCTATTTTGACCTACTGAGTCGAACTGTGGGGCTCGGCCAAATCATCCATTATCCAAAGAATTTAACCTTTTCAATCTAAAGTTCTTCGCCGTATCCTCATTGCATCCTTCTATGTCACCAATCAAACGATCCATAAAGATCTTAAAATCCCTTTCGTGAAAGATCTTATCCGAATACGCTTCTTCACTTTCCACTCTAAACTATCGTTCCACCCTAACTCACTAGCCCTAACTCATTCCTCAATGTCTCACCCTTACAATCCGCCCAATTAAGTAAAAAAGAGTTCCAGCACTGGTTGGTTTCTCTCCCCACTGCTTCCAGGTCTGACAGGTCTATCAGATTTGTTTATAACTGCCATTTGCACAATGTATATTTTGTCCAAATAGCAAGAAATAAAATATAATAATTTGTGTGGAGTTTCATGGAGGTCATTAGACAGGTGTCGAAAGGAAAAGACTCATTGTTGGATGCACCAATCTTTCGGCAACTTATAGTGCCGTCATCAGGGCCTATTTATTAAAAATTAAAAAATATAAAAATATATAAAAATAAATAATATAAAATTAACAATTAAAAAAATAAAATAATGTACATACTTTCCAAAAAGTGCAGAAAACGATTAACAACAAAATAAAATAATTTAAATACTTTATCCGTCATCAAACAAACCATGTTTAAAGTATTCGGTCAAGTCCAATCGAAGTGCCTCACAATACTTAATTTACAACCTAAAAACATACGCAGTGGCAAAACCTTCTGGCTAATAAAAATGTATCTTTGCGAAACATATATAAATTATTGCATATTGTATATCATATTCTGCAATGCTTAGTTATGGCGACATTTACAGTACCAAATAGTACAAAAATTGCAAAAGTTCATTGGTAAAAAAAACACTCATTTCCAATCATTTTTATCATTCTATTGTTGGTCAACGTGTTTTTCGGCATTTCGCTACTTCCCGAGGAGTGTTTTTTTCCAGTGCCTCTCCTTGTTTATTTCCAGGACATACTGAAGATACAGTGGTACGTTAAGCGTCTGATGTACAAAAATAGAGCTTTAAACATGATGAGAAACGACCTCTAGAGATACAAGTTTTTGTCAACATATTTCAACTGCAGTGCTGTTTTTGTTTGTTTACTCACCACATATTGGACAGCAACTGAACATGACAAACTGCATGACTTTTCGAGGTTCCAAATATTAATTTTTCCTGAAGCATTATTTACATGAATTCTTCAGTTCAAAGTGGCTTTGCGTAAGATGTAATCTAATAGTTCTTCGTATATATTTTTCTTTTTCTACCAGTTTCTCACTATGTTCCTCACACTTGCAAATTATCGTTCATACAGAGGGTCTTGCTATATCAGGTAGTTCATTTCCCAATTTTTTTATAAATTCCGTCCACCTGTTTTAAGTTTGGCAAGATTAAAAAAAAATATCTATGTTTATGAAATAATTATTTGCTTTATCACGAATCCACCTCTTTTGTCTAATCATAATAAAATTATCAGCTTACCGAATATAGGAATTAAACTCTAAATTAATTTTGGCGTACATGGTCTTAATAGAAAACATTAACTTATTTCAGACGAGAATTGGGCTTGATGCTGTCTTGTGAGACGGTCGAATATGGAAACGAGCTGCAGGCCGTCTGCTCCGCTGAAAACGCACGACCACCGTTCTTCATACCTCTGATACAGTCATCTGGAAACGCAGTCAGGTGCAAAGCACTCGGATTCAATGCAGTCGGTAAGTACTTGAGTCTGTGGTTTCTTTGATGCATGATAATCATAATATGGTTTTAGCTATAAATTCAACTTAAATTACTATTAACAATTCGAAAAAAGTTCGAATCCCGCTCGTCACACTTGCATTTTCATATACACCAAGACCTTTGATTAAAATTATAATCAATTAAATTGCTATCTTTAATGATAATTTTTATGGCAAAGGAAAAGTTTAAAAAATATTTTTTACAAGGAAGCCTTCTTGTTATAAAGATACGTATATACACATATCGGAGAATAGCAATATAATATTGATAACAGTAAATATTGTAAAACTAATTTTATGTAAAATCCATATTTAAAATGATTTAAAACAGTACCGTTGCTTATATGTGTTTTAATTTTAGGTTTCTTTGATTAAAAACGTAAGGATCAATTCATTTTGAATTCATGTTTTGACAGATTTTCATTCATCTAGTATGCTTTTTTCTTAAAACTTTCGGCAATATGATATTAATTTTTTTTGTTTATTCATTATGCAAGAATGTCATTCCTACAATAGCATCCAACATGTACAATTCGACATTATTTTTGCAGAAGAGACACTTTATTGGGCAGTGGCTGTTTTGACAGATTTCACTCATCTAGTGTGCTTTTTTCTTAACCATTTCGGCAATATGATTTTAATTTTTTTTTGTAAATTCATTATGCATGAATGTCATTCCTACAATAGCATCCAACATATACAATTCGACATTTTTTTTGCAGAAGAGACATTTTATTGGGCAGTGGCTGTTTTGACAGATTTCATTCATCTAGTGTGCTTTTTTCTTAACCATTTCGGCAATATGATTTTAATTTTTTTTTTTGTAAATTCATTATGCATGAATGTCATTCCTGCAATAGCATCGAACATATACAAATTCGACCTTTTTTTTGCAGGAAAAGACATTTCATTGGGCAATTGCAGCCCATGCTTGGCAACCACCTCGAAAAGTTCCCAACTTCCTCGTGAAGTCGCGGGACATGAAAGAAAAATGTGTTCGGCATCGGCTACAGTCATGTTATGTTCAACAAGGGCAGATGTTTTTGTCGGCTAAACCTATTTTTTGCATGTAGTACGGGATTGTGTTATGACTAAACTGAAGTCTTCATAAGCAGAATCGTCGAGGCCGGTAACCCGGTTGAACCAAGACTTGAAGGGTATTCTAGGCTGTATCTCAGAGGGGTAATAGCGCCCCTTCCTGATATATACTTGGTCGTATACCTGCCACCAATGGGTTTTTTTTTAAATTCACATGAGCGATGAAATGTATGTTTGTCTTTCTCGGTCGCTTTATTTGCCAGATCATGGACTTTTATATTAAACCGATTGTCAGTAGGTCCCTTAATCCGTGCAAAATGCGCACGCAAAGTAAATCGATGTTATTTTTATTTTCAATTAATTAAGGTATGGGGTGAGATAAAAACTCAGTGTCACGAGCGGGATTCGAACCCACGGCCTTTGGCTAAGTACGCCCCTGCTCTACTTGATATACTGATACTTGAGCTATCGTAACTTCGATTCACTCGGACACTTACTTCCCATCTCAACTCAACTTTTTAAATTAATTTTTAGTATCGTTTCGTTCGATTTGACATTTATAACAACTATAACAACTTTATTACAATGAATAAAAAATGATTTACCTAATACCAATCAGTACCTAAATATTTCGCCCCTCCCTGAAAAACCAACGCATTCAAAACGCGGTTTAAATAATTCCCTTATATTTCAGGGTACGGAAGGACGAAGGAGATAGCCTCGAGAATGGCTGCGAAACTGGTGCTTGACCAGATTCGGGACGAACAGGAACGCCAGTACGTTTCAAAGTTTAATTTCTACTAGACACAAACGGCCGGAACTGAATAAAAAATTTATTGTAAAACACGCTGTTGTTATTTTTTATTTTCGAGGAATTTAACTTCTTCTCTCAAGCTTTTTTGTCCTTACTTACATGTTTAACGATTTTATGCGTCTTGCCTTATTACCTCGTTTTGTGAAGTAAATAAATAGTCAAACAGGGTGTTGTTGTTGTTGTTGTTGTGGGTGTGTGTGTATACATATATCGGGTTGTCCGGAAAATAATGCAGGATTTTAAGTTTTCATTTAAAAAAATCTATATAAAATATTCTGTTTACGTTTACAGGATTACTCATTTGTATGAATGTCAACACTTATTAATCCTCTTCCAAATGATATTGTTTNATTATTTTGATTAAAGAACATTGCTTTAAAGTAACTAGTTTCTTTTTTTTTGTTTAATACCAAAATCCTGCATTATTTTCCGGACAACCCAATATATTAACTCAGGCAAATCAACGGAAGTCTTTTTAAAAAGAACTTTTATTTAACTAACTGAATACAACAGTTGAAACGTTCTACTTCTACGTGTCGACAAAGAGTGAGTAATAATAATAGATATCTCGTTGTGACGAGTTAGATTGGGAGAGTGAGAAAATGCAGTTTAATGCTGCTCACAGTTTCTACGAATATCGTCTACACGTGTCTTATATCCGTGGGAAAGTGTAACTTATGCACTTTACCACGATTTAAAAATAACAATAATTTGATATAACTCCTCCCTCCACAAGTTAGAGCTTTCATAAAGGTCTAAATAAATTACAATTAACATCAATATTCTTTAACGTCTCAAATACAATTATTACAATTTTACATCACTAATTACATTATTTAAATAAACATAACATTGGTTAATACAATTGTTAGTGTTTACATGTCCAGAGCATCTGGATTACATTTTGTTGATTTATTTACAATAAACAGGATAGCCGGGAACGAAGAAGAAAACAGGGCAGGAAAAGTAGCCGCTGGAAAGCACCACGACGCTTCCCAACCTATACGCTCAGCGGACCTAAAACTACTAATTTCAATCTCTGTGAAAAGAGAATGGGAAAACCGCTGTGCTAGAAGAAATAGAAATAACCCTGCCAAACTGTGGCAGGTTATAAAAGAAGTCGGTCCCTGATCCACGGAGAACGGTTCGAAAAGGGAAAAGGCCATACTGACAAGACTTCGCATTTCTGGCCGGAAAGCGACCGCGTAGGTGGCCGTTCTGTAAGAATAGAATAACGAGCACCTCTTCAATTATATTCATGTATATTGACAATATTTTGGCATATCATCGGACCTGTGCGTAGTCTTGGGGCACGGCAGCGGGCACAGATCGTTGTTCCGGTATCTCAGGTCTATAGGATTTTTAAATGTATATGTGTTTGTGTTGTGTCTGTATTTGATTTTATGTTAATTTATTGGAAGGAATGTAATTTATTAGCATGAAAGGAACGGGGTGATTTAACCCCGCCACGAGGAATATCGAGTACTCTGGGGTAAGTATGTGACATCTGGAGATATGTATATCAATCGATCCAATCCATATTATACATATCCTTATATCCAATATGTATATATTGAATATTTAAAAAAAATATGTATGAGTTTTGTCATCTGTTATTCTTTGAGTGGATACTAAGTATTCGGAAGCACGAATTTTTCAATAGATTTTTAAGAAGAATTTAATGTAGTTTGCAAAATAAAGTCAAATTTGTATTTTAATGACGCTAAAGGTGAAAAATTACGATTTTATGTACAAAAAAATGGATTGTACACTAAAATCACAAAAATGTTATTATCTCAGGAAAGAGCTAAAATAGAAACCTCGTTCTGGTGGTACTGAACTACGTTTTATTTAATGAATCCACCAGGGCAGTATTGATATTTAACAACGTAACACCCTGTATACAATAAAACAAGCCTATGTAATATTTTACGTCCTCAAGCGCAATTCTCATATCGGGTAACATGCCTACTCGCTCTCTATATGGAGCCAAGGAACTGATCACTTCAAATAAGAGAGATGCATCAACCCAAGTTTCTCTGCATGCCGGACACATACCCGTAGGCTATTAAATGTTAAATACTAAACTTCTGTAACATACATATATACAGATAAAGTAAAATGAAATCAATATTTTAGTTTAATATCCATGTATTGTCTTTAATATAATTAGTAATAGCATTCATTAATACAAAATATATTCAAAAATTACTAGGGATAAGGTCAATTAGAATGAAAAGTCAGTTTATTCGTCAAACTTTCCAGTAATGTTTTGTATATAGGTATTTTAATATATTATAATATATAGATAGTATAATATGTATCAAATATGTAAAAAATAATAATCATAGGTTTTAAAATTGTGAACGTTCTTTCATTCCTGTTTACTGTTAATTAAAGTTTTAAATTACAAATAAAGGTACTGTAAATTTGATCATATCAATAAAAAAATTAAAAATCCTATTACATTAAATTGTTTTTTATTGGAAATTTAACAAACGAAGTACATCTGTTAGAGCATAAATTTTAATGCGTTTCTGAGATTCTTGTCTGAAGTTTAATTATGATTTTCTTGGCTCTATAAATACAAAAAGATATGACGCTGACACAAAAGTTGCCCCTACCAAGCTTTCAATTAAACACATGTGCTGGTTTTAGTACAAAATTTAACATAAGAAAAAAAGTCCAGTTGAAAAATGGCAAAAACTAGGGAAAATTCAAAAAGGTGGGGTTGAGATGGGAAGTTGGTGTTCGAGTGGATCGAGGTCACGATAGCTCAAGTGGTAGAACAGCGGCGTATCTAGCCGAAGGTCGTGGATTCGAATCCCTCTCGTGCCATTAACTTTTTTTCATCTCAACTAAAAACCTTAATTAATTGTCTTGTATTAATTGGTCAAGCGGACCACGAAAGTAGTGAATTAGTTATATTTTCAATGCAATTTAATTAAAGTTAAAAAAATATATACGGCTGATTTATTTTGTTTCTGTTACATGCATAAGTTAATTCTTAATTAAATGTAAGATGGTTGGTAAATAAAACCAACTGACGACAATGCATTTATTAATAAGTATTTAATGATCATCATTTAAATTCGAGTGCCATAAGAGTGAATTTCTTTTCTTTCATTTTTTCCCATATCCCACGATAAGGGTACCGCCCTTCAATTTTCACTTCATCATAGTCTATTTCCACGAGGGTCTCATAGCCGAGTTTCCTCGCTATGTGTTGGGACGAGGCTGCAGTAAACATCGTCACCGCCACATTAAGACCTAGTGCCTTGCAGAGTTTCTCCCTGCTTTCCAAAATCCTATATCCCAAGTTGCACCCGTGGTATTCCGGATGTACGGACAGTCCCAATCCCTCCAGGTACTCGTCCACGCCGTACCTATCGTAGACGTCGACACGTTCCATCAACGACTTGAACGTTTTGAAAATTATTTGGAATTGTTCGCCTTCTAATTGTAGAATCTTGAGTTGGAACAAAATATAATGTTAATATAAGAAAACGAGGAGATAATACACCCTACGTACCTCGTCGTGTGGTGCGTTTTTATTCGAAACTATTATTATGTTCGTCCCAATAAGCCTTCCTATGGTACCGTTGCTGTTCAGCAAGTATGCCCCGATAGCATGCCCATCTTGTAAAGCCTCAGCCCAAAGTTTTTTAACGCTGTTTTTCGATGGTTCGTCACTACACACATCTGCCAACCATTAAATCTTAAAAACACCTAATTTTTACAATATTATATTTACCTAAATATTTTGAGAGGGGTTCTCTGGGTAAAAAGTAGTTTATCATGTGTTCAAGCGCCTCGTCCATTTTCACCTGGCTTGTGATGTTTTCCAAACAGTACTTGATGACCTTTCCATCTTTAGTCACTTGGTACTCACCCAAAGGAATTTTTGAAACAGTCATGTTCTACCTGCACTACTATTACGATCAGCCCAAAAACGGAACTGTTTTTTTGTTTGTTTTTTGTTTTTTATATATGTACTAAATGTAGTTTACAAACAGGGCTCTCCACAATAGAGAAAACGCACGATAACACTTGAAAGAAGATAAGATAGGTTAGTTATTTAATGCATACTTGGACAATGATTTATTATGCAATTACTAGGGAATTTATCTTCTTTTAAACTGCGATATCGTTTATACTTAAATGATAATGTAATAGGGTCACAATATTCCAAAATTATATAATTTGATTTATTAGATTTTTGCCTCCTACTTTTATGGATTTAGATTTTGATGTTTGATTACATTAGATAGACCCAAATATGTGAATCGAAGCCAACAACCACCACCAACTTAATATAATATAATAAATTTTCAAAAACTTTTTTCTTTTTGGTTTGCCAGAAGCATTTAGCAATTGTCCAAGTGAAGGGCAAATCAATACATACAAATTCACTACTTTCGTGGTCCGCTTGACCAATTAATGCATGACAATTAATTAAGGTTTTTAGTTGAGATGAAAAAAGTTATGGCACGAAAGGGATTCGAACCCACGACCTTCGGATAGATACGCCGCTGCTCTACCACCTGAGCTATCGTGACCTCGATCCACTCGAACATCAACTCCCCACCTCAACCCATCGTGGGTTTGAATCCCTCTCGTGCCATTAGCTTTTTTCATCCCAACTAAAAACCTTAATTAATTGTCATGTATTAATTGGTCAAGCGGAGCACGAAAGTAGTGAATTAATGATTTAAAAATGAAGTACACTTCACTAAAGCTCTCCGTCGCCATTTCAATTGTTGTCGAGAATCCAAACCGATTACGCGACATTTGAAAAATGGTGAAAGGAGGGAAAACTCATAAGGGGATTTGAGATGGGAGTTGATATCCGAGTGGATCGATGTCACGATAGCTCAGGTGGTAGAGCAGCGGCGTACATAGCCGAAGGTCGTGGGTTCGAAT
This sequence comes from Cimex lectularius, assembly GCF_000648675.2. Lineage (NCBI taxonomy): Eukaryota > Metazoa > Arthropoda > Insecta > Hemiptera > Cimicidae > Cimex > Cimex lectularius. The sequence goes on from NW_019392649.1 coordinate 2,786,660, forward strand.
CCCTCTCGTGCCATTAGCCTTTTTCGTCTCAACTAAAAACCTTAATTAATTGTAGTACGTACAAAGTTTTTAAAAACTAGCGTTAAGAAATTGTCATAAATAATTATAAATATTACAAATAATGAGGTTGAGATGGGAAGTTTGTGTCCGAGTGGATCGAAATCACCATAGCTCAAGTGGTAGAGCAGCAGCGTATTTAACCTAAGGTCGTGGGTTCGAATCCCTTTCGTGACGCTGATTTTTTTTATCTCAACCTAGACCTTACATTGAAAGAGTAATAAATACCGTTTTCTTATACGTTTTACAAAAGTATTTGCTTTTTATTTAGACTTCTATTTTTGCATGTCAATTTATTTTGATAAAGAAAACAACCAATCTTTGTTTTCAGATACTTAAAAAATAAAAATCGGTTTAAAATCATTAAACCTATGAGCACCCATGAGCTCAAAATATATTTTTGGTAGGTAGACAATTATGTATATTTATTGACTTAGAAAAACATATTTCATGTGTCACAACCAACGTATTAGAAAGATAACAATTATACAGTGTATTACACTAGGAAAAACTATATTTTCTCATTTAATTAAATCAATATTTTTCCATTTATACCATTGTTGTATAATAGTTGTTCACATTGAATTGTGGAACGATGTTTCCTTTTTAAAATGTGGACTACTTTTCTTGAAAGAACAATTTATTTTATGTTTATAAATAATATTTATATCACGTTTATGGGCAACTGACATGGATACAGTGCCAATTCAGGATGTACCATACTTCCGGGATTAAAGCGCAGGTGGGGGGGGGCAAACATGGAAAAAGTGGAAAAATGGCCATTGATCACTTTTCATGAAACAGTCTTTGAAAAATGACCCGGTGTATTGAAGTGGCATGTGTCGCAATCAGCTGCAACGTCCGGCTCAGAGCCACGTCACGTCAAATCAAATACAAATATATATCGGAAGCAAGGTTTCCCCTGGAAAATCATACGGCAAAGGAAGGGAAAAAAAGGGAAAGTGAGGGAAAGCGTATTTTTTGGCGAAACTGTGGCCGAGAAAAATGAAGTTGGGTGCGACATGGATTTACTCTACTTCAACACGAAGCGAAAAACGTCAATCAAGATGAATCGGAAAATTGTTTAAAAATAATAACGCGTTTATCCAGCGCAATGCGAAACAAACAAGACAATGTTCCATGTTAATTCATTAATGATTTTTACTCAAACATTTATCAATAGCGCTATTCTAAATAAAATGACAACGGTCTAAACATTTATACTGAAAATGTAATGTCCGTCAGTCGCTTCCTACACGCTGAACATTGAAAAAATCCCTCATTTTCAACATTATAATCGACGAGTTTGTTTGCAATAAAAATTAAAATAGAATGTGAGTAGTATGAACATGTAGGGAATTGATAACATCTGGATGATGTCGAGTTTCCATAGTTCCACCAGGTAGCAACAATGCCTCAGACGAGAGATTCGCCAGTGCTGATAGCATGTAAACACAAGCGGATCTTATCAAGTACTTCCATTACATTCCCGTCAAATTTAGCACAACAGACTCTAAGACATGGGAAATACTCATCTGTCCTATATCGATTTTTCAAACCATAAAATATTGCCTTAAAGAAAATTTCTATATTTACCGTCGTTATTATATGAAAAGTACGAGCAGCCAAAAACATCAAATTAAAACAAAATTATGTTTTTTTGTAAATATTTTATAAGATCCGCATCTAACAGCGTTTAAATAAAAAAATCCGAAAAACATACATAAATAAAAACTACGTGTTTATATTTTTTAGTCTAGTTTCAAAATCGTACCTATTTTTTGGAGAAAAACTATACAGGGTACCTCAGGCCTAGTTCAACATAAAAATCTCAAATACGACCCTATACATTCTGACTGAACTTTTTAAAGGTTTTTACAGTTTTTACATTAAAAACAATGGTGCAATCGGATTTTATTAATTGGTCAAAAATGACAAAATTATGGCAAAAAGATTTTTTTAAAAACATTCATTTGGTTGGCTATTTATTAATCACATTTCATGCTCCAACTACCTGCCTTGTGCAAAGATACAATGTAATGAATGTAAACAATAAATTAAGGTTTTAAATTCAGATAAAAAAGTCAGTGTCACGGGCGGGATTCGAACCCACGATCTTTGCCTAGATACGCCGCTGCTCTACCACTTGGGGTATCGTGACCTCGACCTACTCGAACACTAACTTCCCATCTCAACCCCACCTTTTCAATTTTCCGTCCTTTTTGCCATTTTTCATTTTTATCTCAACTAAAAACCTTAATTAATTGAAAGATATTAATTGGTCAAGCGGATCAAGAAAACTAGTGAATTTAATAGGTTAAAATGAAGTATACCCTCACTAAAGCTCTCCGTGGCCATTTCATTTGTCGCCGAGAATCAAATAGATTACACGACATTGGAAAAATGGCAAAAAGGAGGGAAAATTCAAAAGGTGGGGTTGAGATGGGATGTTAGTGTCTGAGTGGATCGAGGTTACGATAGCTCAAGTGGTAGAGCAGCGGCGTATTTAGCCGAAGATCGTAGGTTCGAATCATGCTCGTGATTTTATCTCAACGAAAAACCTTAATTAATTGAAAGATATTTACTGGTCAAAAGGACCACGAATACTAGTGAATTTGGAAGTAAACATTAAAGGCATTAAATTAGTAAAGGAGGAAATTATTGGAATTAACAACTAAACCAAAGAAATGCGTTTTTCAAGACTTTTTGTCATAACTTTGTCATTTTTTTACCATTTTAACGTCGATTGCACCATTGTTTTCGGCAAAAAAAACCTTTAAAATTATGTATCAGCATGTATAGGGTATATTTGAAATTTTGAATTTAAACTGGATCTCAGGTACTTTGTATATTTTTTCTCCAAAAAAAGGTAAATGTACTAAAACTCCAAAATTTGAAAATGTGCTAAAAAATATTAAACACGCATTTTTTTATATCGTTATTTGGTCAAGAGAAATTCATCTGGCCAATTAAAAAGAACACCCTGTATGTTGAAGATTGAAATTTTAATTTTCTCAACGTGTAAACAAACAGGCGATCTCAAATCAAAATTAAAATATTTTCTTAGCAAGAAACAACGTTGATATTCGTCTTTCTATACCCTAAAACCACGTGTTTTCCTTAAAGTAACTTGTAATTTTACGACGTACGTGCACAACTAAGGCAATAAACTATATTTAAATTAATTTAAATATATTTTTCCTCGGCTCCTAGGACTCATCGGCAAGAAAGCTTGAACGACTCTCTAATATTTTTAGTTTACTATCTCCCAAAAATGTTTCAGTGATATCGGCTATCCCACTAGGGTAGCCTCCCGTTGTTACTAAAAAAAGTTTATTATGTTACAGGATTATATTTGTAACATTTATTTTTTATTATTATTGGATAGTCTTGGATGGTAGTACGGTACATATCTGTATGATCTACACTTTTTATATACTTTCCCCTTTATTTTCCCTTTATATGGTAACTTTGTCCAATAATGCTTCTTATTTTGTTCGGTTTTTAGAAGTTTTTGAGAACCAAGGATGACCCTAAAATGGCTCACTATATAAAAGTATAAAATTATATTGAAAATATTGTGGAATTTGGTTCTATGCAATTACAAAACTTGATATTTCCCAATTGACGCCACTTTTTAATATATCTACTATCGTGGAAATAGGTACACTTACTCTACACTTTTACCAAACTTATGATATATATATNTTTTACGCAGGGTGGACGACCAAGACCCGAGGGGCCGACTCGTACCCCCAAGCTAATGAAAAAATTAATTAATATTTTTATGAAAGGCATTGGTCGAGAAAAAAAGTCAGTGTCACAAGCGGGATTCGAACTCACGGCTAAATACGCCGCTCTCTACCATTTGCGCTATCGTGACTTCGATCCGGTCGGACACCAACTTCCCATCTCAACCTCACCTCTGGAATTTTCCCTCCTTGTTGCCATTTTTCAAATATTAATTAATTTAAAAATATTTATTCGTCAATCGGACACGAACTTTAATGGACATATGATAAAACTTCATTTTTTAATTTGGTTTTATTCTTTAATAATATATATTTACCTGTTGAATCGTAAACAGTTTAAAAAATCAACAAAATATTATATTTTTAATTACTATTGGTTTTTGGTAAAAATAGATTTTATGATCTCATAAAAAACACTTAACCTGTATTGTGATATGGTTCCAAACTCATCCTTCGGATCACTTATTTTCACTATTAATCAAACTCGTTTCGGCTCAAAACCATCTTTAATGAATTTTTGAAAATGGCGTCTACAATCTATAGTGGTGGCCAAATTTAACGCACCAATTAAGTTGTCTATGTTAAAGTTAAATCCAGTTTCTGTCTACATTAGTTATAGGCAATTAGGCGCTATAGTAGCCAAAATACACAGTAAATATTGCTTTGTTTATATCCATTGTTTTCTTTTGTACTGATTAATCTCATTTGCACAATAAGTAATATTGTTCCTTTCCATTCGGCTACGCCTGAAGCATTCAGTCAATCTTTTTCCCTCGTTGATTGGATTTTATATTATTCTGAAACCTTTGTCAATAGCTCCGATCAGGCATTCGAGTGAGTATGACAGTGTGACAACATACAGGAGGATACAGTCAGCGTAAAGCCGATAGGAAACTGAGCGTAAGTCATTCTGCAATAGGAAGGGGGAAAAACAAGGCTTCACATTAGAAGGCCAGGGCAGGGTCGACATAGGTCTACAGACGAGAGAGATGATATATTCGTGCGTCATCAGGCATTACGAAATAAGATAAGAAATCTGATAAGACAAGTCCGAAATGTTTCGATTTCCTCCAATACTGTAAAACAGAAGACCCATAAAATGTGAGCTCATAAAATGTCCAGGCAGAAGAACATGTAAATTAGACTTCGATAATAAGGAACAATGTGTGGTGTTTAGTGACCGTTAGTTAATGATTATTTGAAGATCGTGAGATGCGGTCTGGTGTGGCGTAGGTTTTAGAAAAATATTTTCTTTATCGTGCCTACGTTTCGATCGTTATTGAGCCCTGAAGATGATCTCAATAAAGATCGAAACGTTGGTACGATAAAGAAAATGATTTTCTAAAACCTACGTCACACCAGACCGCATCTCACGATCTCTAAATAATCATAATTTATATATTTAATCATTTAATTACAATTTATGTTTAAAAAATTGTTTAGAACGAATTTTCATTTGATTGTAAAACCTTTTATGACATTTAACAGGTCTGACAATTTGTCCTAATCATGCTAAAGTGGAAATAAATGTTTTATTTAAGCTGTCATCAATTTCCGAACAAGATTTCTCCGTCAAATTCGTTTTAAAAATTCACCTCCTGTCTTTATTTTCGTCGGTTAGACATCTAACTCAAATCGACAGTCTAGGTTAATCAGGGGCGATACCAACCGGCAAACTTAACAATTCAACTAAAAGCCGAGGCACGTGGGGCAGTTATGCACATGGTAGGTTTAAACGAATATCATTTCATTTTTATTCTCTTCCTCTGTGGTCAGGGTTTATAGAGTCGTATTTGAGATGTTGAAGTTGAACTGGGTCTGAGGTGTCCTGTAAAATTGTTCTCTGTGAAAAGATAAAATTCAAACTACACTAAAGAATATTAAACATGTATTTTTTTATTTTTTTCGTAGCTGATTGGTTCAAGAGAAATTCAGCTGGGTCATCTAAAAAGGACGCCTTGTATATTGCTACTTAAAGCTTTCCTGAATACGGATTCAATTTATTTTCCAGTACAATTAATTAAGGTTTTTAGTTGAGATGAAAAGAAGTTAATGGCACGAGCGGTATTCGAACCCACGATCTCCGGCTAGATACGCCGCTGCTCTACCACTTGAGCTATCGTGACCTCGATCCACACGGACATTAACTTCCCATCTCAACCCCATCTTATGAGTTTTCCCTCCTATCCCGCTCGTGCCATTAACTTTTTTTCATGTCAACTAAAAACCTTAATTAATTGTAATGTATTAATTGGTCAAGCGGACCACAAAATTAGTGAATTTAATGAATTAAAATGAAGTACACTTCACTAATGCTCTCCGTGGCCATTTCATTTGTCGTCGAGAATCCAATCCGATTACACGACATTTGAAAAATGACAAATAGGAGGGAAAACTCATAAGGTGGGGTTGAGATAAGAAGTTGATGTCCGAGTGGATCGAGGTCACAATAGCACAAGTGGTAGAGCAGCGGCGTATCTAGCCGAAGATCGTGGGTTCGAATCCCGCTCGTGCCATTCACTTTTTTCATCTCAACTAAAAACCTTCATTAATGGTAATGTATTAATTGGTCAAGCGGACCACGAAATTAGTGAATTTATTTTCCAATGATTATTCTGAGATCGTGAGATGCGGTCTGGCGGTACCTAGGTTTTAGAAAAATGTTTTCTTTATCGTGCCAACGTTTCGATCTTTATTGAGATCATCTTCAGGGCCTGGGATTTATAAACATTGTTAAAATTTTACAAATACATATAGGTTCTGAAAAAAAATGAATTTATAGAAGTTTTTAGAGTGCTAGTGAGATATTGATGTCACTCTCAACACGACACACAAGAATGACACATCTATACGAAAACAAACACTTTGAGTGAGTACAAATACTTTCATTGAATCTAAAATTTCTAGCATTGTATAATTTTTTTTCACATCCTACATATATTTGTAAAATTTAAACAATGTTTGTAAATTCCAGTCCCTGAAGATGATCTCAATAAAGTTCGAAACATTGGCACGATAAAAAAAATCTTTTTCTTAAACCTACGTCACACCAGACAGGAGCTCACGATCTCCAAATAATCATAGGGAACAATTTCTTTTTACAGATGAGTTGAGATTTGACCTAAAATCTTCCGATGGGTGTAATTTCATATAGAGAGGCTCTTGAGAAAGGTACGCCTCTATGCTCCTTCCAAGGTGGCATTCCATGGTGGTCATTAATGTCCTGCGGTGACATTTCCTTGGACGGTCGCACCGAATTGGTTGTCGAGAAAGATCTCTAACTTCACAGGGGTACTGACAAGACAATCAAAGAACATGTAGTGCCATTTGGCCCCCAAATCGGTGAGTGATTCTTGCTAGTGCAGGATAATGCCAGACCCCATAGAGGACTTACTGTGGATGACTACCTGAATGAGGTTGGAATTAAGTGCTTGGTATGGCCAGCTCGAAGTCTAAATTTGAACCCAATCGACATTTACATTTAGGACAGACTTAAGCGATGAGTACGATGGCGAAACCCAGGTCCTAACACCCTAGAAGAGTTGGAACTGCGTTCTTGATGAATGGGAAAGAATTCTTCAGGATTTTATCAGAAAATTTTCCAAGGGTTGCAAAATCGTTTAACAGATGTAATTCGTGCCATAGGCGGAAACAGTCGATATTAAAGGGGACAAAAAAATTTTTTTTTTACATTTTTATTTGTGTGGTTAGTGACCGTTAGTCGAAGATTATTCAGAAATCGTGAGATGCGGTCTGGTGTGGTGTAGGTTTCAGTAATATAAAGAAAATGTTTTTTTGAAACCTACATCACACCAGACCGCATCTCACGATTTCTGGATAATTTTTATTTGTTTTTGAAATTTTTGCTTAAATAAATAATTGCTTTTTTAGAATTAGGTAATAAACATTTTCTTTTTAAATATCTTATTATTAAAACAAAACCTATTTTTGGTATGCAAAACACGAATAAACCTAAATACATTATAATTTAAGGGTGATGTTTATTTGTTTGTTATTTTGTTCATCAATGTAGTAACACTGAGATTATTACATTTTATAAAAGTCTTATGAAAGTAAATAGATTTTAAAAACACCGTTTTTACTTTTTTTTAAAATCACTGTTTATTGAAATTTATAAGCCATCATCTTGCTTGTTTTCTCTTTTCTCACTTCCCACATTTTGTAAAACGGGTATTCCTCGTTTACTTTGAACGATTTGTAGTCCCAATCGACTAGGATTTCGTAGCCGAGCTTGCTCGCAAGGTATTGAGAAGCACTGGCAGTGAAGACAGTCCCAGCCACTTTTACTCCGAGCTTTTTGCAAAGGTTTGCACGACTTTCGAGGATCTTGTATCCCAGCTTGCAACCATGGTAGGCGGAATCTACGGATAGTCCAAGTGCCGATAGATACTCATCTACGCAATAGCGAGCATATATATTTGAAGCTTTCGTCTGGTCAATGATCGCTTGCAGTATCACGTTGAAAATTTTTCCCTTGTAAGTCTAACAAAAATAATTGTAGTAAGTAATCAGACAGATTTGTTACAAATTAAATCATATACTCACTTCATCGTCTTTTTCGTCAATTCTGGAAACCGAAGTCATATTTACTCCGACTAGTTTTCTTTTGGTTCCGTCATTATTGAGAAGGTAAGCACCTATCCCAGTTCCTTCTATTACACAGTTCCTCCAAAGTTTGCAAATACTATCCAGTGAATCTGGATCATCCTTCAATCCTGAAGAGCCATTTATAGATATAGATCAAATATTTATCTTATTTAAAACAAATGAGTTTGTAATTTACAAACGTTTAAGGTTTATTATTTAATCGGTGTCTTTTCTTATTTCCTCACCCTTTTTACAACCCTTACACATCAAATACACCAAAACCATCGATAGAAAAACACTAAATTTTTGTAAAAGTTGGTTCTACTCACAAATTTTTATTTACAACCATCCGTATTTCAAGCTTAAACTCATAATCAGATTGAAGGACTTACAACACGTCTCTAACATGAATTGTAAGATTGAACTCGCCGATCCCCCGCCAATGCGAAATTAAAAAATATAATTAATAGTTAACAAATATAATATAATTAACTAATGGGCCGCAACGCTTTAGGCGTCCTTCACTGTAAGATAAAGGTACCGGGTTCGAATCCAGCGGCTCTGCATTCGAACCGACATATTTACAAATGGGCTTTTTTTTAAACACCGTCAACCCGGGAGTTCTTATAACCCTTAGTTGAAATACCCTCGAAAAAAGATTAATATATTAAAAATAAAAATTTAATTAATTAATTTGTATGTAAAATATTATTTAGGTACATATTTAAAGTAGGAGGTAAGCCAAAATCTAATATATTATTTATACATTTATCTCCATGTTTAATTTTACATTTTCTAAATTCAAATTTTTCAAATAAATCTAGTTTCTTACCGTTATTAAGAAATCGTGAGATGCGGTCTGGTGTGATGTAGGTTTCAGAAAAACATTTTCTTTATCGTGCCAACGTTTCGATCTTTATTGAGATCATCTTCAGGGCCTGGGATTTACAAACATTGTTTACATTTAACAAATACATTTAGGATGTGGAAAAGTGAATTTATACAATGCAAAATATATTTTTTATGACAATTAATTAAGGTTTTTAGTTGAGATGAAAAAAAGTTAATGGCACGAGAGGGAGCTATCGTGACAGGTGGTAGAGCAGTGGCGTATCTAGCCGAAGGTCGTGGGTTCGAATCCCTCTCGTGCCATTAACTTTTTTTCATCTCAACTAAAAACCTTAATTAATTGTCATGTATTAATTGGTCAAGCGGACCACGAAAGTAGTGAATTATATTTTTTATATTCAATCAAAGTATTTCTACTCACTCAAAGTGTTTGTCTTCTGTGTAATAGTGCCATTCTTGTGTGTCGTGTAACATAAAACAGTAAAATCTCACTGGCACTCTCAACCCGACACGCAAGAATGGCACAATTACACAGAAGACAAACACTTTGAGTGAGTAGAAATACTTTGATTGAATATAAAAAATATATTTTGCATTGTATAAATTCACTTTTCCACTCCAAAATGTATTTGTTAATTGTAAACAATGTTAGTAAATCCCAGGCCCTGAAGATAATCCCAATAAAGATCGAAACGTTGGCACGATAAAGAAAATGTTTTTCTGAAACCTACATCACACCAGACCGCATCTCAAGATTTCTGAATAATTATCGATTAACGGTCACTAATCACCACACATGTCTTACCTTTGTTGAAACTGTGTAGGACTGTGTAGTATTTAAATTTAAATTGTGTTTTGTTTCATTTAGGTCAAATTCAGAAAATTTGTTCGATTTAGGAAATCGTTCTTTAACTCTCGTTTTAATTTCTCTGCCGTTACTTTTTTATTATTTTCACTAGCAAGTTATCCATAAATATTTTTTGATATCCATTGTTTTTATGAAGGTTTTAATGATTTGTAATACTTTTTTATAATTATCATTTATAGCAAACAATTAACTTGAAGAAGCAACAATTGGATTCAGCCATCCCAGCAAAAAAGACCATTTGGTTTTCTTCCTACATTATAATATGATGTATATATATATTATACATTGATGAAATATCCGAAAAAAGGATATACAGTTCTTAAAGGGAAGATGTTTTAGAGTAGCTTTTAGAGGTACGTGGTCACTTATAAACATTCTTTCAAAAGACAAGGTTGACAACTTGTCAAAAAGTGGGGTTACAAATTGAATTGCAATGATTGCAATATTAAATATATACGACAAAGCGGTTGAGAAATTGAAACGAGATTTAAAGAACATAGAAATAAATGCATAAATAATATAATAGATTTTGACTTCCCTGCTACTTTAAATATTGGCTTCGTGCAAAATTATTGCAGATTTTGAAAATTTGTTTTATTTAGCAGATACTTGTCGTGTAAACAAAGCTAAACCCTCAAATCTAATTTGTGGATTATCATAAATGCTTTTAACTATCATCTTTTGCGCAAAACATTTTAGTTTATATATAATTTTATAAGAGTAAGGACCGACGAAATTAAATATGTCCAAACTATATTTTCGTCAAATTTATTGTATGAATTTAAACTTGCAGCCCAAACCGCGCGAAACATCACTACAGTTTGGACGAAGGGAAGTATTTGCGAATGAAAGATGCAGGAATGGTTTCAGACATTCAGTTTTGGTGAGTTTGATCTCGAAGACAGGGAATGTCGCGGTAGACCTTCCATTGTGTACGAAGACCAACTCAAAACGTTGATTGACGAACATTTATGTAAGACAACGAGAAATTGCGGAAGAGCTTAGTGTTGACCACTCAACCGTGGTTCTGGAGCAAATTGGTAAAGTAAAGAAGCTCGATAAATGGGTACCGCACCAAATAACTGAAGCCCAAAGAAATCGACGCTTTGAAATTCGCACGTCTCTTCTGTTGAGCCAAATTGACCCATTTTTCAATCGAAACATTACTTGCGATGAGAAATGGTTTCTGTATGACACTGGAGGCGTACAGGTCAGTGGTTGGCCAAGGATGAAGCGCCGAAACACTTCCCAAAACCAAATCTGCACCCAAAAAACGGTTATGGTCGCTGTTTCATGGTGTGCTGGGGTTGTTCACTATAACTGCCTGAATTATGGTGAAACTATCAAGGTAGAAAAATATTGCCAATAAATTGACAAAATGCAACGTCTTTGTCCAGCATTGGTAAACTGTAAGGGGCTGATCCTTCTTCACGATAACGCCAGGCGACATGTAGCAATGTATTTTAAGGACTTATGAGATGAAACCTTACCGCACCCTCCATATTCACCTCTCGACTACAGAATTACGCTTTTTTTTCCATTTGATCACTTCTTGCCGGATAAATTTTTTTAGAGAACGCGGTGAAGACGAAAACGCCTTCCAAAATTTTATAGCCGAAATAAAGATTTTTGGTCAGCGGAATAAAAGCGCTTAGGCGTGTATAGATTGTGATGGAAAATATTTGGAATAAATTTTCTTTATTTTACAAAAATTGAAAATATTTTTGACTACCTCTTCAAAACCTGAATTTTTTTTGCTCTAGCCCAATAAGTATGTAAATAATACTTGACGTACAAATTAATCAAATTAATGTTTATTATTAAATGTATTATTATATTGTCAATTTATTAATTTTATTTTTTAATTTTAATTCTATTAATTAATTAATAAAAAGACACAAATTAATCACTAATTTAAAATGATTTTCTTGCAGTATTTAATAAGATAAAATTTAGTCGTGTTGTAATTCCCGCTTTTCGCACATTCAAAATCGAGCGATAATAAAATCAGCTGCTGATTGGAATACACATTGGCACGGGGGGGGGGTCAGTCGTATCGTGACACGTGCTGGTGCTTGTTTAACTCCTTGGATTGGAGATGAGGTTTAAGCTTGAAAGTCAAACAGCTGTAAACAACAAATTCTGTAAGTAAAACCATCATTTACAAAAAGTTAATCTACATCCTGATTCCACCTTGATCATTTATATTGAACAACGTTAATGTTACACTCCTTATATATTTCACTTAAAAGAACAAACAAAAACAAAAGAAATAAAAAAGAACAGGATTAAAACACCAACGCAAAACTGAAGATGTTGAGAAGCTGAAACTTGGTTGACAGATGAAACATGAAATCAGCAGACTAAAATGATTGAAAACCAGGTTTGTTGAACATGTCTTTCTGGACAAGATACGAATATTGTTGTACCATGTCTGAGGCCCAGCCAGCTAGAGCCAGGAATCAAAACAGCACACCATCTAAGGTTTGGTAGGGTCATCCCAGGTCAAACACTGCCTCGTCAGAAAGAATCTATAGCCAATCAGCAATCTCGCTAACCAAGGATCACTCAAGGCTGCTAACTGAGCAAGCATGTAAAAGGTCGTGAGTTAGATGACCTGAACATACATGCAGAGGCAGAACCATAGTTAGAGAATCTTGGTTAGAGTCAGAGTTAACACAATTTAGTGTCGGTTGAGGTGGAGTCAGATGAAAAGGCTGTGAGTCAGGGTTAGAATTTAGTCAGAACCAGACAGAATTTTGGTAAAAGTCAGAGTTAGCAAGAGTCAGCAGAAATTGAGATTGAATCAGTTGATTGTGAGACACAATCAGAACCACACTTTTAGTTCAATGAGAACCGTAGTCAAAATGTGGGTAAGAGTGATCAGTGCCAGTTGTGATTAGAGGTGGAGTGAAATGAAGAGATCATGAGTCAGTCAAAACTAGAATTTGAGTTTGACGAGAACCATAGTTAGAATCTGTGTTAGAGTCAGAGTCAGTTGAGTTGTAATCATATGGAGAGATCAGGGGTGAGAGTCAGAGATTAAGACAGAGAGTCAGAGTCATCTCTTGAGGTACTGAAAGTCAGAGACAGAGTTGAAGTAAAGAGTTAGAGTTAGGTGTCAGATACAAACACCTGTCATCTGAGTTTGGAGGCTTAGCTGTGCAGAGGAGTTAATCATAAGAAGGGGGGCCTCTAGCAATCTACCGCCTCAAGACGTATGACCCTGCCTGATAACATACCTCCCCCACATGAAGATTTGCACTAATCAATAAAACTGATTATTGGGTGAAGCCAGAGGTGCCACCCCTTTAAACTGGAGTATTTATTTAATTAAGTTCTTTTTTCTATATAAGACTACCTATTTGAGGGACCCAGGGCACAGAAGAAAAAGATCTGGGCAGCTAGATATGCACCAGATGCTTGGTGTATCCAAAATGATTATTTAATTAAACTAATTGTCTAAACAAAGTCACCTTTTAATATTCTCTTCACATTTTACTATTTTGTTGAAAAATTTTTTTGTAAAATTATTTACCTGTCAAAGCACATAAGGGTTCCCTTGGCAAGAAGAAAGTCACCATGTGTTGGACCGCCAGTTCCATTTCCTCCGGCGTTACTAAGTTCTCAATGACAAATTTGAACTTTTCGCCATTCCTTTCGACCTCGTAATGCTCCAACACCACTTTTTGCAGTCGCATTTTTTCCCCTTTGAATTTAAACAGAATTTAAAATTATAGTTACAAATTGTGTGAAAAAGGTACAATAAAGTCTGTAAACAATACTATAGTCATTTTTAATTGTGGCATTTAGTCAATTGAATATTCTAAAGGATGTAGACTATTTTACAGAAATGACCTTGCATGATATAGCGAGGAAAAAACAGCATTTTAAATAATATCTACTGGTACATTATGCAAACCTTTTACACACACACACACACACACACACACACACACACACTCTCTCTCTCTCTCACTCACTCACTCACTCACTCACTCACTCACTCACTCACTCTCTCTCTCTCTCTCTCTCTCTCTCTCTCTCTCTTGAACAAGATCACTTAAAGTTGGGAGCGAACTGTTGTGGAAGAGGACTTAGGTCTTATCTTTAAAAGCCCTCATAATTAGAATATGTATGTTGATTGTAATTATATCATCCTGTTAACAGATTACTGATAGCGATTTCAGCAAGGTCACCCGTAGTGATTTGCCTTCTGCCCTTTCCTCATAATCTGCCTTTCTGTTTGTATATAAACGTATAGATAGAGAGATAATGATGTTTATTTACAATAAAAAAATTTAACCAAAAATGTACAGTGCATAAAACATCCTAGACAATAGCCCATAGGCTGTCTGTCAAATTGCCAAAAGGAAAAAAAAAGAATAATATTAATAATGGTAATAATAAGAATACTAATACTAATACTAATAATCATAATTTACACAATACTTTATTAATAATTGTTAAAAATTATTTTACCGAAAATGTACAGTGCATAAAACATCCTAGACAATAGCCCACTGGCTATCTGTCAAATTGCCAAAAGGAAAAAAAGAATAATATTAATAATGGTAATAATCCGGCTACATTATTCTAATATAAACTTGTATATTCAACTTAATTGAAGTTTTAAAAAATTTGTCTACTTTATGAAGTGAATGTTAAAAATTTAAATTAATGAATATTCATTTTATTTGCGACTTTCAAGGACAAATTATCTAATTTTTGACAATTAATGTGTTTAAACCAGAATATTTCTTCTTAAATTGTTATTAAACCAAACCAAATACCTAGTTATGCTTAAACAAGAAAGATTTTAGTTAATTTCAACAAATGAAAAAAAAAACTATTAATTTTTGTTCATAAAATAAAGCTTGATAAGATACAAATTGAATTCCAAAATTTCAAACTATTTTCCTTTTGTTTAAAATATAAAGAGGATTTCAAATGAAACATTTGTAATCTATCAGTTTACAAATAAATTCATCCTGTTTCAACAATATTAATAATATTATTACATTTTGAGTAAATTTTTTACATACTTAATTACTGACAGATTCTCTCTTCGAAGTGTCCAATGCACTGCTGGATAGCAAAAGAGTCAGAACATACCAATATATACGGTGGGGGAAGAACGTTTAACGTGCAGGAAACAATTTTCTGTGTTTAAACTGATTATCTAACAAATGATTTGGTCGACTCCATAGCGCTATCTTTCAATCCCAACAAATCATGAAACAATAAAGAGTTCATTAAAAATTTTCAATCAGTTTTATTACTTTTTGAGTGTTATATGAGTTAATTAATTGTCTAAAAAGATTTTGTAATTATGTAATCATTTGTTATTTAAATGAAACTAAACTATAATATGGATATTAAGGACACAATATTCATAAAAAATTTTGGTTGTAAAATTTTAAATAATATTTGGCATGTTTGTAGAGGTGTTGTTCTTCATTTACTTAGAAATTAATCATCGTTGAAATATTTCAAAGGACACTTGTTTTATTGATCACTATTGGAAAACAACAGTTGTGCACACAACTGGTGTTGAATATGCCCCTCTATTATTATCATTAAAATTTTTTTTAGATTATGTAAGATATTTATAAACCTGTCTCACGTTTTCAAAAACATGGGCAAAACGTTGAAATACGTCTGACAGAAAATGTGGCAAGGATTAATATTATGTGCCCTATCACCTGAAATGGAAACTTAAAAAAACAAACAATTTAAATATAATTATTATCATTTTTTCTCATAGTGCAGTTTATATAACAACAATACAATGTTTCCTTGAATATAATCTTACACAAATTATAGAATATTGCTATATTAATTCTTATTATCAAACTACACAAGACTAGCAATACATTTTTTAGTTAATAATTATTTAGAAAAAATGTTAATTGGGGCCAACAAATAACTTTCCTACAATTAGTACACAGATATGCAAGTTTGAATTCTGTTTCTTTTTTGCAGTTTTTGCTTATAATTTCTTTTCTCGTTTCTGTGGCCAAATTATGATCAGACTGGCCATTTATTTCCTCCAGATTGTTTTCTCTTTGGGAACTGCCTACAGAAATTTGTTGCAATTGGCAGTTATTCTCAAACAAAACGATAAACACTTCACTGAATATGCATGTACCATTACCCTAAGAAGGTAATCTCCTCTCTATCCGATGTACCTCAGGGCCTAATCAATTGTAGATAAAATAAAAAAATTAGAAACAAATATATAAAAAAGAAACAAGAAAATACTTATATTCCTTAGTGTAAATTGGAGATGAGCTCCCACTGTTCGCATTAATAAATTACATCAATTAGGTTTTGTGGTCCAATTGACCAAATAAATTCTTTTCAATTAATTAATCTTAAGTAAGGAATTGGTTGAGATAAAAAAGTCAGTGTCACGAGCGGGATTTGAACCCACGACATTCGGCTAAATATGCCGCTGCTCTACCACTTGACTTCTATGTAGAAGTCATGATAGCTCAAGTGGTAGAGCAGTGGCGTATTTAGCCGAAGGTCGTGGGTGTGAATCCCACTCGTGGCACTGACTTATTATCTCAACAAATACCTTACTGAAAGATTAATTAATTGAAACTAATAAATTACATTCACATTTTGAATTTTGTTAATTTTGCTAATTTTGTTCACACTACCCAATAGAACTCTCTATTTCTTGGGGTAATGGGAGCTCCTCCATTCCTGCTAATAAACTACATTCACAACACGATTCATTCGCATTACCTCAGACTAGGTGCCAACAAGTTACTTTCCTACGTTCAGCATATAGTTCATCCAGTTTGAATTATTTATAGTTAATTATAAATTATTTCTTCTAGCTCAGCTGTTTGACAAGTCAAGAGGCAATAAAACATTAATTAATTAGAATAAAAAGTTTCTATAATACGTCACATACTGTCTAGTACTGTTTTCCCTTTTTTATGTAAAAAAATAGTTTTTTATTGAAATTTTCTTCAATTATCATAATCCTGAAAACTAGCAAACCACTGCGCACTTATATTCTTATCATCCTATAATCTAATTCCCTTCATAGGAAAGATCTTTGAAAAACTCATCCTACATTTTTATATTTCATTTGATTCCCTTTATTTAATCGCTAACCATCAGTTTGGTTTCTGATGCCTAAGCATTACAGTTTAGCAATGTCGCCTTGTTTTAGATTCACTAATTTCGTGGTCCGCTTGACCAATTAATATATTACAATTAATTAAGGTTTTTGGTTGAGATAAAAAAGTCAATGGCACGAGCGGGATTCGAACCCACGATCTTCGGCTAGATACGCCGCTCGATGTTACACTAACTTCCCATCTCAACCCCACCTTTTGAATTTTCCCTCCTTTTTGCCATTTTTCAAATGTGGGGTTGAGATGGGAAGTTAGTGTCCGAGTGGATCGAGGTCATGATAGCTCAAGTGGTACAACAGCGGCGTATTTAGCCGAAGGTCGTGGGTTCGAATCCCGCTCGTGACACTGATTTTTTATCTCAACCAAGACATTACATAGAAAGAATAATAATAGTAATATTAATTCTTTGCTACGGATTATTTTCATTACTTGTTTTTGTGCGTTCCTTGATGATATTTGTCATAGCCTTCTTTAGCATGTATCCTGTGTCTTTTAAGCTATATCTCTTAGTATTAGACACATAAAAAACCCACAGTGTGGTGAATTTTATGGCTTACAGGCCTAATTATTCAAGCTCATTCAAGCTCAAAGTTAATTTTTTATTAGTGTCCACTTACAGTGTTTTATTACACAAATTTAAATTTCAATAATTTGTTGACTTTACTCTGTTTCTTCACAGTCTCTTTTGTTATTTTGTGACCAAACATTACAACTTTTTAGCTGTATCTTGTAATTGTGTGGTAAAATTGAGATTTGCTATTTTCTTACTTACTTTATGTACCAAGTCCCGAGTATTCTAGTGGCTATAATTTCATTTAAATTTTACAGAAATTACGATAGAAGACAATGACTAATTCAGCTTGAGAACCAGCCAATAATCATTAGGTCTTTTTCTTTTTTCAATAAAAGGTTAAATACAATCGTAATAAATCTGTAAATAGTTAATTTATTATTTCATAAAAGAACAATAACATAGATTGATCAATTGTTTATAAATCGAATATAGTTACAAAATGTTAAAGGCACTTTCTTTTCTTTTTTAATATATTTACACACTTATAAATATATAACACAGTTATTTGTGAGCTAGTATCATCAATACAAAAATAGTTTTTTCTATTTTTTTGTCTCAACAAATTCAATTTTTACATTGTTTTTAAGACACACAAAACAATATTTCCACAACACTTTATTAATTCAATACAATTGAACAATAATGTTAACAACAAACACAATGACTAATGAGCTTTGAAGAAAATGAAAAACCTAGTCAACACTATATATATATATATTTTTTTTTAAATCAAAAACTCAATCCAATCTTTTTTACTGACACATCATTTACATATTTATTACTAATTAATACTGTTGGATTTAAAAAGTAAGAATATTAGTAGAAATTCTAATTAGTCAGAATATACAAACACGTATGACACTGAAAAGTTAAATAAGAGTAAATGTTTTGACAGTCTATTTACATTAAATAATTTAATAAATTTGACTTTATTTCCTTCAGGTACTTATCATTTTCAAAACTAGTTTCACTTGAAAATGCTCTTATCCAAATAGAAAAAAATTCCCAGTAATGATTTGTCTTAGACACGAATAGGATATCCATAACAAATAAATAATTATTTACATACTAAACAAAGTACAACCCAAATTATAGAAAAACAGAAAATTCAATTATTATCTTAGAACAATAGGAACAATTATAAACATATAATAGTTGTTCTAACCTATTGAACATTTGAATAAACTTATCTAAATTTAATAATTTATGAGATCTGTCAGAATATTTTTAATAATGTAAACTAGGAATGTTTTATAAACTAAATTATCTAAATAAAATAAATAATTATTAAAGTAAATAAATTTCCTTTATAAATTGGTGCTTGGAATAGGTTTATTTGGATCAGTTCCTGTTTGTTTTTTATGTCTTTGGTAAGAAATAATCTCGCCTTCTGGTTTTCGGTTTAGTAGGTAGTCTAGATCATGAGTTATCCGGTCTAGAACATTTTTATCCTCACAGTCTTCATCCTCCATTATTGTTGGTAAAACTTCAGAATTGCTTTTGATTGAAGCAGGTTCGAGCGTAGGGGCCGGCACGACGAAAACGTCATTGTCGGCCGACTCTTCCGTTGCAAAAGGAACTTTAGTAGGGATGTCTTTGGTTGGAAGTCGAGTCGAATTTGGTAACAGGCTATTCTCTTGGTCCACTTCTACATCTACAAACACTTTGCTCGTGATGACATCAGGAATGGGATTCATGCTAAACTCTTTTGTACAAATATCATTGACCGATGACGACGTGTCTTCTGTAATATGGGCCTTTTCAGGAGCATTAACTAGCAATAAAATACCTTTGTTGTACTTTCTAGGACTATTTGGGTACACTTCTAAATCAACATCTGTATTTTCTTTCTTCTCGCCTAAAACATCAATAAACGGTAATTGCTCGGGTCTAACAACTGATGAATAATTCTAAAAAAATAGTGCATAGCTAGTCAATCAGATAAATAATTATTATTTTAAAAAATTATATTTAGGTGAGACTAACAAATATTCGGCTCTCCGTTGAACGTGACCATCTTTGGTTTTGGGATAAGTTTTTCACTGATTGGTACCAATTCTGTCATCTGAATCGGTGGGGTTGATTTTATGCATGGTGGAGCGCAGTCGCTTTCCACTTCTGGGTCTTGTTTTGTAAAGACTGGAAAATGGGAATCAATCATGAAATACATAAAACAAATTTAATATTAAAAATACTTACAGTTAAATAAATTTGTGTCAGATTCAGAGCTATAGTCGAGGTCTTTGGAAGTATAAATTTTCAACTGTTTTAGTAGTTTAATGTTAAGAGAAGACTCACTGTGCAGAATGTAACAGAAAAAAATGAAAAAACCCTGGAATAGATAACAGATAGATGAATTCATTTTGAAAAAAAAAAAATGGTTTTATTTTGTTTTTGTGAACTTACAAGAAGAGCAGAACACACACTGAACAGATAATAATTGATTTTGTTTGGACTGTTGACGTATGTTACACTTGAAATGGACATACACATCATCGAAAAAAATAAAACAATTGTACGCTTCAAAAGGCCAATCCTGCAAATAAAAAAAAATAAAAAATATTAGTTTTAAATTATTCTATTTTTATTTGGTTATAAAATAAGTGTTTAGGTTTGTCAATAACTAAATTTTATCATTGTTATGTTTTGAAGAAGTTTATATTTGGGCACTGTTTACACACTCCATCAAGGAATTAGTTAAGTCATTTTTATTCATCTGTTTTGCTCGAGATCTTGTGTTTTAACAAGTTTTTTCTAATTTCATATCTCGTATTTGCATCTAAAAGTAGTTGGATATGTTTGGCAGAGTGACGGGTTTGTTACATTTTCAGAAGAATTTAATTGGACCATATTTCTATTTGTGGTTCCCTTTTAAACCGCATTATAAACAACACATTTTTGTTTGATGGTGTAACTGGGGATAAAAAGTGGGTCCTTAGACGCAGAGACCCACTGTTAACAACTAGGATTAGATCCTAAAATGGCAATGTTGTGCATTTGCTGGGATTGGAATTACTTTACTGTGAACTTCTTCTGCTCAATGAAACCATTATTTCTAATAATTAATTAAGGTTTTTAGTTGAGATAAAAAAGTCAATGGCACGAGCGGGATTCGAACCCACGATCTTCGGCTTGATAAGGCGCTGCTCTACCACTTGAGCTATCGTGACCTTGATCCATTAGGACACCAACTTCCCATCTCAACCGCACATTTTGAATTTTCCCTCCTTTTTGCCATTTTTCAAATGTCATGTAATTTGATTGGATTCTCGACGACAAATGAAATGGCCACGGAGAGCTTTAGTGAAGTATACTTCATTTTAAATCATTAAATTCACTAATTTCGTGGTCCGCTTGACCAATTAATATATTATAATTAATAAAGGTTTTTAGTTGAGATAAAAAACCCACGATCTTCAGCTAGATACGCCGCTGCTCTACCACTTGAGCTACCGTGACCTCGATCCACCCGTGTGGGTGAGATGGGAAGTTGGTGTTCGAGTGGATCGACGTCACGATAGCTCAAGTGGTAGAGCAGCGGCGTATCAAGCCGAAGATCGTGGGGTCAAGCGGACCACAAAATTAGTGAATTTAATTTTTTCTAATGTATATTGCACACAATGGGAAAAGTTAAAGTCAGCAAGTGACCAAAAATGACAGGCATTGGCTTCTCGCAAAGGGATTGCTTTCCACCAGAATAATACTCATCCCAGATGTACTCGCAGACACATGGTTTGTGCTACCCTACCTACTGACATCTGACTTTGCCCCTTCAGATTTACACTTTGCGAAACAAGAAAAGCAGGACAAACTTTATTTCATTTGAGGATTACACTGTACTCAAACTCATCGAGGAGTTCATCACTTAGAAGCCTGAGAAGGACAGAATTTCAAAATTACATGGAAAATGACAACAGTTAATAGAAAAAATTGTTAAATTTGTTTACAAGTACTTAGAACTTTCATTCATTTTAAACACTATCAACTTATTTTATGACCTGATTTATAATAATTGAATTTAATACCTTCTTCGTATGATATGAGCTGTCTTTTCATCTTGCATGCAAAGTAGAAATTTCAACCTGTGCATCAAGTTAAAAAATAGGAAAATAAACATTGCGACTATTAAAAAACTGCATGTGGCAAGTGTGAAAAACATTGCTGAATCATATGGAAGCCACCAGGAGTCCAAATAGTTATCATTTAGGTGGTGTGCGAGCAGACTGCACAGAACAGCCAGTAAAGTTACACCTTTAATTAAAACAAAAATTAATGTCTTGATTTTAATTGGCTTATTTTTATCGCACCTGTAGTTATACCAAACACAGTCTTCTTTATATTTTTTACATTAGGCAGTCGAACAACCTCTGTGTACACTACAAGTAGCTTGCTGAGATGTGATGTTATTCCGAGAAGCATGAGACCTTCTATAAGAACTGTCATCGATGTAAAAGTGTACTGCAAACAAAAAATATTAAAAAATGTTTAAACTGGCAAAATCAAAATTTACCTTAGGTAGATTGATCCGAGCAGAATACATGAAAATGCACATTATAAGAGAAACGGAAACACAACACTGTAGTTTCAAAAAGAGGATACATGTTTTTCTGTGCCACCAACGAGCTAGCAAAAGTACAAATGCCAAGAGCGACTGGACTAGACAGCTTGTACAACCAATGAGAACAATCGAGGAAGGACGGAGAATCCGGTTCAAACCAACATGGCTCTAAAAAATAAAAATAAATTTAATACAAATCAGAAATTATTTATATTTATAGCATTGAATTATAGTATGCATACAGCAGTAGAATCCATGGACAGTAAAGCAGAGTAAACTCCAGGCCACTGACACACGCACTGAGTCACGTTGTGCTGCTTGACAGCATGATGACACGTGGACAAGTCCCAGTTTGCATCCAAGGATGGTGCGACTGCACATGTCCTGTTCCAGCCTTCTCTAACTTCCCATAGTGGAATATCAACCTCGATGTGCACTTTCATGTGCCTAGCTACAGATATGCTCAGAATGTTCGATTGCACTTCGTATATAATTTCAGTCCCATCCCTGAAAATTGACCAGCAAAAATCTGTTTGTTAATAAAATATTTAAAAATTAAGTGTTTTAAAAGTGATCGCATTTTTGATAAACAAAGGTTGGGACTTAACTTGTAGTTTGGACACTGCCTCGCTGGTTTTGTTGGTTAAGCATTTTGGCATTTAAACATCTTCAGTAGTAGGTCAGGGATATAAGCAAGGAGAGTAATCTTTAGATTGAACATGGCACAAAGCCAAAACATGTATGTCAGAACAAACCAGCAAGGGTAGACTCATACATGATCAGAAATTACAAACATATAGGTGTTAAACATCAGAACCTCAAATATATTATTAGTGATCATCATTTTCACTGCTATTTTAGGTTAAGAATAATTACAGTTCAATAGGACTGTACCTCAGGGCAGAGGCATGCAAAAGAGATTATTAAAGCATCTAATATGAAACCTAGGAAGTTAAGTTAGGACTAGAATGTCGGACTGCAGACTCTGGAAACATATGTATAGACTCAGAGCGGAAGGCATTTTAACTTTTTATTTCTGATTTCAAATTTAATTTAATTTAAGCATTTTCATATACATGTACAGTTAACGTCCAACAATGGGGTGTGCAGACAAGAAATAAAACTACTTTCCTTTTTTTTCTCCAAATTTATCTTTTAATTATCAATTAAAATTTCATAGCTTATGATGTTATATGAACCCAGAATCATTAGCGAGGCACATTTCAGAGTCAGATGCCTTAATGACTTGGCCAGCACAAAGTCGACTAGATTTTTTATTACTTTTAATCCATGTTTGATTGTAACCTAATTATTAATGACAGTGAACATGAATTATTAATGATGAATGAGACTGGAACGCCTGGTGGAATATTAAGTACCTTGACGGTCTGAATTTTTAGTGAGGAGTGAATGAGGGGGAGACCTCTGATGGAATTTAAAATACCACGGTGTCACTCCTGCTGTTGTAATTGTACATGGTTAATTCATAGTGGATGAGTGTATTTACACTCACATTGGAGTGAATGTATTTATTAGCGCGAATGGAATATATGTTTAAAATAGATTAGTAGTGAAGGGGGGCTGCTTCATGTTAGCCATTAGAATAGGGGTGTGTGTAAGTGTGAATTGAGTAACTATGAAAGTTGTGTTCTAATTTGGGAAACTGATCAGTGTCTAAAGTGGTGGGTCATGAACAGTCTGTGTTCCAGATGGATAGAGTTTAGATATACCGTATATTGATATCCACCCAGGCATAAATATTTACATACAAGGAGAAGAAGAAGAAATTTTTGAATAGTTAAGAATAACAAATAAGTAGGGAACAAAGTGGGGGACAACAAATGGAGATATACATGGTCAGTTCTAATCATTCTGCTGTACTTATATGTATATTCAGTTGTATGTATACTCAGGGGAATTGGTTTACTGCTCCCTATTTACTTTTTTACTTATAGCACACTGGTGGGAATTAATTCATCAGAGTTTGATTGAGAGTATTTATAACATATATAGTATATATATTGGAGAATTTTGGAAAAGGGCGCCAGCCTGAAAGAGGGCGCCACAAAAAGATACAGAGTTTTCAAGGGGGAAAAACCTCTCGGATAAAAAAAGGATTTTTTTCTCTTTCTTCTCTTCTTGGGTCGACCACGTGAATACGTGCTTTTAGATTTCTGTCTTCTGATCTCTCCTAAATTAATATTTTATATATCTCAGCTGAGTGTGATTTGTGAATAAGGTCTTTATCATAAAGTTTTATTGTTTGTAAATTAATGTATATATATTTTCTATTATTTCTTTTTAATTAGAAGGATTAACCTTATTTTAATTTTTTTTTCTTTTTCTTGTTTCTTTTCCCTTTTCCCTTTTTTTTCTGAGGAGATCCACGTAGTTACCATATGTTGTATATGCCAAACCAATTAATCCTGCAGAGAAGTGTGGCGCCACAGTCTGTTAAAGTATATTAGGGTCTCTTGTGCCCATTTGCAAAATTTACATGTACTGTGTGGATTGATATCAATCTTTCTCATTGTATAACAAGCCGCAATACTTTTTTAACAATTCTGTTCGGATTCTAAGTTCTTCAAGTTGATTAATCGTGTATTTTCTTTCTTTTCCCCCTTAAAACGTCATGATATCACAAGAAACTCTTCATTCAACTCAATTGTATTCAAGCCCAGTACAACATAATTTATCTATATTAAGCCATAAAGCATGTAAAGAAGAGATGGCATTGGATCCTTCTTGCTATGGAATATAAGGCAGGACCAACTGAAAGGTTCATTCAGCTGGAGAGTGCCTGGAACTGCAGACTACCCAACATTTCAATAAAGCAGTTCCAGGCACGCTCCAGCTGGATGAACCTCATAAAGACATTGTCTGATTGGGAAGACACCATTCTTAGCTGAATATTTCTCAACCAGAAGAACGACCCAGCCAACAAACTTTAACTGAATATCAAGTCAACAGCGTAATCTACCGCTTGGAGTAATCTACCTCACCAATGCTAATTATTGTTCAACACAGCTTTTACCTATGTTCATGATGCCAGGGATAATTTTCAAATGATGTGCCAGAAAAGAGATCAATTTAAAAAAAAGAAAAGGCATGTACAAGTCGGATGCCTTAATAAATTTGTGTTAAAAACTTACACATTTTTTTGTGATGATCGATTTGGCAAAAATTTTGTGATATTGTGATAATTGACAATTGCCAGTATGTTCTTAGTGTTGACAAACCCAGTGTATTGTTGCGCAGCAACATGAACAGCCACCTTCGTCGTGTACCATGTTGGATAACTGTAAAAACATTTGAATTATTTTTTTGTAATTTATAGAGTAAATTTCTTACTCATTAGACAGTTTTGGTATGTAGTAGCTTGTATGAGTGTCGTCCATTATGCTCATAACGTCTATGACAAATGAATCATACGAAAAATGATGTGCAGTCCCATTGTGGGTGTGTTCAGCCCAAAGTAAAGTCCATCTGTTTAACAATACCTGAACATCCCTTACTTTCTAAAAATAATAGTCTCGTTTTAGCTTCAATCAAAGATTTTTTTTATTTTTAACAATACTAACATGTTCGTTTATGATTGAATTGGTGAAACCTAGGAGTAAGTCTATACATCTGTAAAAGTACATGGTACTGTCGATGAGATCAACCCATGAAGAAGTGTCATTAACATATAAAAGGATTTCTTGCAACAAGTCGATTATGGGCTCGCCTTCTCCTGGATAGAGTCCTTTCCTATCTTCAAGAAAATAAACCAATTCTGAACTCGTCTTTTCTAACGTTGTTTTCATATATCCTCTAGCTAATATTCGAAACTGTTATAACACATAGAAAACAATTACAAAATAAAACAAGCAAAATATGATTGAATCAGTACATTTGTCATGATGCCGTATAGTCTGTCAGATATGCAGTTTGAAAAATTTGGCTCCTGCCAAACCGCAAATCCTGGATCTGATATCAAGCACTGACGCTTTGCAATCCCATAATACCTGTAAAAAATGTAGTTAGATGAGTAATAAATCTAGTGTTTATGTTTAATACCTATGGGGGCATTCAGTTAATGCAGTACTTCCTGGAGTGGTTATGCTCCATTTAATACCATTATACAACTCCGATTTACACATCGCCATTGATGTGTGATTAATGACTTCAATTCTAACACTCTGCTCCTGTGTTGCCGCTAACGTATGAGCAAGGCACGTGTATGTTGTTGATTTCTAAAACATAAGTTTTACAAATAAAAAAATTTAAATACAAACAAGAGAAAAACGAGATAATACAACAAATATTTATGGATAATAAATAAGCCAAGAAATTAAGTACAATAAACTTTTGATGACATAAAAAAAGGGTAGACATGTTTTATTATGAAATGTTTAATTTATATTTTCAAATTAGTGTCTATTTTGGAAGGTGGATTTTTCCTTTTGAATGCAACATTCACTCTATGGCCGGCACTGGACCCAGAGGACACAGGTTAAGAGAACCCATTCAATGCTGGTACTTCATATGAGGGATTAAGGGGTGAGGAGGTTACAAAATCATCATCTTTTAACGCAATGTCACGAGTTCTCAAAATGGGAATGTATTGATAGGGCTTCAGCAGTAGAGATAGGATGCTTGGCGAGGAAATTTTGGAAGCAGGATCGAATCAGTTTTTTGACAAAAAGAATGTTGAGGTGAATGTGGATAGTGAGATTAGTGATGTAGTACGGAGCTTTGACAATTTGAGGATCTTTGATTAGAAAGATGGGATGTGCTGGATATCGTATGGCTTGGTAGAACCCCACAGTCCACATGTGCAGAGTGGTTTAAAGTTAGTTTTGACAATCAAAACGGTCGTAAATGTCTTCATAGTTGTAACTTAAGTATTGTGTAAAGATTCAGTCTTTGACAATCATAAGGCGTTCTTGGATGCGGGAAGTCACTTGGATATGATACCAGTAACAAGGCAAAATGCGGTAACATCCAGACTCAGCAGTTTAAATGGTATAAAGTATCAAAGGAATGCTTTGTTACTTACCAACCATAAATACCAAGACTGCTCCCTTGTGGGGTGTAACATCTGAGTATTAATTACTGCGTCTCACTCTGACACAGCAGTCCATTAAATAGGATACAAGGGTAAGGTTGTAAGGAATGTGTAGGGAGCTTTTAAGTGAATGAAGCATTTTTGGGTGTTAAAATGTAAACAGGTAAAATAAGAACAGACAAAAGGTCGTTGTGGCTAGTGAGGTTAAGGATGTAATAAGGAATTTTGACAATTTGAAGACATTTGATGGGAAAAATTATATTACAGATAGCATGACAGAACCCATTCGACTTCATAATTATGACCAAAGTTAGTTAAGATAGTTAAGTTAGTTTGTCATTACTTATCAGAAAACTAGATTATTTTTAAACAGTTAGATTTTGTTTGAGTAAGCAATGAGACTTATGAATCCGTACTTCAATGTTATGCACCCTCAGGATACTTCCCGTAGGCTTCAAGTCTTCCCAGACCTCTTTCCCAGGTGACAACGGGAAGAGTTCCTTGTTCTTTCTCCAGCTGTATCCAATGGGATCTTGATCCGACCACCTCCTCTCGTTGGTGGACACGCATTTCAAATCGATGCTTTCACCCTGGAACGGAATAAATGTTATAATGTTCTATAAGGAGAATGCGTCACTCATGCCGGTACCTTTTGCAGAGAGGCACTCATGGGCAGTATGTGCACCTGCGGAGCTTTGGCGACTTCTATGTAGACAGTTTTGCATTCTTGGAAACCCCAGTCTGCTATTTGGCAAGTGTATCTTCCTTCATCGAGGGCGTCAATCTTCTCGATTACCAGGATCGAGGTGTATTCACCTCGTCCATCTTTCGGCAACATTTTTGTCCATATCAACCTGACCAATATGAAATATTAAACATTTATTCTTAATTAATAAAAAACATTGTCCATAAATAACAAAGTATGTTTTGTGATGCTGCGATGTATTAGTTGTGTTGGTACAATTTATTGAAGGTTTACAATTATTTTTAAAGGTACCAAAGCTCATCGCCCAAATTTGTTACATTTTGTACGGTACTTTTTTAAAATATTTTATGAAATATCCTCTATTTACTTTTACAAAAAATTCTTATTGTTAAGAAATTTATCAGATTCGTGTAGATAACTCTTCATGACCTATGAGTGATGCGATTGTTTCGTTGTACTCGTAAACAAAGAAATAAAAGAATTATTCAACTTGTTTCGTCCATCTTTCGGCAGGAATTTGGTCAATATCGAAAACAAACCAATAAATGCATTATTCAATTTGTCTTGTGGAATAACGTGGTGTAAGTTGCATTCTGTATATAACAAATATTCCACGAAATGTCAAACCAAATAATATTTCGTAATAAATAATATTACTCATTACATTAAAATATACTGTATATTATTCTTATTAAATAAAATAATATTATCATGGTATCTCTATTTAAAACATGTTTAAAAACCGGTTAGACCAAATCTCACAACTTACGAGTATTGAGGAAGTGTAGGTTTTTTGCACCGTTTCGTAGTAATCGTAAACAATATTATTACTGTATAGTATTCAGAAGATGTATAAAAACCGGTTAGATCAAATCTCACGATTTTTGAATGTTACGAAAGTGTGGGCCTTCTGCGCCGTTTCGTTGTGCTCGTAAACAAATAATATTATTATTGTACATTGTTCAAAACGTGTAAAAACCGGTTAGACCAAATCTCACGACTTTTGAGTGTTGCGGAAGTGTAGGCCTTCTGCGCCATTTAGTTGTACTCGTAAACGAAGTAACAAATTAATTAATCAATTTTGTTTGAACATTCTAATATCTTGGATGGATGTTGCATTCTGTATATAACAAACAAATGTGACACGAAGTGTCAGACCAAAAAATGTTTTTCAAGTCACTCGTTTCTTTCAATTTGTGCAAATTTTCAAGGGTTTTTTTAAAAAACTTTTTGTTATTTTAAGCGTTTACTTCCCTGATAGAATTTAAATATTAATTAATTATTACACACTTAAATTAAAACATACTGTATTTTCTTATTTAATAAAATAATAATATTATTATTATATCACTATTTAAAACATATAAAAACGGATTAGACCAAATCTCACGACTTTTGAGTGTTGCGGAAGTGTAGATCTTCTGCGCCGTTTAGTTGTACTCGTAAGCAAATAATGTTATCATCACTTTTTATCTCAACTAAAAACCTTAATTAATTATAAGTTATCATCACTATTCAAAACATGTATAAAAACAGGTTAGACCAAATCTGACGACTTTTGACTTTTGTGAAAGTTTAATTGTACCCTCAAACGAATTAACAAATTAATTATTCAATTGGTTTTGTTTGAATATTTTAACATCTTGGATGGAAGTTGCATTCTGTATATAACAAACAAATGTGACACGAAGTGTCAGACTAAAAAATGTTTTTCAAGTCACTTGTTTCTTTCAATTTGTGCAAATTTTCAAGGGTTTTTTTAAAAAACTTTTTGTTATTTTAAGCGTTTACTTCCCTGATAGAATTTAAATATTAATTAATTATTACCCACTCTTAAATTAAAACATACTGTTTTCTAATTTAATAAAATAATATCATTATATCACTATTTAAAACTTTTATAAAAACCGATTAGACCAAATCTCACGACTTTGGAGTGTTGCGGAAGTGTAGATCTTCTGCGCCGTTTAGTTGTACTCGTAAGCAAATAATGTTATCATCACTATTCAAAACATGTATAAAAATCGGTTAGACCAAATCTGACGACTTTTGACTTTTGTGGAAGTGTAGGCCTTCTGCGCCGTTTAATTGTACTCGCAAACGAAGCAACAAATTAATTATTCAATTGGTTTTGTTTGAATATTCTAATATCTTGGTTGGATGTTCCATCCTGTATATAACAAACAAATGTAACACGAAGTGTCAGACCAAAAATTTTTCTCTAAGTCACTCTTTTATTTTAAGCGTTTACTTTCCTGATAGAATTTCAATATTAAGTAATTATTACACATTCTTAAATTAAAACATATTGTATTTTCTTATTTAATAAATTAATATTATCATTATATCACTATTTAAAACTTAGATAAAAACCGGTTAGACCAAATCTCACGACTTATGAGTGATGCGGAAGTGTAGGTCTTCGGCGCCGTCTCAGCCCATTTTTATTTCTTTTGTTATGCGCGATTGTTTGGCATAATTTACATTTGTATACAGTTACAATTTTACAGTTGGTTAATTAAATTTATTACAATTATTTTACGGTAGCAAATATTGCCTCTTCCTTAACGGATTCCTATTTACCTTACTTAACATTTTTAGAAATTAAAATTTGTTTTATTAATTATTGTTTTATTATTATTTTATTAATCCTTTGTAATTTTATATTTGTTTTACAAATATTTCATTTATTAGGTTATAAATGGAAATTCTACTTTCAATACTGTTTGAATTGCAATTCAAAGTATTCAGAAATTGCATGTAATTTGCAAACTAATTTCAGCCCGGCGATCTTCCAGGGATTGAAAATGATACTAACAATCATTAAAAAGTCACAACATCTCCCACAACTATTAAGTATCACGGATCCAATCTTACCATGTTACAAGATAAACAAAAATATCCAATATCATTTTTAAAACATAAATGCATGGAAATTCATGAATAATTTATAAAGCATGCGATATAAAAATTGAAGCTGTTAACATATGAAATATAAAAGATTTCTCACCCTGACGATCTCGTCACGTCAATTCGGTCACCGTCCTTGTACCAGTTGAAAGTCATGTAAGACGACCCTTGAGCAATACAGGACAACATCAATTCATCACCTTCTCGGATTATCCCTTTCACAGTGGACATTATAGACTGAAATAATAAATACAAATTAAATATAAAATAAAAATAAGCATTATTTTAGTAGATAATTATAATGTAATGAAAGATTAAATTTTTCTGATTCAGGAAGAGATTTCATTTAAAAAATAATATTTACTTGTTGGTTATATTTTTCTTCGTGCGTTTTTAAATTAAGGGCTTACAAGTGACAATGACGAGGATAGGCCGAACTGGATGTTCAAAGAGGCTAAGGTACTTGTTTGTCACCTCACAATCCTCAAGTATTCATCTCACAGTAAAATCATGCTTGTTTGAAAAAATGAAAAGCGCCAGACCAACCAAAACCAGCAAGATATTGCAAAATGATCAGAAACGACCAAACTAGTTTCATAACCCGGAGATCTCAATAAGCCACCTTGCAATTATGTCATCCATCTACACCGTCATCTGTCACGATAGACAGAAAGCGAAACGTCATTCATTTCACCATTTTCTACCAAGATGGAGGAGAAAAATCTCATGATCAGTACAGCAAAGATATACAACACAAAATGATCGGGTAAGGCGAAACTACAGTTTCATCATCATGCAACTAGAAGACATCTATTAGAGAAACCGAAACGTATCAAACAGATCAAAACAGAAGGCTAGGATAGCCAAAAATATAGAATGGAAACAACTAAACTACGTGTTCATCATACCGCAAACCTCAATAAGTCATAGTAAATTGTCAACCAAATTTTCCTAATGTATAAATGCATCTGACCTAAAAATGAATCCGTGATTCACCTGATAAACCGAAACAGCAAGGACTATTTTTTTTTGTGGGGAGAGTCCTATGAGTTGGAGGTGGCACCGCCTGGGCTAGGCAACCTGGAATCCGAATAGTGTGCCCATTAATTAGTTCTATTTTTGCGGATTCAGCGTTCTTGACTGAAAGTGAAAATAATATTTCTTGAGTATCACAGCGCGACATCCGTTTAATTAACGGAAAAGTGTCAAGTTAACATGACATTTCGTTGTCGAATGATGAGCAAATCCCAAACATTATAAAAAATAATGTTAATTGTAACAAATGTATTTGGTTAGACATTTAAGTACAATATACAATACAAACTAAATTAAATTTTATGTTTACAAAGCTTGTTTAAATAACATATAGCTCAAAAGTTAGAATTTAGAATGACGTACTGCCTATTTTTTGTACTCTTTGTTATTTTTAATAACGAGTAACTGTTGTTCGAATTTGGCCGGCTGTTATTAAAGTTCAGACAGTCGTGATGAACTTTTTGTTAGTCAGAAAGCCATGTTTTGACGTTTCATCATAGACAGGAGCCTTTGTTCGAAGCGTGATCGGTCGTCAAAGCAGACCAACTTATAACAAGTTTCTCAGTTAAGAAACGGATCGTTTTCATTCAATAAAACCGGTGAAGCTGTAAGTTCGTTACGACGAATCCTTTGATTGCGACCGTGAACTTTTTAATTTATCTAATGCCATGGTCAGCTTCCGACGTTCTGATTGCTGGAAGTTTCTAAACGAAAACACGTTAAGCTTTAATCGGTATTACTAGGACCGTTCCCCAGCCGGGAACTTTTATCTCAGTAAGGTCGACAGTTGCCCTTCTTCTTTATATGAATAATAACAGATAATAAATTTGAAAGTTAGTCGTCACGAGTATTTTGATCGGGCTATCTTAGCTGGGTTAGTCTGTCAGATCCGTTTCAGCTTATAACCTACTCTCTTCTCATTCTTTAGACTATGAGACAATTCTTAACCCGAATCTTACGTCCTCAAATCTATAACATTTTGGTGAATAGCCGCAATTGACAATAAATACGAGCTGTGTTTGGACAGTTTTACTCTTTTGTAGTTCATCTACCATTATGATTGTATGTTTCCTTGTGTCATGTGACATCTAGAAATTATGGCTATTGAACAGGGAGGTGATGTAGGAGGGATAGAGAGGGAGGAAAAGAAAACGAAAGATAAAAGAACTGAAAAAGAGAGAGAGAGAGAGAGAGACAGAAAAAGAGAGAGAGAGAGAGAGAGAGAGAGAGAGAGAGACAGAGAAAGAGAGAGAGACAGAGAGAGACAGACGGAGAAAGGGTGGGAGAAGAAGGGAGGGAGAACGAAAAAGAGAGAAAGACATAAAAAATAAAAAAGTGTTAAACCGGAAAGAGATGAAAAGAAAGGAGAGAGAATATATAATAAAAAAATATAACGACAAAACGAAAGATATCGCGAAAGAAAGATAAAAAGGGGAGAAAGAGGAAAATAATGGCAACGAGAAAAATAGAAAAAGAGAAAGAGAGGGGAGAGAGAGAGAGAGAGAGAGAGAGAGAGTAAGGGATAAAAGCTGAGCACACAAATGATAGAAATAGGGAAGAGAGATAGAGATAGATAGATAGAAAGATAGATGAATAGATAGATAGGTAGATAGATAAGAAGGTAGATAGATAGATAGATAGATACAAAGAAAGAAAGATAGATAGATAGAGAGGGAGAGAAATAAAGAGAGCGTGAAAGAGAGAAATATCAACAAAAAAAAAGAAAAGAAACTGAAAGACTGCGTTTGGGAGAAAATGTGAAAAGGAAAAAGACAGAAATAAATAAAAAGAGAGACTGTGATATAAAAAGATTTATTGATTAAACGTTTTATTTAACTATGCAAGGTTAGGTTTCGTGGACTTTACTTCAATAGACAGAGTGATAAAGAGAGTTAAAAAGACTAAGAAAAAGAGATAGAGATAAAGGAAGTTAGAGAAAACGTGAGAGAAAGAGAGAAACAAAGAATATGATTGAGAAATAAAGAATGAGAAAAGTGAAATAAATAGAAATAGAAAAAGGATGAGAGAGAGAGAGAGAGAAAGAGAGAGAGAGAGAGAGAGAGAGAGAGAGAGAGAGAGAGAGAGAGAGAGAGAGAGAGAGAGAGAGAGAGAAGAGAAGTGCAGATTGAAGGTTTTTGTTCGATAAGAGGCCTGGGCCATTCAGCAATCCTACTATTGTAATTAATTTTATATAAAGGAAAACCTATGAAAATAACTGATTAGAGTTTAACTTAGTCTCGATGCGCAATTATGAATAATTAAATATTTTATGTGACGTTGATAAAACGTAGCCTGGACGACAGAACAACTAGGAGGTGAAAGTTCATTAAGCGTGGCTTTGACAGCACTGAAAACGGCCCGTTGCAACCGCAATAACCTGGCCTGGTTAAAGCTCAGTAACCGAATCGGTGGCAGTAGAATAACCGAACCTGTGGGCGCATTAGCAAATTCAATGCAGTGCAATGAGCGAATCTGAGATTGAACGAACCGAGGATGTGGTGCCGCATTACCTTTGTTACTGAGCTTGAGGTTCCTCGGCAACCTATTACCTTAAGAGTAAATTATGTGTCTTTGTTTTGCAATTCAATTGCCGTTAAATTAAAAATGTTTTTTAAGGAAAGGGAAAATATTATTGCAAGTTTGGATCGTATGTTACGTTCCGTTCTGTTAAGACTTAATGTTTCATGTCAGGTAGAAATATGTTTCGATTTTGTACCATTTATGTGTTTGTGAAAAGGATTTTGATACAACTATTTGTAACCCTGATGAATTCATCTTCACCACATCTTTTGATCAATCGTTGGATTTTGTTTCGATGGTTTGGATTTTAGATGCAGCCATGAGGGATGGATGTGAGGAATGTACATCCGCCATCAGAAAATGTATCAAGAAATTTCGAGGAAAGGTTGCATTTTATTCCAAAATTAGGATAGATACAACAGCGTTTTTCAGTTTTGACAAAAAAGAAAGAAGAAGGGCAACGATGTCTGACTTGATAATAATGATTTACGTTGAGTACAACGTAATGTTACAATATTTAATTAGTGTTCCATAACACAACTCGTCTGACCGACCAGAACAGCTAGGCCAAGCAATACGTGACCTGGAAACAACCACCATCTTTATAGGGTCTGCGGGATGATAACTCGTTTGTTCGTTCATTCCATCAACTAATTGCAATCTTTAGTACTGTGTCGATGTATCGGTGACTCACCGTACCTTGACCTAAAGCCTTGATTGCCCTGGCAAGCATTCTAAATCAGTAGACGGTTTGGCGAATTTCTGTAGAGTGATTTGCTACAATTAACCATCGGGTGTGAGATCAGTTACACTTCGCGGACAGCAGCATGCGAGTCTTATATGCGAGAATTACTGAACTACGGGCGCAAGCATGTTCCAAGTCTACTGCTTGCAATTGAAGTCAGACTCGTAGTGGTTCGTGGTGAGGCTCCTTGAGAGTAGCCCACGGCGTACACAGTGCCTCCTGGACGGTGGTTAGCATTCCATTTAAATAAAAACCGGTGCCGGCCCGTCTGTCGGAAGTGCCTACGCTAGGGGTGCGCCTCCACTCGGGGTTTCGATAGAGCTGCCTTTTTTATCGAGCGGGAGTAGCTTCGGCTGCGACGCTGGTCGGGCGGTCTGTCGACCCAACCCTGCAGAAGGGACAAGCTGGGAAGAGCCTTTTTCAAGGCTCTACGTGAAAATCTACGGTATTGCACACCCCACCGTAGACGGAAGCGTGTCGCCTCCCTTCTTGAAAAACGATCCCTTGCTTGCACGGGGGACCGATATGGCCCTAGGGCTAGGCGCAGTCTTAAAAGATCCTCATGTCCTTCTCAGGACCTTGAGCAAGATTGGGAAAGAATGACCTAAAGGCGGCTCCAGATATGCGGGTATTCGCCGAATGCCGATTGCCGTCGAATATTCCGGAAATGCGGCCAATCCCGATTTGCTCGTCTTTGCATCGCCAAAAAGCATGCCTACGTATACACACATGCCGGTTTTGTATAACCTTCTAGTTGTTGCGGAAAGAGGTAATACTTATTTTCCAAATGCTGTGGGAGTCCTGAACTTACTACAGATCGTTATAGACATCAGTGAAACTGTCATTGCTGCAGCTGCGGTTATTTTTTGTGCAGTGGCAACAAATTAATTGAAAAAATACATTTAATTACATTGTTTATAAACTTTATTTATAAAACAATTTATGATTTATAAGAGAAGCTTTCCACACACTGTCACGATAGCTCAAGTGGTGGAGTAGCGGCTTGTTTAGCCGAAGGTCGTGGGTTCGAATCCCGCTCGTGACACTGACTTTTTTATCTCAACCAATACCTTTCATAAATATTAATTAATTGAAAAATATTAATTGATCAATCGGACCACGAACTGTAATGGATTGAATAAGTAAACTGAAGTATATCTTTACGAAAGTTCTCCGTGGCCATTTCATTTGTCGCCGAGAATCAAATAGATTACAAGGCATTTGAAAAAATTGCAAAAAGGAGGGAAAATTCGAGAGGTGAGGTTGAGATGGGAGGTTAGTGTCCGAGCGGATTGAGGTCACGATAGCTCAAGTGGTAAAGCAGCGGCGTATTTATCCGAAGGTCGTGGGTTCAAATCCCGCTCGTGACACTGACTTTTTCATCTCAACCAATACCTTTCATAAATATTAATTAATTGAAAGTTGACAGTGGTTAAAGGTATGTACAGTTATAGTTCATTCCCGAATGTGTGGATTGGCTTCAGTGCGTTTACTTCACGAATATTCGTGAATAGCCGTGCGTCCTGTCTGGATCCGGCGAAAATTTGCGCGGCATCCGGCGAATACCGCATGTCTGGAGCCGCCTTAAAATTGTAAACGTACGGTTGAATTCATAAAAACGCATAGCTGTTATAATAGTCTACAGGATATGCTGCGATAGCAATGGTATCAAAACATATTCATTTCAATTTGTGCTTTGTTTACTTATACGTTCAAATCTTTCTTTGGTGCTAATCCGCCGGGAAACGATCAACGTACAGCTTTTAGCGTTAAGTACCTTTTAGCGTGTTACTAGAGAGACAAATTGAAGACCCAGAGACAAATTGCTCATGTTTCCGACGTCGAGTTAACCCTAAGTTGATATTTTAAAGTAAATCCGACCCATGGATTTTGACAATGCGATTATTAATTTAATTATGGACAGCCTGATCAAACAAAACGCCTGATTGCAATTAAATCAAGCTGAAATAATTGACTTGTTTGAATGAAATTAATCGTAATACAAACATTGGTAATGTAATTATTGACATTGTCTAGTTCTACATCTGATAATAATGCAATTCTATGTGGACTATCGTTTAAGATTTGCTCTCAATACCAACCACCAATATATATATTTCATAATTAATATATTATTTGAAAGTTAGATATTAATTATTGTATTTAGTCGCTCCCTGTCTGGAAAGAAAAGATGGAAAATGAAAGCCATATATTCTTGGTCTATAGCATAAACACTCCTGGCTTTCATAAGAAAAAAGTGTGAAATTTTTAGCGAGGCCGGTTCCGTAGATTTTGGGTCTAAATTGAACACGCATAAGATCATTGACTGTTATGTATATATGCCCATAAGTGGCATAATTTTTACATTTTGGAAGGATTAGTGCAAATGCTTTGATATGTTTGAAATATCGACGTCATTCTTTCGTACTTTAATATTATAGATACATCGCTTGGCAGGGACCAAGCTAAATACATAAAGAGAAACATATAGAAGACTACTGCATATAGAATTTCAATATATGATAAAAGTCAAATCTCCGAAATGGAAAAGAGCAGATCTTTATTTTCATTTTATTTTGAAAGAAGACGGCGAATAATTATTCTAACGCTTGGGTACAAAAAATACAAAATATATAAATAGAAATTTAAATGTACGGGCATAAAAATAAATGAAATGTATTAAATGAAATAAAAGGGGGAAGAATTACAATAACAGAAATTAAACGTACAGGAACAACAGAAAATAACCCATCCTCAATGTTAAATTGGATGGACAGGAGGTAACAAAAAAAGACGGGACTTAAAAGTTGGAAAGGGTTGAGTGACGAATGAAATGAGGGAGGGGATACCAGAGGTTGTAGGTTGACCTAGAAAATAAATATTAATCCATATTTGCATTTAGAAATTATAATTGACCTTATAAATTAAATTAATTAATTTAATCATCATTTTTTATCTAAGGTATTGGTTAAGATGAAAATGATAGCGCCACGAAGGGTAAAAATAGTAAAAAAGTTTAGTTATTTTAAATTATTTTCTACTAAGCATAGCTTTTGTAATTCCATATTTGTGTAACTTTTATGAAATTAACAAAGTCTACTTATTTCATTTTATTTATTCTTTTGATTTTTTAAGGGATGAATTTCAATATCCTAACAGTGGGTTCAAAGATCTTTATTTCGGCATTTTTTTCATATTTAAATATTGAGCTTATAAACGTAAAAATTGACCACTGGTCGAATTGAAATGATCAGTGTTATTTTTTAATACTTTTCACGCATTGTTGTCTATTTTTGAGACATGCGAATTATCATTCTTTGAAAATATAGATGAGATTTTTTTAACCTTCAAAAGCATGGATACCATTCATTTGATAATTTGTAATAGTATCGAAACCTCTACTACCGACTGGCATGAAAGTTGCTTAAGGTTAAAAAATAAATTGACGATTTCTTTAAATTTCTGTAGAACTAATCTTTGTGTAAGGTATTGGGCGAAATGAAAAAGCTAGTGTCACGAGCGGGATTCGAACCCACGACCTTCGGCTAAATACGCCGCTGCAGTTGAGCTGTCCTGACACTAGCTTTTTCATTTCAACCACTATTTTACATAAAGATTAATTAATTGAAAGATGTTATTTGGTCAATCGGACCACGAAATATAATGGATTTCTGTATAAACTTCATTTTCATAACAAACAATAAAGTTTACTTTTTATAAGATGATAGAATTTCGATTTATAATGTCAATGTACATAGCATATTTGGTTAAGATCTTTTTAAACTGGCATGATTACACGACATTTGAAAAATTGCAAAAATGAGGTAAAATTCGAGAGGTAGGTTGAGATGAAAAGTTGGTGTTCGAATGGATGGAAGTGACGATACCTCAAGTGGTACAGCAGCTTCGTATTAATGCTAAGATCGTGGGTTCAAATCCCGCTCGTGACACTAGCTTTTTCATTTCAGCCAAAATATAATGGATTTATGTATAAACTTCATTTTCATAACAAACAATAAAGTATAAATTTTATAAGAATGTGTCAATAATAGATTTGGTTAAGATCTTTTTAAACTGGCTTAATTATTCAAAAAAGCGCTTACCTTTAAATGTAGAGCAGGCTCTTGTCGAAAGCTGTTTTCTTTTTGAAGTAGATTTATCTCGCCGAGCCTCCCTTTCGCGAGCAGCTTGACTATGAGTTCTCTCACCCTGTTCTTATCGTGGCTGCTACCGAAAAAGTGAAAAACGACGTCGTCCTTTTCACTGCAAGAGAAAAACGGTTAGAAAAAACTA
Source organism: Cimex lectularius (assembly GCF_000648675.2). Lineage (NCBI taxonomy): Eukaryota > Metazoa > Arthropoda > Insecta > Hemiptera > Cimicidae > Cimex > Cimex lectularius. The sequence goes on from NW_019392649.1 coordinate 2,826,342, forward strand.
AAACACCTTGGGAGATTAGTGTGTCACCTAAGAATAATGTTAAGGTATAGAATAAATTCAACATTTCAAGCCTGAAAAGGCTTTTAATGTTATGTTTTTGTTTAGTGATTTATTAGTTTTTAAAATATTCGGATTTCTCAATTGGGAATTATTTTTATATCACCTTTTTTTCCTGCAAAACACCTTAAATAAAAGTAGATCGTTTGAGCAAAGAGAGTTGGTTTTAAGAAAATTTAAACAAATTAGAAAAAAATTTCTGATTTTTATACAAAGTTGGTTATTTGTACAGAAAAAAAGGCTTAATAATCAATTAAGTAACCTCTATGCAGATTAGATTATTATTTATTTGTACAGAAAAAAAGACCCTACTTAGAATAATGTGCCAAGTATCTGCCTTCAGGATAAAAAAGACTTTTCATTTCCTATAAAAGGACATTTCTTATCTTCCCTTACGATTATTACTTCAATAAAGTTTCAAGCTATTAATAATGAAAGTCGATATGGTATAATAAATTATATAACTCTTTTGATCCCTCTGAAAAGCCCTAAGATTAAAAGATTAACTCCCCTCTGGTCTTTATCCAAGAAGCTTAAATATCAATTTTAATACAGTTTAATACAAACAAATCTCGCTTTTACAATAACTTCATTTTTACGATTAACATTTTACTATAACTATGTACTTCTAAAGTGTAAAAATTCTATATTACTTCTGAGTCAATTACTCAATAATAGATATTGGTCAGATAAATTTAACTAGTTTTTTCATAATCCTGTTACACGTTAAATATAATTATCTAAAAATAAATTGACAATCACTTAAAAAAAAATAGTAATCAGTCCATGTTTTTCAGATGTTTCATAAGGGATCGGCTTGCTAGTGTATCTCACGGTGTTATTAAAAACTAGTCAATCTTTGAAAAATTGAAGCAGTAATTTTTAGCTTAAGTTGTAGGTTAAAAGATTTAGATAGGCACTGCAAAATTATTCAACGTTGGTTTTAAATTTAAAATGAATTTTAAACGAATTTACACGAAATATAAACATGTAATACAATGTAATACATTCTTACGCGATTAAAGAAGTTGTAAGTAATATCAATAATTAAGCATTGGATTACTAACAACCCATTAGTATTAATTAAGATATCTTTTTGAGGCGAAAAATAAAGTGGCAATTGTTACTGAGATTCCTTGCCACCCGATTTTTGAAATTTTCTACTTTACAGCTTTCATGGGATATTTTTCGGGTGTAACACTTTTCCTTGTTCAGGCAACATTATTATGAATGTGCTATTTGACTTGATCAAGTTAAGTTATTACAATAGTTTACACTGAAGGTCATTAAAAATATGCGGATGATTTGCTCTTGGCGGTTATAGGTTCTACTTTGTCTGAATGTATTTATTAGGGCGAATGAGGGAGGAACCTGTGTGAAATATTTAGAACCGTGAACTTTACTTTTTGAAAACTTGTGGGAGAGTTAAATGATGATTCGAAAGACCCACAGCTATTCCTCTCAAGGCAGGTTTATTAGGTCTCTGTATATTTAAAAAAGCTAGCCGGAAAAGCTGTGAAGCTCTTATCGTAGTCCGGGTGCAATAAATTAATGCAATTAAAGCATTAATACAATTTTTAAATGATTTTGGCCATTTTTCATATAATTGAATGAGCCTGACAAACTTGTGTAAAATGTAGTTCAGTTTTAATTTTTTTAAGAAATAAAAAATGTATTTTTTATGTATTTTTTTCTCAATATTTGAAAGGAGAGTTCATTTAAAAAAAATCCTATATGTTTGAGTACGTCAATCTAGACATATACAGTCCGATTTCAATGAAAACATTTTATCAGTGAGATTGGTTACAAATAAATTTAAGTTTAACTAGGGTTATTATAAAGAGACAGTTTCTTAATACTTAATTGTGAATATTTTAGTTTTATTATAAATGCAACATATCAAGTGGTAGAAATTTGATTGCTCACGTTATGTTTAATATTTTTAGGTCTTCCATTTTACTCAAGGATCCTGATCGAAAGAACTTCATTATCTGAAACAAACAATATATGTTTAGTTGTGTTTTTATTGAGAAAACAATATCTGTACATAAATTAATCGAATGCTGGTTTGACAGATTTTTTAAAAATAAATAATTTATTTCTTGTCTATGCGTATCAAAATATTTACACATGCCATTCGGAGGAGATGGGTTAAGAGAAATCAGACAACGTTGGTACCCAATATGAAGGATTAAAGAGCGAGAAGGTCTAAAAGCCATCGTCGGTTAAAGAGAGTTGGTGGGTTCTCGGGATGGAAAGGTGTATAGATTATGCACGAAAGCATGGTTTGGAACTTTTGGAAGCAGGATCGCATCTGTTCGTTAACAAAAGAAATGGTCAATTTGTTGTGATTATTGACATTAACTCCTAATATGGAGTTTGACAAGCACGAATCTTTTTTTTTAAATATTTGATTGAGCCGGATATTGCCATTCCAATTCCACTCCGTACATCTAAAGTGGTCACAATAAGTGTTATGTATGTTTATTTAAATTTTGACGGTCAAAAGAGATTTTGGTCTTATGAGTCCATGTCTTCCGTTAGGTAATTATCTCTGTTGCCTGGCGATTCCGTGTCAGTCTGTTGTCTAGGAGTATATATAAAAAAGTTATAGTTCATTACACCTTCAAGTAGGTTACATGAGCAAGGTATTATATACAAAATTAAAAAATAAAACTGAAGTAAATACTCATTGCTATTTTCTGCTCCAATGATACTAAAATATTGTTGTATAATTGATATTTTTGTCATTATCATTTTCACCTTGGAGATCACGTGGCCATTGTCTCTTTAGTCGGTGAGAAGGGTTAGAGGGGATTCGTCTAGATGCAAGATTTCTGATGTGCTTTTCTGATTTACGGTAGTTGAAAAGGTTTTGTGAAATGCGGCCAAGACTATTTTTCAATTCAAATATTCATTGGGCATATATTTCACCATTCAGATTTGTCCTTCACTTGTAGCACCTATAGTATCATAATAAACTCAAGGTCTGCTTGGGAGTTTGAGGTTAGTGGATAGTGGAACGAATTCACCCGCGTAGGTTATGATGGTGCTGGGATTTAGAGGAGAGCCAACAGTATAAATGGAACCCAGTATGGGACTAAGAATGCTCCTTTGTGGGACGCTCGAGTGTTTTGGACTGATAACTGGGCAGCCACAGCTGAGCTCACTCTGAAGCAGTTGATCCCAGAATCAATAGAATCCCAGGAAAACGTGATTAGGTGGTGGGAAGCGTTTAAATTTGTGGTGTACGCCTGGGTGTCCACTTATCACAACCCTATGAAAGCCACAACTAGTAACGCATCCAGTTCTTTTTCTTTTACTCCCTAAAAGATCTATGTTTTTTATTTAAAATTCGGTGCGAGTTACGAAATTTGATTTCGGCTACGTGGTTTCTAAGAAATTCTGCTATTTGCTCTTTCTGCAATTCAGGTGCGACCGAATATATTAATCACTTTTTAGTAAAGTGTTCAATATTGGGAGAAATTCTTTCTCTCCTTCTGGGCTGTTTCTTCTAGCCAAATATCTTTTTAATTACTTAATTGAAGGGCACAAACAACGCAAGAGAATTCATCCAACATGTTCGACACCACAAGAATCATAGATAGGTACTTTTTTTACATTTATTTATTATCTGTACAAAATAAAAATATATTGAACCAAGAATAGTTAATTATATATAAATATGACAGATTTATCTGACCAGGAGGCAACGGGGGGAGATATCAGTCAGTGCTTGTATTTAGTTTTATTTCGGGGATAGTAGGTCACGAAGCCATCGTCGTTTTAGAGGGCGTGGAGGATTATAAGAGTGAAGGGAGAGTTTAGAGTGAAAATTGAGGAAGCGTGTTCAGATACTACAAGAATGGGATTTTAAGGCCCTTATGGGTCATTCTTCTGGTGACGTAGAAGGGAGGATACGTTGGAGAATATTGGACTAACAGGATTGGATTCCTTGGATGGAGGAGGATTTTGGCATGCCCCACAGTTAGATTAAGTTCAAGTCGGCTTGATGATTGGTTTTTAGGAGGTTCATTATATACGCTTCGTAAATCCATTATATTTAGTGGTCTATTGACCAAATTACTTCTTTCAATTAATTAATCTGTTTATGTAAGGTTTTGGTTGAAATGAAGAAGTTAGTGCCACGAGCGGTATTCGAACCCACGACCTTTTGCTCAACACGCCTCTGCTCTACCACTTGAGCTATCGTGATTCGATCCGCTCGGACCCCAACCCCTCATCATGATTGGCTATTCTCTAACTCAAGGAAGGGATAGGTATCCTGACGGGCCATTGCCCACTGAGAAGACACCTCTTCGTAATGGGTATTCTACCAGACCCGTTTTGCTGTCTTTGTGAAATAAAAGAAGAATGTGAAATAAAAGAAGAAACGGCAAGGCACTACCTCGCAGAGTGTGATAGATATGCTAGGTCTACATTTGAACTCTTTGAAGGAGAGGACATCACCAAATCACTCCCCGAGATTAAATGGTCCAAAATCTTGGGGTTTGTGAACAGATCGAAGATGTTTTTGCACGACACGTGAACCGGCCAAGTTCCGGACCTTTTAGGGATTGGGTACGAGTCTACCCAGGCATTTAACCCCTCGGGTCTTGGTCGCCCACCCTGCCTATATATATATATTTATATATAACCCCTCATCACAGCCTACAACCTTTTAAATTTTCCATCCTTTTTGCCATGTTTGAAATGCATGCTTTGTGTTGGCTTTGGTCCCAGTAAGTGTTTGAGTAATCCAAAAATTATGTTAACTTCTTGTATTTTTAACCTTAACTAGTAAAGCAATTCAATTGTTATGTTCAATTTTAGATACCTTGCTATTTTTTTAATCCAAATTTACGGTTTACGTGTTAAGGGATTTTATTTCCTTCAATGATCGTCATTTTAGTAATTGTTTTCTGTATATTAAGATTAGTAGGTTATTTCTTATGACCTGTACATTTTCCAATTTTTTCAAAACGTGAGTTGTTAATTTTCATATTAATTTTTTAATTTATTTCATAATTTTTATTATTTTTTTTAGAAATAGCCAAATTTTAGCTTTTTTTTCTGAAACAACCTCCGACAGACGGATTTTGTCCAAGTCTATGTACCTAATTTTTTTTGGTGTCGTTGTATTTGTAAATTATTGTAAATAAATGTGTGGTGATTAGTGACCGTTAATCGATAATTATTCAGAAATCATGAGATGCGGTCTGGTGTGATGTTAACTACAAACATTAAATGTAAACAATGTTTGTAAATCCCAGGCCCTGAAGATGATCTCAATAAATATTGAAACGTTGGCACGATAAAGAAAGTGTTTTTCTGAAACCTACATCACACCAGACCGCATCTCACGATTTCTGAATAATTGTAAATAAAAGTGTCTTTTATCCATAAAGAAAAAAAATCGTTTTAACATGAAAAAGGTGAAAAATACAACTTTTCAAGATAAATTGTGATTGTGCTAGAATTTTTCCTCTTGCTGCACAATTTGCTCCATAAAAACGTTACATGCCCATTCCTTTTGCAGTCTGAAGTTCAAAAACGTCGCTTTAATTGGGAAGGTAATTTTTTAACACCTAATATACATAAAAGTCGAGTGTTCTCAAACAGCATAAGGTATGGCGAGTTGAAGTTAATCAAGGCAACATACACCAGGGCACATGATTTGCAACAGTCTAAAAATTATATGAAGCACTTCTAAAGCTCGAAATCTTGTGAGAGGAGTTACATTTTGTGCAGAAGAAAATGATAAAAAATTAAAAATGCATTATTTACTCCGAAAAACCGTCTCTACTTCTTTAACTCTTACGGTATATTTTCAGTGTAAAGATTTTTTTAAATTTCTTGTATGTTAATTTTGTTATGATATGTTGTCGTTTTAAGGTTTATTGTTTCAAAGAGAAAAGTTATTGACGGATATTGTCCCATTGGTCTAGCCTTATGAAAAAAGGGAAATCAAAAAGGATTGTAATAGCGCGTTTTTTTTACCATATTTTGCTTAGTTTTTGTACGTGTTTACTTACGTTATTCAATGTTTTCCACTCATTTCAAAACATTTTATAACATTTGATAACTTGATGTAAAAAATGAACTTATAATTCATATATTCAGGCAACGGCCTAAAAATATCCATATTCGCCTTTTTCTATAACCGAGATGGGAAAAATATTCGTTTGATATAATTTTTCAAGTCGTCTGCCTGTAGTTTAAACGGATGTCCTTTTGTACAAAATCAAGGCAAATTTACGCGTTTTCAGCTGTTTTTTTTTTACAAGCGCGATCCTTCTCCCATTCATCACCGTGCTCGGAGGTTATCTTGACCATAAACAATGGGTATCCCAGGCATGAAACCCTTTCTTCGCTGCCGCCATCTGGCTTGCTGTTCTCTTTAGTTTGAAATATTTCAAAACGGACGGCTTTGTTTAAACAAGTCTCGCATAAAAATGTTAATTTTACAATTAATTGTTTAGCTCGATTGTTTTTCCAAACCTTGATAAAGATCGACAGATAATGGGGTTGGTATGAGCTAAGGAAAAATCATGATGAATAATTCAAAACAAGTGATTAGTTATACGGCAATGATGCTGAATATCCGTAATGGAAAGCGCTATCAATTGATCGAATCAAAATTCGAGATACTTAATCACTCATAAGAGGATTTTCTGGTTATTTTTCTAACTTAAGGAGAAATAGGTTGAAATCAGCAGGATTCTGCATTTAGGTCGGTTTGGCTATTACCACCGCCACCAAACTGTATGGAAATGACCCAGCCGGAGAAGATAATTCTCTTTTGAATAGAAGCCCGGAGGACGGAGGACAATTGAACCGCGAGTGTTGATTACAACCAATTTGGAACTGAATAAATTGAACCGCAGCTAGTCCGAAACCCTTTTCACTTCGAGGAAATGGTAATTTTTTTTACATAAAAGCTGTTTAGGAACAAAGGGCAGTTCTTCATTATAATATATACAAATTGTAAAGTTTATTCATTTTTTTATTTACATAAAATAATAAATATTTCCATAATTGCCAAAGCTTTCAATTTGACCCATAAAACGCCAACCTTTCATATCCATTCAAGTATAAATTTATTTTTGTTCACACTTAAATTTGAAAATGCTTTTGTCTATCCTTTGATGTTCATTGGTGTTTGAGTGATATAAGCATGGTGAGGATAGAAGTATGTTGCGACCATTTGGTCAGCCGGTCCTTGGTTTTTGGCATGTCAGGCGCGTTTGATAAATTATGCAGTTATGCAGAGTTATAAGCAGGGCGAGGATAAATATATGTTGAAAACATTTTGGTCCGCCAGGCGCGTTTCATCAAATTATGTAGTTAGGCAGGGTTATAAGCAGGGCGAGGCCAGGTACCTGTTGCAAACATTCGGGTCATCCAATAGCCGCTGTTTTTGTCTGCACGGCGAGTTTCACCAAATTAAATAATTAGACAAAGTTAAAAGCAGAACGAGTTTAGCTGTTGCAGACAGTTTGGTCAGCGTATCCTTGCTGTTTTGGCCTGTTTGTCCGTTTGACCGAATTATTAGTTCGCCAGGGTTATATAAAGGGAAGGCTGAAGATTGGGAATGTATTTTGCATTTGACAGGACAAAAATGCTTAGAAATGCAGAACACACTGAATCGACTTAACTAATCTATTTCAACAGAAAAAAAATTTTTTATATAAAAATCTCAAAATTCATTGTTTATTATTTTTTTGCAGGAGAACTAGGCTAATGTTTAGAAATTCCAGGGAGGTGGTTTTGATATTGTTCTCACTTCTTTCTAATAATTTCTAATTCTTCCAGTTTTGACTCAATTTGTGACTGTGATCTTAATTTAAAAAACATGGCAATAAGAAAAAAGAACCTGTTTTTTAAAATACTACTTCAGATTTGTACTCGAATTAAAACTCAACCATCAGCACTGGTACTTTTCCTGAACAACTTGGTTTGCCTATGATTGTAGGTTGGACCTGTCGGACGAATTTCGATTAGTTAAGGATATAAGCAGGGTAAGGCAAGACAACAAATTTACACAACGAACGAATGAGTGAAGACATACCAAGTCTTACCGTAAACAACATCCAGTAAGGCATTTGAAATTGATTCGAACAAAGTACAATTTCATTAACTTGTCTTGTCAACAATAAATATCAAAATTTTTTCGCTCACTAAGCTTCAACTTTGAACCAATTTTCTAATGGTATTAATAATTTGCTAGTGACTGATTTTTTAAATTTATAATCTAAGGTGATATTAATTATTATCACCTAGGTTTAGCCCCAATTGGTAAGTTGGTAGTGCAGAAAATAAGATAATGATTTTTAATTTTGAATAATAATTGAGCTGGGTAAAACAACAGTCTGATTTTTACGGTATTTCTAAAATTCTTTTACTATTTCTCTCTTTTTTTCCAGATTTGTACTCGACTCGCCAACTTAGGTCATAACCACCATCATTGGTATAGTTTTTGAACAATTTTGTTTGCTTATGACTGTCGGTTGGGTGTGTTAGTCGAATTTCTATTAGTCAAGGAAATAAGTGAGGTAAGGCAAGACTACGAATGACCATGAAGACGACAGAGTCTTACCGTTAACAACATCCTGTAGGCATACAAAAATGATCCGAACAAACTACAGTTTCATTACCTTGTATTGTGAAAAATAAATGTCAAAAAAATTTTGCTCACTAGGCTTCAACTTTGAACCAATTTTCTAATGGTATTAATCATTTGCCATTAGCTGATTTTTTAAAATTTATAGTCTAATCAATTTTTTAATGTAAGGTTTTGGTTGAAATGAAAAAGTTAGTGTCACGAGCGGGATTCGAACCCACGACGTTCGGCTTAATGCGCCGCTGCTCTACCACTTGAGCTATCGTGACTGCGATCCACTCGGACACCAACTTTTCATCTCAACATGCCTTTCGAATTTTTCCTCATTTTTGCCATTTTTCAAATGTCGTGTAATCAGGATTCGGATTCTCGGCGACAAATGAAATGGTCACGGAGAGCTTTTAGTGAAGAAATACTTCATTTAACTTATTAAATTAATAAGATTTAGTGGTCGATTGCCCAAATAACATGTTTCAATTAATTACTCTTTATGCAAAGTATTGGTTGAAATGAAAAAGCTAGTGTCAGGATAGCTCAATGCAGCGACGTATTTAGCCGAAGGTCGTGGGTTCGAATCCCGCTCGTGACACTAGCTTTTTCATTTCGACCAATACCTTACATAAAGATTAATTCTACAGAAATTTAAATAAATCGTCAATTTCTTTTTTAACCTTAAGCAACTTTCATGCCAGTCGGTAATAGAGGTTTCAATACTATTACAAATTATCAAATGAATGGCATCCATGCTTTTGAAGGTTAAAAAAATCTCATCTATATTTTCAAATAATCGAAAGAATGATAATTCGCATGTCTCAAAAATAGACAACAATGCGTGAAAAGTATTAAAAAATAACACTGATCATTTCAATTCGACCAGTGGTCAATTTTTACGTTTATAAGCTCAATAATTAAATATGAAATAAAAGCTGAAATAAAGATCTTTGAACCCACTGTTAGGATATTAAAATTTGCGCTGCTGTTCTAACCACTTGAGCTATCTTGACGATTGAGCCAGTTGGTCGTGGGTTCGAATCTCGCTCGTGACACTAACTTTTTCATTTCAACCCAAAACCTTACATAAAAAGATGAATTAATTGAAACAAGTAATTTGGTCAATCAGACCACTAAATATAATATATTTATGGTCTAACTTGATATTATTTTCTACGTTTTGCCCCAATTGGTGAGGTGGTAGTGCAAGAAATAAGGGAATTAGTTTTGGTTTTAAATATTAATTGAGAGGGTAAAACAACAGTCTGAATTTTACAGTATTAAAAATTCTTTTACTGTTATTGGAGCAGAAACATCAATAAATACGATGAATCTGTAGAAAATTTTGGTAAAACGTCGTGTTTTGTTAGATTAAATAGTTCAATCTTGCCAAAGCTATAAAGATTTAAAGGTTTGAGAGGAATATTATAAACTGTGTATCTTTCAGTTTACAGACCGGCTGGAAAAACAGTCGCCTACAGGATTAATCCGATCCTGGGCGGACAATGTTGACTCACTTAAGTGCTACAAGGACGACGGCAATTAAATCGGTACACAAATTCCGGCGAACCTTGAAAGGATAGCCGTTCGGGGCTGCCGTCTGCCGCTGATTAAATCGGATTAAAAGCAGCTTATGAATCGCTTTAGGAGAGGGGTGAAAAAATCATGTGCGCTACCAGTCGACAAACACGAGGGCGCAAATATTTATTTAACCCGCGGTTAAAACACGGCCAGACGATGTATCTCATTACCGGCCTAAACGTACATCTCGCTTTTTACGTCCAGGCTAATGACACGCGGGTAGTGCTAATAAGCTGGTCGCTTCCAAAACAAATCCGAATTTGAACCTGTCAAATGTTTTAACCCCTATTTACATAATTATTCAGAAATCGTGAGATGCGGTCTGGTGTGATGTAGGCTTCAGACAAACATTTTCTTTATCGTGCCAACGTTTCGATCTTTATTGAGATCATCTTCAGGGCTCAAAGTGCTTCTCTTCTGTGTAATTGTGCCATTCTTGCGTGTCATGTTAAGAGTACCATTTATTAAAATTATTTTTTTTATTTCCTCTACTCCACTTCAAAACCACACTCACGAGGCTATTTTATTACAACAATATATAATTGGAGGAGTTGATGTCCGAGTGGATCGAGGTCACGATAGCTCAGGTGGTAGAGCAGCGGCGTTTCTAGCCGAAGGTCGTGGGTTCGAATCCCTCTCGTGCCATTAACTTTTTTTCATCTCAACTAAAAAAACCTTAATTAATTGCATGATTAATTGGTCAAGCGGACCACGAAAATAGTGATTTAACAAAATATAATGTTATTAAAAGATTAAAATATAATCTTACGGTTCCTCTCATTTCCTATATAATGCGGGAACGATGACAATTTTCAATGTATCATTTGAAAACGGATGTTTAATAAGTTGAAAAGTACAAGCTTAGGATAAGGATGTTAGATCATCGATTTTCATCAAGCTTGTTTTGATAATACTACGAAAAATTTTAGGCAGATTTCTTGCAAAGGGACCATAGGAACGGGTCAATTTTTTAAAATAATTTGTACACTTTTTTAAAATATGATTTTCTGCCTTTGATGTAGGTGAACTTCATGAAATTCATAGAGGATACGCAAAACTGGAGGGTAATCTATATAAAACTCGGATTATGGTAAGCGTCTTGGCTCGACCAGCTTGAGAATGCATTTGTACTAAATAAGGGTATGGAGAGAAGAAGCATTATCGATTGCGTTTCTTCGGTCAAAGTAGCCGAACCACTTTATAATTTTTTGCCAATTAACTTAAAAAAATGTTTAACGTAAGACGTCTATGCCGGCATTCGAACCCAGAACTGATAGTATGGTCCGGACGCAAGAGCCATAGTTTCAAAAGATGGTTTTTGTACAATTACAAACTTAATGTACAGGGACTATTCTTAATCCTTAATGAGTCTAAATCTTTAAAATTTTAAATAAATAGATAAATTAATTGTTGTTAGTACATTTCTGTTCTAATTGGATTTCAGACGGGTAAACTACTGAGTCATTACCCTTTCTTTCTTTGCTTTTTTGCGTTTTAATACTTCTAATTCTAAATCTTGGCGGATGAACACGCAAAAAAACATATCAATCGATTTTTTTTACCAAGGATAACAAAATAATATACGGTATCAGATTAAATGATTTAGAATAATTTTAGATATATAAAAATTCACAAGAACGAAGGGACGATTGCACTACTGACTATAAAAAATAAAATTCTGTCACAAAGAAATTCGAATTTGTTTTGAAGCACCTTCTAAATCCCTCAAGTACATATTTTACAACAAAAAAATATTAATTGGTATCCATTATATTTCGTGGTCCGATTGAACAAATAACTTCTACTAATTAATTAATCTTTATGTAAGATATTGTTTGAAATGAAAAAGTTAGTGACACGGGCGTGATTCGAACACATGACCTTCGGCTAAATACGCCGCTGCTCTACCACTTGAGTTAGAAGTCACTATAGAGCGGCGGCGTATCTAGCCGAGGGTCGTGGGTTCGAATCCCGCCCATGTCACTAACGTTTTTATTTCAATCAATACCATGAATAAAGATAATTAATTGAGTTAATAGGTATTTTTACTTTATCTCACAATGTGTATTTACAACTGATGGAAACGTGCATTTCTCATCTTTGAGCTTATATAGACATCGTTTCTACTTATGTTAAAATAGAAAACAATAAGAATAATATCCACAAAAACTATCGTAACGTTTTATTTCAAATCTCCGGTTTTGAATTATTGATTTTCAAAACAATCGGAGGCCACATAATAATTATGTATTTTATTTTAATAGATATGAATTCTTTCAAAAATTAAATAATCTTTTAACCGACTATTTCCTTTTGCCTATTGCTAGCCTCTCCGCACTTAAGAGCCTCATCATTTCTGACTAATATAACATAAATAGCCAACACGAATACACATAAAATAGAAAGAAGATTAACTATTATAGTCTGGTTAGCATATAAATTACCAGATGTATTTGAGGATCAGACTCTTCAAACGCGTTAATTAATTATATTCCCTTGCCAGACTTTGTTCACACTGTCATAGAGTACTCGATATACTCTGGGGTATTCGCTAGATAAACAGATCGAAAGTTACTCACTGAAGATGACTCAAAGTCGAAACTAGTTTGGATAACATCAAAACCCGGAAGTGTAAACCTCTGTGTATTTGTCCAGAGCCCATTCAATAATTAATTATTTTCAGTGCTTTTTATAAGAGAAACGTCTCTAATTTTTAAGAAAAAAATAGTAATTACTGTGTGGTTTTTCTGTCTTTTCATATATATTAAGCTAAATAATCAACATTTCATAACAACACATCCAATTAGTTTTATAAATGTAATGTATAATGTTGGGATTTCCTCATAAAAAATTTCCTTGGCCTTGTTTGCTAAAATTAAAACAATTTGAACGTTGAAAATTTTAAAGGGAGACCAGTTTTAAACCTGCTCGCCGGCAGATGATAAGTCTGTTAAGTGTTTTGAGCGAAAGGCTTCGCCAGACGTCCGTCACCCTTCCGGCTAATTATCAAGAGGTTGTGACTTGATTAAGTCAATTCCAATGCCAATTGCAGATGTTGCCCAGCTCGACGTTTTTCCCCAATCAAGTTTTCGAAGTTGGGAAAAAAAATCCGACACCTCCTTTTCTTTTATAACAAGTTAGCTGAATCCTATTAAATCTGTTAAGACTTTTCTTTTTTTTTTTTTAAGTTTTGATCCAGACATTTTCATACATAAAATAATTTACCAATTATTCATTTAAATTTCATTCTATACATAATAAAATTTATAAAATATAGTATAAAAGTATATTTTGTTCTCTAACAATTTTGTATTGTTCATGTTTGTTGCATGATTGCTGTGTGATTAATGATTTTGGTGAAATGTATTTTTAGATATATCTTCACGTCTTTATTAAATTTAATTCATTGTATATAGTGCTGTTTTTAATCTAAAATGTGGCAAGAACAATAGATCCATTATACCTGGTTGGATTGTTTTTAGTCAGTTCATTGGACTAATGGAGGAGTTTGTTCATAAAGAAATTTTGTCTATGATTGTTCAAAAATCGGTAATAAACCACTGCACGCCAATGATATTTGTTAAGTTTAGAGATTGGTCTATTTAAAAGTATATTTTAAAATATAGCAGATACTACGCGAATTTCAAACTTTTACCAATAAACCGATATTCATTCCGGAAAGGTTTTATAATCCTGTTATTATGATTACGTGACTTTTGAAAGTTCTGTCGTTCTTATTTAACAATTGTATTTTCTTTTGAGTTTCCTGGTTTGAAGTTCTTGATTTTCGTCAGTTAATTCGGATCTAAGTTTCTAGTAACTTTTTCAGTTCATTAATGAGATCATCCTTACCAGTATCATTGTCCTTTTAAATAAATTCGGTCAACTCTTGATAATATAAAACTTAATGGAACACAAAAATCATTCGTATAGTCAATAGTTTGAATTAACAAGATGTTCGTATCAAAAGGGAAAAATTGTAATTAATAAGAGTTGATAGGATAGTAGTATTTTTTTTTTTTACTACAAGAGAGAGCATGAAATCGACTACGCTTTTTAAAACCTAATAATAAAAGTAAGAAATAAATCATACTAATAATAAAAATCACATCCACCCACATATTACACATCCCCCTACCTACACTTACACTGACATAAGTACACTAACAGTACACACCCTAGGGTTACCGTCCCTAGGAAGGTTCTTGAGACGAACTAAAAATCTCACGTCCTGTGATTGGCGACCCAGTACGTACATAACTCCGCCACACCTAACACTAGGTGGTGTGAGGGCGGGGGACATTGACGGTGTCTGGGCCTCCGTCAGCATGCCACCACTAATACACAGGCCGATGCACGCGGCCAAGGGCCTCGGAACCCGAATATAACAAACGCACATTACCGTGCACAAAACACAACAAATACAACATACAATTCTCTTCTGGAGGGGGGGATCTCCTGGTCTCTTTGGGTGTCCGTGAAACCTGCTCCTGTGAGGGTACCGGAGGAAAACTGGGTTACGGCACTCCCGGGCCGCGAGGTAGTACAGGGACCCGAACCCCGGACTAGCCACCGGGGAGGCTGTCCTATCACCTCGTGTATAATGTTGTGATGCCTAGTACTGCCAGCTGGCGACTGGATGGTTACCGTGCTGGGCATCGCGGCGGGCCCTCCTGAGGCCACACAGGGTGCGGGCAGATCGGAGAAGCACCCGAATGGGCCGGGGGATCACCTCCAAAGGCTGAGGATTGCACTCNCGATGGCGGAATATTTATAAAAGTACCCCATCGACCTCAATCTAGTTTAGGTTAAGTGTAGGTCGGTGGAGGAATATCAAGTACTCCACCGACCAAACGGAATGAGCGTACTGTATGGATGTATTTAATTGTATGAATGTATTTATTTGTATGATTTGTATGAACGTGTATAGAATATAGACTTAGTGGGGGCTGAAATGACCTAGATGTCGGTAGCCCCAGCAAAAAAAAAAATAAAAAATAAAAAAAAATAAAAAAAAAATAAAAATCACAATTTTTGTGTTAACCATGTTAGTTTGTTAAGTCCTGTTAAATCGAGAAAAATGATGACTATACTTGTAAGAATAGGCTAGTTAGCATTGCTCGATCTAACAGGCCAGTGTCAGTGTTAGATTTTAAGTCGAAAATGTAGTTACATTGCTATCCGTTAGGGCGTAGGTTCCAACATGGCAGCCATGAATTTAACAGCTGTTTTTAATTTACACGTCTTTTTATTACTTAAATCATACCAATACATTTATTTTGTTAATTTCTGTCCTTATACTGGCATTCATAATAAATACATTCCCTATTATATAAAGTTATAGGCTGTTAGGATAAAAGTTAGGTATGTGGGCACGAATTGAAACGTGTCATTTTTTAGTACTTTTCGAGTGCATAGATGCATTTTGAATGAAAGAGTTGATTTTTTTTTTACTCCTAAAGGTGTTTGTAATATAAAATCAAAAAACTAAATGTATTTGTATGTTGTAGGCGTTTCTCTTGTATACCTTGAGAAAGGAAGTATATCCTACGAAACGTCGGTGAAATAAATGTAAGTGTAACGAGTGTTGTCACTTTTTGACTGAAAAACCCCCAAAAAACCCAAACAGAGACATTATAATTGAACAGTCATCATATTCATCGACATTACAAATATTTTCCTTTATTACTTTATTCTTAACGAACTAAATTTATTTGTAATTTAGACTTTGAATCTGTAATATAAATTGTTTTTATCACTGTAATTAATGTGGCTAAAATAAATACTGGCATTTCGCGTTTAGAATTATAAAATAAATTGAAAAAGTTTCTGATATTCTATTTACGCTTTTTTATTATATGATATGAAACAATTTAATAAGTTGAAATCTTACTTTGTGAAGAAAGTAAGGCGCATTCAGATTTTGAATACGTCTGAATTGAAGTACCGCTTGTTTTACTCGGATGGCTGCGAAACTTTAGTCGTTTATCCAAACAACAACTCGAGTATCAGCAGTTGTTCCGAACCATTCCCTTAACTTTATACGTTTCTAAATTTGAGATTCACGCTGTTCGGATTCGAACAGTCGGAGGGAAATGAATCGTCGCCTCCCGGCCAATTTCACCGTGTCGGAACTTACTTTATACTAGACGATCCGACGTGACATCCTGGAAAGAATAAACACAGTTTGCGGAACGGGTTCTAGTAATTTACTTAATTGGAATGCGGAAAACGCATCCGACTTATATAGGAATTTTACCGAGTCTTGACTTTTTATATTTATAATATTTTAATGTTATCTTTATTATGTTATCTAATTACCTCCACCATACTTCGAAAACTGCCACAAAACACCATAGTTTTCTTAACCACAATACAGTGTTATCCTACGAAACAATCTCTTTCCTCTCTTATGGAAATATTCAATCTGTATTCTCATTCCTAAAGCTCACAAACCTCCCAACCACATGATCTCTTACATAGCAATCAACTTTCTTCCTTCAGTGTCCAAAATCCTTGAAAGATTCCTTTTAAAACCCAGCCGAGATATTCATGAAATCATTCCTTCTCAACGGTCGGCTTCTGTTCTCATCATTTCACGATCTACCAAGGTTTCAGTGTTGCCGACAATATGTCTGCTCTAGAAAATAAGGAGTATTCCTTGGGTTCGTCCCTACAATAGCGCAAGCTTCTGATAAAGTCGTTTACCTGATCAATTTAGTAAACGATTCCAACCCACTCCTGAATTCCTATCTAACCGACCATTGCTTCAGGGTGAGGTGTCGGAAGTCAGACATATATAATCCGGCTCCCAAAAGGGAGCACTTTTAATCCTGTTCTTCATGTCATTTATACTGCTAACCTACCAGTACACTCTAATCCCATCGTCACCAATTACTCGGTCGATACCGATATTTTGTCGAATCCTATCCAAGCTACCACCACCCTCCAACCTCCATGATTGTCCTGAGCCTGTCGATGACTAGGGCAAAAAGAGCATGTTGAAAAATGTACTCAGTGTACTTCAGCGTTCACATTGAAAAAAAAATTCTCGAACAATCAACAACAAGAGATAGTGTTCATTCAAGTCCAATACTTTAAGTTTGAGACTTGATGGAGTCAAATCCTTAGACAGCAGACGTCGATACTCACAATACGAGACAAAATTTTAATAGAGGACTTGAACAACTACGAAAACTACGCTACGTCTAACATTATGTAAGGGGGGCCGCGGTAGCCGAGTGGTTAAGGCGTCAGACTCTCGGCTAGTAGATCCCGTAGTCGTGCGTTCGATCCCCACCGTCAACTCTTGACTTTTTCTTTCGCCTAAGGGGACCGGTGCCCGCAATTGAAAGAAATTGACACGGCACTCAGCAATGGAAGGGGCGGGATCGGATCTCAGCGATCTTGAATTTGGTCCCAACCCTCTTCAAAAATTAGTTTCTTCGATGGAAGAACACCGGTACACCGGGGGCTCAAGTTCACATTTGTGTTGCGAGCCCTCCCTCCAAAATATGGAGCCCAGGATAAAGTGCTCAGGACGGAACTCCTCCAGTCCCTGGTATCCAAAAAAAAAAAAATTAAAAGTCAAGGCTTTCAAATTAAAAGTCTTCAGAGAAATAGTCAAAGCTCCTTACTACGTCACTAACCTCACCATCCATAAAGACCTTAATATTTCTTTTGTCTACAAACTTGATTCTTCCACGATTCCAAAAGTCTCACACCAACCTCTCATTCGATCCAATCTAACCCTACTAATACTCCTCTCTTTAGATTCCCATCATGAGAAGCCACCACGTCGCCATAATTGACGATGTTGGGATTAGGTTATTAGTGTGGAGGTTATGCTAGTTTAATGTTTGAGTTAGGGTATGGGATATATTAGGTCAGGTCGGATTAGTATTAAGGACATAATATTTTAGGTTAGGATTAGGGTTAAAATGGGTAGTGTTAATGATAAATTCTCTAGTTTTCGTGGTCCGCTTGTCCAATTAATATGTTTCAATTAATTAAGGTTTTTAGTTGAGATAAAAAAGTCAGTGTCACCAGTGGGATTCGAACCCACGATCTTCGGCTTAATACGCCGCTGCTCTACCACTTGAGCTATCGTGACCTCGATCCACTCGGACACTAACTTCCCATCTCAACCCCACCTTTTGAATTTTCCCTTTTTTATGCCATTTTTCAAATGTCGTGTAATCTGTTTGATTCCCGGCGACAAATGCGTTAATGTTAAAGTTGGGGACAGGTTAGGTTAGATTAGGTAAGGTTAGAGTTAAGTTGGCAAGTGTTATTATTAGGGATGGGCTCGGTTAGGTTTGGAAAAACTTAGATCGGTTAGGATAAAGATTACGTTAGGTGTTAAATTAGGTTAGAACTAGTCGAGGAACGAGTTAGAGGTTAGAAGAAATAGGTTATATTAGAATCCAAAACATGACTCGAAATAATTTGTAGTTTGGTCGTTTTCAACAATTTTGGTCTCACTCTATTTGCTGTTTTATATTTAATGAAGGGTTGGTGTTTTTTATTTTATTTTGCCAGTTGAGCCTTCTTCAACCACTGGGTTAACATACCAGAACTAGTTAAATGTTAACATCGACATGTTTCAGGTTCTAAAACAGGCCTCGACAGTAGAAACCGCAGGCACAGGCGGAAACTGTTCTGAAAGGACAAAATTATGAGATGAAAATGAACAGCAACGATATACAACTAATATAAAATCTCACAATAGAGATATTTTCCTAGCATTTAATATATTTCGGCCCCGAGTGAAAAAATGCATTGCATGCCGATCCAAAGGAATTCCGCTTGTTGGGGTAACAGCCAGGAGGTCATGTTCTGTGTTACAAGGAAGGCAGAATTTGCTTAGTTGATTTTCCAGAATTATACAAGGACTAGGAAACACGGCAATTGTTCTTGTGAACCAATTTAGAAGTTGTTAGCCTCTCCTTCCTCTCTCCTTCACACCGTTACAACTTCGATTAATAACTTTCGATGCCTACTTCAGATATTGCAAATAACTTAAGGAACTGCTTGTGTCAATAGCATTATTTGTTTAAAAATTTACAATCTGGAAAGCAGCACACGCGTTTTATCAAAATTATACACAATATATTTATATTAATGGATAATTGTGTTACCTTAGATAATAAAAGATTCACTTTCGGAAAATATTTTTTTTTATTTTTCCGATTACTTAAAAGACTATACTTGGGCGTAAAATTTCGTTTTAAGGTCCTCTGGGCATTGAACGCGTTTTGGCAATTCGCCCGGGTCAGGGAAATAAGTAAGGTGAGGCACACAAACACAACTGAATATGCCGAAAAGCATGCAACATATATATATAGGATAGAAAGAAAGGATGATCCTGTCTCTTGCGCTAAAAAGGTTTAGCTTTGTTCAGCATTTGTACCTCGAAATTCGAAAGGGAGGCGTTTAGGGAGACAACATTCAATTTCCAATGAATATTGAAAATCCATTTAACGCAGCTCGCTTTCTAATACCCTTCTCTCCCCTGCCGATTGGACTTCGAATGTGATTGGATCAATTGATTTTATTTATATGGTGGAAGAAAATCCTTACCGAAGGTCTTATCATAGATTTGTAGTGTGTACGCATTGTGCTATATTCGCTGGTAAATACTAGTTTATGATGTGAGCAATTTCATGTAAATTGTCAGGTAAAATGTTGACTTAAATAATTTAAACTAGCCAGTTTTAACAATAAAAATGGATAAAGGAAGCCAATCTCCCTACCATTAAAATAAAATGTAAATATGTATTAACAAAAATTAAAGAAAGTTTCATTGGAAATATTGTGGAGTTGATTGATCACTAATTTCTAGAATAGTCGTACCCTGAGATTTCAGAAGTGTATTTAATTACCCTAAACAATTTCCATAGTTTAAAGGTTGAATCAGCGGAAACTGAACGAATTCTGCTTGATAAGCTTCAAGCTTAAATTCACTAGTTTCGTGGTCCGCTTGACCAATTAATATCTTTCAATTAATTAAGGGTTTTAGTTGAGATAAAATTGAGATATGAAAAATGGCAAATAGGAGGGAAAATTCAAAAGGTGGGGTTGAGATGGGAAGTTAGTGTCCTAGTGGCACTGACACTGACTTTTTTATCTCAACTAAAAACCTTGATTAGTTGTTTGTAATTTTGAAACTTAATTGACAACTAATATATAATAATTAGTTATATTAATTATATTATCAGCAGCTTTATGTTTCGAAAGAATGGAAACCCCTATTTGATCGTTTTTGAAGGGGGGTATTATTTCAATTATAAAAAAAACTCAATATATTATCTTTGTAAATTGAAGAGACGAGGGGGTAACGAAAATGTTTTGAGAGATACATTTCTTTAAAATAAATGTGTGTTATGGTTTAATTAGTTCTGTAAATATTAAAGGCCTTATTTTATAACGACGTTCCCTGAAGTATAAAGTATAAGTACAAAAGTAAATTTCTATTTTTTAATTAAAAGATAAAAGTTGGTTATGTTTATGTTCCTACAAGGAAACTATTGTAATAGTTGTAATTTGATTGTTGGGCTGATGGATTAAATCTCTGGACCCTGCCCGGGGCATAACAATATTTTTTTTCCTTTTCTTTTTCTTTTTTTTTAAGTGCAGTACAGTCTTTGAGAGTTTTTTCTGTTTTAAGTCTATCTGATTTAGTTATTTGCTAGCTGTCAGCTACAAGTTGATACTTTAGGTTTTCAAATTGATATTGTAATTGAATTTATAAATTTTGTGTTTACCGATAGTTTTGTCCTGCCTATCATTGCCGGATTGGTCTTTCCCCGATTAAGTCTAGTTTTGTTCATGATTGATATCGATAATTAGGTTTGTTGGTTCATTTTCTGTTCATGATGCGCATTGTAGAGGAACTTGTGTAAATTATTCATTAAAAAAAAAAAAATACCACCCGTCCTGGGTCAGTCCTCGCTCTTATCCGTCCAGCCACCTAATTGGCGAAGGGGTTAACGGAGTACTCTATATTCCGACATTAGCCCTGTTAGACTACACATGCACGGTAATATATACTTTCACTCTCAACACACACTAGGTACACAATTTATCAGCACCATATACATTAAAACAAATCATTAAAGCTGGTTTATTTTCGTTAACTTGTTTTATTAAAGAAGATATTTCTTTAGTTTTTTTTAACTTTAGAATTTGCGATATTGTGAGATTTTGCTCTCAACACGACACGCAAGAATTGCCAAATTATACAGAAGGCAAACACTTTGAGTGAGTAGAAATACTTCGATTGAATATAAAAAATATATTTTGCATTGTATAAATTAACGCAAAAATGGCACAATTGCACAGATAACAAACACTTTGAGCCCTGAAGATGATCTCAATAAAGATCGAAACGTTGGCACGATAAAGAAAATGTTTTTCTGATACCTACATCACACCAGACCGCATCTCACGATTTCTGAATAATAAAAAATATATTTCGCATTGTATAAATTCACTTTTTTCCCCATCCTAAATGTATTTGTTAAATGTAAACAATGTTTGTAAATCCCAGATCCTGAAGATGATCTCAATAAAGAGCGAAACGTTGGCACGATAAAGAAAATGTTTTTCTGAAACCTACATCACACCGGACCGATCTCACGATTTCTGAATAGTTATTTTTAATGATTTATTCATATTCTCGAACTTACACCCAACATTTCGCACAGGTGTAAAAGAATAAATAAACAAATAGAAAATATTATCACGATAATATTATTGATGTTTACCCCTTTATAGGGACAAATAAAATGGAATAAAAAAGAAGAGAAATAGTCAACGAAATAGAACACGGGCTGAGGTGAGCAAGTCTAGTCACAAGAAGAAGAATCACTTTTCCTCCAACTTAATAATCTTTTAATCGCTCAAATTACTAATTGAGCATGAAAATAGGAAAATCGAAATGAGACGTATGCATAATTTGAAAATTTATCCAAGCAAAATGGAACAAATGAATATGCTAGAAATATTTTATGAAGAAAATTTCGATAATAAACTTTATCAACTAGAAGCAAATAGGCATATTTTCAATATTATCCTTATAAGGTAAAGATATAGCCATAATAATGTAATATATAATGAGTAATCTCGAATTCACATTTTATGTAAAAATTATAATATAAAATTTGAATTAAGAAATATTGCAAATTATATAATTATCAAAGCTTATGTTGATTTTATTTATTAATTCATAGATTATTATCTATGAATATGCTAAGAACAACTAACGTATAATTCGAATAAATGATTTAAACCATTGCAAAATAAACAAATAATTTTATGCCAATAGTCTCTGTACCATCCGCCATTACCACAAAAACGATAACATTAAGGAAACATCAATCCGATATTGGATCGAAGGTGCAAAGTTAATTTTATATGAATCTCGGGCCATTTCGGCATCCTGGAAAATGAAAAGTGGGTAAGGAGGCAAAAAGAACCACGGCGACCCCCCCCCCCCCAATATCCTGGAAACACCAATTAGCACAGCGGACAATTAGAAAAAAAAAATGATTTATCGAGAATGGCAAAGCGGCTGGACTGAATTAACTAAATGTTCGGTCAAACCAAGGACTAGTGGAGATAATGAAAAATAGAAAAAGAATTATCTTAATAATGAAAACTAAGAAAAGAATTATCTCACAAGGCTTTGGATAGGCCACACTAGTCTCACACAAGGATATCTTCTGGCGTGCGGCAGACAACGACAACCACGTCACCTACTAGTGATTTAAAAATCCATAAGTAACGGTTTGGCCTACCCTCAGATTAAAAAAAAGGGTTAATGAATTAGTGATTATCGGTACACTTATTTGAATATATGAAAGTGTTGAATGCATGTTCCTTAATTTAATTTTCCTCTTGTCGTATTTCATGTCTCAAAATGATGGTTGTATGACTTTATTAGCGAAAATGTTGGTGAAATTAGTTTGAATGAAAATAGTCGCTTGAAAAGGCCCGTTACCCTGTATGTTTTTAATTGTAAATAGTTTTGTTGTATTAGTGTGAAAGATTGACGACTAACCTTCGTATTTATCTACAAAGAATAATGATGGATATGCTTGGTGTTTTAGTACATAGGCTTTCATGTG
The DNA here is from genome assembly GCF_000648675.2 of Cimex lectularius. Lineage (NCBI taxonomy): Eukaryota > Metazoa > Arthropoda > Insecta > Hemiptera > Cimicidae > Cimex > Cimex lectularius. Next base: position 2,849,724 of record NW_019392649.1, read on the forward strand.
AATGATGATCGGTTACCATCGGAATATCGATGAACTATTGTGGCCCGTCATGTAGTATGCTTATTATTTCTACGAACGATATATTGATGCAAAAATTGATATGATAATAAAGGTGTAAGGGAACTGTCCAGGATCTAAGGTGCAAGATAAAACATGCAGAGGATAAAAATTCAGAAGACGAAATGCAGAAGAGAAACTGATACTATCGCTTTTGAAAATTTGGATCATACTGTATCATCATACTCACAGTTTGTTGTTTTCAACGATCGGAATTGCAAGCTTAAAGCATCATCATTTTGAAGGATTTCCGAACATGTCTTCGACATGAATTGCATGAGTGAAACTGCCGATCCCCCGTCAACGTCCACGTTCCAATGAGAAGCTGGTTTATATTGTCGGTCAATTTTGAATTTCAAGACAAGTAAATATTATCGTATTAAATACTGTAAGAAAACAATTTTAATTTAGTGAATAATTTGTATGCCTTTTTATTAATTAATTAATAGAAATAAAAATAAAAATAATCAATAATAGATTAATAAATTAATGACAAAATTAAATAATGAAATTAAATTAATTAAATTGATTAATTTGTAAGTCAAAAATTATTTAGGTACGCAAAATTGGTGGCAAATCAAAATGTACTATATTTTAACTTCAAATTTCTCAAATTAATCTACATTGCCCATCAAGAAAACCGACCACCTGGTTTTTGCTCGAAAAAATGGCCAACTTTCGAAATGCATATTTTCTCTGCCTTTTACGTTACCTATGCTAGGGTTCATTTTTGAGAAAATTTTACGCTGAACAAGATGGCTTTTTTATATCTCTTCCTAGCTTCAGTCATTCATCATTAAATTCAAAAATTCGGGAACATGTTAAATAAGAATTGTCGCTTCCCTGTTCACTTTTTAGAAAAAGTCTTCGAAAACAAAGGTTGTAGAGTGTAACATTTGCGAAAACATGACGTTTCAAAATGTACGCATTCTCGAGGTGGGAGGGTGATTTTCCCAAAAATCGCGAATAACTTGAAAATTGTTAAGAAATCGGGCAAAGTGGAAAATGAACAATTGAAAGCTTTCCAATCGATTGCTAAAGGGCATAGCTCCAGCACGATTTCCTGGCTCCACACACAATTTGAATTTTTCACAAAAAGTGTCAAAATGAACATGTTCACCGAATTTTTGAATTAGCTGATGGAGATTGAAGCTTAGAAAACATTTAAAAAAGCCATCTTGTTTAGCGTAAAATTTTCTCAAAATGAAACCTAGCGCAGGTTTGTGCCGTAAAGGCTGAGAAAATATCCCTTTCCAAAGTTGCTCCTTTTTTCGTGCAAAAACCAGATGGTCGGTTTTTTATTTGATAGGTAGCCAATTGAAATTTTATTTTGTTTCACGTACATGGTCTTTGAATTCAGAATCCAGCTTCTCATTGGAACGTGGTGAAATTTAAGATGAAATCCAGATGGTGGTGGATGAAATCAACAAACCGTGAGTAAGCTCCGACTTTTCAAAAAAGATTAAACAACATATTTACCCCACCTTTATCATTTCTAGTAAAAAAGTCAGAAAGTATACTATATCTTTTATACGTCAGGCTTTCTTTGGTTGCAATTTCACTTACATTTTTTCTTTTTTTAAATCAAAGTCTATAAAGAGAAGTCAGAAAATATTTTTAAAGATTGTCGCGTCAAAAATTGGGACTTTTCTCTCTCCAAAGAGGCCGAAATCTTTCGCCAAATTCGGACGAGACGTGACTTTTGTTGAGTGGATTGGCAGAAGTAGGTGGACCGTTCCTGCTTCTCTCATGTTATATTAAAGCTTTGGTCTTCTCCCATCGTCCATCTACTTAATGGATACATGGAAACGCACTATTGGAAAAAAAATCACCTGTCGAAAAAATGTAAAGGAAAATTCTTAATTCGAAAAAAGGAACGAACCCTTTTTTGTCCCTTTATCCGTGGGAGAATCCCCCAGGCGCTGGATGGTAGCAAACGGCCGTTTTTCAACGTATAAATTTACATAGTAGAAACAAAAATTCTTTAACTATTTGTTAAAAAACAGTATAAAAAGGACGGTGAATTTATTAATATAAGTTTTAGAAGTAGTGAAAAAGTATATGGTTTTTGAGTGAATCTGGCCGACTTATCACATTTTGTACTGTATCTTTATGTTTGATCTTATTCTTATACAGGTTTTTCACGTATAGAGTATATTAATTATTATCTCTTTTTTATTTAACTCTGATAAATATAAATTCTGGCTCAAACATGTTAATTTTGTCAGTGATTTGTTAATCAGGGAATTATTCTTTCTATGTAAGGTCTTGGTTGAATTAAAAAAGTCAGTGTCACGAGCGGGATTCGAACTCACGACCTTTGGCTAAATACGCCGCTCGATACTCTCCTACTTGAGCTATCGTGACTTCGATCCTCTCGGACACCAATTCTCCATCTCAACCTACAACCGTTCGAATTTTCCCTCTTTTTGTCCAAGAGGTTACGACAGCTCGTGAATGTAGAAGTATCGGCGTATTTAGCCGAAGGTCGTGGGTTCGATTTCCGCTCGTGACACTGACTTTTTTATCTCACCCATGACCTTATATATAAAGAATAGAACTGAAAGAAGTAACTTTGTCAATTAACCACTAAAACGTAAATGGGTTAATCAGTGATTTGTACAGGAGTAACGTCTCGATTGGTGCGTGATATTATTATTATTGTTAATAATAATTTCGTTTTATTTGGAGCCTATCCATAGGACTTATTACAAATATAGTCAAAGTATGTTTTTTCACACGACCACCTCGACAAATGCCATGGGAAACCAGCCAATGCCGGCATTCACAAGCACTTTGACAAAAGGAATGTTGATCTTACGTATAGTGAGGTTAGTGACATAGTTAGGAGCATTGATGATTTGTCTGATGATTTTTGATTGTAAGTATTGGGTGTGCTAGTTGTTAGATGGCTTCGCAAACCCCATAATTCCACACCGTATGATATGGTCGGAGAAAATTCTTGCTTGAGGTTAGTTTAGTGTTAACGGTCAACATGGATATCGGTCTTAATAGTATTCGTAGTTGTCATATCTTCTGTTAAGTTGGTGTCTTTTAAGGCTTGTGTGGATATTCCACGACATTCTGTTGTCTAGGTACACTCCAAGGTATATTCCTTGGATGGAAGTCGGTACCTACTTGTGATGATGTACAGTGAGGGCAAGACAGTTTTTTCAATGTGAACGTACAATTAGTGCATGTTTTTTCATTTAGCCTTATCCTCAACTTTTTGCGCCAGATAAATTCAAGTTTTTAGAAGAAGCTTGAATAAGATTCAGATAGTTGATAATAACTTTTAAACAAGCAGCAATATATTGTTATCGTGTTACAAATTTAAGATTTCCCAAGTAACTATGAAGCAGAAAATAATTAAAATTTACTAAAAAATTATTTATTATTTTTCACGAAAAACGGAACATATAGATAACGTCAACGTTCAATTGTCGCCGAGAATCGAATAGATTACATGAAATTTGAAAAAGGGCAAAAAGGAGGGAAAATTCAAAAGGTGGGGTTGAGATGGGAAGTTGGTGTCCGAGTGGATCGAGGTCACGATACCTCAAGTGGTAGAGCAGCGGCGTATCTAGCCGAAGGTCGTGGGTTCGAATCCCACTCGTAACATTGAATTTTTAAGTTCACTTGTGAGTACGTTTGATGTATAAATGTGATGTGGCGCTGCGGTTGTGCGGGAAAGACCGATGAAATCGGGTCCACTTATGCTGCGGTGCGGGGAGATGTCAGGCGTGCGGTCGTGGTGAATCAAGACGTAGATCACAACTGATTGTAGTGCGGCGGACGAATAATAATAATAACGCCCGTATTGTTGAACAGAACAGAACGTTGAACTATCGATTCACAATACAAATAACTTATACAAAATTGCTGAAACATCTAAATTTAAGAAACAGAGCGTATGCTGTCTTCTTGGCGGTTGAGACGCGACTGGTCTAGTTGACTGGACTTGACAAAAAAAAAGAAGGGGCGTTTCCATGGTAATGAAAAATACAAAACAATTCACCGTAGGAACGGCGACGTGTAAACACTGGTGCTCATGGCAACCGAAAGCATAACATTTGGTTCCCATAGCAACGGGAGGCGTAAACATTCGTTCCCCGTGGCAACGAGACCAAACAAACTAACTTAAATTAAAACAAATAAAAATTAAATTCAGGGGTAAACATTAATCTCAACTAAAAACCTTAATTAATTGAAAGATATTAATTGGTCAAGCGGACCACGAAAACTAGTGAATTGCACAGATAACCTTTAAGAAATATTACATTGAATGTTTTGATTTGTTTAAATTGACTATCCACGAAAAGCTTTCTTGTCACTTTTTCATAAACTTCTATTTTGTGTACTAAGTTGAAAAGGTTTTCAAAAAACTGTTGTCAAATTATGTAAAAGCTTATGTGTCAAACCAACATTATTACCGCTGAAAATATTTGATATTCTTACCTGCTTTTCTAAAAAGTTTATAAGGGTTCGACCAGGGTGTTGTATATTTAGAGCTGTCAAGTTGGCCACTCTCAAAGACAATTCGTATCTCCATCTCTCTAAAACAGACAAGAAAAAAAGTGTTAGAATAAAAAAAAATGTTTTTGAAAATCACGGTAAACTTTACCAATATGAAAAGAACAATTTGTAGGTTCAGTCAATAAATCAAAATGCTTGAATCAACAGAAGTGGTTGTTTTAAGATTGGAGCAAATTTACCTCGCGGATGTTTAACTTGTAATTAAATCTCTTCCTAGCTCGTGTGTACTTTGGGCCAACCGCAGCTTGAATCCTCAAACTGTCTTATAAATTGGAAACGATTTCCAATTCCTATTGTTTGACGAGGGAGCATAAATGAAATATGTTTCACACTTGGACGGAACAATAAATTCCGGGCCCGATGATAAATCGTCCCAATTTTGTTCTCGGACCGACTTAACTGAATAAACAGTTGTTTTATCGGTTCTCCTCGAAACTCGTGGCATTTACAGGTTGGCTGTATAGGCTGTGAAATACACTTAGACTTCAGGATATATTAAATCAGTTTCGTCCGCTTATCAGTACAATTTTATCATATTTTCTCATTCTAAAGCCAGAAAGCACTTACGGCTCAATAATTATCTATTTAAATATTATTGCCTACTAATCGGCGTAATTTATTATCTCTATGTTAAAAGACAATGAAGGATGAGGTCACTTTTGCAAGGTGCAAAAAATGAATTTATACAATGCTAAAAAATTAATAAAAAAAAATAAAATGAGTTTTAAACACTGCTAGAAAATTTTAGATCTAAAAAAATTATACAATGCTAGAAAATTTTAGATTAAAAAAATGAATTTATACGATGCTACACGGAAAACAAACACTTTGAGTGAGAGCAAATACTTTGATTGAATCTAAAATTTTCTAGCAATGTATAATTTTTTAAATTTAAAATTTTCTAACATTGTATAGTCATTTTTTTAATCTAAAATTTTCTAGCGTTGTATAAATTTATTTTATTTATTTATTTATTTTTTCATCTAAAATTTTCTAGCATTGTATAATTTTTTAAATTTAAAATTTTCCAGCATTGTATAAATTCATTTTTTAATCTAAAATTTTCTATCATTGTATAAATTCATTTTATTTATTTATTTTTTCATCTAAAATTTTTTAGCATTGTATAAATTCATTTTTTCACAACTTACATGTATTTGTAAAATTTAAACAATGTTTATAAATCCCAGGCCCTGAAGATGATCTCAATAGTGATCGAAACGTTAGCACGATAAAGAAAATGTTTTTCTAAAACCTACGTCACACCAGACCGCATCTCACGATCTCCAAATAATTACAACTAACGGTCACTATACACCACACAAATTTCAATAATTTTCAATTCGCAATGATGATGCGAAAAATTGCAAAGCGTTCTTCGTTTTTCATAAAGCGAAAATAAGCACATTAAAAGCACAACGACCAACCAATAGATTTAGAAATGTTGGTACTAGAAGTATGTGATCAAAACCAACAATACAATACTACGAGCCGGCTCAAATTCAAAATTTTCCAAATTTTATACTGCATAAAGTTCTACAGATTCCTTACGGCATGACTCCTTGTAGAATGTGCTTTGGGCTTTGGTTTTTTGAATTGTTCCGTCAGTTGTTTATAATCTAAGCAACGGAAATGAACGAAAAAAATAGCATATCTCAAAACTATACAAATGAAAAAAAATATGCCACTTTATTATACATAAAAAAAAATTTACATATTATTTTCTTCTATATTATATAATCTGTATTCTCTTGTTCTTGAAAAACCTTTGGAGGTTGATTCCTCGCCTTTTGTGCTTATGCTTTGATCTTTTCAACTTGTTTTGGCAGATTTTATTCTCCTTCTACGTTTGGGATCGTACCAACATTTTGAAAATCTAAGCACTAGAAGTAAGTAAAAAAATAATCCATTATATTTCGTGGTCTATTGGCCAAATTACTTCTTTCAGTTAATTAATCTTTTTACGTAAGGTTTTGGGGAGTTGGTGTCCGAGTGGATAGTAGTCACGATAGCTCAAGTGGTTAGAGCAGCGACGTATTGAGCGTGGGTTCGAATCCCGCTCGTGACACTACCTTTTTCATTTCAACCTAAACATTACATAGAAAGATTAATTTAAAAAATAATAATATTCCCGAAAAATGTGAAGCCGTTGATAAGAATATGGTTCCGGTTGGATGAGATAAAAGCCAATAATTTGTTGTATTATTTTATTTTTATTTTATATTATTTAAAAAAATAGTATTTCCTACTTCATTACATATCTTTATAATTTTGTGAAAACTCATCATATGAGTGAGTGATCATGTATAATCTCATGTTTTTCATAAACGTCTTCCAGCTTCCTCATCGCGTGACTCCTCTCATTTTGTGCTTTCGTTGCGAATTCCTGCACCTGTTTGTAAGATTTGTTAGTGTGTATATGTTAAGATATGTTAGTTGTATTTTTTTTAAAAGTTATCATTAGCAAATGACCTGACAAACGTGTTTTTCCAACATTTTTGTAATGATTTTGATGACAAGATATCTGAAGCTAAATGTGCTCTTGTAAATTTTCGTTCACTAAATGCGCTTTTCCAGATATATTATTCATAGGTTTTACCAACTTTTCTTTATAATCAATCATCTAATCACGGGTAATTTTATTTTTCAAAGAATATTAGTAATATTGCATAAAATGGTAAAAAAAATGGAGACAAAACTCATTTTATGTCTGTAAATGAAATCACTGACTGGGTTCTTCTATTTGTGCTTGAATTTAGTAAAGTTCATTTATTAAATTTAGTTTGAACACTTAATAACGTAATAATACGTGTATAATTTTTTTTTCAAATAGATAATTTAAATATGACTATTTTTTTATTTTTTAAGAGATAAATGCAATAAAGAAAAGGAACAAGAATTGCTCAAAACAAATAAACAAAAATTGAACCGAAATACTTTAGAAAAGAATATTCTACACACGATTGCTCTTGGAGGAAGGAAACGCAATTGGGACTAATCCAAACAAATATATTCCGCCCGGAAAAAAACCTGGAAAGTTTCCCTCAGAGGGAATACAATCGCAACGTCAAACAAACTGTGGCAAACATACGATAGTACTGTTTACCTTGCCGGTAATGTAAAAGTATCCTGGTAGTATACAAAATATCGTTTTGAATATTGTTTCAATGTAAATTTTGGAAAATAACTACAAATAATCATTTCATCTGTCTAGGTAACACAATGAATTTTAACCCGTTAATGGGCCACCGTTCAGCATCAATTCCGACTTTTGCCATGTTTTGATGTAATCAATCAAAATCCCGTTTTGATTAAGAATTACTGATTACCGATTTATGTAAGCGCAAATCTGCACACACGTGAACAGAGTTGAGCCTCCCAATTATCGCAGTCCACCTGCAATTCCAGCTTTTGTAATTTACAATGAATTACGGGCAGGCCTCTAGAATCACCCACCCCGAGTGTCCGGGGTCAGACTTCGATCTTTTCCGTCCAGCCTCCGAGTTGGTTTCCGGGTGTTGTCAACTGCTAGGTCATTTCACCCAACGCAATCAGTTCCTAAATCCAAGCCGATTCACACTCTCATTCATTCTTAAATTCATTCTTTCCTATTCACTGAATTAGGATGGCGATATTCCTCCATCACCCTTTACACCTTTCATAAAACTAAGCTAGTTGGAAGTCAATGAAGTACGTGACATTACGCGATCGACCACACTACACATTCACGCTAATAAATATATTCATTCTCAACATACGCCAGACACACAAAACAATCATTTCGATACATTAAAACAACCGCCAAGAATCGGAAGAGAGGACCCCAGATCCACAATTCTCATATCGGGAAACATTCCTGCGCGCTCTATATAAAGAGCCAAGAAATATCAGCCTTCATATGTATGATAGGACACATCGAGCATTTTTTCTCTCCAGCTCTGGCCCAAAAGTCTCGCATAGCCTACCAATAGCCCACCCATTGACAGTGCTCTTGATACAGGTTATCGTTTCTGCTGATCAGGACGCTGCTAATTTGTTTGAATATTTTTTTTCCGTCAGGGAGCCGGATGGCAGTGGTTAATCACGGAGGTTGGGACGACTGAACTGAATTCTTCATAACATTTTTTTATATTTTTTTGAAGCTACATAAAAACGTACCAATGAATAGACTAAAAGAATATACTTTTTTTTTCAATTACTGAAGTGTGGAAAAACACCACTACCATAACATATAGTAACACATTAATTACAAATATTTATTTGTTAATATCAATTTTATTTGAAAATAATTCGTATATTCAATTAATAATATTCGATTTTTCGAAATGGCACAAATTTTTCGTTCGGAAAAATCGTGTATAATTAAATGAATATACATACAATACAAAGGTATTAATTTTGTTGGTCGTACGATATAATATTTCTAAGAAATAGTTTCAGACCAAGTGTTGTTGGTACCGATTATTAAAAAAATCTCATCTAGTGTTCATTCTTGTAATACAAACTATTTATTAGCAATTAACTTAAACAATTAGTGGTACATGTCGTATTAAATCACAGAATTTTATGTAAAATGCATTAAAGTTAACTAGTTTGTTTTAAAATTAAATAAAATTAATTAACCCGTCTGCCTGGAATGTTAGACACTTTTTTAAATACTGCAACCATACAAATGTTGACCCTCGCTATTTAAGAGCTTTTGGCGAGGAAAAGCCTTTTTATATTATTTTAAACACTTTCAAATCAGGTTGAACACTTGTTTAAGTACATTAAGTGTAACTAGCCTTTTAATAAATCAACTAACCTTAAGAGGTCATTAACGTTTAACAAAATTTCGCCATCCGTCCAATTAGATAGTTTAACACTTTGATATTATAAAAGTTAAAAGTAATAAAATTCAACATGATTCATAAAGCGAATTGGGGTTTTCTTATCTATATATGTTTTTGTAAATAGCAAAAAATTTCTTTCATTTTTTCGTGTTTCTATATCACAACTTAAAATTGAAATTATTTGACTATATGGAGGGAAAATACGAAAGGTGGGGTCGAGATGGGAAGTGTCCGAGTGGATCGACGTCACGATAGCTCAAGTGGTAGAGCAGCGGCGTATCTAGCCGAAGATCGTGGGTTTCGAATCCCGCTCGTGACACTGACTTTTTTATCTCAACTAAAAACCTTAATTAATTGAAAGATATTAATTGGTCAAGCGGACCACAAAAACTGGTGAATTTCATAAGTAAAAAAGAAGTATACCTTCACTAAAGCTCTCCGTGGCGATTTCATTTGCCGCCGAGAATCAAATAGGTAACACGACGTTTGAAAAATGGCAAAAAGGCGGGAAAATTCAAAAGGTGGGGTTGAGGTGGGATGCTAGTGTCCGAGTGGATCGAGGTCACGGTAGCTCAAGTGGTAGAGCAGCGGCCTATCTAGCCGAAGATCGTGGGTTTCGAATCCCGCTCGTGACACTGACTTTTTTATCTCAACTAAAAACCTTAATTAATTGAAAGATATTAATTGGTCAAGCGGACCACAAAACTGGTGAATTTAATAAGTAAAAACGAAGGGTACCTTCACTAAAGCTCTCCGTGGCGATTTCATTTGTCGCCGAGAATCAAATAGATTACACGACGTTTGAAAAATGGCAAAAAGGAGGGAGAATTCAAAAGGTGGGGTTGAGATGGGAAGTTAGTGTCCGAGTGGATCGAGGTCACGGTAGCTCAAGTGATACAGCAACGGCGTATCTTGCCGAAGATCGTGGGTTCGAATCCCGCTCGTGACACTGACTTTTTTTTCTCAACTAAAAACTTTAATTAATTGAAAGATATTAATTAGTCAAGCGGATCACAAAAACTGGTGAATTTAATAAAGAAAAAGGTTGCTCGATGAGTCTCAAGTAATTAAAGGATGTACCTTCCTTTGCGATATCCACTTGCCAATGACCTCGATGCCTCATTCTCACAATAATATTCTGAACTTTCGGTTTAAGATTATGTCTTTCCATGTCTAAAGAGAATTCAACTGGATTAAAATGGAGAAAAGACGAGAAATGGTGTTGTTTACAACTTGAGTAATCTTTAAGTTTACTATTCTTATGTAAATCCGTTATTATAAATGAGACTTAACATTTGGTTTTGTTTGGGTTGTTTATTGTATTTGGTTTTATCAAACTAACAAGAATATATCGGTTAATTTAATTAGAATAATTAGAATAAGAGTAAATTACATACCTCCTTTTTCATTTTTGAGCAGTTTATACGCATTTGTAATTCCATCGTGTACTATGTCTATGTAAATATAACTTCAAACCTCAAAATTTCAAACTCATCTTGTAATATGTTTTTACTTTGTTTCTGCTAACTATCAAATTTAAAAAAATTATTTAGAAACTAACAAAGAATGATATGGAAGTGCAGCTAGACCAAAAATTTTTAGAACTTTCTTGTGCTCATGTCCGAACTTTCTTGACAATGGCCAGGAGGAGCGGAGAAGTAAATAAATGTTTTCAACTTTTTATTTATTGCGGGTTTCCGTAAGGTTTTCCATATACTTAAAGATTATTGTACTTCAGTAGATTTGTTCTTGTGCTTTGCATAATAAAATGATATGGAAAGTTGTATCACATCAGATTGAATGTATGAAAGTAACAAAAGCCAAAAAAGACGCATCCAGTAAAGCAGGTCGTAAATTGTTTGCTTGAGAAGTCAATTTGTGTTTGTTCTAAGCAACATTTTGCGGCATTTATTTATGAAATAATATTGCATTCCAAAAATAGAAATTTCTGTCCAATCTAAAAATTCATAACCCCCCTATATTTTATCAACAGTATCACTTCCGTTAAATTTCAAATATCTTTACTTTCTTGCTTCGGGTNTATATATATATATATTATGTCAATATAATTTAGTGAAAAAGGTTAAAGGGTTTTTATTAAAAACCACTGTAATTTTTCATGTAAATCAGTAGAGTTGTTTTCATGATATTTTAAAAAAATCTGAGGCAAAAAATACGAGAAAACTTGTTTCTCAAAAAATTTATTCAGTGGTTTTTTGGCTGTAAAAACGAATACAAACTTTGTTTTTTTGATTAAAAAAATATGTTTTACCCCGTTTTTGCTATATCGCTCGGTGAAAATGGTATTGAAATTTTACCGCAGTACGTTTATCGTATATATTATAATACATAATTTGTGATCCTAGGCTCCTTGGAAGTTATAACGATGAGATACTTTGGATGCGCGCGTATGTTGACAAGGTTTTTTATACTTGATAATAGAGAGACTCCATTGGATATTTTTGAGCGTCCTGGATGAGCAGTTGTCGCATAATGTATTCAGACGTATAGGTGTCAACGGGGAACAATGTTAGCCTGCGGTTTCTATTTTAAAAAAACGTGCCATTCCTCCAGAATAAAAGGGCCGGGCTCCATTTTCAACATTGGGCGGATTTACATTTTAAAAGAAAGGACATTAATCAAAGTAGGCTGGTGACCTCTCGCCCGTTTCGCTCCTGACGACTTCCTGTACAACTTAAGCCCGCCACTTCTTGGGAGTGAACTAAACAGATTTATGGCTATACTACACATAAACAGATTTATGTTAAAAGGGGGACGCCCTTTGTGCCCACTGCCCTCTCGCCAAAACACGGAAAAGACCTTGCTGGGTGTTGTAAACTTTTTGCTAATTTACATCTATTTGTTTCTGTGTATTTCATAACGTTACTTTACTTTGCAGGAAACGAACAAAAATAATTTGAAACATGGCCTGTTCAAACAGACAACCTTGCTCTTTCTAAATACACAATCAAAACACATAAAATAACACTGTTTGGAAAAATCATAAATATACGATTAGATTACCGATTCGTTGAAGTAACAAGGCCCTTCATTAAATATGACAATATTAACCAACCCCTCTGTTAAACATCGATAAAAACGCTCATACATAAAAAAAATTAACATGATCCTTTTTCGTTTTTTCCCATATCACGTTAAAAGTAACAACTTTAATTTTTTTATATAGAAAATGTTTCATGCTCGACTCAATATTAATTCGACAATTCTATAAAACTAAACAAAAGTACTATTTTACCTATAAAATCAACTAATACCTAACACCAATTAATCTACCAATAATGTAAATATTATGTTATATATCCTTTGAATAGCCATGACTCCTTCCACCACAAAAACATAAAGATATACAAACAGATCCTCCATAACAATCTCTACCCTAAACACATAATTAACAGAATAATCAACAATTACAACTCAACACTAACACCATCCACTATTACTAATAATACTACATTAAGTCTATCGAATACAAGAAACCAGCATACATTTCCATACCATTTATCCAAGGCCTATCACACAAATTAAACACATTTCTCTTGTTCGATAACTACAAAATAGCTTTCAAAAATTACTTCAAACACTTTTTTACAAAATTAAAGATCCCACACTACTAACAAATAAATCTGACGTAATCTACAAGATCAACTGTTTAAACTGTCCGGCAACTTACATCGGTCTTACGTCCCAATATCTGGACAAGAGAGTAAAGCAACATAACTACGATTGCAAAAAACCCAAGCAAAATCCTACAGCACTCGCTACCCAATTTATAATACACAATCAAAACACATAAAATAACACTGTTTGGAAAAATCATAAATATACGATTAGATTACCGATTCGTTGAAGTAACAAGGCCCTTCATTAAATATGACAATATTAACCAACCCCTCTGTTAAACATCGATAAAAACGCTCATACATAAAAAAAATTAACATGATCCTTTTTCGTTTTTTCCCATATCACGTTAAAAGTAACAACTTTAATTTTTTTATATAGAAAATGTTTCATGCTCGACTCAATATTAATTCGACAATTCTATAAAACTAAACAAAAGTACTATTTTACCTATAAAACTTTTGTTGCACTTTTCCACATCCAAAATGTAATTGTAATATGTAAATAATGTTTGTAAATCCCAGGCCCTGAAGATGATCTCAATAAAGATCGAAACGTTGGCACGATAAAGAAAATGTTTTTATAAAACCTACTTCGCATGAAACCTACATCACACCAGACCGCATCTCACGATTTCTAAATAAATTATGTTATATACTTTTTTTTACATACATGAACCATTTTTATTTCATGATTTCCTGTAGGCAGTATTTTCGAGCTCCAATATCATTCCGTCTCTTCAATTTTGGTTTCGGCAGCATCACTCTACACGGACTTCATCGCATCTTCCTTTGAGAAGAAGAAGTGCTGCTCAGATATTTTATTAAAAGTCAGGTAAGGTTTGATCGAGTTTGACCCAAGCTTTGGAAATTCAATGTCATCGTTCCATTCATTTACTAACTCATCCGAAAATCCTATCTGTACGAATGTTTTGAAAGCACGAATCGGAACATCTTCTATCATCTATCCACTATGGCGAAGTGTACTGCAGGGTAGCATCATTGGCTCCATTCTCTATTCAGTATCCTGGACGGACATTCCACTATTACAATATTGTTCACATTGCATACGATACCGCCATCCATTAAGAAACCCCCAGGACCTCTCTTATTTGCAAGAATGGAGGATCTCTCATCACCTTAATAATCTAGCCCAATCCTTGCCTACAAATCCCATAAAACATGGCCCAGCGATTTTCATTCAATTCACGTGGTAAACTGAAATGTCATGGGAGAATAATATTGATTATTTTGCGATGCTTGCCACCATCTAAACATATAAATAGTTCGAATCTATATATCCGTAAATTACCGAATGTTTATTATTGATTGTACCTTGTAATTTTATTTCTCATGTTTAGCCATTTAGTCCTCTGTCATATAGTTAGACTTTGCAATTTTGTGAATGTGTGGGCGTTTTGAATCAACTCGAATTACTTTGTTTGCTTTAGGTGGTTTGGAATAAACCTAAAATTAGAAATTTTGTCGTTATTGGTTTGTTATGATTTTATCAAAAAGTTCATTTGTGTAATTGTAAACAATGTCTGTCATAAAATGTATTCTCTAAAATCAAGAAAGCATTTTGTAGGTGAAGGATTGAAATCTATCTTGGTATAGGTCAAATTTCTGATCCATAATTTCTTTGTTTGTTATTATTTTTACATTATACACTTCCACCCAATTGATTTTTTTTTCATTTTTTGATAAAAGAAAATTCTGCCTTTAAATTGTCTGATTGTTTTTATCAATAAATACTTGTGCATGCTAGGTTTTAAATTGGAAATATCATTTACAGGTGAACACACTTAATCCTTAATCCAAAACAAGGATAAAGGATTTTTCAATGTTTTTAAATGTTTATTCAGTCTCATTTGAATACTGAAGCAATCAGCTGTTTTCATCTTTCTTTTCTTAATTTCAATTTTTAAATTAAAAAATGCCACTTAGTGCTGAGGATGTTACGCCTGGTTTGGCACTTAGTGATGATGGATGTTCTAACAGGTATGCGGCTATTGCCATCAGAGTTCCCTACAAACCACTGCCAGACGCCGTGAGACGTTTTCGAGAAACCACAAAGGCCCGGTTCTGGATGCCCGAGGTTAACAGAACCACCGGATGACCGATTTTTGAGTATGAGAATTTTGCGAAACGGGAATCTTACTGTTGTTCAAACGATTCATCAGCTCCAGGAAGTTCGAATTGTCCAAATTTCTGAACGCACTGCTCGAAGAAGATTAAATCAGTATGGGCTGATGGCTTTTCGCCCCGTAAGAGGGCCAGAATGGCCCAGAACACACAGCATTTCACAGCTCTCGTTTGCTCGAACTTGTTTTAGACGATTGGACTACTGTACTTTTTGAAAGAGTGTGGTGAAGGCGAAATGAAAAGTACGATACTCGTTATTTTACCCAGAGCTAACCTTTTCAACGTAGGCCAGTGATGGCACGGGCGGTCATTTCACTGGGAAGTCGCACAGAGTTGGTTGTTGTTCGTGGAGAGTCTTTGGCGGCCACTGTCTATGTGGATGAAATTTTGGAACATCATGCGTTGCCTATACTCGATGAAATCAGCAACAATGTTATTCTAATGGACAATAATGCCCGTCCACATGTCGCTCGCATAACATCATTGTCTTAGCTTGGCCATCTCGTTCTACAGACATGAACCCCATCGTACATTTATGGGATAACCTCAAAAGACGAATAAGCGCACGTCCATTACTTTCTGATACACTCCACGATCTTGAAAGGTCTCTTCGTGAAGAATGGACTAACCTCCAGGAAAGGGACATTTCCAAACTGGTAGAAAGTATGCCGAAGCTTCTTCGAGATTTAATTAAGGCATGAGGATGAAATGAGACATATTGAAATGTTTATTAAAACCCTAAAATTTTTTTTTTTTTACTTTTTTAGACAAAGATTCAATTAATAACGTTAAAACACATGAAACTTTGATGTATATATATAAAGCGATATACAAATCAAGTTATATTACAAATAAAAAATGGAAGGAGAAAAGTGGGTGGAAATTTTTGCCTGTCAGTGTATTATTTGAGGGTTATATGAACCATCTGAGTGCCGGTGTTTTTAATAATTTGTTATGCACCCCAACTTGCGTGTTTCCGAATACATGATTGATTAGTATCCAAGCAAGGAATGTTTTGTTTGAGATACATTGTTTTATACTATAAAAATCTTTATTAATAAACAAGTTTATTGATACATTTTTAAAGGTTATAGAAGTTGATAATTCATTGTTTAGGGTATTCAAGCAATAATTGTTTCGTATTTTTCGTATGGTTTTTTTACGGGGTTCGCAAACATTTGTAAGTACATGGTGTATGAATCTGACGGCATTCGAACCTGGGACCTTTACCTTCCAGTGATGAGCGCGATGACAACGTCTAAACCTATGCGGCTACCGACGCCACAAATTCCTTTATTATTGTACATCAAAAAGAAAATGACGCAAATCAAACACCTAAATGGGAAAAAGAAACGTTTCCTTTTATTTTTATTATATCTCTTTTACATTGTAACCTTCTGGCCCAGAAGCAGAGCACTTAGAGAAAAGTTAGTGCCGGCTGTAAAACAGATCGTAAGCCGGGGTGTAAAAAGGGAGTTAAGCCGGATAACAACAGAAGGACGCGCCCTAAGGGGAACAATTATTATTGCAACGCGTGGCTTAATGGCCAACGCCGTGTATATGGACATTCGACAATCGTAAAATCTCCCGACATAAGTGATATGGACTTTTATAAAAGGTAACGAGCCTATTTTAAGATAAGGCAAGACGTTCTTCACGATCTGTTGATATCGCAGTCACATTGGGTGAAAATTGACTTTTTCTATCACTACGTTTCACTACGTGTAGTTTGTAATTATAATAAACCCTACCTTCGAATCTATATTGTCTAACAGAATTATTTTCAAGCATATATTTGTTATATATAAAAGTTTTTTCCCGTAAAATATGATTGGTTGTTTTTATTCAACTTTGTTCGTCTGTTACAGTTGAGCTTATGTGGCACAGAGTTTCGCAAAGTATATACTAGATCCATCTGGGAGTGTAATTAGATATTCATAATTTTGATGTGATCATAAAAGGGAAATGTAGTTTCTGAATATTTGCTAAACCATAAACATGATACTCACAGTAATAATACTGTACATAATGCAGTAATAAACGAAACTCACCCATAGAAATAAAATCATAACATATAGAAGCTAAATAAACCACATTCCCATGCATATGAAAAAAAAGGAACAAATGAAAGAATACGCTAATATCATTAATCAAATTCAATATCGATAACATACTTATATCAGCACCACATCACACAAAACATAAAATAAAACATATAAAACAACCATCACATTCCACGTAACAAACATTTCTGTATAGTCAACTTCTTCAGCAATTTGGCTTTTCTTTCCTTAATTAACCCCGTCTATACAATCCAGAAAGGATAATTAGGCAGAACCATTACCCATTTTTCCCATTGTCGGTTCCTTTTATCTCAAAGAAGCCGACTTCTCTTATAAAAATGTCTTTCTATCCCGAGTTCCTGTCCCACCCCCTTAAAATCCATCGTATATAAACATAAAACAGCAATATCTCACTGGTACTTTCAACACGACACACAGGAATAACAAATCTACACAGAAAGCATACACTTTGAGTGAGTACAAATATTTTGATTGAGTCTAAATTTTCTAGCATTGCATGAATTCATTTTTTACATATCCTACATAAATTTCTATGATTTGAACAATGTTTATAAATTCCATGATGTGAAGATGATCTCAATAAAGATCGAAACGTTGGCACGATAAAGAAAATGTTCTTCTAAACCTTCTTCACACCAGACCGGACCTCACGATTTCCATATAATCATTAATTAACGTCAGTAAACACCACACACACACTAAAAAATATATTTTATTATTATGCATCGACCCAGTACTAAAGACTGTGAAAATCGGAAAACTACTAAACATAAAACAATTGATAAAACCAACCCTCTTAACAAAAATAGCAAGTACACGATAACATGGGAATGTGAAGACCAATAATTGGATAGATACGTTATGGAAAAAGATAGTTGCAAGAAAGGGAAATGCAATTGTAAAAAACAGTTCCCTTCTTCAAATTCTTCAAAACGGATGCATGCCAGCCGGATTATGGACTTGGAGGAAGGATAATCCCGTAGAACATCAATATTTCGGAAATTCATTTTTAGTGCACTGATCGCAGCCGTATGAATAATGAAGTGGGCTGTTTTTGGTTGCGTAATTTCTAGAAAGAATTATGGCAGAACGATAATACTGATTTGGAGATCAATGCAGCGAATTCTAAGCAGTAGAGTTGGTATTAAAAGTTTTGTAAAACGGCTTCTGCGAGGGTCAAAATAAGCAATTCGATGAAAAGTTGTCGAAAAAAGTGATTAATCAGAACGGAAGCCGGGGTTGCATTGCATTGTATAAAAAATGATTCATCTCACATGACTTTGATGGAGGAGGTGAGACATATTTAGGTTGACTTACACTTCCATTCTAAGATTCGAGCTGCTTGGGTTAAAAGCTTTTGGATAACGAAAGAGCGGATATTTTAGCTAAACAAGTATCTCAGTATGAGAACCTTCCAGAGCCATACTCAGCAGCATCCACCATTTTCATTAAAAGAAAATTAACCTCCGAAACTCTTTTGAAATATCTGTGGACTTTTTATGAAAAAGGAGCTCATACAAAAAACTTTTTCCCAACTATGGTACACTGAAAGTTGTTGTCGATTAATGCCACCTATAAATCAACATAGTTCATATCCGTTCATGGGAAGCATAAAGCATACCTCCACAGGTTTAATATCATACAAAGCGACGTTTGCCCTTGCGACAACACCTCTGCGCCAAATTGGCTCCACGTGCTTTTCACCTGTGCAAGTTCGAAAACGAAACAAACGAGTTCGTTAAATTCTTGGAGACGAACGGTGGTGTGTGACCTCCGAAGAAGAGTGATTTGGTGCCAAATGATAAACACTGAACCAACTGTAAAGGAAAAGGACCGCCGATCACAAAGTCCGACAGGGTCAACAAATGAAAATTTCTAGACATAATCTACCAAAGCCTCACACACAGATTTACATCCTTCACGACCTATGAAACGAGAGTTTATTTAAAAAAAGTCACACAGATAAAATGAAGATGGGAACAAACCGAAACGCCCAGCTATGATAGGCAGAGTGATCCATACCCACCAAATTTCACACGCACATTTCGACTTATGGATTAAATCGGCCTAATTAAATTCTATCATGTTCTGTACAGTCGACCTACACTTCACTTAAACAGAGTTTAACCCATGATTCTATAAAAAACAAATTGAAGTGTTTTATTAAAAACTAAATATGAATATATTTTATTACAATTCTAACCCCGCAATGGAGAAGAATATCACAAAACTTATAATAACAATGTTAAAAACTGGAACCTTTTCTATTGCCACAAGTTTCTGGTTTCTTAATTGTATTCGGTTAGATACGCCGCTGCTCTACCACTTGAGCTATCGTGGTTTAATGGTTTAAAATGAAGTATACTTCACTAAAGCTCTCCGTGGCCATTTCATTTATCGTCGAGAATCCAATCCGACTATACGACATTTGAAAAATGGCAAAAAGGAGGGAAAATTCAAAAAGTGGGGTTGAGATGGGAAGTTAGTGTCCGAGTGGATCTAGGTCACGATAGCTCAAGTGGTACAGTAGCGGCGTATCTAGCCGAAGATCGTGGGTTCGAATCCCGCTCGTGCCATTGAATTTTTTATCTCAAGTAAAAACCTTAATTAATTGTAATATTTATTTAGAAATCGTGAGATGCGGTCTGATGTCATGTAGGTTTCAAAAAAACATTTTCTTTATCGTGCCAACGTTTCGATCTTTATTAAGATCATCTTCAGGGCCTGGGATTTACAAACATTGTTTACATATAACAATTACATGTTGGATGTGGAAAAGTGAATTTATAAAATGCAAAATATATTATGCAAAATATATGGCACTCTCGACACGACACGCAAGGATGGCACAATTACACAGAAGACAAACACTTTGAGTGAGTTGAAATACTTTGAATGAATATATTAAAAAAAAAATATTTTGCAGTGTATAAATTCACTTTTCTACATCCAAAATGTAATTGTCATATGTAAACAATGTTTGTAAATCGCAGGCCCTGAAGATGATCTCAATAAAGTTCGAAACGTTGGCACGATAAAGAAAATGTTTTTCTGAAACCTACATAACACCAGACGCATCTCACGATTTCTAAATAAATATCGATTAACGGTCACTAATCACCACACATAATTGTAATATATTAATTGGTCAAGCGGACCACTAAATTAGTGAATTTAATGATTTAAAATGAAGTATACTTCACTAAAGCTCTCCGTGGCCATTTCATTTGCCGTCGAGAATCCAATCAGATTACACGACATTTGAAAAATGGCAAAAAGGAGGGAAAACTGATAAGGTGGCGTTGAGATAGGAAGTTGATGTCCGAGTGGATCGAGGTCACGATAGCTGAAGTGGTAGAGCAGCGGCGTATCTAGCCGAAGGTCGTGGGTTCGAATCCCGCTCGTGCCATTGACTTTTTTATCTCAACTAAAAACCTTAATTAATTGTAATATATTAATTGGTCAAGAGGACCACGAAAAATAATAATTTAACGTATGAGACTGTGTAATACTCTTTATTATTTAAGATGTTTAGTATAATATTCTTTTGATTTGTATTAACTTAATTATAATTTGTTATAAATGAAACTCAACAAAGTTAATGAGTACATAAATATCAAAATTATTTCTATATGTTCTATTATATTTTTATTAGTTATAGACTAAATGATTAATGAACCTTAAGCTCATAAGACTGTGCACATTAAAATATATTCAGAAGTTTCTCTCGTTTTCGTCGGTCAACTTTACAGGCAATCAATATTGCTTGAAGTTCAAAACTAAGAGAAAAGTTGTGAAATTAAATATAAAATAATTTCCTGTAGCCCGGCCTGATCTAAAAGTTCTGGAGGAGGAAACTATTAACTCCAGATTGTCCGAGGCAACTTTTCAATGCATCGATAGAATCCCGTTCATTGCCTCCCTCTGACTTATTCTCCGGTCTTTGCTTAAAGAAATAATTGAAGGGGGTTTACTCAATAACTAAGAGATTGGAACTCGCCAATTGACCAAGGAGTGTCTCTTGATATTTTCTAGCGATTAAATAAAATTATTCGAAAAAATTTTTTTATATAACTCAGAATAAGGATTTGTGGGAATTGTGACAGCCCAGGATGTAAAGATAGGACGGCGTACGGGATATTGTGGGTTTTACCCGACCAGTTCTATCAATGTGATAGATAGACAGATAAAACAAATGTATTCCTTAGAAGAGAGGTAGTAAGCCCCATCCTTCGATTTACTGTCACAGTCCTATGACAATAATATTTACCAATCTTTTTTTGGACTTTAGGCTGAATATTTAATATAAATGTTATGTAAATTATAAAATGATGGGAGAGGTAGACTTTTATACAAATATGGTAAAGTATTATTAATGAAGAGGACAACGAAGAATTATTTGTTTAGTTTAAAAAATTGTTTGTAGAAATAAAGTTCATGTTATTTTAAACGGAAGAATTATATACAATTAGATATAAATTTTGAAACAGTAGAAAATAAAAATAAATTATAGCGTTAAAAAAATTATATAGGCATACGTAATATGTATGACCTAAGTTAACTAAAATATCATAAAGTCGAATCTCTCCATCTAATTGCATATACAAAGAATTTATTTACATCAGGGGCCGATAGTATAGAATAAAACCCACTGGAGTCCGAAAAAAATTGACCTCAAATGATTTAAAGAGGGACATTTGCAAAAACCAGATGATCCAATGTTTGGCTCATAATTTTAAACAATTAACAGCCCGAAGAAGATACAATTGTATGAAATTTGCCCAAGAAATAAAGCCTAATTAAAATATCACCTAACCCCTAATCTTTGCTGGTAAACAAACCTTAATTTTCTAAAACTCGTCTTTAAATTTAAAATAATCGTCAACTTCACCAAAGCGATACACTGTATTGTACCCATTAGGTTTCGTGGTCCGATTGACCAAATAAAATATTTTCAATTAATTAATCTTTAAGTAAGGTATTGTACGAAACCTAGTCGATTTAATAAGCAAAAAGAAAGCTTTTCGTGGCCGTTTTTTTGTCGCCGAGAATCAAATAGATTAACGACATTTGAAAAATGGCAAAAAGGAGGGAAAATTCAAAAGAGGGGTTGAGATGGGAAGTTAGTGTCCGAGTGTCGAATTTTCCCTCCTTTTTGCCATTTTCCATTTTTCCGAGAGGTGAGGTTGAGATGGGAAGTTAGTGTCCGAACGGATCGAAGTCACGATAGCTCAAGTGTAGCGGCGTATTTAGCCGAAGATCGTGGGTTCGAATTCCGCACGTGATACTGAGCTTTTTATCTCAACCGATACCTTAATTAAAGAATAATTAATTGAACTGTATTGTTCTTTGAGTTTATGGCTCTTTTTATATCCAGCGAAAGGTGTGATTTTCAAGCTTGAATACTGAATCTTTTAACATGGAGCAGATAACTAACTAGCTTATGGACAATACCTCCGGCAAGGGAAAAATAATGGAGCAGACCAACCTTGAATCATGTTGGATCCGATGTTGCTATGGCCCAATCATTGATAACAACTGTTTTAATTGTGCGGCTCAGTTTAGCTCGGTAGGGATATGAACACTCCTCATTATGGTAAAAATTCAAATCTTGGGAATTCGGTCTTCATGATTTAAAGCAGTTTTATCCACAAATTGAGGATTATTTTTAAAAATGTACGCCCTCAAATTACCACAAATGTTTTTCAACGTCACCAGATAGTTAGTTGTGTTCTTAGACAACAGTAGGAAGCATTTCAAAAATCGTGTTTGTACAGCTTCCATCCTTCCCGGTTAGCTCCCCACAACATGGAACTATAACGTTGCTCTCACAACGGAATTGTACAATATCATCAAGGCTTCCCAACTAAAAATTTGCCTGATGAACTGGCGTTGATTCGTGAACAATTATAATTAGTAATTCTTTTGATAACAACCTCCCCATAACATAGATTTCGACATTTTCCTATTCGAACTTTTCCATGAAAAATAACAATTTTAAGTTTCTGACTGTTCACCGTCGATCCATTATTATCGCTGTATGGTTTCATTGTTCTTAGTTACCTCTGAGCATCAGCCCAAGATTCCGCCAAGATAACACTATCATCCGCCGATGATAGCATTAGGAGGTTTGTACAATTCGAAATCTATACACCTTCAACCTTGGCCTGAGGAAGAACAAAACTTTGTCCGAAATGAAATGACTAAAAATAATGGTGACAAGGATTCGCCCTACAACACTTCCTCAGTTTTTATATTTTGTGAATAAACATTATTGTTTGATTAACAAATTTGCATTGCAGTATAATTTCGGTAGAATATTGCTCATTTTAGCACTAATCACAAATGAGGCCAACTTATCCCATAGATAAGGGAAATCAATTATTCAAACAGCTGCGACTGGCCCTAAACCACTACTTTTCCGGTATGACATTTTCAAAAGCCCAAATAATCAATAGTTTAGTATAAGTAATTTTTTTGCCAAATATGAGACTACAGCAATTCCTCTATAATGAATTATCCGGACCGTTCTGATTTCCTTTTTTAAAGAGCATTCTTAGTACGATTGATGACCACTTTTTTTAAATCTCTTGATCCGAAACTTCATTAAATAAATTCAAAACGTAATGTTCCCACGCAGGTGTTAAATTACCGTAGAACTCATTACCAATTTGATCTAAACCGGTGATTTTATCCTTAGTTCCTGCTGAAAACAGATTGGAGCTCATTAAGTGTGACATTAGTGTCAAAGAGTGGGATAACAGTACGTAAGCCCCTAAGACCCTCTGAGTGGTCAGAAATTATTCTGTAGGATAATACCCAAAAATGTAACTCTTAAACTCGTCGACTCCTTTTCTATGGAGATAATCTCCTCACGTATGACCAAAAATCATGAAAATTCTAAACGTAAATATTATTGCAATTAATTAAGGTTTTTAGTTGAGATGAAAAAAAGTTAATGGCACGAGAGGGATTCGAACCCACGACCTTCGGCTAGATACGCCGCTGCTCCACCACCTGAGCTATCGCGACCTCGATCCACTCGGACATCAACTCCCCATCTCAACCCCACCTTATGAGTTTTCCCTCCTTTTGCCATTTTTCAAATGTCGTGTAATCGGTTTGGATTCTCGACGACATTTGAAAAATGGCAAAAGGAGGGAAAACTCATAAGGTGGGGTTGAGATGGGGAGTTGATGTCCGAGTGGATCGAGGTCGCGATAGCTCAGGTGGTGGAGCAGCGGCGTATCTAGCCGAAGGTCGTGGGTTCGAATCCCTCTCGTGTCATTAACTTTTTTTCATCTCAACTAAAAACCTTAATTAATTGTAATGTTTAATTGGTCAAGCGGACCACGAAATTAGTGAAAGTAAATATTATTAATGATGATATTTTTTAGTCTGATATTTCAGTTTTTGGTGGCTGAGTGGCCGTCGGACTCCGATTTGCCACACTACAGGTTTTAGGTTCGAATTACATACTGTACTTTATTATAATAATACTTTAAGACAAAAAAGGAACAATAAGATATTCGCAAATCAAACCAGCATTGAAACAGGTCTGTTCTGGGGGTCTGCAGTACATTTATTAAATAAAGTAATTTTTCTATACAAAATATCATTTCTGATGGCACAGTGTTGCTTTTAATTTAGTATGGCAACGCGCAGATCATGTATTTTTATTTCTTAAATATTTACACTGTCACTTAGGAAATAATATGCATGTAGTTCAAATCATCTGGTCGTAATGTTTATTGGTCCGCTGAGGAGAAAATTAGAGTTTCAAATAGAATTTTTATGTTATTCCTTTTGTTTCTAAAATAAAACAAAGCAAGGAAAGAAAAATTTAGCTTCAGAAAAAATTAAATAAAACTGTTTAAATTTGCTTTCATAAACAAGGTTCCGTACTTTTCTCAGACTACTTTTCTCAAAAATGAAATGAGTAACTCATTAATTATCAGCTTAACATGAAGCAAAGTAAGTTATCGATTTATTAACTCAAACAAATCCGATATATACGTAATAAAGTATTCAAATCATAAATTGGTTCTTAAGGCGTACGACATTTTCTCTACTCCCATTTGTACGAAGATCTGGCTTGTTCCCTGGGGGTATACGGTTCTTTTGTCAACATCTCCCGGGCTTTCTCCCTGGATATGGGGTCATGTGTGTTTTGATTTTCTAGGAAAGTGGCTATTTCCTCGACGGAGATCAGATCCGAAATTTGATCACCGGATGTTAAGAATGTAAACATAGAATGATTGTTACAAACCTTTGTCATGGAAAAATATATCTATAAAAACGTTCATGGGCTACAGACGTGGGGACAACTATTTCATTGAAACTGTAATAAAATGGCCTTGTTTTGAGAGATAGCATTGTTGATAAAACTGACGAGGTCACCCGGAGGCCAGGTTTGTGACATTACCTGTAGCTTATAGAGTTTTAAACTCTTCTAAAATTTTCTATAAATCATTTTAGTCGTTTCAATACAACGTTTTTATTATTTTCACAATGTTTGGAAGGCGAGATATTTGAGAGAACAAAGTTTTTCCTACAAGTTTGTATTTATATAAATTGGAAGGTTTAGGATGCGAAAAACGACCACTCAGACAAAATCGACATTCTTTTCCTGAACCCAAAAATTAACCAAAATAAAAATATTATTTTCCATTTTCCTATAAAACTTTTCATTAGAAGCTGAATTTTTGGACTTCGGTCGAAAATAACCAAAACAGTGATAAGTTTAAGAATGCTACTTAAAACCTTATTTTTTCCTTGTCCTTCTTAGATAAATTAGAATTGGAGTTTTAAACTAAAACTTTTGAATTTTTTTTGTTTCTACCGTATTTTTCTAACGTAAATTGACATGAAATCTAAACTTTGTGAATCTAGTTTTAAAGTACAACTGATCACTGGTTGAAGTGCCAGAAATACTGGTTATCTGTAGATTAGATTATGTAGGAGCCGACCTCTTTACGACCTGTGCAGTTGGTCTATTGTGCATCTCCATTTTTTATCTAAAGCTACTTCTTAAGCTTGAGACTTTTTACCAGACCCCAAAGCTTTTTAATGGGCTTCCGTGAGCATCGTTCAGGCCCTGCTTTCCTCTCCCAGGATTAGGAATCTCAGCATACATAGGCCTACGCACCAACAGAGTACTTGTTCCGCTTTCCTTTTCATCTTAGCAATATATGGCTTGTTTCGGCCGAGTAGTCTGACATATGCCTTCGGAGTCTGCAGTGTCCATTTAGAAGTATCCATTACCATTGAGCGAATCCAACTAATCAAATGGGGTCCGCGGTTTTGGTAGTTTGGTAAGACAAGGTTCAGGGCCGATAGGTGTCCTCATTGAACTTTAGTTGCCCTGGCACCCAGACAAGGGTAATTTTGTTACTTTCCCCAATGTCTGACAGGGCTCTAATGAAGACCCAAAGACTCTGGACTTTACCGTCGCCTACAGTGCCGCCCGACTGTCCAAGTAGATGGCTATTCTTCTATTGACAATCATCAGCCTTTCTATCCCCCTGGCAATGTTCAAGAGGCACACTTTCCGCTTGAAAGACGTTGGCATATTGTACATGAATTCTAGTCTTTGGTTTATTTCCATAAATGCCAAGTCCTGACCATATTCAGTTTTGGTGCCATCTGTAAATCAGGCTGTTATCGCTTTTTCTCAGCCTACTCTACAAAGTATTTTGATTAGAAATTTTTTGTCAGAACTGAATTTAGGGGTCATGGCAAAAGTAGGCATCCCCAAAGTTCTGTCTAGCTGAAGCTACTTGCGAAACCTTAGTTGCTCCTCGTTATGAGCAGTCTATTGGAACCTGTCTCTGCATTAGACGGATCAAGATTAGTTATGGATTTTTAAGTAAAATAACGAAACCTCTGTCTGACTTTACCCACCCGAAAAAAATATTGATTTCTTTAAAAATTCGTTTATAAAGGATTAAAAGGTTGATTAAAAAAATGAAAAGTTTATTTTGTAGAAATAATTTTTTTTGACAAAGTTTGCTGAAAGTGTCTATTGGTTTTTGTAGCGTTTTATTTATTTAATCTTATTTAATATGATCCAGGTTAAATTTATTAATCACAGGATAAAAAAAAATTGGTGAAAATGTAATAACATTTTCCTCAGTAGAAAAACGAAAATTAACGAAAATTGCCTAACTTACTTCAACACACACACACACACACACACACACACACACAAAATCGGCTCGTTTGAAAGAACGTTCGGAAACCTATTCAATATTTTTCGACCTAGTAACCCCAAAAAAGTTTATTAAAATTGGGGTGCCACGTCCGTAGCTTCCGCATGTTTGATGTTATTAAATGTGTTAGATATTGATTAAAAATATGTATTGAGCACATTAAGTTTCTTGAGAAAGCATGGTCACACTGGATGAACAATGGTTTTTAGGCCAAATTATTGCGATAAGCTGTCAGGTAGCCAATACTGTTCGGGTTTTACTGCATTGTTATGATTTTTATGGACTTGTATTTTTAATTTGTTTTTTAATAATAATAAATGAACATACTAAACATCCGAATTTCCTCTTTATGGTCTACGTCAATTGGGCGTCAAGACGAAGTCCCGGCTCGGTTTTAAGCTCAATCTAAGTTGAGTCGGCCGGGCCGGTGGCCGTTAATGAAGCCAAAACTCGCTTTTGTGCGGACTCGGTTGAGGTCGAGGAGGTCCGACGAAGGTCGCCGGTTGATTGAGGTAGCAATAGATGTGTCCTGAGGGGTTGTAGCAACCTTAATGGGTACGAAGGGTTTCACCGCGGCCAATCCCAACAGCTGGGTAATGGGCCCTCCCAAGGTTCATTTACTCACTTAACCGTCCTCGTCATTCAGCCTAAACAAACCTTGTACGGTCAATTTTGCTATTTTGCTCCGTTATTAAACGAAGAAAGAAAATTAGTTCAAAACGTTTTCTTTAAATGGGTCTTCATATCCCTTTCTTTAAACAACAGCTAACCGATTTATTTTTAAAATATTATTTTTGTAAATAACTCAGTAGACTTAGATTATTATTTTATTTTTATTGATTAAATGTATTCAGTAAAACTGGTCTTATTAGACCAACCATTAATTTTACAATAATATTATAGAATAAATAAATGTTTACAATCTTATAAACCCATTGGTACAATAAGATTTACATTTCACTATTATCTATTCATTTTTTAACTCCACAAGTTCATATGGCTTTGTTCTTTTTAATCTTCTGACCATGTTTCGATTATGTAAGAGTTTGGTCGCTTCCACAATCTCGTGTTCGCTGAGGCGAGCCTGGTGTTAACAGAAATGATAAATGATGGAGTGTGGTGTTCAATACTCTTTAAAAGGATAGTCAAATGATACTAATTAAATACATTAAACATAATTAACAAATAATTAAAACCCAGACCAAATTCAAACCTACATTCGGTATCAACAATTCTTTAGAACTGATAAAAGAATTAAATAACATCAATATACCCAACAACAACTTATTCACAAATATCCCCGTTGAAGAATGTACTAAACTCATAAAGCAAAAACTTACCGAGAATTCTATTAACGAATTTGTAAAAAATGATATAATAGACCTCTTAAATATATGCCTACTATCAAATTATTGTAAATTCAATAATAAATTTTACGAAATGAAAGGGTTACCAATGGGGTCTCCATTATCCCCACTTTGTGCTGAAATATTCATGGATAATTTTGAAAAAAATCTTTTCAAATCAAAGAACCAATTAATTAAATATGTTCATTTCTGGAAACGCTATGTAGACGATATTTTATGCATATGGTCGGGAACATTAGAATCTCTCAAATAATTCCTACAACTAATTAATTCTCTACACCGTAATATAAGTTTTACATTGGAAATTGGCGAAGATGGCTGTTTGAACTTTTTAGACCTAAAACTGTCACAACTACAGACACTATGATACCAGCGGATTCTTCCCACCCATGGTCCCAAAAGGCTGCTGGTTTCATTTGGCTCATAGACCGGATGTTAAAACTTTCGCTAACACATGATAACTATAAAAAAGAATTAAAAACTATTAAAACCTTAGCAAAAGACAACGGGTATCAAGAAATATTTATTGATAGGTTGCTAGTTAAAAGAATAAAAAAATTAACTTTAAACGAATCAACAATAGGACTCAGTCACCCCACCACAAATGAATCAGTAGGTTTCCGTTGTTTGCCATACATTGGTGAATTATCGCAAAAAGTTGGTAAAATTTTTAAACAAGAAGGTTTTAGAATAGCTTTTAGAAGTACGGGTTCAATTAAAAACATCCTCTCAAAACCTAAAGACAAAGTAGACAACTTGGCAAAAAGTGGGGTTTACCAACTCAATTGTAATGATTGTGATATTAAATATATAGGACAAAGCGGTAGAGAAATAAAAACAAGAGTAAAAGAACACTTGCCTAAATCGAGCAAATTTTCAGAATTTAAGGACCATCTAAATTATATATTTGTTTCTTTTTTTAATCATAATGACTTCTGCGAATATATTATTCGAACCATTTGAATAAAATCATTAATATATTTAAATGTGTGGTGTTTAGTGACATTAATTAATGATGAGATCGTGAGATGCGGTCTGGTGTGACATACGTTTAGAAAAAATTTTCATTACCGTGCCAACGATTCGATCTTTATTGAGATCATTTTCAAGGCCTGGGATTTATAAAAAATGTTTACATTATACACATGTAGAATGTGAAAAAACTGAATTTATACAATGCTGGAATCGTGTGGTGATTAGTGACCGTTAATCGATATGTATTTAGAAATCGTGAGATGCGGTCTGGTGTGATGTAGGTTTCAGAAAAACATTTTCTTTATCGTGCTAACGTTTCGATCTTTATTGAGATCATCTTCAGTGCCTGGGATTTACAAACATTGTTTACATATTACTATTACATTTTGGATGTGGAAAAGTGAATTTGTACAATGGAAAATATATTTTATATATTCAAAGTATTTCTATTCACTCAAAGTGTTTGTCTTCTGTGTAATTGTGCCATTCTTGCGTGTCGTGTCGAGAGTGCCAGTGAGATTTGGCTATTTTGTGTTTATATACGTTGGGTTTTGAAGGGGTGGGGAAGGATGTCTGTATAGAAAAGACATTTTTGTATAAGGCGTCGGCTTCTTTGAGGTGAAAAGAGCCGACGAAAGGAAAAAAAATGTGACACCTAAGAATGGCACAATTACACAGAAGACAAACACTTTGAGTGAGTAGAAATACTTTGATTGAATAAAAAATAAATATATTTTGCATTGTATAAATTCACTTTTTCACATCCTAAATGTATTTGTTAAATGTAAACAATGTTTGTAAATCCCCGGCCCTGAAGATGATCTCAATAAAGATCGAAACGTTGTCAAGATAAAGAAAATGTTTTTCTGAAACCTACGTCACACCAGACCGCATCTCACGATTTCTGAATAATTAATCATTAACGTTGTAGGCATTTTTAGTAATTTTATTAAGCACACACTTTCTTAACTAGAAGATCATGTGGTCCCTGGCAAGTATCTCGGATTTTCAACTTTTTTATATAATTCAATATTTTTTCCAATAAATTTACCATTTATGTCTTTATTTGTAACACGGTTCTCAATTTAAAGTGTTATAAATAAAACCACGTAAAACAAAAGATTAAATAAATTTACATATGTATTCAGTTTGTTGATTGTTGTTTTAAATTCAAGAATGTTCTTGTAAATCTTTTGTTGGCATTTATCCTATTTAAAAATTCTCATTTGGCTCCGCTGGCTAGTTTCAAGTTAACGATATGTCCCAACGCTAGACAGACATTAAACGTATTTTCCTCTTTGCTGCACAACCAAGATTCCCTCGAGCCGAAAATCCTCTTTAATAAGATTAATTTTAATGGTCTGGCCAACCGCGGATCCGACGTTTCACTACATTCCGAATCTGCTTTGAGGGAAGCCTTAGTTTCTTGACATGAAAGTAAGACAAGCCCAAGGCTAAATTAACAACATTTTTCCGGCTCTCCTGGAAAACAAAAACAATAATTACCAAGTGTTGGTACCAATTTGGTTTTTTACTAATTTCCTAAAATTCGTTAACGCTTTGTGTGCTGGCTTTGTAAAAGATTTATCAACATTTCTTTATTTGAAAAATATCAAAATGTGTACATTGATATGATGTTCGCTGATCGACCTGCTGATAATCTATGTAGGGTTCTTCGTAGAGGTCATTATACAGGTAAAAAAACACTAAATGCTGGGTTCACCGAGCTTTCGGCACTTTGAAGTGTCATCATCAGGGCCTAGTTTATAAATTTATTTTGTAGTTAAAATAAATACACAGTAACATACAATTAACGATTAATGTAATAAAATGATACACATACTTTTCCAAAGGTGAAGAAAACGATTAACATGGAAAACTATTGTACAAACGTTTTGGGTTTAAGGTTATGGAGCAGATGACCAGCATATTACATTTTTTACAGTGAAGACAGACATCTACATAAAATGATAAGTAATTATTAACATACAATATTTACATTGACAATGAAAACAATAATTTATAGTAAAGTAAAACAATACCTCGCTAAAAATCCGTATGACTAAAGGTCCAACTATTTTTTTGTTCTGCCTAGCAATTTCTTACAGGTACATTTGTGATCACAGAGAATATACAACCGAGTGACAAAATTATAGACACATTAAAAATCACGATTTCAACTGCCAAAAATGATTTCTTTTGCCATTAGAAAATTGTTCATGATATTAAAAGAAAATTAACTCTGGAAATGGCTTGATCTGATAATCTTATACAAATGTACATCTCAATAAACAGTATTGTTTTGATTTAGCTGCGACAGAATTATAGATACACATTTTGTTTACGTTTATTTTATAACTCCAAAGGTTTACTCAGTATTCACTGTACCGTGCCTTAGTAAAGTGATTACTGTGAGTTCATTTGGAGAAATTCAAAGTTATTTTAAAATGCCCAAAGGAAGAAAATTTTCTGATCAGGAGCGCCGGTTGTTTCTCTTGCTCAATGAAGATGGAATGAGCTGCCGAGATATCGCACGACGCATAAAACGAAGTTTTTCATCGGTGTCGAAGATAATACGACTAAGTGAAGACTACGGAAGAGGGCATAGCTCTGGAAGACCTCCTTCCTTGACCAGAAGAGACAAATCGCACATCCTGCTTCAAACAGCTTTTCGACTGCAAAAGCCATCGCAGAGAAGACAGGTGTTGATGTTTCTGTTCGAACTGTTCAGAGATTCCTGAAAAATACTGAAAACACAGTCCGAAGAAAACTGAAACGCAAACAGCTCTGAAACCCCACCACAAACTAGCCCGATCAAATTTGCTGAAAACCACATTTTGAAAAATGAAGATTATTGGCGAAAAGTTATTTTTTCTAACGAAAAAAAATTTAATTTAGACGGTCCGGACGGATACGCGTACTATTTTCATGATCTAACTAAAGAAGAAAAAATTTTGTCACGGCGCCAAATGGGTGGTATGATTTAGAGATGAATTGGGTGTAATAAAAAAGGGAATCTTTGTTTTCTTCCAAAACAGGTCAATTTGGAATATTACAAGAAATTACTGGACAAAGAAAAAACTAGTTTCAGCGATTTATGCGAAGGGACTCCAACATTCCAGCAGGACAACGCACACAAACACAATGCAAAAATTGTTAAAGAATGGTTTTCGCAGAACAGCATTGAAAAACTGGGATGGCCTGCACTCTCACCAGACGTGAACATTATAGAAAATGTATGGGGAAAATTATCGAAGATGGTATATCAAGACGATAAGCAGTACAACTCTGTCGACGAACTTAAAACAGCTGTCACCACTGCCTGGAATAATTTGCCTCAAAATTTTATTCAAAATTTGTACAAAACCGTTCCAGAATGAATACTGGAAATAATAAAACTGAGTAGTAATGCCAAAAATATTATAACCTTGTTTTAAATTGATTTGCGTCTATAATTTTGTCGCAGACAAAACGTTTAATTTTAGTATTTTAATAATTTTTTCTCTTATTTACTGAAAAATTAAAGTTTAATGAAGAAAAATATTTATTTCGTGTTTTGAATAAATATTTGTAGTACAAACCAATTACATTAAAAAATCATAACAATTAGGGGTGTGTCTATAATTTTGTCACTCGATTGTATTTAAAACTAAAATTACAGCTATTTAGAGAACATTAGGATTATATTATTTCAAAGGATTATATTATTTGAATTTGTAATCAAATAGGCCATGATGGCACTATCAGGTGCCGAAAGCTCGGTGAACCCATAATTTAGTCTTCTTTTTTACCTGTCTAGTGACCTCTACGAAGATTGGAACCCTACAAAGTGTAATATTGGTTTGGCAAGAAAGTAATGCCATTTTTCAATTATGAGATTCATTAGCTCAATATTTACATGTTTTGTCTATATAATTTTCGTTTAAAAATTTACTTGTTTTACAGGACGACATATTGGCGCATGAGCTAGAAGAATATCCCTTCTTGACGACCTTAGAAGTAGAAGTGTTGTTAAATGTTTCCTATACAACCATTGCAAAACACATACAAGGACTTGTTTGGCTAGACGGATACCACTCGAATCGAAAGCAATGTGGCGGATCCTATCTCAATTTGCTCTTCTCTCCTCTGTCGTCACACTTATGACCCATTTCTTCATAGATTAACGACAGGTGTTGAAAAATGGATCACATACAAAAACATAGTCCGTAAAAAAAACTTATTGCCAACCCGGGCAACGGCTCCCAGTTGTTCCAAAACAACAAATGCACGAAAAACAGCGTATGCTGTGCATTTGGTAGGACAGGATTGGCCCCTTTGAGCTTTTTGAGCTATTACCACAAGGATAAACGGTTAATAATGAACTGTACTGAGGAAAGACAACCCGTTTAGACTTTCAAATAAATCAAACACGGCCTTCACTAGTTAACAGAAAATGTGTAGTATTTCACCACGACAACTCCCGCCCCCACGTTGCTTTGACGACCAAACAGTTATTAACTAATCTGAATTGGGAAAGTATATTACAGCCTCCATACTTTCACGATATTTCACCTTCTTGTTAGGCTTTTATGGGATCTTTTTTTGAAAAAGAAAAAATTGATAAATAAAGTCAGCTTATATTATAAATAAAAAATATTAGCACTAAAATTATTTTTTAAAAATTAGGTTACACTCATTATTTATCTAGGCAATAATATAACATGGAATATATTATTTACAGAAAAACGTAACTTATTATCTTTGCATAACTATTGAAAACTTAAAATCTAATTAACAAAAAATTAAAACTATTATAAAAATAAGTGTATTGAAATTCAACTTTGCTCAACTCTAAAGGAATAAAAATAAGGCATAATGAAAACAGAAAACTCTCTCCACGAATGCTTTCTTCTTGACGTTTTCTGAACCAGATAAATTTTCCAAAAATAAAAAATTGTTTGAATTTTTTTATACTTTTTAAAAATTATAAAACAATATTATTCAAAATTAAAGATCCCACACCAGTAACTAATATTGGGCCAAATCCGGCAACTCACATCGGAATTACATCCCAATATCTGGATAAGAGAGTAAAGCAACATATCTATGACTGCATGAAAACGAAAGAAAATCGTACAGCACTGGCTACCCACCATTTTGAACACCAACACAATTTCGACTTCACTAATCCAAAAATATTACACACAAAACAAAACAAACAAAACGTAACTTTTTAGAAATGGTTTACATCAACAGAGATAAAAATAGCATCAATCACAGAACAGACACATGTAAACTCAGCAGCAGCTACGCTAATATCATTAATCAAATTCAATATCGATAACATACATAAATCATCATTAAATCGAACAAAACATATAAAACAACCATTACATTCCTTACATTACACATTTCTATATAGTCTAATTTTTCAAAAATTTAGCTCTAGCTATTTAGCTCCGAACCATTACCCATTATTTCCCACTGTCGGCTACTTTTACCTCAAAGAAGCCGACTCCTCATATAAAAAGTTTCTTCCCCACCTCATCAAAATCCAACGTATAAAAACATAAACACACCCAATAATGTCACATCTACACAGAAAACAAACACTTTGAGTGAGTACAAATAATTTGAGACAAAAATTTCTTTCATTGTATAAATTCACTTTTTTCACATCTTACATGTATTTGTATAATTTAAACAATGTTTATAAATCCCAGGCTCTGAAGATGACCTCAATAAAGATCGAAACGTTGGCACGATAAAAAAAATGTTTTTCTAAAACCTACGCCACACCAGACTGCATCTCACGATCTCTAAATAATCATTAAGTGACGGTCACTAAACCACATAAAATAAGTAGTAGATTAATAATAAACGCATCATCAATAAATTGTTGTTTGCTTTTTGTGTTACTAATTCTTCTGCCCTCTTTAGATTAAAAATGAAGAAAAACAGTTCAATTCCATCCTTTCCTGACCCAACTTACCGAGTGAGATAATTGTTTTTTAAAATTGTTTTCTTTGGTGAAACTACGAATTTGAGTAAAAAAATATTTATTTTTTACCTTAAAAGCACGGTTTTCAGACGAGAAGATCTCTCCAGCAGACCCTTTGACTAATGACGGACGCATGGTCCGTTACATAATCGAAGTCATGGGTGTGCCGCGGTCTACCATTCTCAAACGTCTAAAGTGGTTTAGAGCCACCGCAAGTCGTTGGCAGATTGAGGTCGACCGCGATGTACAACGGCTCGAGACATGGCATTTACCTCTCTTACCCATCTGCGGAACAGTCATTTGAGTGCTTCCTTGATAGGTAGTCATCTCCGTCATGTAAGAGTGAGCTATAAAACAGTCATCAGAAGGCGTCGTGTTCTCTACCTCTGGAGAGGCTCGAGTAGAAATGATACTATTCGCAAATAAACATCTCGCTTGGACTTTTGAAGAATAGGTGGCTGTTGTACTCACAGATGGCACAGATGACCCTGACCGTGTGTGAAGATGACGTACATAAGAAGACTGTTCTTAGTACTAATTCTACTACTAAATATTCCTTATTTTTTGATTATCTAATAAATGACAAGTAATTTTTAAATTAATGTAGTAACATTCTCAGAATTATTTACACATTTAGAAAATCTATAAAGAACAACTATAGAAGAAGTCAGTAAAACAAATAAACAAAAAACATCAAAGATATTCAATTAAACAACAAAGTTATAGTTAAACTACCCAAATTAATAGCAACAATATTTCAATCTATAAACATTACATAACTAAAATTAATAAAACCACAACGTAAAACAAAACAAAACCAAAAAAAGAAATTAATAAATATATTATTACTCATAATTTAAACATATACGATCAGCCCCGTAATCTTTTACTTATATAAGGATATTATCCTGTGGTTATGAGTGGGATTTTCAATCGGAAAAGGCACATTACGCTTTTTTTACTCTTCGTTTCCTGATACCATTTATTATTGCATTACTTGTAATAATCCATTTATTATTTCTACATCAAACTGGATCAAATAATCCTTTTGGGATTACCAGAAACGCTGATGAAATTACATTCCACTATCAGCGACCCAATAGGAAGTGTGTTAATATTATACTTATTTCAATTAATTAATCTTTATGTAAGGTATGTGTTGAAATGGAAAAGCCAGTATTACGAGCGGGATTCGAACCCACGACCGTCGTTCGGCTAAATACGCCACTGCTCTACCACTTGAGCTATCGTGACTTCGATCAACTCGGGCACCTACCTCCAATCTCAACCTACCACGAAACCACGAATATAATGGATTTAATAAGTAAAACGAAGTATACCATTACGAAAAAGCACACCGTGGCCATTTCATCTGTCGCCGAGAATCGAATCCTGATTACACGGGATATGAAAAATGGCAAAAGGAGGGAAAATTCGAAAGGTTTCGGGGGGATTCGAACCCACGACCTTCGGCTAAATTGCACTTGAACTATTGTGACACTAGATTTTTCATTTCAATCAAAACCTTACATACAGATTAATTAATTGAAAGAAGTTATTTGGTCAATCGGACCACGAAATATAATGAATTTAATAAGTAAAACGAAGTACATCTTCGCTAAAAGCATTCCGTAGCCATTTCATTTGTCGCCGAGAATCGAATCCTGATTGCACGACATGTGAAAAATGGCAAAAAGGAGGGAAAAGTCGAAAGGTAGTTTCAGATGGGAAGTTGGTGTCCGAGTGGATTGAAGTCACGATAGCTCAAGTGGTAGAGTAGCGGCGTATTACCCGAAGGTCGCGGGTTCGAATCCCGCTTCTGACAATGATCTCAACGAATGCCTTATATTAATTAATTGAAAGAAGTTATTTGGTCGATCGGACCACGAAATATAATGGATGATCCTTTTAATATTAAATTTCTTTGCGCAAAGATGAGTTGGATATAGATGAATTGTAGAGGGGCCTCCTGTTTTCTCTTCTGTTTATGAACCCAAATTAATTGTGTCTAAATTTCACTTGTTTATATTTTTGGTGTCAATTTTATGAGTAGAGCTTCTTTTATTATTCTTATTTTTTCACTTTTTTCTCGGCTAAATATTTTTTTGTATTAACCAGAGTTATGTTCTGGCTTAATGTTTTGCTTATTCATTACGTCAATTTGGCAAACCTTGAAAATACAATCTCTTTTTGTTGCAATTTTTTCTACTTTATTATTGAAGTAATATATTTTTCTTTTTGATTAAATATCAAATGGGTCACCATTTATTGATTTATTTCTCCAAGAATTCAACCAAACTTTGTTGCGCCGTTTGTGACACCATGGTGTTTTCTGTTAGGAACTCATCCTAAAAAAAAGCATTTGCTTTTCATGTATCTGCTTTACTAACGTTTTAACTAAAATAAAATTCAGGTTTTATAACCATCTCTCTTACATCAACACAATATATTTTAGTAAGCTCATTTTTCACAGTTGTTTCATTTGTTTGAAAAAAATGTGTATGGTGGATAAAAGTAATGAAGGAAATGGTTCATCGCTGATGTACCGTGATATACGATTCGCATGTATGGCAATGAGGGTAACATTCACTACGTATGACCGTCATAATGTCAAGCCGTGCGAGAATAAATCCCAACATCGTTCTTGCCATCAAATCGTTGGTCGACCCTGTGAAACTTATTTGCTAATAAAATTTACATTTTAGCGCGGTTGAAATTGTTTTTGTTTTACAAGCTTTAAACGATGGCTTGTTGTCCGTTAAATGGAACGGCATGTCGTAAATCGGCAGGTTACGACGTACAGTACGACTCACGCAGACCAGATTGATGAAAGTTACAACGGACGTTTTTTAGGTCTTAAAATAAATAGAAATATATTCAAGTCGTAATGTTTAACGTTATTTTATTTTTATAACTTTATCATCCTTAAAATTAATTTCAAGTTTACCAAAATTAATAGGGAGTTCTAGGGGGCGTCGGTGGCCGCAACGGTTCAGACGATGACACGGCGCTCATCACTTCCAATCCCCCGGTTTAACCTTCAAAAACACCGGCACTCTGAGCGTGTGCAAATATGCATTATGCAAATGCAAAAAAAAAAAAAAAAACAATAAAATAAATAAATAAATAGTTCTAATAAGTGGAGGACAAGAGTACTTTAAAACACATTTTTCCTTTAATAATAGACGTAAATAAAAGTACATTTTATGATCTAGGCAGATAAAAGGACGAAAGTAATATGTGAACGGAAAAAATTAATGTTCTGTACTAATCTGTTCATTTGATAAAACAAACATAAATTACTATATTATTCAGTTCAACCGTTCTTTCTAAAACTATATGCAACCTAACAACATAATTTCTTTATCAATTACTTATATGATATTATAAAAGAAATATTATAAAAAAATTGTATGATAATTCGATCATTACTTTATCATTCATTACGAATATTTACGGCTTAATTTGTTTATATTACTGGAAGGAAAGTATATTTGAAGAAATCGATATTAGGAAATGGTCAACGGGATATTGATTAAACAAACTGATAAGAATTGGTAACAAAATTTTGACGAATGACGATTAAGAGGTCCATTTTTAAAACATGTCTATATTGTGAAGTCTGTCATACCATTCTGACCGATAAATCATATTTATTAGCTTAGCACTTTACTAACTGAAAATATTTTTTCAAAAAAAAAAAAAAAACCATTGAACAATGAATAATTTTTGGAAAACTTTATTTATTTTATTTTATTTTTATTTTTATTTTTTTTTACGAGGGTTCGCAACAGCAGAGGTTATATCAACCCTCGGGGTGCCGGTGTTTTTGAAGGTTCAATGTAGGGCCGCTGGATTCGAACCCGGGACCTTTGCCTTACAGTGATGAGCGCCGTGTCAACGCCTAAAGCGGATCGATATGAGAAATAAAAGCTAAAATTAGACATAACCTTTACCCAAATTAAATCAACAAATTTTCCATCTGAAAGAAAATTTTAAAAAGTAGATTAATTTAAACAAGCTTAAGACCACAAGATGCAAAAAAGGGTAGAGCGAGAAACAGTGAGTGAGTGAGAGAGAGAGAGAGAGAGAGAGAGAGAGAGAGAGAGAGAGAGAGAGAAATAGAAATGGTGAGTGAGATTGACAATGAGATGGAGAGGGAGATAGAGAGAGAGAAGAGAGAAAAACAGTAAGCGAGATTGACAATGATATTTATATATATATATATATATAATATATGTTATTGACAATGTGAGGCAAAGTGAGAGAGAGAAAGTACGTGTTTTGTGTATGTGTGTGTGATAGATGGAAAGAAAGATAGATATATAGGTAGATAGATAGATAGATAGAGATAGATAGATAGATAGATAGATAGATAGATAGATAGATAGATAGATAGAGAGAGAGAGAGTGAGAGAGAGANGAGAGAGAGAGAGAGAGAGAGAGAGAGAGAGAGAGAGAGAGAGAGAGAGAGAGAGTGAGAAAGTGTGAGATGCAAACTCGGCGTTAAATAACTAAGAGAAGAGAAAGTAATATCAGACAAAAGTCACTTATGACTCGGGAAATTGGAGACAGGCTGAGTGTTCAAACCGCAACGCAGAAATTCATACATTGGTATCACAGTCGAATTTTAATATCAGGATCTCATTCTTACGTTTTGTTAAGCACCGAAAGGGGGAAAAGAGTGAAAGGCGTTAAATTGAATCGGGCCCCCTTCATGGACTTGGTAAAAGTTCGTATACCATGCGAAAGTAATATTGGCAACATAGCGAGGACGCAAGCGATCATGATCCCCCTCTTCAATTTTGAACATAAGCGTTGGTCGATTTTTGTCTCATTCTAAATGTATGAAACTCGATATGCGCATTTATGTACCCAAAATTTGTTAAGTTTATATGTCAACGTATTCCTATATTACTTTAAATAAAACTATATTTTTCCTCTAATAACATTTAACTTTTTGTACATATTACATACATATTTTATTCTTATTAAAAATATTTTTAAAAAATTGTGTTTTAGGAAAGCTTGACTTTCCGCCAAATGTTTTTTAATTTTGGGTTATAAGCACGGTGAGGCACAAACAGATGTTTTGTTATATGACTTTAACGAGTTTTCTTTTGACTTCCAGTTAATTCAATGTATGTAAATTCATTTGTTTTAATTTAAATAAATAATAAGATATAAATTGTAATATAATATATGTAGTAACTTTGTAAAGCTGGCTGCTTTGTTGCTTTTACGGCTTATTTTCTTTACGTATGGAGACTCAAATTTTAGTTGCGCATTCAAGTTGGCAACAAATGATTTATGAACTTACAGATTGATGGTTCATAATCAGTTTAGCTTCTTCGGAAATAGTGGTATATGATGAATTTCGGCTATTTGCCATTTTCTCTGGTGAGTTTGTGCCTCTCCCAGCTTATATCCTTATCTTCAAAACCAACCACAGATCATGGCAAAACGCGTATAATATGGGCTATCTGTGTCTTAAAATAACTACAAAATACTATTATGTTTGGTAAAAAAAAATATATGTTTGGTTGCAAATCTAAAATATTAAAAAAATGAACTCATACAGAAAATTGAATTTTAAAGCTATAAAAAAAATCAAAAACTCATCAAAGTAAGTTCACCATTGATGATGTTCAAAGAAATTATTAATTTACTAAATTAATCTATATTTATTTAGTGGTCATAATTGACCATATTAATTATTCATCTCAACAAAAAACTTTAGATAAAAATAATTATTAATTTACTTTCTTTTGTGTGTTATAAGCAGGGAGAGGCGCTGACGCAAGACTGCAGATGACCCAAAATGAGTGAACCGACCAAGCCCAGGTTGTTCACACCAGGCAGACTGTAGGAAAAATCTCACAAATTTTCCTTTACTAAGACTAATTTTTCTCCTAATTTACTTTCTAAGACTTATTGCCCTACATGTGATACAATTTACCCTTGAGATGAGCTTTTTTTTAGCTTGAAGAACGGAGTGAAAAGAAAAGGAATATTTACTGTAAAAGCTTTTACGATAAAACGCTAGTAATGAGAAGCGGCAGTGGAAAAGTTTTTGAGTGAAATCGGTTAAACATAAGTTTTAAGAGCCCTTCTGGAGGCTCGCAACTTTCCAACTGAAAAGGCCTGATTTCTTCTGTAAAATGAGTTTCATTTTACTATCTTTAATTTTATTATTTTATATATCACATTAAATTTATTTGTGAAAGTTTTTGTTTATGTATAATTGATTAAAGCTTTTTTTACTTGAAGATGAAAGAAAATACTGTCTTGTTGCTGTAAAAGTAATTTCATTTTGTATTTTTCTGAACATGAAATGATTGAAAGAACATTTTTCTTTTTTTCTTTCCCCGTTTTAATAGCTATCATTTTCATATTACAAAAGGTCCCACTCAGTAAATCTCAACCCATCTGTGTAAATTTACCCTCAGTTTATTTGGGAATATTCAATGCAGACCAATTGGAAAACTCACTCTTGCTCCTCTTTTCTATAGATTTCTTTGTATTTTCTTAGGAAAAAAATAAATTGAACCATAAAATATATGAATTTATACATTTTTACTATATATTTCCTTGAACATTTTAAAACTGCGATCGTCTGGGTTCCAAGAAGTCAATCACAAGTTTTCTAAATATCGATGTTCTATTAAATTTCAAAATATAAAAAAAGCATTTTATGATGGTACGCGAGCAGCAGTATGCGGTAAAGTGGGAGGGTCAAATTTTTTAAATACGTTAAACGGAGTAAAACATAGGTGTCCCCTTGCACATTTATCATTCAATCTGAATGACATAATTGAGGAAATTGGCGGAGGTTCTTTACGGGGTTCGCAAGAATGAAATTTGTAAGTAGGATGGGTTTGAATTTAGCGTCCCTGCATTCGAACCTGGGACCTTTATCATACAGTGACGAGCGTTGTGTCAAAATTTAACTTTTTTCTACACAAATTAAATGAAAAATGAAAACTAGCTATAATTACTTATTATACAATACTCTGTTTAGGTGGTTGATGATGTCAAGCCACAATAAAAAGACTTTCAATGTCTAATTGATTTTACTTCCAACCAGTTTCGATCTCACTGAGCATTCTCAAGGTCCTACAATCAACATTTATCTGTCATGCGAAGTAGGCTTTATAAAAACATTTTCTTTATCGTGCCAACGTTTCGATCGTTATTGAGATCATCTTCAGGGCTCAAAGTGTTTGTTTTCTGTGCAGATGTATCATTCTTGTGGTTCGTGTTGAGAGTGCCAGTGAGATGTACACTTTGAGTCCTGAAGATGATTTCAATAAAGATCGAAACGTTGGTACGATAAAGCAAATGTTTTTATAAAACCTTCGTCACACTAGACCGCATTTCACGATCTCCGAATAATCATTAACTAAACATCATTAAACACCACACATTTATCTGTCAGTTGTAACAATTTTACACAATAGAAAATTTGTAGAAAACAATTTTAAAGATGTAATCTTTAAACCATAGAAAACGTAGCACTAATTAGTTGTACTGTACTTTTTTAAAGAAACCTTAAATTTATACAAAGTCAACAATTCATATAAAACTGTCTGATATATCTTATCCTTACGATATGTTGTCTCTGTACCATCCAGTTTAAGCTTTTTCCTTTTTTTAGTACATGTAATATATCCGTGTTATCCTCGGGCTTAGAGGTGCGGTTCTCTCTGACAGTGTGGTCTTTAAATTCCGATTGGGAGCTAGATGTGGGTAGGTGTTCTTTTATCTTATTTTTTAGTGTTGACCAATGTAAGTCGCATTACATTCACATTTGATTTTGTATACACTGGTCTACGAGACCATTCGTCCATTTTATCCTTGCTCAACGGGTTTATAAAGATGGAGATCTTAAAAGCGAAACAGGATAAAAACTGTGATCTGTTCAATCTGATGACGGACTTCAACTCCAGTCCGGCAATGACGTTTCGATCAATTACTTAGTGGTCCCAAAGGTGACTAACGTACAGAGACAACACGTCGTAATGATAAGATATATCAGACTGTTATACACGGATACTGATGGATTTGTATAAATTTAAGATTTTCGGTGTTCGAAAATCGGTCCATGGTTGTTTTGGAAAGAAAACGACAACGAATCTTTGCCGACGTTTCTATTTAATTCAAATCTTTATCAAGGCATCCTGTACATATATAATATAGTATTACATTATTATTTATTATTACAGAATTACATATATATTATATAGAAGAAGGAAAAAACTTAACTTACCGCTTGATCTAGTGTTATCTTTTTTATTTATTTATCAATTGGCAAATGTCCCCTGTTATTTTTCTACTTAACTGGTTGCTACCACTAGGGGAACTGCGTCGTCAGGAGCAAGATTTTCAATTTTTGTTTTTGTTTTTAAGATTTTCAAAAAAAGGGCAATACAACTATCAATAGTTGTGTTTTCTATGGTTTAAAGATTACATCCTTATAATTGTAATTGTGCGTACAGATTTACTGTTGTGTAAAGCTATTAATGTAATATTAACGATTATTTGGAGATCGTGAGATGCGGTCTGGTGTGACGTAGGTTTTAGAAAAATATCTTCTTTATAGTGCCTACGTTTCGATTTTTATTT
The DNA here is from genome assembly GCF_000648675.2 of Cimex lectularius. NCBI lineage: Eukaryota > Metazoa > Arthropoda > Insecta > Hemiptera > Cimicidae > Cimex > Cimex lectularius. The sequence goes on from NW_019392649.1 coordinate 2,894,177, forward strand.
AGATCATCTTCAGGGCCTGGGATTTAAAAAAACTGTTTAAATTTTGCAAACACATGTAGGATTTGGAAAAAAATGAATTTATAAATGCTAGAAATTTTAATTTCCAATCAAAGTATTTGTACTCACTCAAAGTGTTTGTTTTCCGCGTAGATATGCCATTCTTGTGTGTCGTGTTGAAAGTGCCAGTGAGATGTGGATGTTTTATGGTTTTATACGTTGGATATTGAATGGATGGGGTGGGGAATCAGGATTACACATTTTTATATGAGGAGTGGGTTTCTTTGAGCTGAAAGGATCCGACAGTGGGAAAAAATGTGTAATAGGTTGGCCTGATTATCCTTTCAGGATTATATAGACGGGGATAATTACGGGAACGAAAGCCAAATTGTTGAAGAATTAGACTATGTAGAAATGTTTGATGTGTGGCAGGTGATGATTGTTTTATATGTTTTGTGTGTTGTGATGATGATATATGTATATTATCTATAATGAATTTGATTAATGATATTTGCGTAGCTGCGACTAAGTTTACATGTGTCTGTTCTCTAATTAATGCTGTTTTTATCTCTGTTGATGTAAACCATTTTTAAAAAGTTACAATTATGTTTGTTTTGTTATGTGTGTAATATTTTCGGATTGTTGACGTCGAAATTGTGTTGGTGTTCAAAATGGTGGGTAGACAGAGTTGTAGGATTTTGTTTGGGTTTTTTGCAATTATAGATATGTTGCTTATTCTCTTATCCAGATATTGGGATGCAATACCTATGGAAGTTCCCGGAAAATTTAAACAATTCATTTTGTAAATTACGTCAGATTTATTTTTTTACTGGTGTGGGATCTTTAATTTTGGAAAAAGTGTGTGCATTTTTTTATTAAATGTAAATTAAAAAATATCTTTATCCTAATTTCATTATCAATTTTTTACTATCTTAATAATAATGACAATTAATTAAGGTTTTTAGTTGAGATGAAAAAAGTTAATGGCACGAGAGGGATTCGAACCCACGACCTTCGGCTAGATATGAAAAATGGCAAAATGGAGGGAAAACCCATAAGGTGAAGTTGAGATAGGAAGTTGATGTCCGAATGGATCGAGGTCACGATAACTCAAGTGGTGGAGAGCGGCGTATCTAGCCGAAGAACGTGAGTTCGAATCCCCCTCGTGCCATTGACTTTTTTTCATCTCAACTAAAAACCTTAATTAATTGTAATGATTTAATTGGTCAAGCGGACCACGAAATTAGTGACTTAATAATAATGCAGGTAGTAATTTTCCTAGTATTCAAACAACCGTTGAATTGAGTTAAATATGTTATTCTGTATTAAAATAAATAACAAAAGAAACGCAATATCAAAAAATATTATTGAATCTAAAAACATTCAATGAAAGCATTAGTAAACTGGCAGATGCTTTATAATGAGAACTGTACAGACTTGAAGATTTGATAATGCAATAAATCCTGTCATATATCGTTAGGTGTAAGTCGGTTTTGGAAGCCATGGCATTACTGCTGAAGTTCTTAAACATCCAGTCAAATTACAAGCGTTCGCGCACGTGCCGATTTCATGTCCGTTCATTTCATTGAACTTGGTTAACTCCTATTAGCTTGAGGATGGGGCAAAAGGGTCATCTGGAACGCAATCGCCGTAAACGACGTCCCCGAGGCCCAATATGGTTTACGGTTTACGACGATACTTGATTGGGGCAGAAGAAGCCGGCGAAAGGAACTAGCGGTTGTAATTAATTTGTCGAAAAAATAGGAAAACACTTCCTATGCATATTGTAAAGCTGTTTATACGCTTTATTGCAACAATAACTTTATCAATTGTAAATTAATGTACCCGATATTGTCGGATATGATTGCATGGACATTTTACTTAGTCTGGATGGTAGCATTATAGACTAGCATTAGGCATAATATTTTTTTTAGTGTTCTTAAATGTTTTCTGTATGAAAATACAATTGCTTGATCCTTCGTGAAAAAGCGAAACGCGTCAGACAGGTCAAACCGTGGAAGATATGAAGAGAAAAATGCACGTTTGTAACACCGCTCACCCCAACTGGAAATCTGACAATTTATTTATTCTGTTCAGCCTTCGATGATGTTGTAATAACGTAACATATTCTGGTTAGCCATAAAAATCACTGTTTTTCACAAGAGTTTTAATGTACAAAGTGTTTACATGTCAAATCAATCAAATTACTAGGCTGTATAAACCTCGTTTGCAGGTTTAAAATATCATACCAATCCTTATCAAGCATCAGATTTGATCCAATACACAAATTTTTAACAATCACCAGATACATTATTAAGGTTAATTTTAATGATTTTGTTTATTTGTATAGGATTTCCTAAAACCTCACCATAATATTGTTTTACAATAAAACAGCGGACACACCCGATGCAACGCTACGCGACGCTACCCGAAGTCACGTTTTGGTAGGGTATGCACATCTATGCGAAATCAAGCGCACGTCACGTACAGTCACACAGCATGTATCACAATATTCAGTATCACAATCGCAGCGCTTTTTTGTACTTAATGCATTATTTTAAGAAAAACCATGTAATAAATCGTTAGTTAAATTTTATGAGCACATAGAAGTAATAAATTGTTAGTTAAACTTAATTGTGTTAAAATTTAAATAATTAAAAAAAAACTCCTGCATTTTTATCTCGTTTAATTTGTTTTATATTAAAATAATAATCTTTTAATTAATATAACGACAAAATTACATATACATAGTTTGAAATAAACTACAAAAAATAAAATCATAATTAAATAATTTTTATAAAAACTTACGAATTTTTGATCTCGTTTAATTTGGTTTACATTAAAATAAACACGTTGTAATTAATATAAACGACAAAATTACATATAGATAGTTTGAAATAAACTACAAAATATATGAGTGTCTGGTTCTGACGCTACTCGACGACAATGGAGTAATTTATGAACAAAACCATGCAATGAATTGTTAGTTAAATTTTATGAGCAAAATCGTGTAATAAATTTTAGTTAAATTTTCACAGCAAATTCATGTAATAAATTGTTAGTTAAATTCATTCGGTCAATAAATGGTATTCCGGTTTTTGATGAATTTTCTGTCAAACCATTAAAATTAATTTTTTAATAAAAACTAATGAATTTTTGATCTCGGTTAATTCGATTTACATTAAAATATATATATTGTAATTAATTTAACGACAATAATACATGTAGTTTGAAATAAAAGTATGAGTGTCCGGTTCTTTTGTCTTCGACTGTACTCGAGGCTGCTCGACGCATAGAAAGCAAAAATAGTGTAGCGTAGAGTAGGGTAGCGTTCCGCGGCATCGGGCAGATGTGCACAGGGATAATACAATCTTATGGAAAATTGGATTTTGGATTTGCGTCGGGTAGCATCGGTTAGCGTTGCATCGGGTAAGTGTGTTCCCTGCTTAAAGTCTCTTTCTTTTATATCTGCAGTAATTATTGAAGCCTTTTTTTCTTAACATCGGTATTTTCTTTAGTTGTTCCTTTATTCTAGTAACTCCTGAGTATGAAAATTCATCACTGACTACCTTGTTAAGTTATCGGAAACTTCTTGGACGGTTCCTTTTCACTAATTCGATCCATTATTTTCCACGGACTTAATTTATCGTTAAAACAGTTAATATACTTATCCACTATGTTTTTAAATTGAACCCGCAGCCTTTTTCATTCGTAAAAACCTTTCAGTTACTGATTCTCCTTGAAAATGTCAGAACTTTTATATTATTTTCCTAAATTATACTGCTTTATTTGTTAAGTTGTGCAAAATGTTCCACAACTGATTGTAGTGTTTCTATGCGATTCATTATTCATTTTATTGCTGTTCAAACGTGATAAATGACCCAAAACTGTGCATACATAATAATTTAGAATTTAAAAACTAAACATTAAATAAAAAAAGGATTACATGTAGATAATAACTGCAATAGATAACAATAAATAATAGCTCTCCAACTATCAATAATATATATAAATAAACAAGGCTCCGTGCATCACTCTTTTAAAGCTCGTCCAATCGTACGTATTATAGTGAAGAGGTTCTCCTTACCAAATAAATAACCCAAAAAATCCATTGTGCACTACTTGCGTCACCCCTTAGCTAGGTACATTAGTGGTGCTAGGGGATGACGCACGTTTTTTTTTGTAGTTGTATTTGCGGTTACACTATTTTTGAAGTTTTGTCCGTCACAAAAACGTTCCGCGTCTCACTGTTTGCAGTGGTGGATTTGTATCAATGCTTCCATCAGCTTACAACTCTAAGCACCACCGGAAATGACTAATATGCGCCAGACAGGTAACAGAACAAAACAAGAAGGTAACAAGTATATGAAAATAAAATGGACGGAAAGGGCCAAACAATATGTTAATAAATATGATAAAAGATAGATGGCAGCGTCAGTGGGCGGGGTCGTCGAAGAGGCTCTTGCGAGTCAAGAGCACGACTGGTAAATGGCCCTCAGAGAACCTGAGCAGGAGACGAGGGATCGTCCTCACCCGACTGAGGATTGGCCATACGCGGTTGACACATGGGCACCTGCTTTTGGGCCAAAGCCCGTGCAGGTACCCCTTATGCAGAGAAAGGTTGTTCGATGTGTCCCACATAATAGAGGCGTGTCATGGCTGTCCATACAGAGAGCGTGTAGTCATGCCGCCGGACTTAAGAAGAGTTCTCGAACACGGTAGCGTGTTTCAGAGTCCCGTGTTCCGCTTTTTAGGGGAAATTGTTTTTTTTTTATTGTATAGTCTTATGCGTTGTCTGTCTATATGTTTGTCTGACTGCATGTATTTATTGGCGTGAATGGCGAGGGGCGAGGGTGAAATATATCGTCATCATCGCCCCTCGAACGTTGAGAGCGTAAGACTGTGTGTTCGGGGTCGATGGCGGAATATTTATAAAAGTACTCCATCGACCCCAATCTAGATTAGTTTGAATATAGGTCGGTGGAGGAATATCAAGTACTCCACCGACCAAACGGAATGAGATGTATTTATGTGTACGAATGTATTTATTTGTATGAATGAAGTGTTTGAAAGGGTAAATAGAATGTAGACTTAGTTGAGGGCTGAAATGACCTAGATGTCGGAATCCCCAGTCAAAAAAAATATATAAAAAATAATAAAAAATAATAATAAAAAAAATAGTGTGGTGGTTAGTGACAGTTAACCGACAATTATTGAGAAATCGTGATTCATCTCAACATCTCACGATTTCTGAATAAAAAAAATAGGCTAATCAGTCCTTATATTTCATTCATATAATACATTTTCCAATGAACCAATGAATCTAAAATCGGAATATCTGGATAATTGGTACATTTTTTGGTAGCTAGGGCTTGTAAGTGAAATTCGAGGTTTCTGCCCTCTCTGTTTTGGTTTCTACCCTTCTGTAGTGCTTTCATGGCCTTCCTTTGTTATAACCCTTACGAGCTCTAAAAAGTCTAAAATGTGCTCGCCAGTCTAAAATAGCGAGGATCAAAAACGGTGTGCACTAAGTTAATATTTAACGGAACCACGTCAGAAATTAACCATATACCAGAATTCCGGTTTTAAAACGAATTCTCCGTCTTTTCATTGGTGATTAATTATCTGGCTCGTATCTCTCAAATCATTCAAAGCCCAAGAAAGGTTTAATACGGAAATTCATTCCGCCGAAGTAATTTCTCAGTTAAACAAATCCTCAAGCAAGTCCCTTGCGTTTCATGCCCGACTTCTGAAAAGGCTATTGAATCGTCGAATAAACTGGCACTCGACAAAAGCGGCGGCAACGGGTCCTCGGCACTGGGTTTGTTTAAAAATGCCTTTTTTATTTACCGGAACATGTTAGAAAAAAAGAAAAACTGTTTATAGGAGAAGTTCGCTCTACATTACTTGACAAATGACGACGCTTTTCTTTTTAATCTCCCCACTTGGCCCACTGCCCTGTTATAGTCGGAAGAAAACTTGATAGAAACAGACCGATAGCCACGCCGCTGTGGATTTATTCTCCCTCTCCAAAAGATAATTCAGCCCAGTTTACTTAAAATCCACATGATTTACTGATGATTCAGGTGAAAGGTAAATTACTATATTTTTATCATTAAAACCATATTTTCATCATGGTAAAACCGATTTATCTTCGGTGCTGATCATAACTGTGTAGGTCAATACGGTGACTGAGCGAGTTTTCCTATTTCCTTCAAGAATTGGACGAGTTCATGCTTTTTTATATATATTGTATTAATTAGACAGTTGATTTAATAGGAAAAACGGTTTTAATAAATAATATAAAGTCTAGTTTTGTTTTTTCTCGTTCTATAAATAAAAATATTTTCGTTTTGTTGATTCTTATTATTTTTATTGTTAGGTGTTTTTCATATTTGTATGGATGTGAATAAACTTTCGAACTGTGTTTTACGAGTTTTGTATTATTTTTATTCTACATGTGTTTCGAGGCTCTTCTTTTGTAATTTGGCGAGGGGTAATCTGATGGTGACGGGTGAGGTAGCGCTGGCGCCGGGTTTCGCTGAGTCATCAACAAAATATGAGCATGGCGCGTTGTCATGGTAGAAAATGATTCTGATTCTTTTCACCAAAATGAAAACGCTTTTCATTTCCCGGAAGAACATTAAACCGTAGTAGCTCACGATTGGAATCCTTGGAATTAACTTGTGAATTGACTGATGCGAAGGATTAAAGGAAACGTAAAAAAAGTATTATTTTACAATAGAATTGAATGAGACAAATTAAAATAGAGAATGTACTTTTGCGACTATTTATAGATTCCCGACGGCAACATTGTATAATGTAAATATTCAAACTTTTAGCCTTGGTTTTTTCCTATCGTTTTTGTCTACTTATCTTTACCGTATCTATAGTGCGTCTGTAAGACGCATTTGGCGAAACGACCTTGCTACGTGTCTATTCAGACGTCAAAGAAATATTACAATGTATCAGGAGGGCTATGCATCGGGTGAGTCTGTTGAGGACTCGTGTTTTCAAATTTTTTTAAATGTGTAAATGATGATGATGAACGCTTTATTTATCAATGACACAAGATTTGGTCTCAAGGACCATTCTTACATCTAATGTGAAATACAATGGTACTAATTTATTAAAAATCGAATAATTTTATTTTTGAGGTCAATATGTTCCATATGTTTTACATTGAACTTTACTTAAAATTGCTTATTGAAATAAATATTCTAAATTACATAATAATTGAGAAATTAAAAAGCAAATTACTAACAAAATAAAAGAAGTGAACAAAACTACTTTTCAACACAATGAAGTACAAATAATGAATTATAAATTACCAATATAAATCTACAAATAAAACAACTCACTAAATAGTTATATAAAAAACTAAAACAAGACAAAACAACAAAAGAAGTTAAATTTAAGACATCAATTATAAATAGATAAGAGATGATTTTTAAGACGATTCTGGAAATTTTGATATTTTTACATCGTTTTATGTGTGTAGGGATTTTCGAAAATGTTATTGCATTTTACTGAAAATTACCAATTAAAAGTTTTGGTTTTGCGCTTAACGACACGCAGACGGTAGTCTGCAAACCTAGTATGTCTATCATCAATCTGAGACATGTATTTAAATTTCACATATGGATATCTGAACTTTTAACAATTTTAAAACAATTTTAAATACTTTACATGATAGATTGTAATCGATTAAATGTTCAGTTTTGAGAAATTTGAGTTGCGAAAATTTATTATATATACAACTGTCATATTTGAAGAGAGAGAGAGAGAGAGAGAGAGAGAGAGAGAGAGAGTGAATGAGAGAGTGAGAGGAAGAGAGACAGACAGACAGGCAGGCAGGCAGACAGACAGACAGAGAGAGAGAGAGCGAGAGAGAGAGAGAGAGATTAGATTCAAAAAATTTATAAAATATACAATTTTCAAGTATTTATTCAGAAATCGTGATAATTTATGAATAATTATCAATTAACGGTCACTAATCACCACACATTTTCAAGTATGTTGCCTTTTGATTTTTTTCTAAGATTCATGACAGTTCTGATTTTCGGCCTCTTTTTGCTTAAATTGGTTATATTTGTAACATAGCTTAGAAAGAGATGCTCCAAAAAAATAGGCTATATTAAAAATGATAATAAATTAGTAATAATGTAATATTGATTAATGAAATAATAAAAAAATAAAAAGGTGTAAAAATAAATCTAGAACAAATGTAATTAAATTTAAGTAACTAATGGGGAAATTTAATCAAAAATTGAAACAAAAACAACCTGGATGGATCATGATGGGACAGAGGTTCAGAAATCTAGATAGCTCTCCCTTTCTCTCCATCGCCTGAGAAAGAAGTTTATTTCAAAAGGTTTTTAGATCTGTTTTCCTTATTTTACATTTTCAATTTATGGTTGGTTATTAGTTAAAAAAATGTATTTTCTTTTTATTATATTTTTATTTCTATATAATTGAAATTTATTAGTTATAATAATTGCATTGTAAAGTAAAAAAAAATAAATAAAAAGAAATTTCTAAAAAATAAATTATTATTTTGATTTCATTTCCATAAAACAATTAAATAAAATAAATAATTAAAAATACAAATGCATTTATATTTTAGTGGGCAATGGACCAAGTTACTTCTTTCAATTAATTATTCTTTTTATATAAGGTCTTGTTTGTGATAAAAAAGTCAGTGTCGCGAGCGAGATTCGAACCCACGACCTCCGTCTGAATACTCTACTACTCGACCACTTGAGCTATCGTGACTTCGATCCTCTCGGGCACCAACTCTCCATTTCACCCTACTACCGTTCGAATTTTTTCTCATTTAGTCATTTATAATTATTTGGGATGAATTGGATGTAAGTCCTCCTTCCATACTCAACGAAATGTTGACAGTTGTGATTTTGGTTGTGCGATCAAATGGCATATTGGCAAAGGGCAAAAGCGGATAAGTTTTTGAAATGGGTATTGAGGTGAGATATATAAGTCCGATTAATCATAAATCCCTCGGCACGGGGGTAAATTGGATTTATCCCGTGCCGGTGGTGAATTTCAAGGGGGCCCACGTGGAAAATCTCCCATAATTGTTTCATCAATGGACGTGAGGTGATATGAGCCAATTGAAAGCGAATAGTCACCACTACGTAGGAAATTGAAAACGGCGTTTCATTTACATACATGCGGGCCAATTTTATGCCCAAACGCTACATCATTCAATCCAGTACAATCCACAGAGTACATTTTGATTAAAGTACTAAATGTATCCCGTGTGAAGCCGGTAAAGCAAGCCAAATCATCACGATGAAAATGTGCGTAACTAATAAACAAAAATGTTCACAAAAAAATTGAATAACTATTATTGTATATTTCATTTTATGCACAAACTTATTAGGCTGATTATGTTTCGAGTAACCTTGGTTCTGATTAACGTACTCGTTTGCAACGTATGATTAGAAAACAAACTTTTATAAATACAAATGTGTTGAAAATTCAATGACGTTTACCAACAGGGGGAGGGCTATGGATGTTGCATCACGGATTTCAATTAACCTGTTTTTGGTGATACTAGGTGGAAAACTAGGGCGTTCTTGCCTATGGACTCTAGGAAAGGAGATCAAAAAAGTACTTTATGTAATATTCTTTACATTTCGTGGTCCGACTGACCAAATAACATCTTTCAATTAATTAATCTTTATGTAAGGTATTGGTTGAGATAAAAAAGTCAGTGTCACGAGCGGGATTCGAACGCACGACCTCCGGCTAGATACGCCGCTGCTCTACCACTTGAGCTATCGTGACTTCGATCCACTCGGACACTAACTTCCCATCTCAACCCCACCTTTTAAATTTTCCCTCCTTTTTGCCATTTTTGTAATGTCGTGTAATCTCTGATTTTCGGCGACAAATGAAATGGCCACGGAGGGCTTTAGTGAAGGTATACTTAATTTTAACTTATTAAATTCACTAGTTTTTGTGGTCCGCTTGACCAATTAATATCTTTCAATTAATTAAAGTTTTTAGTTGAGACCAAAAAGTCAGTGTCACGAGCGGGTTTCGAACCCACGATCTTCGGCTAAATACGCCGCTGCTCTACCACTTGAGCTATCGTGACTTCGATCCACTCGGACATTAACTTCCCATCTCAACCTCACCTCTCGAATTTTCCCTCCATTATTATATTTTGTAGTCAATATGAAAATAGGGCTTCAAAAATCATAAACCACCAATAAGATCACCCCATAGATTTAATTCGTTTCTTAAATCACCAACCGCAATTAGTATTTAGGTATGAATTAATCGTTATAATTGCTAATTCACATTTTGGTTTTCATGTTTAATAAATCCTTGTACTGATTATTGTAAAATGTTAGATTTTTATTCGTGCTTTCACATGTTAGATGGTGAAAGGCGTAGAAGCAGAAAAAGAATTTTCGATCCTCTCGCACACCAACTCTCCATCTCAAACTACAACCGTTCGAATTTTCCCTCTTTTTGCCATTTTCGACTACATTAATTATAACAATTATACCAATCCATATTTTCATTTTAAAACATACTATACGAGTAAGTATAAAATTGTTCCTTTAAAACATGTCGAGCAAGTAATATTTTACTTGTAGTGCCACACCACGAATATCAACTCTTAATATTCCCCGGAGAGGTGACATATGCTCCCCAATCACTCTCCCTTTTAGGTGATAACACTTTCCGCATCACAGCCCCTGTAGTTCCGCGTCCCCCGTACTATACTATTAAAAGTATTACTCTTTTCTCAATCGGAACGTTAGTATCTCGAGTGTTGAAAATTCTATAAGAGCGAAGCCCGTGAAGAATTCCTGCTGGGGAAAATCTCCTCGAAATATTGCCGGCCTGGTGAGATCAAGGGGCTTCCGGGCAATTTCCTTGGTCTCCCCACATCCAAAATTTTGCCTTAGCTATTTCGCAAATATTGGCCCCACCGGAATCGCCAAATTACCCGCAGTGCAACATGAATCGACCAACCCTTGGCTTAAATATCCTTCGACCGTGATATTGGCCGATATAGATTTTGCGTCGGGGAGATGTGATTTTATTACACGGTTCAGTAATCAATTACACCTAATATGCAGGTCGGAATTAATTATTTATTATAGTTTCAGACAAACTCTATTAAACCCCTTACGGTAAGTTTATAAAGGTGTATTAAACAGTGTATATTTTATAAATAAACGTAAGCTAACTTTGTATGTTAAAAAATTGGTTTCCGATCATCGCCTTACTTTATTCAACGTATTATTTCACATGAAGTATATACATAAATGTGTAGAGATTAGTGACCGTTAATCGATAGTTATTCAGATATCGTGAGATGCGGTCGGGTGTGATGTAGGTTTCAGAAAAACATTTTCTTTATCGTGCCAACGTTTCGATCTTTCATTGAGATCATCTTCAGGGCCTGGGATTTACAAACAATGTTTACATTTAACAAATACATTTAGGATGTGGATAAGTGAATTTATACAATGCAAAATATATTTTATATTCAAACAAAGTATTTCTACTCACTCAAAGTGTTTGTCTTCTGTGTAATTGTGCCATCCTTGTGTGTCGTGTTGAGAGTGCCAGTGAGACGCCTTGCACAAAATTGTCTTTTATATACCGACTTCCTTCCCCACCCCCTCTAAACCAAACATATATAAACATGAAACAGCAAAATCTCACTGGCACTCTCAACACGACACACAAGGATGGCACAATTACACAGAAGACAAACACTTTGAGTGAGTAGAAATACTTTGTTTGAATATAAAATATTTTGCATTGTATAAATTCACTTATCCACATCCTAAATGTATTTGTTAAATGTAAACATTGTTTGTAAATCCCAGGCCCTGAAGATGATCTCAATAAAAGATCGAAACGTTGGCACGATAAAGAAAATGTTTTTCTGAAACCTACATCACACCCGACCGCATCTCACGATATCTGAATAACTATATACATAAATTAAAATTCTTTTAAAATATATATGTTATTTTTAACAATCTATATTTTTAAACAACTCAGTGTTTCTCCTTAATTGATATCAACGTCATGCGTAGTTTTACGATGAGACATGCAAACTAGCCAAAAAATATAAGAAACGACACAAATAAATATGAATATCATGAAATCTTTCTTGTTTATATTTATTGGCCAAAATCGTTTTAGGTTTTTTTAACTGTCTAGTATCAACAAAAAACAATTATTTGCCAAACAAAATTATTTTGCTAAATTTCTACAACCCAAAATGTTTACAATAATAGTTGTAATTATAAAATTGAAAAACCGCTATAATTGGCCTCATAGTTCATCCGTAAATACTGACAAAAGTACTAGAACTGTTAATGTTGGGATGTTACAGTTAGCAAGTCGATATATTGGTGCGTATTAAAAGGTTCACGGCTGTGTTATTACCAGAAACGTCAAAAACGGGCAAAGTTACAATAATCATAAAAGTTTGCCAGTGGTTGCTGACACTTCTACAAGTGTAAATTTTCACGAACTACTACACAAGTAAAGTTTTGCGATGTTAATAGAACTCTAAAATTTCGCGACACTGCAACGACTGTAAAGGTTTGTGATGTTATTACAATACGAAAGTTTGGTATACTGTTACATTTGTAAAAATTCACGAGCTATCGTAGGTGTTGTAAAGATAATCAACTTTACCAGGACTGCAGTAATTCCAAAATCTTGCGATAACTGTTATTGTCTTGACTGCTACAACAATATCATTAAGCACTAACTCTAATATTTCATTCGTATGGTTAATAACATTACAACAGTAGTAAAGATTCGCGAACTGCTACAACTGTAAAGACGACTTTACGACTTTAAAGATTGGCGATAGTACTGATTTGTAAAGGTTCGTGTCAGTGTTTCAATCAACAAGGCCGGCGAGATTCTTCCCATTGTAAAGGTTCGTGAACCGTTTTATTACTATTTGCAACTATAAAGGTCTGTAATGTTACCGCTATTGTAAAGGTTCGTGATGGAGTTACAACTGGCACAAATTGTGGCAACCTTACAAGGGATCGCTAACTACTTTCTAAAGCTGTAAAGGTCTGCAATATTACTGCATTACAAACGTTCGTGACAGTGTCACTACCGACAAGAATGGCGACCATCTTACATTTGTAAAGGTTACCAAATACTTTTTATAGCTGTAACGGTCTGCAATATTACTGCAATTCTAATGGTTCGTGATGGAGTTACAACTGAAAATTTTTTTGACAATCTTACAATTGTAAGGAATCGCCAACTACTTTCTACAGCTGTAAAAGTCTGCAATATAACTGAAATTAAAAACGTTCGTGACAGTGTTACTACCGACAAGAATGGCGACCATCTTACATTTATATAGGTTTCCAAATATTTTTATAGCTGTAAAGGTGTGCAATATTACTGCAATTCTAATGGTTCGTGATGGAGTTACAACTGAAAATTTTTTTGACAATCTTACAATTGTAAGGGATCGCCAACTACTTCCTGCAACTGTAAAAGTCTGCAATATTTCTGCAATTACAAACGTTCGTGACAGTGTCACTACCGAAAAGAATGACGACCATTTTACATTTGTAAAGGTTCCCATATACTTTGTACAGCTGTAAAGGTCTGCAATGCTACTGCAGTTTTTAAGGTTTGCGCGTGCTACAGCCGTGAAGGCTATTGACCCTACTAGAAATTGAAAAGGTTCGCGAATTGGTACAATTGTAAAGTGTTGCAATGTTATTTCAATTCAAAATGTTATGGACAGTAGTAGCACTGAATTGACAACAGGTGTTAATTTCACGGTGTTACTATAAATCTAATGAGTGGCTAATACACCTTTTCAGCTGTAAAGGTTGCGTTATACTATTACTCTCAAATTTGCCTGCAATGCTACAACCTTCAAGACTGGCGACATTGCTAGAACTGTAAATATTAACAATGTTACTAGAACTCTAAAGGTTAGTGACAATGGACGCATTATCGGGTAATGAATTTAATTAATTTAAATCAAAGGAAGGTAGAAATGTCACCGGTTATATTTCTTATAACAGTACTATTAGTTACGCGACTGATTGTATTATAAATTTTAAACAGTCTATGGGATGTATTTTATATTTAATACAAAATTAGAAAAAATGTTATAAACATATTTTTTTCTTGTTTAATGAATCGTGAATTGTTTGATTCTTTGAGAGAGGACAATAGAATTTGCTAAGGTAGAAGATAATGTTTTTACTAATACGAATTTGTTTCTAATTAGGCGGAGTAATGTTGTCATGCCTGTTTTTTCCACAGCCGAGATGGCCAGGGCGTATCTAATTAAATGAAGTCTTACGAATTTTATCTCCGGGCTATCTCTACTTCGAAAAGGGGAAAAAATAAATTTGTTAGGGGGTTAATCCTTACTTTAATGGGCCTTTGGTTCGGCTCGCCGGCGGAGGGAAAAAAATCCCAAAAGGCCATTCGGGACACAATGAAAGTAATCAAACCGAGACGAGCTCACAGTGTAACGAAGTTTAAAATTTATTTCAATTGACGAGGGCTGGCGGTGCTGATTAAACCGGGTCTTTGTAGAGGGTGAGTCATGGATGCTATTGGAGGGAGGGTCGTTAGCATGCGAGCAACACCAGCCGCCGCCGAAGGAAATGGCAAAATTGGCGTTTTAATTTTGAATAAGAGGAAACCGTTTCTCCCTTTAGAAAAAAATCTTCGAAGAGGCGAGGAACCGGGTTGAACGGGGGAAAGGGAACTAGTCATTTACTTCATTAGAAGTTCCCCGGTCGACCATCACCCTTCACTTTCAAACATTTACCTCTCAACGGCAGCCGACCTCAAAAAAGTTAGGCAAACGAGGATAACCCCTGAAATCACAATTTTGGTACGTTGAGTAATTACAAAATAAATATCACTTAACTTTGACGTAAGGATACAGTGATAATTAAATTTCTAAGAACTTGCGATATTTCGTTTAGTGAATTTAACCGTTTGAACGTCTGACAATGTCGGAAACACTGTTCGGCTTCTGTGAAATAAACTGTAATTTGCAGCAGGCTTACAACTCTCCGTAATAAATATTCATTTTAATCAACTGCTCATTAAAATATCTCTAAAACTTTCAGAACAATAAAAAACTTTTTTTCGTGGATATAAAATTCATAGGAGTTTTACTTTTAAGCGTAGTTAATTGCTAAAGATGCTTAAGGTTATACAAGGTCTTATGTTGATTTTAATTATATATAACAAATAAAAACTAAATTTTTGTTTAAATTTTGATACGAATTCCTGGACGTCATCAACAGTGATTTATTTTATTTTTGTTCACTTTTGTTAATAGTATGTATTGTATAAAATAGTAAGAATCTCAAAGACATTCTTATTCACATCAGTTATGACACGGAAAATTGTGTTTGGGCAACTGAAGTATCGTCGCATTTTATGCCTTTCTTCGCGTGGTCTTTCTCAAACTAGGAAAAAAAAATACTTAGCTTGACATCCCTCAGACTCACCAAACTAGAATATTTATTTTATTGTCCTGAATGAATTTATTAGAGTGAATGGGTGCGCGATCGTAGGCGGTTTTGTGGGGGAATCGGCCACAGACGCACAGAATTAGGCTAGTTTTTTAGAATTAAATTTAGAAAGGGGGAGGCTTTGGCGTTACATCAAATAACCTATTGACAACCCAAATTTTATCTATACATATTGTATGAATGTATTTATTAGATTGAATGTTTATTCAACCTAATAGAGGCCCGGCAAATGTTGATTATACGTACGTGTGTACCAGAATTTCAGATCCTTTACACCACGTATGGAAGAAGTCCCATAACAAATGTAAATCTCTAGGTCTAGAGAATCAAATTTTTTCCTTAAAAAAAATAGAGGTGTTGGCAAAAGCGAAGCCAGGAAAAAACTGTGAACATTTTATGTTTCAATTAATTACTGTTTATGTAAGGTACTGGTTGAAATGAAAAATTTAGTGCCACGAGCGGTTATTTTAGCCAATACATTACATAAAGATGAATTAATTGAAAGAAGTTATTTGGTCAATCGGACCACGAAATATAAAGGATATTCACAAGTGTTAAGTGTAAAAGCAACAATCTGAATTTTCATTTATTTAAAATTATTAAATGGTATGAAAATATTTGGCCGTTTCTCAAGTAAAGCATAATGAGCAGAGGGTCAGGTGGTAAGCTCCAAGAAATCCCTGAACGACTGATGATAATAATCGCCTGCTTACCCGTGTTTAATAAACCGGATTAAGGATTAAGGTGTTTAAACATTGTTCCCTTTTTTCTGAAGATATAAACCTCTTTTTGTTACTATTACCGTCAAATAAGGTGCATCTACGGATAACTGGTAAGAAGGATTACGAGAAGAAAAGAATCATGAGAAGAGGAAAAAAGTTTCATCTTTAACGCTAAGAACCGCTTCATCGCCTTCCCCTAGCAAAAGACACATACACTTCATCCTCCTAATTCACTCTTAATTCCCAGGTTTCTAAACACGAGATTATAAGACGGCCAAGGAGCTTTGAATTACGTTAATATTCAACATCCTTTACGCTTTGTCGGCAATAAAGAAATAATAATTAATGTTTTCCGCACTCACAACAAATCCTGCTCAATTAACAATTTCATGAACGTTCATCCTTTATCTTCTTTAATTGATATTTATTTTAATTCGGTTTTACGTTGCTAGATGATATAATTTATAATAGTTGGATAGTTGTTGTATACACGGTTCGCCGTCATAGCCTGTAATTTTCGCCAGGAGTGATTAATGGCCGTTGCCACAAAGTTTGTTCTGAGTGGCCATATGTGTTCTAATTTATGTATAATAGTCGTCTTTCCTCGGCGTCAGACCTTCATGCCGATTTATCAAAAAGTGATGACATGAATCGTGATTGGAGGAAAAATTACGCACAGTTTGTTCCTGTCGACTCATTTTTGAACTTACAGACAAGTTCGAATAACAGGTGCTGTCGGGTTTGGTCCATTTATTTGGTTGGGAATTATTATGGAATGTTTTATATATATTTTTTTAACGATTTATGTGTCGTATTATCTCTCGAGATGGCCTTTTACATTACGAATTAAAACAACCTGCGAATGTGGTGCTAATGTACGAGCCAAACATTTTTTTAATACAATTATTTATTAAAACTGGTCAAATGAGACCATCTATTAATTTTTCCAATGACTAACTGAGAAGTAAATAAATAACTAGTCAATCGTCAAAACAAAAATACAATTACTAACGTATCATCCAATAACAATTAATTAAGGTTTTTAGCTGAGATGAAAAAAAGCTAATGGCACGAGCGGGATTCGAACCCACGATCTTCGGCTAGATACGCCGCTGCTCTACCACTTGAGCTATCGTGACCTTGATCCACCCGGACATCAACTTCCTATCTCAACCCCACCTTATTGGCCTTGAAAAATGGCAAAGAGGAGGAAAAACTCATAAGGTGGGGTTGAGATAGGAAGTTGATGTCCGAGAGAATCGAGGTCACGATAGCTCAAGTGGTAGAGCAGCGGCGTATCTAGCCGAAGATCGTGGGTTCGAATCCCGCTCGTGCCATTAGCTTTTCTTCATCTCAATTAAAAACCTTAATTAATTGTAATGATTTAATTGGTCAAGCGGACCACGAATTTAGTGAATTTAAAGTATCATCCAATGTAATGTTTCTGATTGTCGTCTGCCTAACTTCGCTTCTTTTTTCGTTAAGTTGGTGCCTCACCATGCTCATATAACTATCCACATCCTTATTAATTCTTGTTCCCTTTTATTTTTTTATTTTATTTATTTACAGTCCAAACAGTGGAAAAATTCGTGCTAAATACCATTGAAGCATGCATTAATATCAAAGACTTTAATTAATTTAATGGCAGGTGACCGCCATGCTCAACTTGAAAATATATAAATTAATAAATAACTGGACGAAATATACAAATCTTAACATAAATCATAACCCAATGAAGCTTCCGAAACTAGATCATTCAAAAATTAAAAACCAGAAGAGACCAATTATTGAATCATTCACAAAAGCTGGCTGTTTGCTGGAACAGCGAGAACAGGTGGATCCGTGTATTCGCTGTATTATTCAACTTACTGCAAGTTTGTTTGGACTGATTTTTTCGAACTTTCACTGATTGTCATTATGATGTCACGCATGCTCGTCAGTGTCACAAGTAATGTAACGTATTAAAAATAGGGGCGTCGGTGGCCGCAACGGTTTAGGCGTTGATACTGCGCTTATTACGGTAACAACGGGGTGGTTCGAATCCAGCGGCCCTGCATTCTAACCCGACATACTACAAAAAAATATATCATGAAATACTAAAACTTTTCTGTCGGTCAAACCTCACTAGAGGAGCAATGGACGTACCGTTAAATATAAATATTTTTTCCTTTACCACTTAAACTTTCGTCTATTGTGCCGAAACAAATACATAAATTCAAATACATATCAACCAATAACTTGAGAAAATACTTAATACAAAGAAATTTATTTGCAATGAAACTAGATGAATACTCAAACCAATTCGTACAAAATGGTAAAACGCAAAAGAAAATGTACTTAATCACAAACTCTGGGTCTGGATATCCTCTTTAGCTTTGTGGGTCGGCTTGAAGTTGATCAGAAATCAAAGAAATAACAGGTGGACGTGAGTAATCATGACAATCCAGGTAGAAAGCTAGTATAGAATAAAGTGCATAAAATAATAATCACTTTTATCATCTTTGTTTCGAATTATGGCGGAATTCAGAGGTAGGTGTGAAGTTGATCAAGGATATAAGAAGGTTGATCAGAAGACTGACTGTTCAAAATAATTGGAAACGAACAAACTATAGTTTCATAACATCGCAAAACGGTAAATTTTAACAAACAATCGTCCTCAACGGTGTAGATAAAACACGACCGAATATACACAGAAAGGTTCCCCCCCCCAAAAAAAAAATAAATCAATCAATAAAAGCTCAAACTTTATCTTTAAAATTTAAAAGCATGACGATCCATAGATGCAATCACAAAATCTGAATGCAGCCTTAATAAGAAAAAACAGGTAAAAGTGAGTAATGACGTACCAAGATACAAAAGCAAAAAATGTAACGATGAGCTGGATTATCGACCTGCTGGAAACATGAAGTTTTTTCGGAGGATCTACGAAAGAGGTCAACACAGAGAAAAACTTCCTTTCGGTTTTCGCCGAGCTTTCGATAGTTTTTATATTGTCATCTTTTTTATCATATAAAAAAAAAATTAAAAACATGAAAAACAAATTGCACAAAAATTGAAATATCTTTCTGAAACCTTAATTGGGAAATAAAAAGACATGGTGTTTTGGGCACAGAAGTACATTAGGTTTTTTTTTAAATTTTATTTTATTTATTTATTTATTTTTATTTTATTTATTTTTTTTGGTGCTCAGCATCTAAACATTATTTAAATTGAATAAATTAATAATTAAAAATTACAACTATAAGTACAATAAAAATTAAAAAACGTGGTCGAGAAAAGGTTACCTCATAAAAGACTAAAACACTAAAACACTAGTAAATCCTTCTTTTTTTGTTTTCGAAAACCGAAAGGAAGTTTTTCTCTGTGTTGACCTCTTCCGTAGATCCTCCGAAAAAACTTCAAAAGCAGAAAAGTATAGTATATAAAAGACAATAATCTCTCCTACAGTTTGTGTTTGGGTAATGCAAATAAAGGCAGACCAGAATGACTGCAAACGTCAAAACTGCCGGTTCGTCAAACCACATCTGGGAAAAAAGGACTAGGTTACGAAAAACTTATTACACAAACAGAATTGCGAACTAAATTATTTTTTTCTCGAGATGCTTCTCCTTACCAAACTGCCAAGAACGTTAACACCTGTAAAACATAGTTTTGAGCACTAGTTCGACTTCCGTTTCTACCACCATACCACACACCAAGACCATCGCGTATAAGAAAACATAGTTTAAGGTAAATCAGTGTTTTTTGTGTGTCGTACTGAACATCTCTCCACCAGTTCACCAGTTATGGCACTTGTTAATGTTGTGTAACCTTAAAAAATACTTTCTTACCTATTATCTCATTCTCAAATGTTACTTCTCCGATCTTTACTTTCATAACACTCGAGGTTCCTCTGTAACTGCTGTTTATTCAGTGAACAACGGGATCTCTCAAGGAAGTATTTTGGCACTACTTCCCTTTATCATGTACCTTACCCTAACCGCATGCAATAAACTTTGTACTCCTCCTAACTTCGGCCTAACTAACTTGTTATAGTTTCTCGCTCTCTCCAATAACAATAACTTCTCCGCTGGACTTATCTACGGAGCAGCAAATAACTTCAACCTCTCTAAATTCAAAGTCCTGTACAGAACACTAAATGCCCTCTTCTATGTCAAGACGCATATGGTAACTTCACATAGACCGAAACACCCCAATGTACTGTCAGTACCAAATCTCAATACTTTAAACTACCATAATCTATTAATAAATAACTTATTTTGTCTTACTCTCACACGATTGAAATGGCGTTGGCCTACCATCATTTGATGGATAACGGCGATGTTCCAGGTATGAGTAACCATCATCATATTCACGTCATGACACAACAAAGCAAATATATCTTAATATGCTGTATATAGTTGTAATTAACAATAAAATATAAAACCAAATTAACTAAAAATAAATGAATAATATGTGTTGATGAATAAAAAATATATAAATGTTGTTGATTATGATGGGGAAGTCGAAGTTTCTTGTTTACCCAAAATTGCCACTATGTATGAAATGAGTATCACATAAATTTAATATTAAAAAGACAAAATATCAACATATACATTTTTAATGATATTTTCTTGGTCCTTTTTTTTAAATTTTTTGTTTTTATATTTTTTTAAACAAAACGCTTTAACATCCACCGTCACGTTCAACTCCTTTTCTTCTATAGGTATCGGGAAACTTATCATGCTTGTGGATGACAATTCTCATTTGTTTTCGGCCTGGAGAACACCGGTTTTCTGGACCTATGCCAAGGGCGAATGAATGAATTTGTAGAGCGAGATTACCTGGATAGGTTGGAGGGTCAAACTGGAATAAAATGTATTGAACTGAATCAAAATGGAAATCAGACAATCTTCATAAATCCGTTTTTCGTAATTAGCTTGCAGAGAACTTTTACTACAAATAATAATACTTTATTTCTTAAATATAGGTGCAATACGAAAAAAATACCAGAATTTGCTTGTAATTATTACATTCTGTTAGCCTGAGGTTGACCTGACAATATATATTCTTCTCGAGATATAAAAGTTTCCGTCTCAATTTGAACAGCTTGCTGAAGAGGCCAACTCCTGAGGGATTCATTGTTCTATGAAAATACCCTTCATCGAATGTTCAGTTTCTTATAAAACAAGAACCTTCACGACGACATGGCACTAGTCGCAGCTTCATCCCTAGGATTTTCACCGATTTTAATTAATAATATGGAGAGTCGCCCCTTCCAAAGATGCCAGTATGAAAGTCCGGACTAAATTAGGACGAATGATTTGCGGCATGACTGGTCCAGTTTTGGAACCACGAAGATTTCCTATTACATCAACTGCTAATATTCTTGGAAGTCGAAATGAGAAAAGGATTTATCACATTGATGCATTCCTTGAAATAAAATTTTAATGTGAAAATTTCCAGCAGGTCTACGTTCGTTTCTGGTAATAACATAAAATTGGGAGAGATCATTGGTAAAACAAACAACTTCTTTGCGAATAAGCTTAATAATTTTTCTCGACCTCTGTTATCCCCAAATTTGTACAGAATGTTAGACAATAAATTTGATAGTTTTGTTGAAAATTTGAGAGAAAACGAGTGATCATGTTCTCCCCAAGAAAACCCGACCAAACACTATTGAGGGCCATCCTTGCAGAAGAGATTTTTTCTTAAAATATGGCAGAACACAGAGGCGAGGGAAAGGACAACACCCAAATAATATGGTAGTAACTATTGACAACGATCTCAATTTGAGCACCATTTCTCCGTAAACCGTCTGCCTGCTAGTCGAAACCCCACGATTTTCAATGTTTTCCAAGTTTATGTTATGTCCTTGTTCGTTACAATTTTTCAAAATATTTATATTCGATTGAAGGCCATGGGGGGAGCAGAGAACCTTTACTAAATAATCCATAGTATTAATTCATTTTTTAGAATATTTAACTAAAATTTAGAGCGAGAATTGGTTTTTCAGTAAACAAAAATAATTGTACAAACCATTTAAATAAATTATCATTAAAAAAAATACATTCAAACAAACACGATATTCGCTTTTTTATTGTTATTTATTTTTGCTCTTGTTTAGTTTTTTAATTTAGTGTAAGTTCGCATTTCATTATATCCCCTTGTTGCTTATTTTGGAACACTTTGTTCTGTTACAAGAAACATCTTGCTAGAACACTTTTTTAATACAGGAACGTTACGGCCACCTGTTGAATAAGTTTACTACCATTTTATACCTAGTTTTTAGTGAATCAACGCGTTAAAAGGTTACTCTTAAATCTTTGGTAAAGTACAAACTTTGACAGCTGTTTAATAATTTCAGATCAGTTTTTCTGTCGCTTCACCCTGTTTATATTTCTGACAAACTTGAAACCGATCACTGCATAAAGTGAAGGTTTGTACATGATAATTTTTACGGGGACACGTTTGTGCCTTCACAATATTTCAATTAATTAATCTTTCTGTAATGTATTGGTTGAAATGAAAAAGCTAGTGTCACGAGCTGGATTGGAACCACTGACCTTCGGCTAAATACGCCACGATAGCTCAAGTGGTAGAGCAGCGGCGTATTTAGCCGAAGTTCGTGGGTTCGAATCCCAGTCATGACACTAGCTTTTTCATTTCAACCAATACCTTACATAAAGATGAATTAATTGAAAGAAGTGATTTTCCAGAAACAATTTATAGTTAACAACATATATCGTTAGACTCTTTTAATTTTTTAATTAACCAACTTATATTTTGCTGTAGTAACTAAGACACGTACTTTTTTAATAAATAATAATTTCTCAGACAAATAATTGTTTAAGATTTAGTGACCTTTAATTATTGATTATTTAAATATAATGAGATGCGGTCTGATGTGATATAGGTAAGAAAAACATTTTCTTTATCATATTTGTGTAAATTGTGTTGAAAGATTTAATCATAGATAAAGTTTCGATATTGTTGCCGACTAGCTTCGTTGTTTTACTTTTTTTGTGTCTCGTGATCAAACAGCAATGTTTTTCAAAGAAAGCAATTTTAAGCGGTTATCTCAAAATAATCTATTCAAAATAAATTGGATCTCCAAACGAATAAAAAACAGGAGAATGTATTGTTTAAAAAATAAAATAAATTAATATTTATTTGTAGTTAGATCGTGTTTGATAAAAACGTAATAAATTTGGTTATATCGGTTTAATATTGACCATTTGGAAGTAATCGAAAAAGGTTTCTTTTAAAAAAAGTTTTATAAAAAATAATAAAAACCGATTTTTTCCTGAAATTAAATTAGTTTATAAGGAATATCATATTAAAATATTTCTATCAGTGTGATTAGAGTTTTCGAGTCCTATTTGCCATGTTATCTGTCCTGCGTTCCAAGTTTTGAAAAATTAATTCTGAAATGTATTTTAACATAATTGTGATCTCTTATTCGTAACACGTTAAGCGGTCCTGTATGACAGGATTACATTAATTTAAACCTTTGTATCTCACATAAACCAACATGCAATAAAAATTTTATTTTTATAAAATAATTATAAGCAAAACGAACGTTATAAAAACATAAAAAAATGAGAAGAATCCCGGAAAATATTATTACCTTGTTGTTGCTAAACATGATCAAATTACGACTAATCGGGAAAACCAATGAACCATATCTGCAAAAATTGTTTAATCTCATTCTTACAAAAAAAGATTGCAGGTGTTAGGAAACTTTCTGATATTTCACTAAAACAAAAAACGATCCAGGTAATGTTAAAAACATGTATCTTTTGTCATATTGGAATTTCTACCGTGCAGAAACTAATTTAAAAGTAAATGAATCGAAAGAGCAAGTAGGTTTTAGAAAGGTTTTTCGAAAATCGATCATACTCATACCCATCCTCTTGTTACCGAGGAGAAGGGACAAGAAGGAAAATGCAGCATAATACTCATATACGAAACATCGCATTCTTTGACTAGGAAAAAGCATTTGAGACGGTTTCACATCATTTCATTTATTTTGACAATGGAATGGCAAACCGTCCAATCAAAGTACAACACAATACAAGAAATTTATACCAAAGCTAGGAGAAAAAATGAAGAAACTGGAGACTACTTTCAGCGAAAAGGGCTGTCCGATAAGATGACCCACTTTCTCCAATCCTGTTCAACTTTGTAGCCGAACTAATCTTCAGATCCCCGAAACGAAGGAACACCCCCTTATTGTATTTATATGAACGGGTTGAGACACCCTGCTTAAGATTTTCCGGCAACCTTGTCCTTTTCCAAAATTTACAGTTAAATTACAAGTCAAGAAGCAATAAAGATGAATGGAGCAAAAACTGTTGTTAAGACAAATAAAAACAAGAAGAAAAGAGAAAAAACAAAAAATACGCATAAAAACGGGAAAAATAGGCAGACAGAAATTCAGAATCACAGAAAAATACCGATATCTGTTAACAAATACTAGAACCTACAATAAATTAGAAAAAATGAAATTGTTTTTCCTGGCCAAAATGTAAATATTAAGCTGGGCACCTACCTATAAAAATTTACGCTGATTAGAACACCATCGAAAAATTTTATGCATTTGCGAGATTTGCTATGAGTGTGGACATGACAAATTCGCAAGAAGTTATCACACATCAAGCACAAGCTCGGTGTCTGAGTCGGTTTTTGAGGCTCATGATGTGGACGCTTCTGCCGTACGAATGATCGTCTCCCAGTCTGGTACATACAATACCTCAGTAAGAGGTATGTAGTTAATTTACAAGCCCAGATTGGTAGTGTCTTTCGAAATATAGAAATATAGCAAAACCATAATGGGTACCATAAGCATAGATAGCACAACTTATAAACAGATTAACCTTCCAAAAACAACGCACAACTTGAACAGAGACATACGCCGCACTCCGTAAATATTTGTATGAAAATATTTTCAATTTTCGCCAAAAATATTTGTGGTGAAAGCATTCGGCATACATTTATTTAGGTACGAACCCAGTTTTAAGCGGGAAACGCACTTACTCGATGCAACGCTACCCGATGCTACCCGACGTAAATCCAAAATCATATTTTCCATAAGATTGTATTACCCCCGTGCCCATCTGCCCGATGCCACGCAACGCCCTACCCTACTATACGCTCTGCAATCCCCACTGGCCAGATTATCGTTGAGTAGCGTCGAGTACAGTCGAAGACAAAAGAACCGGACACTCATACTTATATTTCAAACTACATGTATTATTGTAGTTATATTAATTATAACATACATATTTTAGTGTAAACCAAATCAACCGAGATAAAAAATTCAATAGTTTTTATTAAAAAAATAAATTTAATGGTTTGACAGAAAATTCATCAAAAACCGGAATACCATTTATAGATATAATGAATTTTACTAACAATTTATTACATGGTTTTGCTCAATTAATTTAACTAACAATTTATTACATGGTTTTGCTCTTAAAATTCAACTAACAATTTATTACATGGTTATGTTCATAAAATTTAACTAACAGTTTATTAGATGGTTTTCCTCATAAAATTTAACTAACAATTTATTACATGGTTTTCCTTATGAAATTACACCATTTTCCTCGAGTAGCGTCAGAAGCGGACATTCATACTTTTTGTAGTTTATTTCCAACTATGAAGTTTTGTAGTGATATTAATCACAACATGCTTAAATTAATGTAAACCAAATTAAACGAGATCAAAAACTCATGAATTTTTATAAAAATGATTTAATTGTGATGATCAAGCAGAAAATTTATCAAAACACCGAAATAACTGTAATTTAACTATTAATTTATTTCATGGTTTTCCTCGTAAAATGTAACTAACAATTTCTTACATGGTTTTGTTCATACAATTTAACTAACAATTTATTAAATTGTTTTGCTGATAAAATTACACCATTTTCGTCGAGTAGCGTAAGAAGAGGACACTCATATTTTTCGTAGTTTATTTCAAACTATGTATATGTAATTTTGTAGTTATTACAATTAATTATAATATGCTTATTTTAATGTAAACCAAATTAAACGAGACCAAAATTTCACGAGTTTTTATAAAAAATATTTAATTATGATGATTAATCAGAAATTTATCAAATCACCGGAATAACTTCATTTGTTAAAATAAAATTTAACTAACAATTTATTACATGGTTGTGCTCATAAAATTTAACTAACAATTTATTACATGGTTGTGCTCATAAAATTTAACTAACAATTTATTACATGGTTGTGCTCATAAAATTTTCACTAACAATTTATTACATTGTTTTGTTAAAATAATGCATTAAGTGCAAAAGAGGCGTTGCGATTTCGATACTGATTTGTGATACACGCTTTTGTGACGGTACGTGGCGTGCGCTTGACACAGATGTGCACACCCTACCAAAACGTGGCAAGGCGTCGGGTAAGTGTGTTCCCCGCTTTAGGCACATGTATCACTTAAATTGTCATATGGCGTATACCTGGTCATAAACAAAATAGAACCGAAATAATGACTCATCCTTTGACCTTGATACTTAGTTAGTTTACCTATCAAATCATTACCAATGGGTTAATAAAACACAAACCGTAATTAAATATCAATAGGATAAGAAATTATTACTATTATACGAGTAAAAATAAGTTGACTGGTTAGTGGATTTGACAGCAAAACCAGATTTCAAAAAACATGTTTACCATCCTCCAAACATTTCTCGTAATTTTTAACAAACGTTTAAAGGTCTCTTTTATAAACAATAATGTAAAACATAGATATTACAAGAAAGGGCTGTGTTGTTTGAAATTCTAAAGTGGTTGTTTGATCGCGTCAAAATGACTGTCATTTCAGAGTGTACCATCAGTTTGTCCAAATTGTTGTTTTTACCACTTTATAAAAAGGACAACAGCGTTTGCCGAACTCGGTTAAAAACCGAAACGGAAGAATAGACCGAGAAAATAGATGAACCAGAAAGATCGGAAACGATCAAATTTAGACAAAAGGAACGCGGATAAAATGCCAATGCCACTTCACAATTCAATAAAGTAAAAGTAAATCTGTCGTAGAGAAGGGCTTTACGTCCCAACGCTCGTCGGGTGTAACTGATGAGAGGTTCATAGCATCACACACCCTCGTACGCGAAACACAAAAATCAGAAGCATTGATGATCATGCATAAATTGTATATTTGTTTTAATCGTAAGGAGTGACAATGAATAATTCATATTAATTTAAAATGGAGACGAAATTTGTTAAACCACTTCCATCCAACGTTGCAAAATCGTAACTCCATCTTTTAGATTTCTTTAGGGGTTGGTTAACCAATTTTGTTTTATTTCTTGTGTCACAGAAATCATTATGATGTTTTTATTAGATGTCATCAAATGAAAATGAATTTTGTCTGTTTATTTCATTTTAGTTATTAACTGACATGCGCCCCAGTATCACCAGAGTTTTCTTTAATAAATAAAAAATTTTATTTTTCATTTTAACCCACGCTTATTCCAAAGACAATAAAAAAATTCATTTTAATAACAACCATTGATTAAAAATAAGAATAACAATTTTATCAAGACATATATTATTGTTTTTTATATACATTTTTTAATACGATATTGTCTGAGTAACGAAAAACCTGCTGCTCCTCGAAGAGCAAAGATGAAAATTTTTGCTCATACGACTAGAGAACCAGGTTTTCCTAATTTATACGCTCGTATGATGACCAACAATCAAGGAGGGAACAAATAGAACACGTTTTCAGGTGGTCCAAACAGAATAAAAATTAATGCTTCAACATAAATTTTCGAACGTAACAAGTTTACGGGTTGAATAAATAAGTTAGATTGGATCGTGAGCAAACACTTTGTAGCTTCAGAAAAATTATAACTAAGTTTACTTGGAAAATTTTGGTTTTATTTCTTGTGTCACAGAAATCATTATGATGTTTTTATTAGATGTCATCAAATGAAAATGAATTTTGTTTGTTTATTTCATTTTAGATATTAACTGACATGCGCCCCAGTATTACCAGACTTTTCTTTATTAAATAAAAAAAATTATTTTTCATTTTAACCCTCGCTTATTCCAAAGACAATAAAAAAATTCATTTTAATATCAACCATTGATTAGAAATAAGAATAACAGTACTATCAAGACATATATAATATTGTTTTTTATATACATCTTTTAATACAATATTGTCTGAATAACTCAAAACCTATTCTAGTTTATTGTAAAACAAGCCACAAATTTTGTGAATATTTTACTCGTAGATCTTATTATTGCGCAATTAGCATAAATAAAATGTACGATTTACAATGCTGCACGTTATCTACAGCATTTTCATTGCATTATTCATTATAATGTGAAAATATTGCTAGGCTAGTTGGACGTGATTACGGATGGTTCACGGTTATTAAGTGGGTTTTTGTGTTTATTAATGTTACGGTGGTGCCGGCAATGCGGTTAATGTTTACCCGAGAGTTAATGAGTTTGCCATCATAAAGTGTTTTGTTTTGCGTCCTAAGTTCCAAATATACGTACATTTTGTCGTTCGATGTAGTTTCGAACTTGTTAGCTGTGCTTCGACGGAGAAAGGTTTCTCCAACAATTAAAGAAAATACAAAATAAAACGTTGTTTTTAAAGGTAAGCGAGAGGATTGAAATAACGTAAATTTCATGTTATAACAAGGCCTAGTAGTTGAACATAATATTCAGCAAATCCTAATTCCTGCATAATTGCTTCGGGTCCTTAAGCGATTCTCAATTGATCCTGAAATTATGATGAGCCTTCACGTTAAGTTGCTTTAATGAACATTGCTTTCCATGAAGGGGTTTGCGGGGTGAGGTTGTTTAAGCACAGGGGAGAAGGCAATATTCAGTGAATAGCATACCGCTTAAGCGCTCGTTCTACCCTAACGCACTGTCCGTCCGTCTTGAGGGTTTTGCATAACTTGAGATTACTACATGCTAATAATAGTTAATGATGAGATAAAAGCCGTGGTTCCAGTTCAAATATATAATTTACAATTTGTTGTTTTTATACATTTTTAAGAATTTATATTAAGAAAACCTAACTTAATTAATTGGCGAATTTGCATCTCTTCACAAAATTAAAAAGTTTTTTTATTAATTTAAATATAAGTTTGCCTAGCAAGCATTGTTAGTTAGCAAAATGTAAAAAAAAAAAACACAATTAAAAGAGAGCTTTAAGAGATACGTTTTTCCAAAAGTATTGTCAAAAGTAAAATGAGGACAAAAATCGTTATGATTCAAAAATCAACATGTTTTGTGACCTTATTTAAAAACAAATAAGGCACTCTCAAGAAGTAGTACAAGAATGATACCTCTACACGGAAAACAAACACTTTGAGCCCTGAAGATGATCTCAATAAAGATCGAAACGTTGGCACTATAAAGAAAATGTTTTTCTAAACCTGCGTCACACCAGACCACGTCTCATGATCTCCAAATAACCACTAAGGGCACCCTCAGCACGACATAGAAGAAGGACACAACTACACGGAAAACAAATTTTTGAGCCCTGAAGATGATCTCAATAAAGATCGAAACGTTGGCACTATAAAGAAAAGGTTTTTCTAAACCTGCGTCACACCAGACCGCGTCTCACTATCTTCAAATAATCATTAAAGGCACTCTGAACCCGACAGAGAAGACGGACACATCTACACGGAAAACAAACATTTGAGCGCTGATGATGATCTCAATAAAGATCGAAACGTTGGCACTACGAAGAAAATGTTTTTCTAAACCTGTATCACGCCATACCGCATCTCACGATTTCCATATAATAATTAAAAGCACTCTCAACACGTCACAAATGACGGACAAATCTACACGGAAAACAAACACTTTGAGCCCTGAAGATGATCTCAATAAAGATCGAAACGTTGGCACGATAAAGAAAATGTTTTTCTAAACCTACTTCACAGCAGACCTCTCACGATCTCCAAATAATCTTATTTAACAAGCAGAACGCATAACATTTCGGTAGGTTCTCACTAATATAATTAATATCAAGTTATAATAGGTCTTGGTTTTGAAAAATAATTCACAGCATGAACAACTTCTGGCTAAGGAAGAAGAAATCGAAAACATAAGTGCTCCTTGAAGAGCAAAGATGAGTATTTTTGCTCATACGACTAGAGAACCAGGTTTTCCTAATTTATACGCCCGTATGATGACCAACAATCAAGAAGGGAACAAATAGAACACGTTTTCAGATGGTCCAAACAGAAAAAAATTAATGCTTCAACTTAAATTTGCCAACGTAACAAGTTTACGGGTTGAATAAATAAGCTAGATTGGACCGTGAGCAAACACTTTGTAGCTTCAGAAAAATTATGACCAAGTTTACTTGAAAAGTTTGGTTTTTAGAAATTTTTTTATTGATATACTTTGATAACTTTTTTTACATTCTT
This sequence comes from Cimex lectularius, assembly GCF_000648675.2. NCBI lineage: Eukaryota > Metazoa > Arthropoda > Insecta > Hemiptera > Cimicidae > Cimex > Cimex lectularius. The sequence continues at coordinate 2,924,878 of NW_019392649.1, forward strand.
ATTGTACTCTACACAAAAAATGTTGTAAAATGATTTATTTCCATAGTTGATTTGAACGGCGAAATAGAAATATTAAAAAAAGAAAAATTTTACTTTAAATTTTTTAGCGACACGTGGGCGTATTCACAAGAACTGATGGATACGTGTCCGATATTTTATAGGGTAGAATTACCAAAAAACGTTTGGGCCAAATCCGTGACACATCACGCTAGTCTTATCCTTCCATTAGTTTTACTTTTCCCATCGATAGTGAGCGTTAATAATATCTACAGGTAGAATTTTGATGCAGTATGGTTGAACAAACAGGTATTTAGGGAGATAAACCGTTTTAAGTTGAAGTGAAAAGTGCAAACCGAAAATGTCACTTTGTCAAACATACGTTTAATATCCAAGAACTATGTTTGCTACTTGAATTCGAAACCAACAAATATTTGATAAAGGCTAAGTTAAAGTATCGACTGTTCAATCATGTGTCATATACTACACATGTCAATATATAGAAGTGTTCAATTGCATCAAAGCTTATCGTGCACATAATAGCTATAAAATTATTAATAACGCATTAATGTTAGTGAAATATGCGGAGCTGGAGTCACTCGGAAACACGGTGGTAGTTGTCTGGATTCCCGGACAAGTCGGCCTGGAGGGAAACGAACGCGCGGACGAGGCGGAGAAAGCCGGTACGCCCACCCTCCGGATCCTGACCCTGACGCTAAACACGGGGTGAAAAATATGATAAAAGAAAGATGGCAGCGTCAGTGAGCGGGGTCGTCGGAGAGGCTCTTGCGAGTCAAGAGCACGACCGGTAGATGGCCCTCATAGAGCCTGAGCAGGAGACGAGGGATCGTCCTCACCCGACTGAGGATTGGCCATACGCGGTTGACACATGGTTACCAGTTTTTAGGCCAAAGATCGCGCAGGTGCCCCTTATGAAGAGAAAGGTTGCTTGATGTGTCTCACATAATAGAGGCGTGTCATGCCTTTGCTCCATACAGAGAGCGTGTAGGCATGCCGCCGGACTTAACAAAAGTTCTCGAGCACGGTAGCGAGTTTTAGAGTCCCCTGTTCCGCTTTTTAGGGGAAATTGGTTTTTTTTATTGTTTATAATATGTCTTATGTGTTGTGTCTGTATGTTTTATCTGAGTGCATGTATTTATTAACGTGAATGGCGAGGGGTGAGGGTGAAATATAACATCATCATCGCCCCTCGAACGTTGATAGCGTAAGAGTGTGTGTTCGGTGTCGATGGCGGAATATTTATAAAAGTACTCCATCGACCCCAATCTAGTTTAGTTTAAGTATAGGTCGGTGGAGGAATATCAAGTACTCCTCCGACCAAACGGAATGAGTGTACTGTATGGATGTATTTAAGTGTATGAATGTATTTATTTGGATGAATGTAGTGTTTGAAAAGGTTTAGAATATAGAATATAGACTTAGTTGGGGGCTGAAATGACCTAGAAGTCGGAAGCCCCAGAAAAAAAAAAAAAAAAAAAACGCATTAATTAAAAAAAGGATAGAAATGTCACTTTAAATATCGCTTCGTAGTACAGATGTCTCCAGGAGCTTAAATGTAAGTGGTTATTATTCGTTCAAATGTTCCTTTCATTACACATAATGATTCATGTCTGATTTTAATGATTAGCCGCAATTAATTAATAGTGACATGGTGGAAAAGGTACGCCAACATAGACATGATAATACAGGCCAATGCCCCATTTAGATGCAACCCTCGGGCTAATAGAGAGAATATCGAAACCACAACTTGATATCTGTTATTGAACTAATTACATTATTATTTGCAGGGGTAACAATTATTCAGCTGTTGGTATATTTTGTTAATTTAAATTATTATTGTTATATATATTGGTGATAAATCTACCTGATGAAACACGTTGAGCGTTTTGGCTGTCGCAATTGCAGACATTTTCCTGTCTCCCGTCGAATTGGCACTGCGGTGAGCATATATCGTCGTCTCCTTCACAGTCTGAAATGTGAAATAAAATCAATTGAATGCAACTTCAAAAAAAAAAAAAAAAAAAAAAAAAAAAAAAAAAAAAAAAAAAAAAAAAAAGTTTCAGTTTCACTAGTGGTTTTAATTTGTGTGGGTGCTCCTCCGGCGAAGGGACTTCTTGAAAAGTTATTTAATGTCTTCTTGTATAAAAGTTTTAAGACATGCCGAGGGAAGTAAGAAAAAAACGAAAAGGGCGGAGTAAAAATTCGAAAGGAGGGAAATTACGTTTAATATAAATACTGGGATTTAATTACTAACTTTCATTAGAACCCGTGGAAATAATATGATTACGCCATGCCGGCAACGCTGGGCCATACTATGAAAATGGTTCGAGGATTATGCAGGCCAAATCAGAATTTATAAAAGACTTTCCAGGTCATTACGTTAGCACCTAAGAAGAAAAAATATTATGTTACGAAGGCGAAATTATAAAACTTCGAAACAAACAACACTGTATTAATTTCTTCAATTGTAAATGTTTTGGTATTTCTTTACAATATTAAAATATTTTATGGCTATAAACGCAGTAAATAAATTTATTTTAAAATGAATACTTCATAATCTAACATAAAAAAAGATTGTTGATTAATTGAAGTTACATTGATTTTTAAATAGAGGTAAATAAAAGCTTACGTCAACCATTGCTCACCATGTATACGGCGCAGAGAGTTCCGCAATATGAACTTTCAACGTTAATGATCTCGTTGCAAATTTATTGACACATAAAATCGTCCCAGGCTTAATATGGCGGTGATTGTCTGCAAACTTTGCGACCATTCCGGTAAGCGGGGCCTGTTCCAGATGCCGTATAAAGTTAATTCATTTCGAAATTTATCGAAAGGCATAAATTGTAGGTGGACCGGTGTGAAATAAATGCGAGATAAGACGCTGGCCTATTCCAAAATGTGTTTTGATGCAAATAAGCATAGGATAGATCATTAAGACTGAAGATTAACAAATTTTAAAATTAAATATTTTCATTCTGAAAAATTGAAACCTTTCTTCATCACCTAAATAATATAAGTAACGCCGGTACATGCAAATACATTAGTATCCTAGACCTAAAAAATATTGCTCTTTGCTTAAAAAAAACTTAAGTCTACTTGGAATTGTCTCCTCTTATGCAAAATAATCACAATAGAATTATTGTGACATTTGTTTGACTTTTGTTGCGTTTATCTTTTAGATTTTCCAACTCTTAGTCTTCAAAGAATATTGACAATTGAAGAAATCAATTAGAAAACTTCATCATTCAAAAATTATTTCAGTCTTTCGCAAAGTGTTCGTGCTAACCTAGACCTAACTTTTCTGTCTCGCTTCTTTGAAAGAAGCAGCTTTTGTCGCCACATCCTCGTCCGGGTTATGATTTTATAAGAAAGTAAAGTTTTAATCAGGGTCGTTTTCTATGCAAAATTGATCGCCAGGTTCTCTTAGAAAGTCAAGATGGTTCAATCTCTCGACAAACCGAGTGTGAAGCGAAAAATTATCCTTTGCTCTTTCAGTAAGCTACAGGCGAAAAAAGACAGAAAATGGCCATATGTCCATTATTTTCCGAATATTGGGTACGGTAACTGATCACATCCACTTTTGCTGAATGCCAGCTTAATTGGCCGCGGGACAGCTATTACCGACTTCTCATTACATTTGCACGTACTGCGTTGTATTATAGATATTTTCTAGTACAGCATTTCAATTTTTAAATATTTTCACTTGTTCTCAGCAATTGGTTTTATTTTATCTGTTCTCTTTTTATTATTTTTTTCTTTTAAATTTTTATTATTCGAAACTTGCGACATTCATTTGTAATTATGTCATTTTGTTTCATTAGAACTTTTATGTTTGTGTTCTGTTTCGTCTCACTCTCTCTCTCTCTCTCTCTCCCTCTCTCTCTCTCTCTCTCTCTCTCTCTCTCTCTCTCTCTCTCTTTCTCCCCTCTCCCCATCTCCTTCCCATTCCACTCGTTCGTTCGCTCTCTCCCTAATTCTCACGTTCCCTCTCTCCTTCTTTTTCACGCTCTCTCGCGCTCTTTCTTTCGCTCTCTCCCTCCTCTCTCGTTTGTCGTTCATTGTAAGAGAGGTCATTAGCGACCTAAATTTCTGGGATTTTTAAATAAACGATATTCATCAATTTATTCTTTCTTTCCCATTTCCTCACTCACTCACTCCCTCTCTCTCTCTCTCTCTCCCTCCCTCTCTCTCTCTCTATCTATCTATCTATCTCTCTATTTATCTCTCTATATCTTTTACTACCCATCTATGTTTCTACGTAATTTTTTTTCTATGAAACGTCTCAAATGCGACCAAAAGCATATTTGTTGTATCTGCAGCCTTTGAAAAATAAATTTATTATCATTATTATTAATGCGTTTCTTTATATAGTGTGAATTGCTCCAGTTCTAGGTCATCCAGTTGAAATGGTTGTACAAACATGGAAAAAGTCTTTGAGCTTGTTAGACCAAAGAATGTAGGACCTCGTTAAGTTCCAGCTGTTCTTTGTGAGTAAAATTTAAATCAGTTTTTAGCTGGTATCTGTGTTTTAAATTAGATATTTACCTTTGTTTTCATCATTACTAGGATCCAAGCTTGGTTGTACATAATGGAAGAATGCTGTAACAAGTTGGAGAATATTTTCCAAATCCTCGCGAGTTTAGAAGAAAAGGGAAAAAGCGGTTTCATTTGAAGTGTAGTAGGAGATAGTGTTAAATCAGAATTTAAACGTTATGTTTTATTATTGTTTAAAAGTTGTATAATCTTATTTTCATTCGAAAATCTCAACTGACCAAAAAACCTTCGTTGTGACTGAAGAAAACAACTTTGCTTATAAAATAAAACTTAAACTTATAATTTGTCCTTCTTTAAAGGTGGGATAATAGGTCATCTCAAAAACAAGTTTTTTTTTTTTTTAACATTTTTGTATCAACATGGTTATCATTGTTTCTTCACTACTTACAATGGTTAAAAAGTGGTCGTCAGTCATTATTATTTTATAACAGTTTATTTTAAAAAAGAGCCAGTGTGGTACTTATTCAGACTAGAAACAAAGTTTTAATATTTTGAACCAGACTAGTCTCTTATCACAACCTCTCATGTTACGTTCGACCTCTTATCAATATCTTATCACAGACCAACGAATCAACATTAAAAATACCACTCAACAGTTAAAACTGCATTTTTCTTATAAATCTATTTTTAAACTACAAATTTTATTTATTTTATTAACAATATTTTAACAATTATTATCACAACTATCACAGATTTTAAGTCTCCTCCAGAGTTTAAAATTGACTAGATTATTTTTATATATTGTTTAAGAAATAAAAATAGCAATCACCTATCATTGATATCACTTATCACTTGCAAGTTAAATGCAATTTTAACTGTTGAGTGGTATTTTTCATGTTAATTCGTTGGGGGTTCAAAATATTAAAACGTTTGATTCTAGTCTGAATAAGTACCACACTGGCTCTTTTTTAAAATGAACTGTTATAAAATATTAATGACTGACGACCAATTTTTTAACCATTGTAAGTAGTGAAGAAACAATGATAACCATGTTGATATAAAAATGTAAAAAAATATTTGTTCTGTGTACAGGCGTTAACTCACCTGAGGAAGGATTAAAATAAATCCGAAACGTTGTGGATAAAAACTGGTTGTGGTTTTTTGAGATGACCTATTATCCCACCTTTTAAGAAGGAAAAATCATAAGACTAACTGTTGAGGTCGAAATATAAGAAAACATAAAACTTAAAGTTAATAAAAAAATTTGAAATATTAACCACTATGTTATAATAATCAATTACAAACATTTTACTTTCATGGGTTACGGAGGTGAAAATGGTGAAAAACCAGTATAAATGATCCCACCATCCACTATTCAGCGTTGAACATAGGTAGCTCAATTTCCGCTGATAAAATCTCTCCTTAGAGTAGTATTATTGTCAAATAAGAAAACATCAATCTTCTGTTAAGCCATTCTTGTATAATAATACAGTGAGAGGCAAGAAAATAGTCTTTATAAAAAATATTTACAAAATAGAATTGTAAACACAAATGGGGGATTTTACATGCGTTTTATTTTGTTTTATCCTTTAAAACTGACCAAATATTGTCCAAGAGATTGGACATCAGATCCAGACTGATATTGGCGTGTTTGGCAAAACTCCTTACATCCTGTCAATATGTTAATATCAGCTGAACTATGCTGTTATAATGTAGCTTTTATGCGTGAGAGCTGTCATAATGTTTATCAAGAAATCGCGAAAGAGCTCTGTTTTATACCTTCTTGAAGTGGTGAGTTGAAGTTCAACGTAAAACGATTTTCTCTGTACAGTCCTAGGAACGAACTTTGTCCGCATTTATAGGGAAGGTCGTTGATGTGAACTAAAGGAGGTATATTTTTGCAGAGAGTGAATTTTAGTTGGTTGGATTTTTCCGCGTTAAACATTACTCTTTTTTCCAATTAATTAATCTTCATGTAAAGTACTGGTTGAAATGAAAAAGTTAGTGTCTGGAGCGGGATTCGAACCCACGACCTCCGGATAAATACGTCGCCTCTCTCTCACTTGAGTTATCGTGACTTCGATCTACTCGGAGTGCAAGTTTTCAAATGTCGTGTATTTAGGATTCGATTCTCGGCGACAAATGAAATGGCCACGGAAAGCTTTAGTGAAGATTTACTTATTAAATCCATTATATTTCGTGATCCGATTCACCAAAGAACTTTTTTTAAATAATTAATTTTTTTGAAAGGTATTGGTTGAAATGAAAAAGTTGAAAAATGGCAAAAAGAAGGGAATTCGAAAGGTAGTATGAGATGGGAAGTTGGTGTCCGAGTGGATCGCAGTCACGATAGTTCAAGTGGTAGAGCAGCGGCGTACTTAGCCGAAGGTCATGGGTTCGAATCCCCCTCGAGACACCGACTTTTTCACTTCAACCAATACCTTACATAAAGATTAATTAATTGAAACATGTTATTTGGCCAGTCAGACCACGAAATCTAAAGAATATTACGTAAAGTACTTTTTTTATCTCCTTTCTTAGAGGCCATAGGAAGAACGTTGTAGTCATAGGATCACGAAATATAATGGATTTACTTTTTTTTTTAACGAATTAAGAAACCGGTTGTGTGAGGACCTTGTGGAAGTCCAGCGCAAAAAACAGAGGATCGCCGTCGTCGCAATGGTGAGGGTCGTGTTTAAGAATGGAAAAGGATATGAAATATAAGGTGGTAAAGTATATGGGCCAAAACGCTACACTGAAGAACACCAGCACAGAACGAATGATACAGAAGAGAGTTTTTTTTGGGGGGGAAAAATTATTCATTTAGATTTAGTTTATTAATTCTCCATTGACGGATCCAGTATGCAAGTATGTGTAAGGACGTTGTAAATAATGTGATGCTATAACTTTATCGGAAGTGAGTATGTGTCATCGGCAAAGGTAAAAATAAGGAAGGAGATCTGGAGTGGCCGTGATCTAAAAACAACTGTAAACAAAGTACTAACCACTTGAAATAAATAATTCCACAAATAATAATCTATATGTAATATATAGAGCAATAAGAAAATGTTTAGTTCAATCAGAACTATTTTTCTATTCGAGAGTGGCCGTGGTATAACCGATCGTTACATATCACCTCATCTCTTCTTTTTCCACTTAGAATGAAAAAATCATCTAAGTTTCCGCTAGTAACAGCTTGACTTTCTTGAATTATGATACTTAAGATTCTGTTGACGGGTGAAAGGAGAGGGCTTGTTTTATAAGTTCTCTGTTCTCCTTTTAATGAAACATGAAACTTTTCTTCAGGACACAGTTAATGACTTACTGTCAACAATAGCTCTCGAAAATTTATTGAGTCCAGTAGGAATAAACCTTTAATTGTAAAAAAGAAAAATTAATTTTTGCGACTTTTTATTAAGTTTTAAACACTCGTTTATTCTAATTATCCAATAAATGAAAATATGAACATAACAGGTGTAGAAAAAAATGCAACAAGGAATACGCATAACTATTAAACGTAATGCAGATGAAGACAGAAAAACAACTGTACCATCGACGAACAAATAGTTACTACAAAAATAGAGAAGCAGAGAAAGGATGAATAACGTAATTTTAGCCATACTTTTCGAAATAGTTTTATAAAACTCAGAACAAACCTTCCAAATCGGAAATTGTGGCCAAATACAACGTTACGCTTTATTGATTTCTCCCCGTAGTAAACATCATCAACAACATCAGTCTACATAATCATTGATCTGAACTTCTTACACAAAATATAGAATCTAAAGCAAAAATAAACAACAGTAAAAACTTTTTTTGACATAATTATAAAAACTGCCAAGAAACTAAAATATTCGTTCAATAAAATTATAAGGTTACGATGCAGGTTTGGTTAAAACAAGTCTCTTTACGACCTTATTGACGACGACAAATGCTTTATTACCACATCACCATTATTATTTTTTTAATTATTCAGAAATCGTGAGATGCGGTCTGGTGTGATGTAGGTTTCAGAAAAACATTTTCTTTATCGTTATATATATATATATTTTTTTTAAATTTAATTATTTGAATTAATTGAATTATATTTTATATTATATTATATTTATCCTACTTTATTTGTTAAATGTGAACAATGTTTGTAAATCCCAGGCCCTGAAGATGATCTCAATAAAGATCGAAACGTTGGCACGATAAAGAAAATGATTTTCTGAAACCTACATCACACCAGACCACATCTCACGATTTCTGAATAATTACCGATTAACGATCACTAACCGCCACACATTATTTTTTTAATCAGATCTGAAAGCTTTTTTAACGGCTCCTTTGTGTAGCTTTTCGCCGCCCAGGAGTAACCCAACAAGCAAAGCTCTCCCACCACCGCTGTTTTTTCTTCCATGCAACATCAGCACAACACTGGTTCAAATTTATTCTTACATTCTAAGAGCACTGAAAACCACCAATTCACAAGACAAAACCTTTTTATAAAACCAACCCACAAAATGTTGAAAGCGCCTAGCAGAGCAACTCGGCGAGTATAAGCATACAAAATGGCCGGAAACAACCAAATTACAGATTCATTACCTTTAAAGCAACACGGAGATATCTCGCGATTCGCCTTCTCGGTTTTGGTCAATATGACGAAATATTTAACGATGTGTATACATACATCAACAGAAATAAAGTTACAAATTGAAGAATTCTTCAATATTTGGAACAAGTAACAATAGCGTTGAAAAGACACCATACAATGGATGTTATAGTTAGTGACATGCGATACCAATCGATATGAGTACAGTATCGATTTTCTTTCGTTACTGAGAAATTTTGGTCCTATCGAATACTTTTTGTAGTGTCGGAAAATATACTCAAATAGATTTTTCGTAGAGTGTTCAAGTAATATTTAATTGTTCGAAACTTACCTCTCATCAAAATGGGCATTGACAACTTACTGGTAACAGCGCCTACTAGCGGCATGTGTCAACAAAGTTAATCGAGATTTCGAATTGGTGATTAACTCTGCTGACAATTCTTTCCCGCGTCGCACCTCGCACTTTCAATTTCAGTAATTTCTTATAAAATGTTTTTGCCTTCAAGTTCTTAAAATGTGTTCACCTTCCTTCTCGTAGGTAGATACCTAATGTCTCCAACCAAAAGTAAGGCATGAGGTTATTTTACTAAGAAAAATGAATCGTAGGCATCTTGAAAACTCTGGGGAATACAGTGGAAATATGTCTTATCTTTTCAAACATTTGAAAACCAAACAACCGTTGATCAATTATCTCAAAACTCGGTGATGATAAAGTTGAACTATCAATTATGTTGACATGTGTTGGTAGCTTTTCCTTGTTCTTACCTACGTACCCACTGTATAAAAAAAAGCTAAAAAACAAAACAAAAAACCTACAATTTCTTGATTATTTAACGCATGATCGTATTTTAACCAAAGTCCACAATAGTAAGTTGATCATTTATGAATAAACGAAAAAGTACTCATATGAGTAAATACTCGTTAGTGTCGAATAATTTCTGTAGTATCGAATACATCTTTTGATACCAGTATCGAGTATTGGTATCAAATATTTTCAAATATCGCCCGTCATTAGTTATAGTCGTATCACATTTGTTTGCGATTTTGGTTTAAGTTCGTCGACTTTTACAATCATTCTTTGTCGACAAGAGAAAAATCTCCTCCTCTAAACATGGCACAATCGCTTCTGCAACACCTGCCCACTTATTTTCCTTTTATTGGACAAATTTGGGTTACTATATCGTTAGGTTGTAAAAACTTGGCTTGGTCTGTTCAATATTGTAGAAAATCATGATTAAGATATGGTTTCAGGAAATAGAAATTATTGATAATTTATTTATTAATAATGTGTAAAAAAATGCTAATCAATTATGTTTCTGGACGTTAAAAAAATGCATACGTAATTATACTTACGGCATGGTTTGGTAAACATTTCCAAAAATATATATAAAATATTTTAAATAAATACGTATAAGACTAAAGTAAAAATTAAACCAAATTAAAAAAAGAATATATTTTAGCTGTACAGCTCATAATTAGAACGGATTATGTCTTTATAAGTCTATAGACATCGTCAGCCAGCCTCAAAGATGAACAGTATTGATCACTAGCCGTCTAAAGTTCGCTGACTCGCGGACCATCCGGCCAGACATCACACATCTCTAAAGTAATTACATTCAGATTTGTTAAATCGATTATTAAAATCGACATCTTTTAAAACATTAAAAAAAATTAATTTATATACCAAGATTCGATATTTGTAAATTGGATTTACCACATCATTGTGATTTCGTTTTAAATACAACTCAAAAATTAATGTTGACAAAAACAAGGCAGAGCGGTTTATTGATTCGTTACACAAGACCCGGCCACTTTCGATTATTGAACCAAATGATATGTGGGACTGCAGTATATTTCCACGAAAAAAAAACCACTAGTATTTTTTACTTATTGAGCAATTAATTTTAATTATTTTTTAGGCATAAAAGTAAAAATATAAGTTTAAAGATTTTCTTATAAAAATACCTGATATTGGAACTGGGAATTCACATGTTGGCCCAGTAAAACCAGGGGCGCATTGGCACACCGCTGATATTCCGACGTGTCTGAAAACAAATAAACAATAAAGTTAATGAAATAATACAGTTAAATTAAAATAAACAAATATGGTAGATTCCATGGCTTGTTAAAAAAGCCCAGAAAAATTTCACTTCATTTTTTACAAGTGTGACAGGTGAACTTGTGATATGTTAAAAATGCAGCATTAGACTGAAAGTGAAAAGTGTATTTTTTTAATACTACCGTTCTGAAATGCGAAAATTTTGACGGTGTATTATTAGTCAGAGATAAGAACCGTTTTGTTAAGCAGATTAGCATTTCCTTCTACCAATTCCCCCATACCTGTCACCGACAACAATAATACTAATACGGCAGGAAAAATTTTCTTTTAAAATATAGAGCTGAATTAACCATTTTTATCTGTACTATTTCTGTCATTCCTTTTGTTTTGTAAAACATAATTTTGGTTATATTTATTTTTATACTGAGATTACAGAAGTTCCCGTACGGAAATAAAATTATGAACTAACAGGAGAAGGAATGAAGATGAAGATCCTCTGTGACCATGCCGTCTGTATACAAAATAGTTTAGTTGTTTTTATAACAATTGCTTATATTAACCTAACCTAGAATGAGCCCGATCTTACGAATAGAATAAGGCTCAATGGCAACCTTGTCTGATTCCTGTCACAACTGGAAACCTTTCGGACTCTGGTGACTCATCTCACTGTGTGTGACTCTCTGGCGCTAAAGACGAAAAAACTAACATAATTCACTATTACTTTAAACATGTGGGTGGTGTTTAGTGACCGTTAGCCAATGAATATTTGGAGGTCGTGAGATGCGGTCTGGTGTGACGTACGTTTTAGAAAAACTCACTAATTGTCGAGGTCCGCTTGACCAATTAATATCTTTCAATTAATTAAGAATTTTAGTTGAGATGAAAAAGTCAGTGTCACGAGCGGGATTCGAACCCACGAACCACCTTCGGCTAATTTGAAAAATGGCAAAAAGGAGGGAAATTTAAAAGGTGGGGTTGAGATGGGAAGTTGGTGCCCGACTGGATCGAGATCACGATAGCTCAAGTGGTAGAGTAGCGGCGTATCAAGTCGAAGGTCGGGGGTTCGAATTCCGCTCGTGACACTGACTTTTTTATCTCAACTAAAAACTTTAATTAATCTTTAGAACAACATTTTCTTTATCGTGCCAACGTTTCGATCTTTATTGAGATCATCTTCAGGGCTCAAAGTGTTTGTTTTCCGTGTAGATATGTCATTCTTGTGTGTCGTGTTGAGAGTGCCCTTACTACTTTCAACAATGAAACTTGAAATAGTTTTTGATTAACGTTTGAATTTTTAATTTGTAAAAACACTTGTTTCCCTTATAACTAATTGAGCGAAAAAATAGTTTTTTGTGTCATTTTCAATTACTACTGATAATTTTTTAAGCAAATAATCATTTCATTCAAACAGTTCTATTCACTAATATTGTAAGGCTCTTTTCCAAATAATCCACCCCATTTTTTAAATTAAGCTGATAAGCGACATTAGGGGTATTCACGATCTTTGCGTTAACTCTATTAGGTCCTGTTACATCGAGAAAAATGATGACGTAGACTTGTTAAAATCGACTAAACATTGCTCGATCTAACAGGCCAGGGCCAATGTTAGATGTTAGGTCGAAAATGTAGTCACATTGCTATCCGCTATGGCGTAGGTATCCAACATGGCAGCCTGAATTTAACAGCTGTTTTTTTTTACTCGTATTTTTATTATTAAATAGGCGGTAATTAAATCTGACCAATACATTTTTTTTGTTAACTTGTAACCTCTCATTCATAATAGATACATCCCCTATTCCATAAAGTTGTAGGCTATTTGACGTTAGGATACAATTTAGGTATGTCGGCAGGCGTGTTATTTCTTGTGTGCTGATTAATTTTCCTTTTTTATTAACTTCTGACATCTTACAATTTAACACAAAAGAAAACCGTCAAGGAATTTTATAGCTTTATTTTGGTTTCTACCAATCGCCACGCGCAGCATTGCGGAAAAATTAACGGATAACATGCGAAGGAAAAGAAGGGGGCGTTCAGGATCTTACTGGCCATTTCTCTATTCCAGTTAACACGAGTTACATCTTGCAAACATCGTAAATACCGCTATAATCTCTATGTCAACTGCGTCGAACGTTTCTTTACACAACGTCATGTTTTAATTTATTTTAAAATAAAATACATTATTTCTTACACTACAAAGCACAATCTCGCGCTTGTGGTGACATGTATCTCACCTGTATATGTCATTGAATATTTACCCCTTTCTTCCCATCGTAAGGAAACGTAAACGAGTATTTATTAAGTATATTTGTTGTACAAACTAATATTACTACAACAGAAAAAACCACTTTATTTTATTTGTAATTTTATTAATGGATGTAAGTACTCCTGACCAAAAACATTTGCCATCTGCAGAAAACGGTAGCTGTTGCCCGAAATCGATTATTAAAATCATAGATTAAAAAAAATAGTAATTACGAAGTTATTACTTCTTCCTTATTCTGCAGTAACATAGTAAAGAAAGTAAAATATAACATTTTTCTGAAAATTTAGAAATTTGTAAACCATTATTAACTACATACAGTAGTCATAAATTATTTGAATTAATTATACATTTATCTACGTTCTTGGTTGAAATGAAAAACCCAGTGTCACGAGCACAAATCGAACCCACGACCCTCAATACCCCGCTGCACTAATAACAGTTCAAGTGGCTAGAACAGCCGCTTATTGGGCCGAAAGTCGTGGTTCGAATCCCGCTCGTGACACTGGATCTTTCACCTCAAACAAGACCTTAGATAAAAAGTATAATTAATTTAAATGATTAAATACATTCAAAAGAGTTTCAAGTGCACGCTGGTAGTCGGTGGGAGCAAGAGTTTATTAATTCTGACCCACTTACATGGATCCCGATGATTTGCAGAATTTGTATATTGCAAGAAATAAAAACAGTAACCACTGTGTATAAAAGAGATTTAACGATCAAAATGTTTTAGTGAATATGGCAAAGTAAGTTCTTTAAAGAAAAAAATTATGATATTAAAATTGCAAAAAAGTTAAAATATTGTTTTGTGAAACTCAGCCTAACTTGTCCACAATTTTGAATAAGAAAGTTTCACTTTGGGGCTTAAAAATTTTTTTTCTGTGCAAAAAATTGATCTCAGAATGCTTTGGTATCATACTTAATGAGGGATGATCGTTTCATCGTATAAATAGCATTATGTCTGCTTTCCCGCCTTTGGGCCTACTGTGTACTGGTACAAGACCGATTTCTACCCTGACTCAGATTACAATTTCTTTTAATCAGATTATATTTCTGCTGACACTATTACCGACTAGTGCTCTCACTCCAATCGAGATTCAGAAGATGTCCTCTGAACTCTATCCCTATGACATTGACTCACAGTCTCCCGTCCAGCCCTGTACTCATCAGTTTATAGGCTCAGCAGGAGCGGGTTGCAAATCTTGGTAGGAGTGGATCACGGGTCCTTCCTTAGCGAGGCTACGTATGCGACTTGGGATGGCGTGAATCCTTGATAGTAGCATATAATGCTGTCTACGGGACCTCGGTTAGCAATATTTTAGATGATCCAGCTGTAGCCATACGAGGGCGCAGATCGAGGTGCAACAGGCAGGACACATTCTGTTATTTTACATGTTAATATTAACAAGAAGTTAAGCTAATCGCATACCTAATAAATCATACCATAATATAGTAATTAATGTGTAGAGATTAGTGACCGTTAATCGATAGTTATTCAGATATCGTGAGATGCGGTCGGGTGTGATGTAGGTTTCAGAAAAACATTTTCTTTATCGTGCCAACGTTTCGATCTTTTATTGAGATCATCTTTAGGGCCTGGGATTTACAAACAATGTTTACATTTAACAAATACATTTAGGATGTGGAAAAGAGAATTTATACAATGCAAAATATATTTTATATTCCAACAAAGTATTTCTACTCACTCAAAGTGTTTGTCTTCTGTGTAATTGTGCCATCCTTGCGTGTCTTGTTGAGAGTGCCAGTGAGATTTTGCTCATTTATGTTTATACATGTTTGGTTTTGAATGGGTGGGGAAGGAATTCGGTGTATAAAAGACTAAAGACAAGTAATTGTCTTTTATATACCGACTTCCTTCCCCACCCCTTCAAAACCAAACATATATAAACATGAAACAGCAAAATCTCACTGGCACTCTCAACACGACACGCAAGGATGGCACAATTACACAGAAGACAAACACTTTGAGTGAGTAGAAATACTTTGTTTGAATATAAAATATATTTTGCATTGTATAAATTCTCTTTTCCACATCCTAAATGTATTTGTTAAATGTAAACATTGTTTGTAAATCCCAGGCCCTGAAGATGATCTCAATAAAAGATCGAAACGTTGGCACGATAAAGAAAATGTTTTTCTGAAACCTGCATCACACCCGACCGCATCTCACGATATCTGAATAACTATAGTAATTAATTTTGTATGGAGGTTTCTATATCCTTTCTATATAGAATTTTACCTTTTTTAATTACGTACGAATTAGTCTTAAGAAAATTATGTAAATTAGCAAGTGCGATAAAATACTACTTTGGACTACAGACTAATTCCTAAAAGCATTGATAAAATAGGAATCCAACTAATAAATCGTACATAGACCGCAAAATATTAGGGTGATTTTGTTTTATTCTGATTTTAGACAAGTTAAATCTAATACCACGAGCTAGTAAGGATCTCTTATTTATTGTCAGGTTGCTTAGTTAATTGCAAAGTTGTACGGTCAAATTGCAAAATGCTGCAAAAAGAAGTCATAACAGAAGTCATAATATGCAACATATGGGGCTGCATTATTGCGGATTTAAATGTACAGGCGTTAAGCGGATGAGAGTCGCATTTCTTCGGCCAGGATTCATCATTCAAAATAAAAAAGAAATGAAATGGAAGAAGCTGTTCGAGCGGGCTGGATAACCGTAAAAATATATTAAAGCCCGTTCTGAGTTCGTTCAATTTGGTCGGAACTAGTGAGGATCACATTTCTTAAAGAATGGCCAGAGGAGCGCTACATAAAATATGCTCTTAATATTTGCGTGTGTTCCTGGTGCGGTTTATACAGTAAATTCGGCCTTTCGTGAAGCAGGCTTCCATTTGGAAATTAAAACAAGCACACACCTTCTTTCCGTCGTTCCCGTTATCTTTATAGGATTGAGATATTAACATGACAACTTACTGAAACAAAGTGCACGGTTTTATTTCCTCCACAAAAACTACGAATTCTCTTTCGATTTGATTGAACAAAACAGGAAGGTTTTCTTGCACCTTTTTCAAAAGAGGATTCTGCACCGGATAATAAAATTTCTCAGCCATTTCCTTACGAAGGAGAATTTTTGAGTGAAGGGATTAGATTTATTTATTGTGTGGTATTGAGTTTGAGCATAATCGGATGAAGGGTGTCGAATAGTGGGCACTCACTGGTTTCTGCGGTTGTTTCAATTGTGCTTAATCCGAACAAGGGTACGAGTAACTCACTGACAGAACACGAATGAAAATCTATCCAAATAGGCTAAAGTTTTTAACAATAAGTAATAAATAGAATTCAAAACTTAACTTCACCAAAACCATCCTAAACAAGCATCTTTAAATTGTTTAGTGTTAAAAAAAAATAATAGCAAACTTTAACATTTATGTAAGGTTGAGGACTGGTTGGATCGAAAAAGTGGGTTAAAAAGAAATATAATTTATAGCATAATAAAGTATATTGTCACAATTAAAACATAATACAAATTACGCCTTTTTGCACACGTCTTATTTTTTCGTCTCTCGTCAAGAATCCCTCTAACCACTAATTAGCCGTTTTTTTTTTATCCTCGAGGTTATTATAACTTAACCCGCGTCTTCAACGTCAGAGGCACCATCATCATAACGTCAGTTTCATCCAGGGCAAATCCCTTGAATCCCATTTATGTTCACAAGTATAATTATTATTTTACCTCCACATAAAAGGTTACATTAAAATATGTACCTATCCTGGAAAATGGGCAAAACAAAAGGACGTCTGACAGGCCAGGATGATCTGAAACGATCTACTGACCGACAGGTTTATTGGTTTGCAAACTCTAAGAAGAAATTTCGTAAAAATGTTTTTGAGATGGTGACAACCGGGAACCGAAGACAAATGGTAAAATTGTTTTTTAAAAAAATTAGCGTCTTTTTTTAAACACATTCTGGAACGTCATGAGGTACTGCCTGAAAGGAAAAACCTTAGGAATGTACATAATGTTGAATTACTATGAAAAAATTAATTTATTATATTTTATTTTTATTACTATTTAAGTTGATTGATATTAATGTTGATCAAGTTGTTTTTTGAATATTCATTCTTTTATACATAGATTATAAACTAAAAAAACGTACTTTATTGTCGTTATTTACTTTTATCTTTTTAAATATAAATGTAAAATTTATTTATATGTTTGTACATATTGAGTTTAGAAAAAAGAGTGAAATCGTTTGATGATATATTAAAAATCACACTAAAAACAATGTTTGGAAATTAGCAATTTTACTAATAATAAATAAAATATAACCTAAATAAAACGTTTGTTAAATAGGAGTTGTTAGCTTTTCTATAATTTTTTGCACGTTTTGAAAATTTTATTGCACGTTTTAACGGTTTCTAGTCGGTTTAGTAATTACTTTTCACCTTTTCTATTGAGTTTTTGTTAATTTTTTTTTGTTACTAGAAAGTTTTATGATGAAAAATCTCCATTTGCTCAATGGTCATTAAAGATTTTAGAGGTTGTCCCAGCCTTGTGAACGGGATAGTTTATGATCTGAAATTACTGTTAAATAAATTCAATTGCAATCGTTAAAAGGAATGAAATACGAAGTCCATCAAAATCTACAAATTGCTACTTCCGACAGGAAACTGCCATGTTTGTACATTTGCTCAAAAGTTTATGAACTCATTGTAATATATGATGTTTGTTGATCGACCTGCAGATAATCTATGTGGCGTTTTAATCTTCATGGGTGAAGAAAGAAGAAGACTAATTGTTGGGTTCACCAAGCAACTTATTGTGCCATCATCAAGGCTTTCCCAACAGTACAGGGAACGATTAATGTGGTAAAACTATTGTAAAAACGACGAGTTTAACTGTATGAAGCACGTGGCCAGCATACTACTTTAACATGATGAAAATAGTCATCTCGCTAATAAAAGTCCATATGACTATGGTTCAACAATTTTGTTCTGACTAGCAATTTCTTATAGGTAACATTTATGATTTTGACTTGAATTATAGCTATTTATAAAGACTATGTACACAGGATTAACATTAATGATTAATGTTACCTATAAGAAATTGCTATTTAGGACAAAATTGTTGAACCATAGTCATATGGACTTTTATTAGCGAGATGACTATTTTCACCATGTTAAATGTAGTATGCTGGCCACGTGCTTTATAACCTTAAACCCAAGACGTTCTTACAATAGTTTTACGACGTTAATCGTTTTCTGCACTCTTGGGAAAGCCCTGATGGTGGCACTATAAGTTGCCAAAAGCTAGGTAAACCGAACAATTAGTCTTCTTCTTTCTTCACCTGTCTAATGACCTTCATGAAGATTGAAACTCAACATTCATTGTAATTCACTAATTTCGTGGTCCGCTTGACCAATTAATATATTCCAATTAATTAAGGCTTTTAGTATAGATAAAAAGTCAATGGCACGAGCTGGATTTGAACCCACGATCTTCGGCTAGATACGCCGCTGCTCTACCACTTGAGCTATCTTGACCTCGATCCACTCGGACACCAACTTCAAGCGTTGTCACCAAGGTCAAGCGGACCACGAAATTAGTGAATTTAATTATTGAAAATTAAGTATCCTTCACTAAAGCTCTCCGTGGACATTTCATTTGTTGTCGAGAATCCAATCCGATTACACGACATTTGACAAATGGCAAAAAGGAGGGAAAATTCGAAAGGTGGGGTCGAGATGGGAAGTTGGTGTCCGAGTGGATCGAGGTCACGATAGCTCAAGTCGTAGAGCAACGGCGTATCTAGCCGAAGATCGTGGGTTCGAATCCAGCTCGTGCCATTGACTTTTTTATCTACACTAAACCTTAATTAATTCATTGTATTGTTTAATCAATCATGGAAATGATCAGGAGGATCAGGTCGTTAATTAGTCGTTATAAAATATCTCCTTCTGTACGTACGATGCTGTATTATGTCAAAGTTTAATTTGTTACTTTCAAGTTTTATATATTTATATAATTAATGTCTTAGTTCTATATTCTATTTAGCGTTTCTTGGCTTATAAGTTTAACGTTTAAAATCATCAATCTTTATTGGAATTAAAATATATAGTAGTGGTAAATATATAAAAACATATTTTGCCAAGATACTGTCGAGTCATGGCTTGTTATTCATATCGTAAAAGCGGTTTTCAAGGGTGGAGAAGGCCAATAATATCAATTAACATAAGCGGATTAATGATTGGAGCATTAAATCGCCTTGTAAACACGAGTTTAATGCGCTATATCTTTGTCCAAGTGTCGGTAACATCACTGATAGATTATTATGAGCGTTTTGGTATAACTAGCGTTTATAGGTCTATTCCGTGTAGTTTATCATACTTTATCAAACCTACGAACAAAAAAAGTAGATAAATAAATCGACAAAAAATGTTACTTTTTTAAAACTTAAAAGGCTGACGGAAAATGAGAAAGCGGATCTGAATTCGAAGGATTTTTATTTATAACACTTTTCATAAAAAGTAGAAAATAAGATTGATGAAACTACTTTACAGACTACAAGGAAAATAAAGTCTATTGACAATACAAAATAAACTTACTCCTTCTAAGATCGTTATCAGTCCCATCTGTTCTTACGGACTTGAATTCTCAAGAACTACCAAGCAATCTAACCTAAATTGAATTGAAACATTTCAGTCTGATGTATTTCTTACCTTGGTATTACTTTTGTAAAAGAACTGGACAAATTTCAAATCCTAAAGTTACATAGGAAGCTTTCTGGTTAAAACTCTAGGTGCTAATTGATCTCTGGTAAACAGTATACATAAAATTAATTAAGGTTTTTAGTTGAGATAAAAAACTCAATGGCACGAGCGGGATTCGAACATATATTAATTGGTCAAGAGGACCACGAAATTAGTGAATTTAATGAATTAAATAAAGTATACTTCACTAAAGCTCTCCGTAGCCATTTCATTTGTCGCCGAGAATCCAATCCGATTACACGACATTTGAAAAATCGCAAAAAGGTGGGAAAATTCAAAAAGGTGGGGTTAAGATGGGAAGTTAGTGTCCGAGTGGATCGAGGTCAGGATAGCTCAAGTGGTAGAGCAGCGGCGTATCTAGTCGAAGATCGTGGGTTCGAAACCCGCTCGTGCCACTGACTTTTTATTTCAACTAAAAACCTTAATTAATTGTAATATATTAATTGGTCAAGCGGACCACGAAATTAGTGAATAGTATACATATATGAAAAACGAGGAGAAAATATATCAAAAAGTTTAAATACGAAAATATTTCGTGCTTTAATTACAAGGATTAATACAAACACTCCTATATAATGATTCCTATTTTGTAAAATTTGCTAGAGTAAAATTACAATCTATTGAAAAATAACTTTATTGAATACAAACCTAAAACTTCCCAAGAATTTTTGGGATATTTATTTATAAATGTAATAGTTTTGACAAGGAATTTATGTGTTATCTTAAAAAAATGGGACCAACAAAATAATTAAACATGCATGTAGAATACATAGCATTTCTTGCAAACTATTTGTATAAATGTCATAACCAAATGTTAACAACAAAATAAATAGAAACTGGGGCCATAATGAATAACTTTGGGAATTGCGCTACTGGTTTTATTGGTCAGTCGAAAGGAAATAAGGAGTCTCATTCTGCAAACTACAAAAGATTGGAAGAAGTAAAAGAATTGAAACACAATGGAGTACTTTCAAATAGATCGTTAATTAAACCATCTGAATACCAACGTACTTCATATCAAATATACACTGATGTAAGCAATATTGACAGAGAGACAAAACTTGTGTACAACGCGGAATGCCACATTGTACATGAATTTAGGTTGGCCGAATTTTTCTTTAACAATCGTACTGAGTATATGGCAGAAAAGCATTGTATATGGTAGTAACATTATGAATATTAACATAAAAGCTGGGGTTATTTTGGTGTGTACTCGGAATAATGAAGTGCCACTACTGTCAATTGAAATGGATGCAAAAACCAACCGTTGGTAAAAATTCAAAACTCTACGTTGACTAAATACAGGGGTATTTGCTTCAAATGGGTTGAAAAGCCATAGTAGGTACGTGGAAAATGAGCGAACTGACATGTAGCACACTTCCCTTTTGCTACTCCATAGCTCCAGCATCAGCATCTATTTCTACTGAAAATGCGCCGACAAGCCATGCATGCTAAATACGGAGACATTTGGAACAACACTGATTAGAGGAAAATGAGAATACCTCCCTAGCAGTATTGCCAGATAGCAGGTCCATTGCCCATGGGATGTATGCTCATCCAAGCATTAAAGACCCAGAAAATACAGTCACTGATTACGGTTTTATAAGATAAGGTCAAATCTGCACATGTACCAAGTTGAGCTAACTAGAGAAACTAAATAATTTTTTCGTCATGGTTGTTCCAAATCATAGATCTACTTATTAGAAAAATGAAGATTTATTCTCACTGTCTTCTCGAAAATATATTGTATTTTAAATTATCATTACAGGTCTTTTAATTTTTCTGTCGATTAATGGGACATTCGAGCAAAATTACAATATCCACTTCACAGCTAAATAAACATAAAAATTTAAAAAAAATAAGTAAAGATAGGATGATGTATCGACCTGGTGTTAAACAACTTGGAAAAAAGCATCTTCGGTGGGATCATAACAAAACGACAATTCTTTCAGATTTTGCCGAGCTTTCGACGCCTATTTATTTTAGTAAAATATCGCAGTTTGAACATGTTATATAAAAAAATTTAATTTAATTTTTTTAATTTAATTTTTTTAAATAATAATATAACATGTTCTAACTGAGATGTTTTATCTAAAATAAATAGACCCTGATGCTGACGATATAATCTTCGACTGCTCGGCAGAAACTTGAAGAATTGACGTACTGTTGTGACCTCACTGAAGATGCTTTTTCCAAGTTAAAAAAAATTGTGTGATCAACTTGAACGTGGCTTTTGCTTTCGTAGATTTTTAAGAGGGTAGTCTAATTTTGCTCGACTGTTTTGTTTTAGTTTATTTTTTTATTTCATTTATTCACGGAGATTTCTCTTCCTTTCCCGGAGGGTGGGAAAAGCGCCCACCTTATTCCAATCCCTGAATTCCTCTTTCAGGATGACTTCGGCTGCATATAAGGATAAAAACCACGATGAATCGTCGACATTCTCTCTTTTCATCGTGACGGACTGGACTGTTCGCCTCCTGATTCGCCCCTGACTGTGAGAAAATCGTCCCCCTTCTGGCAGACACAACTCCCTTGATAATTGGACGAGGATGACCTCGATTGCATACGAAGAAGAAAATCCGGCGAAACGCTGGAGACTAATCCTAATCCGTATCGTAGGAACTGCCGGACTCAACTTGCCTGCTCTCGTTTCCCTCGTCCGGATCTTCTCTTCTCTGCCAGCGGTACACACGTTCGCTTTTTTCCGTATTTCTTGTACAAATCGGACCTTTTATATATGACCAAGATCGGTTCTGACCTGGCTACCCTTATTTCCATGGCTATTTAGGGCAACAGTACTTTCTATTTCTTTGGGGCGAAGGGATTTAAAAATTGTTTGTTATAGTGTATTGGTTCACGTGATTTCAAAGGCCATTAGTTTTTGCACGCAACCACGTACATAATTATGTACTTGTGAATGTAAGCTTTTATTTTCAATAAAAATAGCAATGATTTTGGCAAAAATGTCAAAACTCTTTGAAAAGTTGGTAATGGAGGTATTCATTCTAAAGGGCCAAAGTTTTTAATAAAATAAAAATATCCAAACTTTGGGCAAAATGAGTAAAACAGAAAAGTACAATATAATCAATGTAATAAGTATATAAACCATTGTAACCCCCTCTCTCTCTCCCTCACCCCTCTTTTTCTCTCTCTCTGATATATATATATATATATAAAGTGAATGTACACGTATGTGTGCTAATGATAAAATCGTAAACTACTGAACCGATTTCGATGAAACGTTCACACTTTGTTAGCATTAGTGCCGGGCAGGTTTAGGAAATACAAAATGGGCATAATGGGCGTCAAGATTAACAAAAAAGAAAGATTTCAGAAATTTGTAGCATCCCTTTTCATATCTGTTTTTTCAGCTGTCAGCCGTCCAGATCTGCCTTCGGCTTATGGTGTGATACACTTTTCTCGGGTCTTTCAAATTCCGATTTGGAGGCGCCAACAGTCAATAGGCGCAAAAACTAACGCTATCAGTCTTTAATCAATCGCAAAAATTACTGAATAGTTGAAAAACTACTTTCTTAATTTTATAAAACGTGAGGTTGAGAAGTTCCGTAATGTGCTATTTTTCAATACGCTTCAATTGTTTTGTAATGATTGAGATGATTTTTCTGTATTATGAATACTGTTTAATTTTACATTCTGTTAATTAAGGTTCTTAGTTGAGATAAAAAAGTCAATGACACGAGCGGGATTCGAACCCACGATCTTCGGCTAGATACGCCGCTGCTCTACCACTTGAGCTATCGTGACCTCGATCCACTCGGACACTAACTTACAATCTCAACCGCACCTTTTGAATTTTCCCCCCTTTTTGGTCAATTTGATAGGTAATTGGTCAAGCGGACCACGAAATTAGTGAACTTATTTTCTATCTTTTTGAAACGGCTGTTGTAGAATTGCTGTTCGTATTCTGTTGTTGTTTAAAATGCCACAAAAATGACAAAATATATAAACTCTTCGCGAAATATTGCGATGAGAACTCCAGATGAAAAACAAAATGAAACAGAAAAAGAAACAGCACAACGAAATGAACGTAATAGAGTTCATACGCCATACTCACTTCCTACTAAATCATCACATCACGAAGCACGAAATGAAGCAAGTAAGAATTAGAGAATTAAGGTTATCTTTGACCTATTGTGATCAAAACGAACAGCGTGACAATAGTCGATTACGCATGCAAATGAATCGATTAAATCGGTAAAACTTGATGGTTTTGCATTTCAGTATAATTCAGATTTGAATATAATTTGCATCCAGTTGTGGTTGTTGCAGGTGTGAATAAAGTTTGAACCCATTTAATGTTTAAATTGTGTTAATTTACTTTATATATCCCATCAAGCAATTGTGACATGTTCTATCAAAATAATGTTCAAAATAAAACTTTATATTATGCTCTGGGGGCGTCGGTGGCCGCAAGGTTTAGTCTTTGACACGGCGCTCATCACTGTAAGGNTATATATATATATTTATTATGCTCTGGGCAAAACTCTGGTTATACAGCTGTATATACTAAAAAATACACATGCAAATTAATTGATAATCTTATAGGAAAGATGTGAACGGAATTATCTGTTTTTAAGTTTTTCTGTGTATATCAGTTTTGTAAATTTTTTACTGTTCAATATTAATTTTGATGAATTTAGTGTAGTGTGTATTATGTATAATGTTACATTCTGATTTTATAACATTCTGCTGTAAATTTTTTTTTTCGCTGTTGTTAAAAGTGCCACCAAAACGAAAACATTGTTCGTACAATAATATTAATATGTGGTGTTTAGTGAGAGTTAGTTAATGATTATTTGGAGATCGTGAGATGCGGTCTGTGTGGACCGGATTTTAGAAAAACATTTTCTTTATCGTACCAACGTTTCGATCTTTATTGAGATCATCTTCAGGGCAGAAGAATGACACATCTACACAGAAAACAAACAATTCGAGCCCTGAAGTTGATATCAATACAGATCGAAAAGTTGGCACGTAAAGAAAATGTTTGTCTAAAACCTACGTCACTCTAGACCGCATCTCCAAAAATAAATAATATTAATATTCTTACTAAAATTCAAAGGAGAGGATACCAACAAAAATGCCGTTTCAGTTGAAATTGCAATTTCTAATTAAACTCGCTATGGCACTATTAATAACCAAATCACAAAGTCTATTGTGTTTGAATTTGGACAATCCAAGGTTTTCTCTTGGACAATTATTTGTAGGACTCCAGGATGGGGGATGTGTTGTATGTGTAAAAACGGAAATACCAAAAAATTGAATAACCAACAACATTGCACTGAATTTATTGCCGAATACAACAGTAATAACAATTTCATACAATCAAAACAAAAATAACATTGCATATGTACATATCTAATATGATGACTAAATATAATCTTTGATATCAAACAGTTCTTAGAACTTTTGGAGAACGGCCAGATCACTACTGTAACCATTATTTGTCCTGGCCAAATCCCTGTCCAATTGTGTTAATTTCATTTGTACATATTTGCTCCTATCTAGCAATAGCAATATGTATACTCCAAATAATGCGTTAAACAACACTTGGATTTTCCTCCTGGGCAAAGCCGGGTTATATAGCAAGTATATTATAAAAACCATAAAAGCATAATATAATTAATTTTTCAAATAATTATGTGCCAAATATATGTGCATTGCTTGACATGTTTTCGTGGATTCGCGTTTTATGTCAGATTCCATTTGAAATTCTGAAGTTAGGAGAATTCATGATAATTAATTTCTAAAGTTAATCGCATAAACATTTGATGATCCGTACCTGACAACGCTAGGAGTTATTAAAGTGTAAAGTTAAATTAACGAATTAAAATGATCCAATGTCCCTAATTTAGACTAAACGTGCCTCTTCATTCCGGCGTATTTGGTAACTGGAAGTACAACAACGTAATACGAGCTTGTCTGAAAATTTAGGGTTTACCCCCTCGTCCATCTTTATAGAATGTGTATCTAGAGAGTTTGAAATTTACGGAGAAAACTGATTGGACTGGCCGGTTAATTAGCTCTGCCTTCGGCGTGTTTCAGACCGATGCTTTTTACAAGGGAAAGCCGTTTTCCAATGAACTTCATGAGGTGACGAGGCTAAAATCGCCAATGGACCTTGTAACAATCTCTAACCTCTGAATCCTTGCTGAGCCACCTTCTACCGTACCAATCAAACACTGAAAGAGTTATCTTAATTAGCCATGGAAATTGATGAAGACGGTGTTCTTAGAACTTTTGGAGAACGGCCAGATCACTATTGTAACCTTTATTTGTCCTTGCCAAATCCCTGTTCACGTTTTTAACCCTATGTTGATTCGGAAGGTTTAATGACGACTTCGATGCACGTACAGCTAAGTGGATTAAAAAAGTTAAACGACCCGTGCAGGTTGGAGGACGAGTTCGAAACCTATTAATGAATTTATTACCTATGAAGCCAACTTGTATATTACCGCTTTGTGGTAATAAACAAAAATAAACCACTGAGTTAAGAGTGAAATGCTTTGGGAACGGAAATTTCACTTACTTCAATATTTTTATCTACCATTCGAAGCATTGGGAAATTCGTTAAAATCAAAGACTCTAAAAAATACATACAGAATGCAGCGTATCTATTTACTCCTGTATTTCTAGTTTTCTCAAAAATTAAGCTATTTCTTTAGTATATACTCTACTTCCAATAAATGCGATGTTTTCACTTGATTTTTGACGATATCTCGGTCCCAAGAAAGTTTTGTAGGACGCACGGCCTTTTTTTACACGAATGTAAGTTGACAATTAAATCGATTAGGTTTCGTGGTCTGATAGACCAAACAAATTCTTTTCAATTAATTGATCTTTAAGAAAGGTATTGGATGAGATAAAAAAAGTCAGTGTCATGAGCGGAATTCGAACCCACGACCTTCGGCTAAATACGCCCCTGCTCTACCACTTGAGCTACCGTGACTTCCATCCGCTCGGACCCCAATCTCAACAAGTTTCCCTCCTTTTTGCCATTTTTCAAATGTCTTGTAATCCGTTTGTCGCCGAGAATCAAATAGATTACACGACATTTGAAAAATGACAAAAAGGAGAAAAACTCGGCCTCTAAATTTCCCATATTATTATTATGAAATTCACTAGTTTTGTGGTCCGCTTGACCAATCAATATCATTCAATTAATTAAGGTTTTTAGTTGAAATAAAAAAGTCGCTGTTACGATCGGGATTCGAACCCACGACTTTCGGCTAAATACGCTGCTGTTCTACCACTTGAGCTACCGTGACCTCGATCCATTCGGACACCAACTTCCCATCTCAACCCCACCTTCTTGAATTTTCCCTCCTTTGTTATCTCAACTAATACCTTACGTAAAGATTAATTAATTTAAAATTTAAAAATTAACTTGTCTTTAATAATCAGAACGTCATCAGCAGATATAACCTCGTATTTTCTTGAAATAGTGACTCCTAGCCACTTTCCCGTGTTTGATAATTACAGTAGAAGCTAATTAAACAATTACGCGGCGAGGTTGAGCACCGTCTTCCTTTCAGATATAAATCTTGTAAACTCACCTCGGATAATCCAGTTAGCCTGGGTTAGGTCCTGGAAAATGTTGCAACAAATTAGGGTGCGGTCTTCTCCTTAATAATCTCTTTGGAGCCCTTTCCTTGAATCTAATTATCCAAACATTTCGAAAGATAAGTTTCGCGTCATTCCGCTTTAGAAATATTTCCCCTTTCTAAAAGGCAAAAGGGATCAGCACAATCGAGTTTTATCATCGGAAAATCTTGCATCTCATATACATAAATCGCTGTCGAACGTTTGCTGTCTTCGTCGTGTTTTACCAAAAAGGAAAGACTTTTCATGTTCCGTTTGTAATTCAACTGCACTTATTTTTCTGGAACAACTTAGCACATGTTTCATCGTAATCACAGGATTTACGTACAAAAGAACGTTACAATAAATAAAATATGATTTGTACGAATCATGTTAAATTGGCAACTTTAAGCCGGGAACACACTTACCCGATGCAACGCCATGCGACGCTACCCGACGCAAATTCAAAGTCTAATTTTCCATAAGATTGTATTACCCCCTTGCACATCTGCCCGATGCCACGCTACGCGATCCCCACACTGTCCAGATTTTCTTCGGGTAACATCGTAGTACAATCGAAGACAAAAGAACCGGACACTCTTATTTTTATTCAAACTATATTTATTATTGTCGTTAAATTAATTACAACATACTTATATTAATATAAACCAAATTAACCGAGATCAAAACTCATTAGTTTTTATTTTTAAAAAATTTACTGGTTTGGTAGAAAATTGATCAAAACACCGGAATACCGTTTTTTGATATAATGACTTTCACTAACAATATTATACGGTTAGGCTCATAAAATTTAACTAACAATTTATTTCATAGTTTTTTACGTAAAATAACATTGTTTTCGTCGAAGCGTCAGAACAGGACACTCATATTTTTTGTAGTTTATTTCAAACTGAGCATATGAAATTTTGTCGTTATATTAATTGCAACATTCCTATTTTATTGTAAAACAAGATTACAAATTGATAAGTTTGTATACAAATTATTTAGTTAAGGTTAGGAAGAAAATTTATCCAAACATCAAATTAAACAAGATCAAAAATTCATAAGTTTGTATAAAAAATATTTAATTATGATGTTTAGGAAGAAAATTTATCAAAACACCGGAATAACTTTATTTAAAACAATTAAGTTTAGCAAAAAATTTATTACATGGTTGTGCTCGTAAAATTTAAGTAACATTACATGGTTTTTCCTCAATATAATGCATTACGAACAAAAGAGGCGTTGCGATTGCGATACTGATTTGTGATACGCGCTGTGGGACTGTATGTGGCGTACGTTTGACGTCGCATAGATGTGGACATCCTACCAAAACGTGACAAGGCGTCGGGTATCATCGGGTAGCGTCGCATAGCGTTGTACCGGGTGTGATCCCGGCTTTAAGGTTAAGGAAAAAATCAACTTTTTATTGTAAAGCCCAATCATATTTTCTTGAACAACAACATTTAAATAAAAATGTGAATTTAAAACTGTTTCAACTTTTATGAAATGTTAAATAATTAACAGTAATGTTGTACTTTATTCTACTTCAGTTTATCTGCAGTAGCGATTAAAAACACACTTTTTCCTTGTTTGATTTTTTCAGTTTTTATTGCAGAATATTCATTCGTAAATTGGAGTGGATTTTCGATTAAAACGATAACAGCAATTAAAATTAATTATGTTGAACATCATTACCGCGCAGGTAGTAACAAAATAAAAAAATTGTATAATAGATAAATATTTATTCATCGAACACAATACGATCAAAGGAAGAAAACACCCTCTTTTTAGACGTATTTCATGTTAAATTTTACATCGTTAAATATTAAAATTAAATTTTATATGATTGATAATAACGTTATAACCCCTAGTTTACGTTTTATTAAAACAAACGTTTACGTCAATTTCATCCTGGTGGATGGTATTTACAATCCCACCGCGAACCGCCCTATCATTCCGACAACGGATGTGTGCATGCCTGCGTAAGTGCGTGTGCTCACGAACATTTATCATCGTTATTAAGTTTCATATTGCCTCCTGAAAGTGCCATCAATCGTTTGTCCCAGTGGAAAAAAAATTGAAATATCTGAATCGTTTAGTTAAGTCCGGCAAAGAAATAAAATTGATAAAAAAATTTAAATAATATATATACACGTAAATATTATTAATTCATATAAATTCTGGGCCCGCTTGTTTTCGCAGTTTGCCCTTTGAGCCACGAGTTTGAATTCACGGCTAGCTCGTTTATCTTGTGCATGACCGTTTTAATGGTTTTTTGGACTCGTACTAGCTCGTCGCTCTAACTTTTTCTGTTATCTACGAGCGAGACAAAACGAATAATAAAAAGCCCAGGTGACTCCATCGTTTCTTTATTTATATGTCACTTTTCCGCATTTGCTGGTTGTTTGCGTTTATTGTGACTACTAAGCAATAACATTCTGAAGATAATTAATAATTTCGATGAACTGACGATGTTGCTTACGGATAAATTTTTCTGTAACAACATTATACAAGTTGAAAATCTGATGAAGTAATTGAATTCAACTATCAACTTTTCGCCAAGTAAAAAAAAAACCAGGTTCAATTATCAGTACCTGTGGAAACCTGGACCGAGCGAAACCAGTGAAAGCAATTCACTATTTTTCGTGGTCCGCTTGACCAATTAATAACATTCAATTAATTAAGGTTTTAAGTTGAGATAAAAAAGTCAGTGTCACGAGCGGGATTCGAACCCACGAAAAGAGAGGGAAAATTCAAAAGGTGGGGTTGAGATGGGAAGTTAGTGCCCGAGGGGATCAAAGTTACGATAGTTCAAGTGGTAGAGTAGCGGCGTATCGAGCCGAAGGTCATGTGTTCGAATCCCGCTCGTGCCATTGACTTTTTTTACTTAACTAAAAACCTTAATTACTTGTAATATATTAATTGGTCAAGCGGACCACGAAATTAGTGAATTTAATGAATACAATAATTACTATTATTTTAATATAATCATACTTTTGCGTTATAGTATTCTATTGAAATATAAACGAGAAGCTAGTATTTTAGGATATCGTCGTAGTATAAAATGATAGATTCAATAACCAGATCGAGACGATCTAATGGCTGCACTTTAAAAGAAAATGACTTCATTTTTTTCGTCTCTTAAACCTACCATATTTTCTACAGTTAGTTACTATACCCTATAAAGAGTTATTACTAAAGTCACATTTGCATATTACATTGGGTTTCTCACATTACATTTGCTATCATTGGGCCCATACTTAATATTTTTTTAAGTAATTTTTTATAAAGAGAATTGATCTTTTGCTAAAGAAGGAAGTAAAACTACAATTACAATTAAATAGATTTTACAAATAAGAAAGATAAACACACATGAGATTTTGTGGATTAATAATTCCAAACGAGAGAAAAATTATGGCGACGACGCTTTTATAGATCGGCTGTCCCAGATGTAGTGGCTAAAGAGAGTGATTTTTCTTCGAAAGACAAACAACTTCGGGAAGACGTGCAACTCCTCCGTTATTTGAATCCACGCGAACAACTTTTGTTTTTTAGGACAGATTTGCGAGAATTATTTCAAATTTACAAAAGAAAAAAAATACTATTTATTGGCTTTACCTCACAAACAAATAAGGTTATCTTAGGCCGTTAAATCTTCACAATTTATAAGAGTTTACAATGCATTATAGAATTTACACTTGATGATCTTTTCAAATTAAAAATAAGTACTTTAGGATTAATCAAAGAACTAACATTAATCGATGATCAATTGAATAACGGCGACTTGGTAAACTTTGGAACGAATTAGGTTTGTTTGCTATTCGCATTATTACAATAAGGTGAGGGTCATTACAAGAACAAACACTGTTTAAGTCTTGCGCCAACATAAATTATAATTAAAACTATATTTAGATAATATAGATCAAAACAGCAAATTACTCTTGGGGTGTACATTCGGGGTGCTGCAATGAAACAACTGGACGCTTTTTAAGTTAAAATACATGAAAAGAGAGCGGGCTGCACCACAAAATCAATCCATATGCAACAGGAAAAAACATTTTATATAACTGTGATTTTGGTTGTCTCCCCCAATAGAATATTATAAACGATAAGAATTTTTTTACTTGGTAATTCATATGAGGCTTTCTTTCCAATTTGAAAAATATTATTTTATGTACCATTAGGAATCATTATTATTATTAATTGCAGAGAAAAATAAGAAAATATGTATTATACACTCCCAACTGTTTATACTTAACAGCTTTTAAAAAGTGCACTATCATATCTAGTTTCATCAGATATCTACGTACAAGCTTCCAAATCCAAACAGCGAAATAATTAATTATGTAACATCGATTATCCAAAAATTTTTACAGGCGTGTACATTTGGGGTGCTGGCATGAAACTGGACACTTTTTGAGTTAAAATACATGAAAAGGAACGGGCTGCACTCCGAAATCGATCCATATGCAACAGGAAAATACATTTATATATTACTGTGGTTTTGGTTGTCTCCCCCCATAGAACATTATGATAAAAAAAATTTTTACTTGAAGATTCATATGAGGCTTATTTCCCAATTTGAAAAAAATTATTTTATGTACCATTAGGAATCATTATATTATTATTTGTGAGAGAAAAATAAGAAAATATGTATTATTTATTCCCAACTGTTTATACTTAACAGCATTTAAAAAGTGCACTATCATCAGATATCTATGTACAAGCTTCCAAATCCAAACAGCAAAATAATTAATTACATAAAATCGATTATCGAAACATTTTTACAGAATTGTGCTTTTAGTTGTCTCCGTCAGAGGAATATTATTAATAAAAAAGAGAATTTGTTCACTTGGTTATAAGCATGATGCGTACTTTCCATTATGAACTGTACCGTTATGAGTAATAATTTTTAATTACAAGAAAGATAAGAAAATATCTGTTATATATTTACAACATTTTATATTTAAACGCTTTTAACAAGTGCACATTCATAGAAATTCATATTCATATGAAAATCCATCAAACATTTAATTTCTGGCTTCCAAACAGCAAAATAATTAATTTTATAAAATCAAGAGANAGAGAGAGAGAGAGAGAGAGAGAGAGAGAGAGAGAGAGCGGGAGCGTGAGAGGTAAACAGGAATAAAGAAAAAAAAGTGAAAATCTCCAATACGGCGCTTCTCTATGTTAAACCTGCACGAATGATTCGCCATCATGGTCGTTAGTCCAATGAAGCGCCTTGCTAGGGTAAATTTGTATTTTGGCATTTTTTCCTTCTATAAAATTGAACATGACCTTCGGACCAATATATTTTCGTAGCTTCACTGAAAAAAGTTTGATTCATGGATATTTTTTAAACTGTTAATTCTTAAAATTCAACTTCCCACTCACATAAGTGTTAAACAGAGTATAAACAAATTTTTTTTAAAATTGGAATCACCGTTAACGAGCTAAATTCATAAACTTCCTCCAGGTGCGGGAGTAATTCCGGGTAACGCATTTTGAAATGATAACACGATGGTTTTTCTTTGTACATTTTTCATATTAAATCAAATAATATATTTTTTTTTAATTGTAAAGAAAAACAGAATTATAAAATAAATAAATTTTGGATAAACGAAATAAAAAAGCAAAAAGTTTTCTACGAATAGTCAATGAGTAATTCGACAATTTTTAACAATTCAACGAGAAACATAACGAAACAATCATGTTTATCGTAAGGTTATGGGGGCTTAAAATAACATCATGTGAAATTAAATTATAAATAAAAGTAGTTACGAACGTATATTACGAACGTACACATTAATTTTTCGTAACATATTTTTCACACATGATCAACCTATGATCTCTCTCTCTCTCTCCCTCTCCCTCTATCCATCTATCTATCCATCTCGTTCTATCTCAATATAGTATTTGTTCTCTCAATTTATCTCTCTCTCCCTCTCTCACTTTTTCACAAACACCCTCTTTTTTTATATTGTTTTTGTTTCTTCCTTGATACACTTTTCCCATCCATTTCTCTTTCACTCAGTCTCATACCCACTCCCTCACACTCTCTCTCCTTCTCTCTCTCTCACTCTCTCTCTCTCTCTCTCTCTCTCTCTCTCTCTTCCTCTCTCCCTTTTCTGTGTAAGTGTGTGTGTCATCCACGCGATTTCAAGGTATATATTTGTATATATATATAAAATTTAACCAATGACACTATCATAAAACAAAACAATATGTCTTTAGTATTTTTTGGTCTAGTTTCAAATTTTTACCTTTTTTTGTAAAAACATTATACAGGGTACCTCAGGCCTGACAGATAATTTTAAAGGATATTTTACGTTGAAAACAATGGTGCAATCGGATTTTAAATTCGTCAATTATATATTAAAATTTTTTTTTTTATGTTCGAATTCAGAGCTGGTGTGATTCGAATTTGGACTATTACTGTTCTGAATTTCTGTGTTAGCGTTATTACCGTTGTCGTACAACCGCTGTACACCTGCTACATGCATATATTTATTATATCAAATTAATGTAGCTTTATTAATTTGATATAATAAAACTACATTTATTAGGAGGATTTTAAGAGCTCCTTTGTAAGATTGGGGGTTGAGAAAGAAAAACGAAATATATACCGACGATTAGAATATACGTAGGAATGTTTATTTAAGAGGAGGGTCAACGAAAAAAAAATTCACGAACACAACGAAACGGGGTTAAAGAAGGAATTTACCGCTGGCCCTGGGCAACAATGGCGAATAATTCGAGGGCGCTCCTTGTGGTAGAATGGCCGGTCCTATAATGCCAAAGGATCCTCCTACACGGCCAAATGTCCGGACTCGTATTGAATTCTTTGTATAATACGAAACTTTTTTTTTTTTTTTTTTAAATCTGCTTTTTTAACATATTTTTAATCCAGTCTTTACAATTTGGGTGAGAATAATGAAAAGCAACAGTTATCTACGATTTGTGCATAACTTGTATTTAAACATGCAAAGTTAGACAATTTGCTATCAGTTTTTCATACTAGTCGATTTAACTAACGAAAACTGAAGAGTGGAAAAAATTATTAAACGCATGAAACCAGAAATAAATGCTGGGAATTTGTTACCAATTGACGTATAACCGCAACAGTTGACACCTTGAATTATACAATAAGTTATTATAACTGATACAATGGACTTTGAGATAAAAATAAAATACAAGGTTGTTTAAATTAAAATCAAATCAGTGGTCGTAGGATTTATTTGATTTTTGGCAATGGTTCCAAACTTCTTGCAAGTTTGAAGTTTTTTTTTGTTGTCACACAAATTTAACTTCATAGACAAAAGTTAATAGTCAATATGTCAGACATATTTACGTTTTTAGAACAGATATATATTCCGTATAGAACAGATATCTTTATACATTCGCAAACCAACATACATCAACTCGTGTAAACTTAATCTCATTAATCGTAATAAATAAATTTAAACACGTGCCAATTTTTCATATGGATAAATGCAGCTTTAAACAGATAAAAAAATGGGTAAAAAATCAAACTGTTTTTTCCTCACCCCACAAAGCCAAGAGGAATAGAAGTGAGTTTACTTAGTGAAACTTTTTGGGAATGTATACAAAAAAATTGTGTTTTTAAAGGTGCTAACTCTTCACGTCGAATCTTTGGTTTTGTATTAAAATGTTTGTATTGCGATTATTTTTACAGAATTTTGTAAATGAAACATGAAAATATTGACCATTGGTCATCCAATCAGTAGAACTTTTAATTCAAGGTCTTAACTGAGTAGAGCTAATATTTATCACAGTGCAATTTATAAGGGCCGCCAAAACCACTAAAAGGAGGAGGAAGGAGACTTCCACTGGAAGAAGTCTGTTGGGTTTGCGCTGGACTAGAGGCGACACGTTTGATTTTTCTGGCGAGAAAGCAGAAAAGATCAACCTATTTTCATCTGGCGAGAATCATCACGCAAGTTTTTCCATTTTAATTTGTTTTTCGTTAGAAAAGGATTTGTTTTTTTCTTAAAAAAAAGACAAATTGTCAATCCCAAACCGACGACCTTAATTTCGTTAATTTCTCAATATAAGAATTGTTTCTTTTTTTTTAAAAAAAAGGTCAAATTGTCAATTCCAAACCGACGACCTTAATTTCAAATTTTGTTAATTTCTCAATATAAGAATTGTTTCTTTTTTAATATTCTTTTGTTTATTATTCATTCATTTATTTACACAAGGAAAAGATCCACTCCCTCGGGGAAGGACCAAACAATAACGCAATAAATAGTTCTAGCTTAGCAACTTGAAGCTCATATTCTTCTAAGTTTTTTGAGCAAGTTTTTTTATGATGCATTTTTTTATGATGGTAGTGATTCTTTTTTACTCATATTGTAATCTCAAAAAAGGTTTTAATTTAAAATAAAATAAAATTTGTCTCAACGTTTTGAGCCTGCTATCACTATTTATTGCGTTACTGTTTGGTCCTTCCGCGAGGGAGTGGATCTTTTCCTTGTTTAGATAAATGAATAAATAATAAACAAAAGAATATTAAAAAAGAAACAATTCTTATATTGAGAAATTAACAAAATTTGAAATTAAGGTCGTCGGTTTGGAATTGACAATTTGACCTTTTTTTAAAAAAAAAAGGAACAATTCTTATATTGAGAAATTAACGAAATTTGAAATTAAGGTCGTCGGTTTGGAATTGACAATTTGTCTTTTTTTTAAGATAAAAAAAATCCTTTTCCAACGAAAAACAAATTAAAATGGAAAAACTTGCGTGATGATTCTCGCCAGATGAAAATAGGTTGATCTTTGCTGCTTTCTCGCCGGAAAAATCAAACGTGTCGCCTCTAGTCCAGCGCAAACCCAAAAGGCTTCTTCCAGTGGAAGTCTCCTTCCTCCTCCTTTTAGAGGTTTGTGGAAGGGCTTTGGACGGCCCTTATAAATTGCACTGTGATATACTGAATGTAGCAATATGCCAAAACGGAAGCAGCAAGGATAGGTGAACGAAAGGATTGCCAGTTTTTTTAAACTGCCTGGCTCATTTCAATGACATATTTCAGTTATACTTTCCGCATTATTTATTTACTCTGGATAAACACTACACAAAATGTTTGACAGGATAAGTTCAGAAGATGAATATAAAGCGTTGTTACAATTTTTAAACTTTCGAATTCATCACTATACATTGCCTAAAAAGAATTTATTTAAGTCCTGAGTTAAAGAACGTGCAACAGAAGGCAAAAAAGGCGAGGTATCTCTTTTTATTTATGTGTATCCGAATGGACCCTTTAATTAGTATAATTTTAACAGCCGAGTAAGGAATAATTTATAGTGAAATCATTACGTATTTTAAATAGAAAATATATTTTTAAACAGGCAACCAGGTTTTTATCCGTTTGCAGGAACGTTTTCTCATTGGAATGAAAAAGAACTCGCTTGTGACAAAGTGATCGATATTGTAAAATCGCCCTTTTGTCGTACTAAACTTTGTTATTTTTACATGTTTATTAGAGTTCATTTTTTATTATATTCTTTTAGAACAATAACGAAAAAAACGGAAAAAATCAAATGTCTACATTATCTTGCCCTGTGTAAAGCTACTACAACACGAGTTATCTCTTTTTAAAAGTGGCCAGTTATTCCGAGTCGTTAACTCTTAAAACTTCTATCTGATCGATAACTGAAATTGCCACGGGCAGACTGGGCACTTCAAAAAGGAAACTTGATTAAAAAAGTATCTTTGTCCCTGAAATCGCAATCGAGAAAGGGTTGAATGTAAAAAAAACGAGCCGCCGGAGTGGGGAGAAAAACAAAAGTTCGAGAGAGTGGAAAAAGGCAGAAAGGTGGTCATTAAAGATTCAAACCCTCGTCCGAGGCATGTTCAGATAGTTTGCTAATTAGGACTGCCTACGTGAGAGAACTCCCTTTGAGTTGGTTTCTTCAGTGGACGAATTACACAAAGTAATGCACACTCTACGTTAAGAAATGCGATTAAGAACAAATCCCAGAGTTTGCACATCCCTACTAACATTAAAAT
The DNA here is from genome assembly GCF_000648675.2 of Cimex lectularius. Taxonomy (NCBI): domain Eukaryota; kingdom Metazoa; phylum Arthropoda; class Insecta; order Hemiptera; family Cimicidae; genus Cimex; species Cimex lectularius. The sequence continues at coordinate 2,962,701 of NW_019392649.1, forward strand.
TACATTCAAATTGATTTCATGTATCTCGTCGAGCTAAGAAAGGAAATTTTCATTATGTACCATTCTGGACAACCGCGTAAAAATACCAGTGATCAATCACGTCAGCTATATATGCTGTTGTTTCGTCGTTTTATCGATCATTTACACATATTTAAATTTAATTTTGAATTCTTGTAAACAATATATTGTTCATCGGGTTCGTCAGTTTTCAGGAAACTACATCTAATATGCTTCACTTTATTCCGTCCGTACCGCTAGTGTAACAAAATCATAAATCATGATAAATATAAATCGAAACATCGTATTTTGTTTCATAAACATCACAAAAACATATTAATCACTTCCTGCATCAAAAAAAGCTTGAACTAATAATAAAGAAACCGATGTAAAATCGCACTCTTAATCTCTTGAAAAATTTATGGGTTTATCTGGACATAATAAATCTTGTTTATATATTTTTTGAAACTAGGTACACTTTTAAACTTTATATCTAAGTGTCTGTTGGAGCATTAAATTGAAATCAGCCGTGTGATTATTAAGATATTAATTTCTATAGGGCAACAATAATCGAATCATCTGAGACAATCTATAATGACATGGTACTTAAATTGTTATAACTTTACATTTCTATAATATGAGTACTTCAGATCACAATATGGCCTTGTTGGAAAAGCAAGAAAAAAGTTTTTTAGTCAAGAATCCCGGTATAGACTTGATAAAAAACAAATCCGTTTGTTACTGCTAAGTTTTCGACCTTTTTTAAGGTCCTAATGACAATGGATTGAGTCGGTCTTCAAAAAAATTTGTAATCGTTTGTGAAGGACAATTTGTCGCCATATTTAATATTGTTCTGCCCTACTGATGACCATAAAATAGTTCGAAAGTTTGACAGTAACAACTGATTTTTGTTTTTCATCAAGATCATACTGGGATTCAGACTATTCATGACTATAAAACACTTTTTTTCTATTGATAGATCTAACAATTGAAAGAATCGTTGTTTGAACCAAATTTCTGGATCACCCTAGCACCCGGACATTTTAGGGCTTACCTGCACCGGCTTCATAGAGTCAAAAGTCCTCTTATGTTCCGTGATGTCAGTGTCCAAGGTAGACTATTCAATTGGCACCTTTTTGCAATTTCGAGGGAACCTTAAAAACTCCTTTTCCACCACTCTGGTCACCGAACCATAATGAATTAGTCAAAGAAAAGAGTTCACCTTTGAGGTCCAAAAACCTGTTAGACGAGCTGGTCAGTAAAGTATCTGATGAGTTTATAAGTTTAGAAATCTAAGTTGAATTAAAGCGCTACCCTAAACTTTTAATTCCAGGCTCGTTGATCCTTTGAATATATGTATTTGATATTTGTTTGCTATTAATTAAAATATTGAATATATTGTTTTTATTGTATTTCTTTGATAAGAAAATGTATTCAAAAGGATTAACTAGCAAGGGGAAACCTTTTAAATGAGGAACATTAATAATAAAAAAAATGTTTCCCTACCTTCCTTTACTTTCTTTTTAGGATAAGACTAAGAACAACAGTTAAGTACCATAAGGTCCACAAAATTAGCAAAACATAGAAACAAATTTAGTGGCCGTGGTTCGATGGTATGGTAAAAATAATCTAACACTTAAAATTTCAGTAATGGAAATAGATTTTATTTTAAAAAAATATACAAAATAAATTATAGAAGAAAATATAAATATATTTTCAAGAGATATCATAATGATAAAATATAAATATTAATAAAAAGCTCTTTGTCAATGGTAAAGTGCTACAAAACCGATCTCTTCTTGAAATCTCTCTATTTTACACAATAGATTTTGGTCTGTTTTTCTCCATTTTTTTTCTATCTTTCTCTCTCATTCTCTCAGTAAATTTCTATCTCTTCTAATATGTTTTTATTTTTTCATTTATTTTTCTATGTCTAGTTCTCGCTCCCCGTCTGTCTCTATCTCTTTAACTCTTAATCTTGTCAATTGTTTTCTTATTTTTCCCGGATTACTTATATGTATTCTTCTATGTCTCTATTCACTTTCTCACTCTCTCTCTCTCTTTCTCACTCTTTCTCTGTCTTTCTGTTTCGCTCTCACTTACTCACTTTTTCTCTCTCTTTCTCACTCTTTCTCTGTCTCTCTGTTTCGCTCTCACTTACTCGCTTTTTCNCTCTCTCTCTCTCTCTCTCTCTCTCTCTCTCTCTCTCTCTCTCTCTCTCTCTCCCTCCCTCCTCCTCCTCCCTTCTTCTCTCACTCTCACTCCCACTCTCTCTCCTCTCACAGTCTATCTCCTCTCTCACCCTCTCTCTCTTCCCCTCTTTCTCGCTGGTTTACAAAATGATAAATAACTAAAAACAACACTTTATTTAACAACACTTTAACGGTTGATGCGAAATCAAATACGATTCGGTTAAGAACAATCGGGACTAAATTCAAGAGAATTTCGGCTACTTTGTAGATTTGGTCAAGGACAGTTATTCTAGTGGTCAAATAAATTCCAATTCCTCTTCAAGCCGTTGCAAAAGGGGTTCAAAAAATTGGCCACTATTACGGCACACTTTGGCGACAAAATGAGGCCTATTTTGTACTATATTGCCATGTTGTCAAGCCCAAATACCTCTCAGAAACCTCTGGAGAAGTAGGGGACCTTAGAAGTTTTTCAATACGATCCTGATAATGTTTTCTCCGGTGAGTATAAGAACTATCAAACTGGAGCGAACGCACGCAACATGCACACAAATATCCTTAATTTGAGCTTATACAGTTTTTTATGATCCTTATATTCCGATTCCCTGTTTGGATTCCTTTATATTTTTTAACATTACTTCATAATTAATTAAACCAAATGGAAAATATACATAAACACTATTGTGACTCTGTCAGTAGTAGTGTTTTTTCTCTCTTTAATTATCTAGTTTCAATTTGAGTTTGATTACTTTTATTTCATATTATTGTACTGAAAATTGTTGTGACGATTAATGTACAATTAATAAATTATTTATTAATTATTTAAGCATAATTGATTAATAAAGTAAATAATATTTTATTTCTAATTAATAGATATACAGTTTTTATCACATTTTATTTTACTACCTAGTTTATTCGATTTGAATGCGGTTTTAACTAAAATAAAATTGTAAATGGATAAAAGGGAACGTACAATTAAAATTAATGGTCATAGGGTTTGTATTATTAATTGACAGAAATGTTTTCCTTTGTTTAATCATCATGATTGGGATTATTCAGACTTGTTTAATGAATCATACATACGAAAAAAGGACCGTTGATTTAAGTCGTATAACTTTTATTTTTATGTTTTTAGTAGAATTGAGCGTTAATTGTAAACGACTGGCTAAACCTAATCTCTATAAATAACATAATCATGTCTGATTGTTTTGTCCACGAGCAATAATGTTCCGATGACAAAAGGTAAATAACGAGTGTTTTAGAGTAGGTGATAAACGAGGAAAATTCGTTCTTCTCTGCGAAATATACGACGAAATACGGCAGTATTCGAATCACGTCCCCATGGTCTTTTGCACTAGCTCGTCTCGAAAAAAGTATATAGTCCAACTACGTGAATCTTCAAAAAACCGGTAGATGTAATGTACAATACACAGTTTTTCATTACTGCCTGCTCCGAAAAGAAGAATTTATAAGTCGTCTTTATGAATTTATAATCATGGCTTCATTCCGATAAAACTTGGCCATTTTGGGATGCCTTCAGACACTTATATTATTCATCTATGGTGAGCTAAAAGGAAAAACTTTTTTCTTTCTCGCCAAATATCCCGTTCAAAAGTATTACCAACTCATTTATTTCTATTAAACAAACTTCGGGCTGAGGAAACAACTGATGGCTCAAGATCAGAAGTGAATAATTAATTTCGAATCAAATGGATGCAATTATTAAGAAATTTCTCAACAAAACTAAATTTCTAATTTAAGACTGTACAGTACTTGTAATATATTAATTTTACTGGAAGGAAATGTATAACGAGTCATAAAGAAACAAAACAAGAGATACTTTAATTATCTAACAAGGAAAATTATTACGAGAGCCTCGTTAAAATATATAAAAAGTTTAATTAAAAAGCCTAAAAAAAGGTGAAAAATGGAGAAATATGGTCGAGCATAAAGATAATACAAAATAACGAATTATAAATACTTGCTTGACAAAAATAATTTACAAACTTAATGCAGTATTGATTCCCATCGGTTTCTGTGATTCATGTAGAACCGGAACCGGGTCATTTTCTTGGTCTGTCTCTACTCGCGTTTTTTTAAAGTTATTCAAACGCGTTATGCCATTGCGACATTTTCAATGAGAAACTCGGTGAAAAGATACTAGGCGTATTCACGATATTTGTAAGATCCCTACTTATATCCTTGAACCGCCTACCGCAAAATGCCAAATGCCTCTGACCTGTCGACTTAATAAACAAAGCGATGTATTGGAGTATTCACGATGTTTGAAAGATGTTAACTCGTTTTAACATGAACAGAGAAATCCTTCTTTAAAAAGGTGGTTCCTACTCACATTCAGTTGTTTCGCAACAATCCGGATTTCGAGCCCTTTAGCTCATCGTCAGGTTGAAGGGTTTCCACAAACACGTCTCTCGACATGAATTGCAGAAGTGAACCCGCCGATACCCCCGCCAACGCGACCTTCCAATGAGGAGCTGGGTTTTTAATGGCGCTCAATTTGAACGTGCGAAAAGCGGGAATTATAACACAAACAACAATTGTAATAGTAAATACTGTAAGAAATTGATTGTAAATTAGTGATTAAAGATAAAAAATATAAAAAAATAAAAATAAAAAATGAAATAATTGTAATAATATTAAATTATTATGAAACATAATAATAATTAGAATAATTAGTTTAATTATTTGGACGTTTATTATTATTTATATGCATATTTAAAATGAGAGGTAGATTTAAATATGTATATAAATAATATTAAACGTCCAAATAATTAAACTAATTATTCTAATTATTATTATGTTTTATAATAATTTAATATTATTATAATTATTTCCTTTTTTATTTTTATTTATTTATTTATTTATTTTATTTTTTATCTTTAATCACTAATTTACAATTAATTTCTTACAGTATTTACCATTACAATTGTTGTTTGTGTTATATTTCCCGCTTTTCGCACGTTCAAATTGAGCGCCATTAAAAACCCAGCTCCTCATTGGAACGTCGCGTTGGCGGGGGTATCAGCGGGTTCACTTCTGTAATTCATGTCAAGAAACGTGCTTGTGGAAACCCTTCAACCTGACGATGAGCTAAAGGGCTCGAAATCCGGATTGTTGCGAAACAACTGAATGTGAGTAGGAACCATGTTTTTTTAAGAAGGAATGAACTCCACACTCACCCCATCATTTATAATTTCTATGAACAGAGAAATGTCCAGTAAGATCGTGAACCACCCTTCTTTTCTTAGAATGTTAAACGTTAATTTTTCCGCAATGCTGCGCGTGGCGATTGGTAGAACCAAAAATAAAGCTATAACAGTCTTTGAAGGCTAGTTGTTGTTTGTTTTGGTTTTCGTTTGTGTAAATCGTAAGATGCTAGAAGTTAGAAAAAAGGGAAATCAATCAACTTTTTCATTCAAAATGCTATCTATGCACTCGAAAAGTACTAACAAATGACGCGCTCCAATTCCTGCTGACATACCTAGCTTGCATCCTAAGGTCTAACAGCCTACAACTTTATAGGATACGGGATTTATCTACTATGAACGAGAGTATAAGGACAGATCAGAAATTAACAAAAGATATGTATTGGTCTGATTTAATTAATGAGTAATTGAGAATAAAAATACGTGTAAACAAAAAACAGCTTTTCAATTCATGGCTGCCATGTTGGTTACCTACGCCCTAACGGATAGCAATGTGACTACATTTTCGACCTAACATCTAACATTGGCCTTGGTCTGTTAGATCGAGCAATGTTAACCAGCCGATTTTAACAAGTCATTATTTTTCTCGATCTAACACGACATAAAAGAGTTAAAAGGGTTATCACCAAGTTCGTGAATACCCCTATTATCCAAATGAATGAGAGTTGCTCATAAAGAAACCGGGATAATAATACACCACACAAGGAGTGGTAATCGATGGAGTATACAACACGATAATCTTGGTGTTTGGTGGAGTTGTACTTGGCGGACATGAATAAGGTTTAAGGTTAAAACGATTTTCAGTTTTATAAAGAGAAACAAAATTCTAGAACAAGTTTCCAATAATGGGAAGCACACTGATTGGATGTAGCAAGTTAGGCTCAGTAGTTTGTTTTTAATCATGGATGCAAATACGCTGTTTTGACCTCTTTTTAAAGGATAGTCGGGATAGCCATTGCTTTGAAGGAATCTTAGAGAAGGTTGTTCCGTATTATTTATTTATACCAGGATTTTTTGAGTTCGGAGTTTCGAATTGTTTGACTTAATTTCGGGGTGAGTGTGAGAGGAAGAGTAGTATCCAGGTCGCTAGTTGTTGACTTTGTGTGTTGTTTGTACTGGTTGTCCTACTAAGATGTAAGAGCTTTGGAGAAGTGAGAGTCGACAAGTTTGAACTTGTCCACGTCAGAATTGGCCCTTGTGCCGTCGGTTTGTTGAAGACCACAATTTTAAAAGAATACGCCTACAGTCGAATGTTGCAAGAATATTTAAGACAACGAAGATAAATAATTAAACGAATATGTACAAAATTTATCGCTCATTAATTGATTTCTGTTTTGTATCAGAAATATATAATTTTTACGCTCTGCATATTTGTTTTAAATTGAATGCTTTTAAAACAACTAAATTATTTAATACTTATTTCAAAACATTTATTTAAATTCAATACTCGTTTGTTATTAATTTTATACAAACCTAGTCCGTGGTCGTTCATTTGCCCTTTTCCCGGGTTGAGATTTTCTGCCGAGCTTCACTCTAGAAAGATTGAAAAGCTTACCGACTAGGTCATGAATTATTCGTTAGGAGGGAACTGACCCAAAGCATATAAAGTATTCATTCCGCCCTATTCAGAATTACCTTATTACCCTGAACGCGAAATGTAAAATCATTACGAGCAGTATCAATATTTGTCGTTGCGTGAAGGAAACGGCTTCGCTTCTGTTGATGAATATTTCACTGATTGCCTCTCACACACGGGAAAATTTCCCCAGCCAAAACCGACAAGGTTTTTTTTAGTCCATATTAAAATATTGTTAATGTACAAAATACATTACTTTATTGCTGGAGGCAACAACAATACAAATTCATCTTAATAGAAATGAAAGTAAAAAATAAAAAAATACCATAAAGTTCTAAATGTCTTATTATAAAATGAATTTTTGATGGGGAAAGATTGTGTAGTAAACCATACAGTATAAATACCGAAATACCATCAGTATTATACACTGTGTAACAGTTAACATATGGAACTCGCGTACGGTGGCCAAAAATCTTCGAAAAGAAAACACAACATCGATGGAAAAATTACAAAAATTTGCCTTGTAGAATTGTGCTAACAGACTAGAATGACACAATTAAATATAATATCATTTAAGAAAGATTCATCATGAAACCCCAAAAACCAATGAAACGGTTACAAAAATGTATGTAAATTTCTTTGAAATATTAGATGATGTGGAATGGAGTCAAATAGGCCTTTTTGGTTTTTAATTGTCTTTCCACGATTTGTTATAAAGGGAATTTTAAGTGAAACTTCCGTTTTGTTGTCAACTACTTCTTATTACCAATATGATCGCACACTGTAAGAATTCACAAGGTTCAAAACAAACAGAATAATTCAAAATGTGGGGTTGAGATGGGAAGTTAGTGCCTGAGTGGATCGAAGTCATGATAGCTCAAGTGGTAGAGCAGCGGCGTATCAAGCCGAAGATCGTGGGCTCGAATCCCGCTCGTGACACTGACTTTTTTAACTCAACTAAAAACCTTAATTAATTGAAAGATATTAATTGGTCAGGCGGACCACGAAAACTAGTGAACAACAAAATAGTGCTTCAATCTAAATCAATGGTTCCTAAAATTTTTGGACCCACGGACCCTTTTCTATATTCAAAAATTGCCCACGGACCCCCCAATTGATAAAGCCTCATAAATGCATAGTATAAAAATTAAAAATTAAAAAAAAAAAACATTTTGGTGAAGAAGTATTTATTGAAATTATAAATTATAAATACACATAAATTATAATATTAATTGCTTTTGTTTAAAATAAATTATATAAAAATTATTGACTTGGATGAACATGATGAGTTGTTATGAGTGTATATATGTCCGCTTCAATGTATGTGAGTAGCAACCGCAAATTTCCACAAGCACTAATTTATATTCTTTTTTTGTGATTCATAATGGCATTAAATCCACGTCCTACCAAATAGGAAGATGGGAAAGCAGTCAACAACTGTACAATAACCCATAATGCAGGATATAAAATTGGGAACTGTTTTTGAAATCAGAATTTGTGGTATCCTTGTTCAAACATTGGTTTAAGTTCCTAATTTGTGGATATTTCAATAAGCTGCTCCTGTATTAGTATGGATTCATCTGTGTTTGGGATGTGAGTTTGTTCACGCGCAAAAGGGCTCAACATCCAGTCGGGAATATCCAAGAGAAGAATGTCTTCAAATCTTTGGTTCGTATATAAACCTAAAACATCAATATCTCACTGGCACTCTCAACACAACACACAAGAATGACACATATACACAGAAAACAACCACTTTGAGTGAGTACAAATACTTTTTGATTGAATATAAACTTTCTAGCAATGTATAAATTCATTTATTTTTCACATCCTACATTTATTTGTAAAATTTAAACAATGTTTATAAATCCCAGGCCCTGAAGATGATCTCAATAAAGATCGAAACGTTGGAACGATAAAGAAAATGTTTTTCTAAACCCTACGTCACACCAGACCACATCTCACTACCTCCAAATTTATATTAAATCTTGCGCGGACCCCCTGACGTTGTTCAGAGACCCAAATTCAATTTCAATTTTCCACGGGCCCCTTGAATGATGCCGGGGACCCCTGGGGGTTCGTAGGGACCACTTTGGGAACCACTGATCTAAATAATAAAAATAAAATTTCCAGTATAGACCATTATTCAATACTAGACATAGTCGATCGATTCAATTACCCCCTTGAAACCATCTATGAATAATAACAGAAAGTACTAGACTTCGAAAACCCATAATCACTGGAAAGATTGGAAAAATAAAGGTAGAAGGTAAACTTGGCGTTCTTTTATGGCATACGGACAGCTAAGGTTCGTAAATTGTATGGTAATGCACCACATGTCCTTCAACCCCACCGTATCCAATTTTCAACTCAAAATGTAAGCCTTAGGATCAAGTGCGATAAGGAACAAACAGCTCAATGGTGTAACAATAAAAAAATATTTTAGGTATAAAGTCTTTTAAGCCAAGCAGATGGGGCAATTAAAGTTCGCAAAACAGCAGATATACTTGCTGAAAAAGGAGCCTCGGATCAACATTCCCATATCCATTTTGTGGCATAATATTAAAAGCCATGTTAAAAGTCAGCTGAAACTTGACAAACAACTGAAAAACACCCCAATGGGATAGAGAGGAAATACTACTGAGAAAGGAAAACAAGGTTAACTGGTACATTTACATGGCGTGCTTCACTAAAGTACTAATTTAACAAATAGAAATATTAACAGATGAACATTGTCCAATATTACCAGTACGGACAAAAACGACAAAACATATTTTATGCATATGCCCTGCAAAATACGGGAAAAGGTTTTAGTACCTGGGAAGATCCCTCGTCACTATGATGCCATTCCCCTGGGAAGATTAATTTACTTAGTAAAATAAATGGAATATCTTCCAGAAATTGCCCTACCAGAGTACAATATGAGACATGTAAAGTGCTAAAGGGAAATGTGCCTACGACTTCATATGTTAAAAACAAAAACTTCTATAAGATATAAAAAATCTAAAATAGAAACCGACTGACACAGCGATTAGACATCACATCGTGAAAGTCCATCAAGGCCTAGAGAAATAAAAAATAAATTCAGGAAACTACTGAACTATCTTTGAGTTAGTGCACGTCAGGTGCCTGGGAGTCTTTTCGACAATATTTCTTTTAGGTCGCATTGGACGAAATGTACACTTTAATCATCAGTGATCCCGGATCAAAATATAGCTTGTATATTTAGGTTCGGAAGATGCAAAACCAATAAAAATGGTTTTCTTACATATTTTATTTACAGTTGTTAACCTCGGATTTTCAGAAATCACCGAGCTACAAGTAAAGGTATTGTTTTTTTTTGTTTTGTTTTTCTCATCAATATTAGATAAAGTTTTTCGGATAAAAATGTAAATTCTCAATCGTTTGTTTATATTATTGAAATTGTAAAACTATACAAAAACGTTTCACCGTGAAAATGCATATTACTATTTAATACTGGATCCTCCACAAAATCGGCAGAAAATCAGGTACTGTTGAACTAATTTAAACATTACGCCAAGATTATTCTATTGCCACGTTTTTAACGCAGCATTTTCACTTTAATTAATTAATTAATACTATATTAAAACGTCCCTGCTTGTTTTAATTGCAATTGCATTTAGAAGTAAAGGGAAGGTTATTTGAAATTTAATTAAGAAAATAAACAAGTTCGAGGAAAAATGTTCTGAAAACTAATTACAAATCAAGATAGAGTTGTCCGTAGGGTTGAATGTTTTGTTAACGACTCTTTCTGTTATTTTAGTTGGGAAAGGTTTTTATAAACAGGCATTTCACTGGAACCGGTTAATGGTTACAAATTTAAACAATTGAACTAAAACGTTTATATCCATAAATATACGTTTATATGCTTAACTTGTATATTGCCACCCCACATATTATAGTTAGTATATTTTATCAGTAAATAAAAGGCAGTTTTTCCGTATTGTTCAAACGACTTTGGGGTTAATAAATAAGAGCTACAGGCACAAATTAAAATTTTTAAATGTGAATCTCAGAAGTTTGGAAAACAGTTCTTTTAATAGTGAAAATATAATATTGGTATTTCATGTCATTTTTGCTTAATTAACATTAAGTTTTTTGTAACTAGTATTCGGAGATCGTGAGATGCGGTCTGGTGTGACGTAGGTTTTAGAAAAATATTTCCTATATTTTGTCAACGTTTCGATCTTTATTGAGATCATGTTTATAAATCTCAGACCATGAGGATGATCTCAATAAAGATCGAAACGTTGGCACGATAAAGAAAATGTTTTTCTACAACCTATGTCACACCAGATCGCATTGAAGTTGGTGTCTGAGTGGATCGAAGTCACGATAGCTGAAGTGGTAGAGCTGCGGCGTATTTAGACGAAGATCGTGGGTTCGAATCCCGCTTGCTCGTGACATTTTGTTTTTTAGCTCAATCAATACCTTACATAAAGATTAATCAAACTAAAGTTAAACCCGTGTCCTTATTCGTCTTAATTAAGCCCAAGATTTTCTACCTGAAGATTTGTGAATAAAGTACTAAACTTGAGATGAATGGATAATAATCAACATGGAAGAAAATGCTTTCCACAAGTATAAATTTTTCAATATTTTTGAAAACTTGAAATGTTTCACTATAAAATAAAAATATAAATATACGTGTTTTGATGAATATCGGTAGATGCTTTAAATAATTTAGCACCCAATGTTTTGCTTAAAAAATCATATAGTTGTTATATAATACCGATGCAAGCTGGTCAAAATTCTTACAAAGTAGGTTTAAAAAACATTTCTTAATTTTGAGTGAAAAGAAAACAAATTTTCGGGGAAAAACAACCAACCTTGGAAAACAGTTTGGGTGGTTCTGGTCCTTGAGGACGGGCGAATACGAGAAAAGGGGTTCGCCCTCAGAGGGCCTAACAATCAGAATAGTATTAATTAAAGAGTAGATGGGCCGGCCCTTCGACCCTGCTTGTGCATGTATTAGTTGACAGAATAATAGACGAACCCTTTGGGAAACCGCCAGCTATTTAATTGATCTCCGACACCCTTCCAATTGATTCGACCGCATCAATGTGCCCCATGGGTGTAAAAGGCCAAGGTACCAGTTTCTTGGAATTGTGCTATTGACGGCTTATGAAAAGTATTTACATGCCTTGTTTATGTTCGAATTGAAATCTTGTGCCTTTAATTAAACATTTCTTTACTTAATATATCTATTGAAATATAAACTTGTTCTACTCTGCAATGAATTTTATTGAATACAGGTGATTTCATCAGTATAAAAGATATTCCTGGCACTAAATTCATTAATCTATGTACTGATTATTTGGAGATCGTGATCTATTTACTTTTTTTTATTGGATGTTTTATGGGAGTTGGGTCAAATTAATTACCCTGCATAAGTACATGTGCATTAACTAAATATTTATTAAAACTTTGCACTTTTAAAAGTACTATTATTCTTTATAATAAATATTTATGAACATAGGACTACTCAGATACTTTTACAATTAAATTACTTACTTAGATAAAATGGAAAATAACATAATTTACCATATGAATATAATTTTTTAAAAATAATGGACTAATTATTTTTTAATAAACTTTATTTGAAAAGTTTTTAAGACTATTTAAAATTTGTAAATTTGGCTTAAAAGAAAGCTTTACAGTTTTCACATTTGATATCAAATTTTAAATCAGTTACACAAGATGTATTAGGGAAGTTATATGTTAGATTCCTCCGGCAGAATAAAATTTTGTTTTTTTCGTGTAGAAATGTGTGGTGATTAGTGACCTTTATTCGATGATTATTCAGAAATCGTGAGATGCGGTACACTCAGAAGGGAATAGAAATACTTTGATTAAATATTAAAAACATATATTTTTTTTGTATTGCATTAATTAACTTTTTTCCACATACTACATGTATTTGTTAAATTTAAACAATGTTTGTAAATCCCAGATCCTGAACATGATCTCACTAAAGATCGAAACGTTGGCATGATAAAGAAAAGGTTTTACTGAAACCTACATCACACCAGACCGCATCTCACGATTTCCGAATAATAAATTTTGTTGCTAAAAAAAGTTCTACGAATATGTAATCTTCTATTAACCTAATATTACAACAATAATTGTTTATATCATGCACGCTAGTCTATAGTTTTGAAGGACATTAAACATTCAATTAATTGAATTGATTAAAGAAAGTGTAAATGAACATTTATTGTCACAATCGGGAGTTGAACACACGCCATTCGGATAAATACGATGTTTGACCAGTGGACCATCGTGATGTTCTGTTCCAATTGATTTACGTATATAGTAGCTTTTAATTTTTCCGCAATTTTGCGCGTGGCAACTGGTATAACTAAAAATAAAGCTATAACAGTCTTTGAAGATTTGTTGTTTTGGTTTTCTTTTATGTTAAATTGTAAGAATCCAAAAGTTAGTAAAAAAGTAAAATTAATCAACTCTTTGATTCAAACTGCTATCACGCACTTGAAAAGTACAAATGACTCACTTCAATTCGTGCCGGTATATTTAGCTTGTATCTTAACATCTAACAGCCTACAAGTGTACACGATAGGTGATGTATCTATTATGAGCGAGAGTGTAAAGACAGGTCAGAAATTAACAAAAGAAATGTATTTGTATGATCTAATAATGCTAATTTAAGAATAAAATTTCGTGTAAACAAGAAACAGCTGTTAAAGTCATGGCTGCCATGCTTGTTACCTACGCCCTAACGGATAGCAATGTGACTACAATCTTTGATTTAACTTCTCTACATTGGCCCTGGACTGTTAGAACGAGCAATGTTAACTAGCCGATTCTTACAAACCTACGTCATCATTTTTCTTGATCTGACACGACCTAAGAGTTAAAATGGTTAATATAACTATCATGAATAGCCCTAATGTGAGAAGTTTAGGGGCCGACAAACAGTAGTCACTGCTAAGTTTTTTACTTCTTTTTCTCGTCTTTCACCCGCATTTTTCGACCTGCAGCCATTTGATCGTCTCGATCTGTTACTGATTCTTTTAAATGATGCTAGCCTCTCGCTTATACCTCAGGTTGTGAACTACAGAAAATACTTAAAACAAGAAATACAAATACACATTTGTCAGGCCAAATTCACATTTCCAGAGTACTCGGTATTCCTATGTGGGGGGTCAACCTTATCCATTCTAGCTAAAAACTTCTTTTTATTCTACAGATGTCATACACTCACCTCCAGATTATTTAAGATTCCTCGGATGAGGTTAAGAAAAAACTTTTAAAAGCCTTTCTCCGCTCCGTTCTATCGAGACAGTGTTTTGATTCCATTGACGAAATCTTAAATTTTAAATTTGTAATACATTATGTATATTTGTGTATTGTTATTTTTTTATTTGTTTTATTTATTTATGTTTTTTTCCGGGCGGCTAACTGCTACGGTCATTGCCGGCACCACGCGTATATCTTTCTCACATTTTGAAAAATCTGCACTTTCTACTGATAATTTCATTCTAACCTCGGACCTTACGATTTTTGTTGCATTTCTCTTTGTATCCCTCCACATGTGGTACATTGAGGTATTTGACCATTTACATACATACACACATTCATAATACACATTTATACTAATAAACCTAGTTTCCTAATATTACAACTAAAGTGGAGGTCGGTAAGATGGTTATAATCCTGCCGACCTCCTTCCATTCTTGCGAATAAATACATTCAAACGGTATGTACAAATTCCACTCGTCCATAAAACTACGCCTACCAGTCTTACGTATTTGCTTTCGGTTTTAGGTATCTTGCAATGGCACCTTATAATGACCGTGATTATAAAGCTTCTGAGTTTTCTGAGTAATATGACCAAATTTCTTTTATTTCGTGAATCTGAAATTTTCGTGTACTGAAATATTTGTCCGTCCATGTTCACATTGAAAAAATCAGTATTGCCCTTCCCTTTACATGTAAGATATATACCCAATAATCTACGATGTATAACCAATATTCTATCTATCATTAATATGCTTTGTAACCCTCACAGCCTCTTCGTCGTAATTAACCCAAAAGAAAAGACTTTTCAAGTTCAATTTAAAATGCAACGGCACTTATTTTGCTGGAACAACTTAGCACATGTCTCTTGGTAATCGCAGGATTTACGTAGAAAAGAACGTTACAAAACATAAAATACGATTTGTACGAATCCTGTTAAATTGGCAACTTTAAGCCGGGAACACTAACCCGATGCAATGCTATGCAACGCTACCCGACTCAAATGCAAAGTCGAATTTTCCATAAGATTGTTTATGCACATCTGCCCGATGCTACCAACGCTACCCTCTGCGATCCCCACTGTCCAGATTTTCGTCAGGTAGCATCGAGTACAGTCGAAGGCAAAAGAATTGGACACTCATAATTTTATTCAAACTACATGTTTTATTGTCGTTAAATTAATTACAACATACATTTTTTAATATAATCAAATTAACCGAGATCAAAAATTCATTAGTTTTTATTTAAAAAAAAAAAAAATTTTAATGGTTTGGTACAAAATTGATCAAAACACCTTCATTTTTTCATATAATGAATTTAAATAACAATTTATTAAATGGTTTTGCTCATAAAATTTAACTGACAATTTATTTCAAGGTTTAGCTCAATTACACCATTTTCGTCGCGTAACGTCAAAACAGGACTCATATTTTTTGTAGTTTGTTTCAAACTATGTATATGTAATTTTGTCGTTAAACTAATTACAACATTCTTATTTTAATATAAACCAAATTAAACGAGATCAAAAATTCATGCGTTTTTATACAAAAATATTTAATTAAGATGGTTAGATGAAAATGTATTAAAACACCGGAATAACATTATTTAAAA
This sequence comes from Cimex lectularius, assembly GCF_000648675.2. NCBI lineage: Eukaryota > Metazoa > Arthropoda > Insecta > Hemiptera > Cimicidae > Cimex > Cimex lectularius. The sequence goes on from NW_019392649.1 coordinate 2,978,582, forward strand.
TAATTAAATTTAACTAACAATTTATTACATGGTTGTGCTCATAAAATTTAAGTAACGATTTATTACATGGTTTTTCTCAAAATAATGCATTAAGAACAAAAGAGGTGATTGTGATACTGATTTGTGATACACTCTATGGGACTGTACGTGGCGTGCGTTTGACTTCGCATAGATGTGGTCACCCTACCAAAACGTGACAAGGCGTCGGGTAGCATCGGGTAGCGTCGCAAAGCGTTGCATCGGGTCTGTTCCCGGCTTTAAGGTTAAGGAAAAAATCAACGTTTTATTCTAAAACCCAATCATATTTTCTTGAACAACAACATTTAAATAAAAACGTGAATTTAAAACTGTTTCAATTTTTATTATTAAAAGCTCGTTTGAAATGTTAAATAATTAACAATAATGTTCTACTTTATTCTACTTCAATTTATCTGCATTAGCGGTTAAAAAGACACTTTTTTCTTGTTTGATTTTTTCAGTTTTTATTGCAGAATATTCGTAAATTGAAGTGGATTTTCAATAAAAACCATAACAGCAATTAAAATTAATTATGTTGAACATCATTATCGTGCAGGTAGTAATAAAATATAAAAAATTGTACAATATATAAATATTTATTCATCGAACACAATACGATCAAAGGAGAAAAACATCCTCTTTTTAGACGTATTTCATGTTAAATATTAAAATTAAATTTTATATGATTGATAATAACGTTATAACTCGAGTTTGCGTTTTATTAAAACAAACGTTTACGTCAATTTCAACCTGGTCGATGCTATTTACAATCCCACCGCAAAACGCCCCATCATTGCATCGGGTAAGTGTGTTCCCGTATTAAGCCTTCAGTATGTCTATGTGATTTGTGAGAATTCAAGTCCCTTTTAATTACCCATGAATGGTAGCGTGCGTCCGATTTATCTTTGTTTGTTAGTGCTTTTGGGGTTTAAGATATCATATTTTTATTGTTATTTATTTTGTTTGATGTAATTGAGTTTTCTTTTGCAGTGCATTTTAAAATTGTACGTCATAAGGTCAAATTTGTTTATTTGAAATTTAGAATATAAGGAACGTTCATTATAAAACTATTAGCAGACAGAAGGAAACGTGAAATTGCTGGTTATAAATTCGTGGTCTCCATGGGCGAAAACACAAAAAAATCCTCTTTATATTAGTTTAAAAAAAGGCAAGTTTCATACAAAGGATACTTAATATGAAGAAGGTTTACGTCCTAAGAGGGCATCACTGTATAAAGAATGGACGCGAAATTGGAAGAAGCCAGGGGGTCGGAAGCTCACATGTATTACTTAGCATCAGTAACTCACAAGTTTATACAGGCAATAACGCCCTTTTACTGCGGCACATAACAATATAGCCGGATACTTTGGAGTCTGACTGGAAAAGGAACGTGGCGAGTGGAGTAATGGCATGTTCAAAAGGGGTGGAACTCCCGGCTACACCTCCAGATGTTGAATGAAACACAAAAGCCTCCTCCGAAACGGAGACACATAAATATTTCATTTCCTCTATCCTTTTCCATTTCTCAATAACCCTGACGTCTTGCTACTAACACCTTCCTCCTTATTTACCTCTGTCAAATACGCCTCGAAAGTATTTTCTTTCAGAATTTGGGCCATGGTATAACATTGTATGCAGAAATATTTAACATAACGACTCTTATCATCGTATAATTATGCATTTATGATTTATCAGAACATAGATTTTGAGTTAGATTACTTTTAAGTTGGTGTCCGAATGGGTCGAAGTCACAATAGCTCAAGAGGTAGAGCAGCGGCGTATTTAGCCGAAGGTCGTGAGTTCGAATCCCGCTCGTCACACTACCTTTTTAATTTCAACCAACACCTTACATAAAGATTAATTAATTGAAAGAAGAAATTTGATATTTAATGGATTATTTTGAAGACTCACCTGCACGTTGCTCCGTTTTTGCAGACGTCAGTCATAGGAAGACATAGAGGCCCTTTTTCACACGAGGTACCGCTGAAACCGTGAAAACAAGAGCACCAGTATTCTCTGGAAAAAAAGACAATCATTTTTAGGGTATTTTGTTGTATGTATGTAAGTAATGTACTAAATAATTCTAAAAATCTATATATTAAAGTAAAACCGTTATCGTTATATGAGTAAAATAAAAATAGTTATCTAAAACTACTAAAATTACCACGCTATTTTTTTAAATTGTTTAAAACATTTTGTGTAGGAGAATAATAATTACAGGAATGGAACACTGATATATTAGTTGAGGTAATGTAATAAAAAGTTATATTGTAAAATTTGTAATCTCTCAACACGTAATGAAAACAAAACATGATAATAACAATTGTGAATACACAAAAATCATGACTAAAAAAACAACCGAATAAATTGAATTTTGTTAGAAACTGTTTTCATAAACTCTTTGAACAACATTATATTTCGAAGAGACTGGGATAAGATTTGAGCCCAAGAGAAAAATTTAATAATTTGGTTTAAAAAAAATTTTTTTTAGATCATAATAAGGAAAAAAATTAATTGGCTAAAACTTTTATTTTTTGAGTAAATGCCTTGCGAATTTTCATAAAAGTGATGTCTTTTTATTTTTAATATACTTATTTTGTTGTAAAAATAAGTATTGTTCCAGTGGTAATTTTTCACCTAGCGCTACGCGTCAAGCCAACCGGGGAATTTTTTTAAAAATCGAACGCTCGATTTTTTAGAAATTTGGCTAAGCCTTTCCACTCTAAAAAATTATACCAATAACTCAAAAATTCATGGATGTCATATAAGTTAAATGTTTGTTTTCAATTTGTCATTTTGGTGTGAGTCAAGTAAAAGTTTTAATTATTTATAACCCATCACAGTTCGTGGTCCGATTGAGCAATTAACGTTTTCAATTAATTAATCTTTATGAAAGGTATTGGTTGAGATAAAAAAGTCAGTGTCACGAGCGGGACTCGAACCCACGACCTTCGGCTAAATACGCCGCTGCTCTACCACTTGAGCTATCGTGACTCATGTGCTCGAATCCCGCTCGTGGCACTGACTTTTTTATCTCAACCAATACATTTCATAAAGATTAATTATTTATAACGTTAGTTTCTTGACTTTTCAGCCTTGTAGGAAGATTCCAAATTAGTCGTTTATCCATTCATCCAACTTCCAAGATAAGGCCCCAGGAAAAAGACAGTGGTAGGCAATGGGTTTCCACTCACTGGAGGACAGATACTTTTACACAGGGTATAATTTATCTGTACGCTTTCCATTAGGTTTATGTCCATTCTCCACTTTTTGAACTATCCTGGAAATTCATTCAGGTGTCGTAAGTGTCGAGTGTTTATGGCCGGATCCAAATTACGTGTATATTGAAAATTATAATGACCCAAGTATACTTCCATGAGGAACACCCAGCCCTAACGAGTAGATGAGATGACAATTCAGTTCCTTGAATTTTGATTCGCCAAAATCGGTCAGAAATGATCGAAGTATGGTTAGTACGCATGAGGGAGGATGTTTATCCAGTGGAGAATTTTAAAAAATGCAATATAATATAATCTACGCTTCCAATATTGTTGATTTAACTAAAGTAATTATAGATGTTTCTAAATCGATAATCTGTATTAGTTTAAATAATAGCTAATTAATTTTCGAAAGAAAAAAACAGAAGTATCTAAAAAAGTTATCTGTGATTTCAAGGTTTACGTCAAGCATAAAGTCAGATTATTTAAAAAAAATATATATATTTTGCATTGTATAAATTCACTTTTCCACATCCATAAATGTAATTGTTATATGTAAACAATGGTTGTAAATCCCAGGCCCTGAAGATGATCTCAATAAAGATCGAAACGTTGGCACGATAAAGAAAATGTTTTTCTCAAAACCTACATCACACCAGACCGCATCTCACGATTTCTAAATAAATATCGATTAACGGTCACTAATCGCCACACATTATTTAAAGTTTCACAACAGAATTTTATTGTCATCTTTGAGTAAGGCGTGAACATCAAAAAAATATCAATGTCAATTTTGAGCTTTGTCAGTAATAAAAACGCGCCCCGAAATGCAAAGCCAGAAAGAAACAAAGTAACTGGTTGGAGAACTTCTTGAATGACCTAAATTTGTATTGAATATTTTACCTAGTTAAACGGTACTTCTTCAAATGTACAATAAAAGTAAATATGTACGAGAATAATAACAAATAGCAAAAAAAAATCAGGCTAATCAAAACCGGAAGTAGCTACATAGTTCGCTTAATAAAAAATCAACTTCACTTCGCAAGCTTTGGACCGTTTTTGCCTTGGGCAAGTTTTAGGGACAAAACAAGGCTTTGAGGCTTCCAGAGAGCTGAGATTCAGAAAGGGTTTGGATGTTTTGCTTAGTGAGGGATTTCTCGACAAATGCGAATTATCAACCATCATCTAATCACTGCTTTTTAAGCGAGGGGAGGTCATTAAACCATCCCCCTTACAACAAACTTGCTAAGTCATTCATCGGATACCGCTTTGATTTGGGGGCATTCAAATTAGATTACAAGGATAAATTTAAATTGAGTATGTTGAAGAAGCTAGTTTAACGCTAGGCTTCTAACTTCAATAGATCTTGATAAATCTGTGCCAATATTTATAACCTGGTCCAATGTACTTTGCTTTCTCGCCACTCGACAAATTGTTTGTCCTACTTAAAAAATTTTCAACAGAGAATTGTTGATGTGCAAAACGTTCCGCAATCGCAAACAGATAAGGTTACCAGTTAGTTATTCGTAACTACCACTTAACCTAACGTGACTTTTTATCTCAACCAATACCTTACATATAGATTAATTAATTGGAAGAGGTTATTTGGTCCATCTGACCACGAAATTTAATGGATTTAATAAACAAAACTTCACTAAAGTTTTCCGTGTCCATTTTATTACTCGCCGACAACTGAATAGATTTGACATTCGAAAAATGGCAAAAAGGAGGGAAAATTCAAAAGGTACGTTGAGATAGAAGATAGGTGTCCGAGTGGATCGAACTCACTATAGCTCAAGAGGTAGAGCAGCGGCGTATTTAGCCGAAGGTCGTGGGTTCGAATCCCGCTCGTGACACTGACTTTTTTTATATCAACCAATATCTTACATAAAGATTAATTAATTGAAAGATGTTTTTTGGTCACTCGGACCACGAATGAATATATAAAATATTGTTAATCTTAAGATTTTTAAGTAGCATTGTTTTAATGTTTAAATATCGGTAAAGCAGCAATGAAAGAATATAAGAATGAGAAGATTTAAAGATTCCAGACTCAGATTTTGCTTTCCTGCTTAACAAGAGAGCAAACCCTGCTTTCTCAATGTTGACTGTCATGGCCGACCAAACACAACTTTTTTAATTCGTCCCGGCGAGCTTTGAAAGTAGTGTTCGCCTGTATTTGACAATGATGAGGATCTTTGAGAGTTCCCAGCCAGTTGAAGAGGGGAGTTCCGTTGTAAACCTCTCAAATGAGCCAGCCAACGAAGAGGAAATCTTCTTGTTCAGTTGTCGTACTTAATCAGCAAAGAACAATGAATTGCGGTGGCGTCGGTTCATCCGTTGAAGTACTAGAGGAACAATTAATTTGCTCAAACACCGCAAGGCATCTCAAATAAAGCCGGCTAATTTAGCCGAATTAGTATATTTTCTATTTCTTAAAACCTAAATTTATGCTTTATTTATGCATAAATTATCATGTTTTTATTGCAAAACAGCAGACGTAAGTTTTTAATTTAAAAAGTGTTTAAAAAATTGTAACCTTTTAAGTAACCTGGCTGGTTTTAAGTTGGCAGTGTTAATTGATCCACCAGTGGATTAACTCGAAGTGTTCTGATTGATACCGATCACTTTACTGGTCCGCCTATTATTGATCTTAACTTTCCCTCTTTTTTTAATGACGACTGTAATTAGAATCGTAAACGCTTAGAAGAGAGGATAGATCGACTCGAGTTCGTCCACCCGTAAGCCAATTTTACCTATAACCTAAAGAAAATCAATTCAAATCGATCTATTCTAACTGAGGCGAAAGTAATTCCAGTTTCGTCCCAAGGCCCTTGTAGGAAGGTGGAAGTATTCCGGGATTAAAAATTAATAGCAGCGACAGTAGGCCGACGCAGGCACCATGCTCCACGAAGCGTAACTAACGTCTAACGATCTCGGTCATTGTCTTGTTCCCTTACTATCACCATCAGTCAACGATATATTCATATGTATAATTAGATAATAAAAAATTAGTCCTGAAGAAGGAGGTACATTCTGGAATAGCTTGGGAAGGAACGTTATTTTATTTTTCTTATTTTTGTCAGCCTTGATAGTTTTTTAATATAAATAATAATGAAGACTGAAAATGAGTTATATCGAACGTAGACTAACATCAGTAAAAAATTATATTAAGATTATTTGGAGATCGTTAGGTGCGATCTGATGTGACGTCGTTTTTAGAAAAACATTTTCTTTATCATGCTAATGTTTCGGTCTTTATTGAGGTCATCTTCAGAGCCTGGGGTTTAGGAACATTGTTTAAATTTTACAAATATATGTAGGATGTGAAAAAAATGAATTTATACAATGCTAAAAAATTTATATTCATTCGAAGTATTTGTACTCATTCAAAATGTTTGTTTTCTGCGTAATTATGTCATTTTTGTGTGTCGTGGTGAGAGTAAATGAATGTAAAACAATATTTTTATTTAAATTTGTTGAAGTCGTGATGAGAGGTCAAGAATGAGGTAGGCGATGTTTTAATCTGATCATACATGTCAAAACTTCGGCAAAAAATGAAAAAGGTGTTTTTTTACCTATCTCATTCATGGCCTCTCCTCACGACTTCAACAAATTATGAAACAACAGATCACTAAGAAACACACATTTAAATACGCACTACATGAATTCCTCGAGCGTTTGCTTTGCCTGTTCAACTGCTTTTACGATACTTCTTGCGTACCATACTTTTTCAAACATGTTGACGGTTGTCTAATTACAAAAGAATTTCTTGCATCAATAGCGAAACTAATTTTTTTTCTGGTTTGTTGTTTCATAGAATAGAAAAATTTGTGACTGATAATAATTTATTAAGATTATATTACAATTAATTAAGGTTTTTAGTGGAGATAAAAAAGTCAATGGCACGAGCGGGTTTCGAACCCACGATCTTCGGCTAGATACGCCGCTGCTCTACCACTTGAGCTATCGTGACCTCGATCCACTCGTACACCAACTTCCTATCTCAACCACTTTTGAGTTTTCCCTCCTTTTTGCCATTTTTCAAATGTCGTGTAATCGGATTGGATTCTCGGTTGGGGTTAAGATGGGAAGTTAGGTCCGAGTGGATCGAGGTCACGATAGCTCAAGTGGTAGAGTAGCGGCGTATCTAGCCGAAGATCGTGGGTTCGAATCCCGCTCGTGCCATTGACTTTTTTATCTCAACTAAAAACCTTAATTAATTGTAATATATTAATTGGTCAAACGGACCACGAAATTAGTGAAATTAAGATTATAATAGAAAAATGTTAATTGGTCAATCGGACCACGAACTGTAATGGATTTAATAATTTATTAAGTGGAAACCAAATGAGATTTCGGATGGGTTTCTCAACTTGTGGCAATTTAGTTGTTTTGTCCAACTTAATTAGTCTGAGACTCTCCAAAACAAAAAAAAGGCATATTGCCTATTTATTGACTTGAAAGCACCATTGGATAGCGTCGACCGTTTAGCTCGATTTCTAAAACTTAATAACTTGGGGTTTTCTTTCAAAATCATTAAGGTGTTGAAATCTTTATTTTCAGTGACATCTGCCTGGGTTCGTGGCAAACTGAGAATATCTGTTTATTTCGAGGTTTAAGGAGATATTATCTCTAATGGACATATGTCTGCTTTTTTCTAAAATATCCGTGTTTTGTAATAAGAACTACCTTAATTTGAGGAAAGCAACCGAAAAATCGCAACAGTAAGTTGTTTTGCAACGATCCGGATTTCGAGCCCTTTAGCTCATCATTAGGTTGAAGGACTTCTACAACCACGTCTCTCGACATGAATTGCCAAAGTGAACCCATTGATACCTCCGCCAACGCGACGTTCCAATTAGCAGCTGATTTTTTTAAAGGCGCTCAATTTGAACGTGCGAAACGCGGAAATTATAACACAAATAAATATTATACTAGTAAATACTTAATATTATTAAATTACTATAAAAATAATAACAATCTAAATAATTAGTTTAATTATTTGGACATTTGATATTATTTATGTACATATTTAAAATGGGAGGTAGATCAAAATCTGTTATATTATTAATGCATTTATCACCATGTTGAATTTTACATTTTTTAATTTCAAATTTCTCTAACCAATCTAGTTCTTTTCCTTTGTTGAAACTATGTAACACTCTTGTATTTAAATTTGAAATGAAATTATGTTTTGTTTCTTTTAATTGGCCCTTAAATTCCGAAAATTTGCTCGATTTAGGAAAGTGTTCTTTTACTCTCGTTTTTATTTCTCTACCGCTTTGTCCTATATATTTAATATCACAATAATTACAATTGAGTTGGTAAAACCCGCTTTTTGCCAAGTTGTCCACCTCCTCTTTAGGTTTTGAGAGAATGTTTTTAAATGAACCCGTACTTCTAAAAGCTATTCTAAAACCTTCTTGTTTAAAAATTTTACTAACTTTTTCCGATAATTCACCAATGTATGGCAAACACGGAAACCTAATGATTCATTTCTGGTGGGGTGGCTGAGTCCTATTGTTGATTCGTTTAAAGTTAATTTTTTTAATCTTTTAACTAGCAACCTATCAATAAATATTTCTTGATATCCGTTGTGTTTTGCTAAGATTTTAATAGTTTCTAATTCTTTTTTATAGTTAGCAGGTGCTAATGGAAGTTTTAACATCCGGTCTATGAGCCAAATGAAACCAGCAGCCTTTTGGGTCCATGGGTGAGAAGAATCCGCTGGTATCATAGTGTCTGTAGTTGTGGGTTTTCTATATACGTCTATTTCTATTTGGTTGTTTATTATGGACAATTTTAGGTCGACACTATCTATTTTAAAATCTATCTTAAAAAAAAGGATTGAACACCACACTCACTCCATCATTTATCATTTCGAAAAATCGCAATGTTTATGAGATACAAATATTGGAACTTTGCCTCAAAAACACATCCCTTTTACGCACTTCAATTAGCGATGGTACGATTCAAATACACGCTGTTTCAGACCCGTCCGGGTTTTATGTTATCTGCAGCAGATATCGATTGGTACGTTCATCAACTCGTCGATCACCCATCGCATGTTCGCAAATGTGAGCATGTAAGAAGATATAATAAAACTGTTCATCAACCGCCAAATGACAATAAATAACAAACAGTTAAAATTAAAACTAACGAACTGATAACGAATTGAATCTATAATTACATGAATATTGTTGAAAGCAAAATGTTCGAGTTTTATTTCACACTTCCATGAACATAATTTGTAAATGTTCCAAAAAATTGAAACATCAAAATATCATAATAATATATCGATGATGCTGTTGTCTGAGTATAAGTTTTAATTACTTGAACAGATAGCCAAGTCTGCCATTATAAAAAAAAAACAAATAAAAAAATTAAAAAGAAAAATTTATATCATCACAGTTTGGTTAAAATAAATGTCTAAAGACAAATACGTTGTATATAAAAATACCATCTTATTAAAAAAATCGAAGCTTACCGTTAACTTAACTTGTTCTTTGGGTAATTAAGGGGAGCTTGAAAGCTGTTTCTTTTTTATTGGAAATTATTTATAAAAACTTTCTCAGAGTAAAAGACTTTTAATATAATTATTGAATATAAATTCATTAATTTTGCCCTAATTATTTTTTTAATAATATTTCATTAAATTTCGTTAAACTTTTTTCGATGTTTTAAAAAGAAATCAATTTCTAAAAACAACCTTCTTCCAGATTACCCGCCTTCCAAAAACCCCTCGGGATCTAGCGCACTTTACACATTAACTTTTGTCTTTTAGTATCTTTCTCAAAAAGGAGTCCTCAAGAAGAATATTTCATTCTCAGATATACGCAGCCCATTATTTTCTCAGATCTATTATGAAACAAACTGATTAGTTTTTTATTAGGTTTTGTGGTCCGCTTGACCAATTAAATTCTTTTCAGTTAACTAAAGTTTTGTTTGAGATAAAAGTCAGTGTCACAAGAAAGATTCTTCGTTCGAATCTTGCTTGTGACACTGACTTTTTTATCTCAACCAAACCTATAAATAATTGATAACTGATTAGTGCACGAGTCCTTACTTTGTGGCTATTTATGTATCAAAAAAGTTTTTCTTTTTTTCTCTTGTTGATTTTTCATTTTTGAGCTCTGTAAAGTTGTTAGTTATAAGGTAGTGGATAATATACTTACATCTAGTATCTTAGTCACGAATAGAACCGGGCTTCTTACTTCTACTTTTTTTTCTCTTCTTATTGTATTATGTTTTTGTCTTCAAATTTTATTAACATTTCGTTCTGACTTTTTAAAAATGTTCAGATCTTTACCACAATAATTGTTTTTATTGGTGTGGACGATTAAGCCGTAGTTTAGGAGGCAAAATAGAGAAGAACCAATTGAAGGCGGCAGAAGTGAACAAGAAATGGACAGTGAAGACAATATCAAGCTTCGTGGAATGGTGTTACTGACAAATAAAAATTTTGGTTATGATCACGATAATAAAGAACCTAGAGACTCCTTGCACCCTCAGTTACATTCAGACTCGAAAAATGTAAATAGAAATGTTCGAGGAAAAGGATGTTATCCCATGGTTGCTTATATTCCTGAAAAGACATGAGCAGGAGAAACCGAATGATTACCGTTTCGGACTGTCGGTTCATCGGCGGGGTATAGCCGTCGCCCCTGGAAATAATAGCTACCATAAAACCATAAAATAGCTACTACAAATTAAAAAAATTTCAATACTCATTATCCAATAGGAAGCAGCAACCATTAAATATGAAAGTAAATTATTTATGCGTGAAGGCAATATTTAAAATATTGTACTTCAGATTAAGGAAGAAAAGAGTACAAAAATGGCAAAACTCGGAAAAAAATACTCTGAACTCATTGATGACACAAGGGAATTGTGAAAATTTTCCTTCATTATGAATATATCAAGAGCTCCGTCATAGACCTCACTGATCTTTTGTCTTGAAAATTCGATCGCACTGTTTTTTAAACTTTCCATTTTTATGTTTTATACGGTGTTCACGTTGTGTGCCATTTAATCGACTGTTTTCGCTGCTTATTGCGATTGAGCGTTTATATATCGTGCAACTGTTAGTAGTCAACCACACAATTTCATTTGTTATGAATCTGATTTTAGTCCTACTGATTGGTTAATAAGGCAAATTGCACGAAAGCGTAAAATTCAACTAGGTAATTCGGCTGAGTCAACATCTATGAACGTATGACTGAAATACGTTAAGATTTTGCGGATCGCCCCAGGTCAATTGACTGATAAACCGTAAATCCTGTCATTCGGTTTAAGCACCAGTTGCTACCCCCGAAAAGCGTGAAATCATTCGAACCGGCGGCCAATCCCACATGTGCATTTATTCTCATATAAGTTTATTCCACTACGGGATTTTCATGGAAAGTGTCCCTGGAGATGTCATGACTATAATAAAATATCCAGCTTAACGCCAATACAACAATGTTATAGGTATTGACAGATAAAATGTATAATAATATAAAAATTATAATATATTAATCACCCTTAAGAAATGTCTGTATTTAATTTAAAAGAACCTTAAAAACTCGTCGGATGAGATATACAAATTCGTTTATTAACAGAGGGTATAAAATTTAACGCTTTCTAACAAAAAAGTGATGCAAACACGCGTTTTGAACTTGCATATTTTCTCTCATTAACTGAAAAACATTAAATCATGGTAACCAAACCATAAGCATAATCGAATCGTAATCCTAACGCTATTTTTACATAACCCGTCCCTAACTTTAAGTAACCTAGCCTAACCAGTTTTAAGCTAACCTAAAACCGTCTACAGTCCAAGATACTCAAAAGAAACTGATTTGGTTTTTAGTAAGTCCAGTTATTAACTAGTACGAAATGAGTCACTTCCAATGTAACTGATGGGATACCCCAGTCGAGATACTGATCACTGACACTTTACTAATCGATTGCAGATATTTTGCGAATTTCAAAGTAGATGACCCAAGTACATATGCGAAAGGCAAGTTGAAAACATCATGTTTTATATAAATTTTAGTTTCTGGATATTCTAAGATACTGGAAAGACATTTATTCGGCAAAACGCGTGCATTTTTTCTCTTCTGTAGCGCTGGTATAAGAGTAATTTTACAAAATTTACCTTTGTATCATCATTAGAATCATCACCGTCATCGGATTTATATAAGGATCCTTCATGATTTCTCAGAACAAACTACTAATTTCAACTTATTTTAACTTACATCGTGTGTTGATCAGAGCCAATAATGAGTTAGTAACTGATTGTTGATTACAGTCATAAACCAGATCCGTTTATTTTAGTAGATTTAGTCAACCCATGCTAACCAAACCCTTCCTTAACCCTAACCTAATTCAACCTTACTCGTCTATATTCCTTATATATCCTTAACCTAAACCGAACTAACATAACCATTCATAACCTAACTCTACCCAACCTAACTTAATCCCACCCAGGCGCACTTATCTGAAACGCCAAATCGATGAAAAAAGCCAATTATTGAAGAGATAGCATTACCCATCTGGTAAATAGCGACAAGTAGCTTATTTACACTACAACTTATAAATGTTAAAAGCTGAGAAAAAATATCGATTTTCGGTTAAACAATTTATTTCATGTGAAAGGATGGTGTTGAGGTCATACTGAGTTAAGCAAATATTTGAAAATAAACGCGCAATCCGAAATGGTGATTGGGGATAATATCTAAGGGTTCAATCTTGTGTAGGCGAAGAAGGAGCTTTTCAAGCACTATGCCGAAGATAGGGGGAAGAGTGATACGACGATATGAGGAGGCGAAGTGAGCAGGTTTTATAGGCTGTAAGTGTCTGTGTGTAAATAAAATATTGATTATACATTGAAAAGAAATAGTATTATACATAGTATGTATGTAATAAAAAAATTAAAAATAGTGCTTTATTTTTGTACTTGTAAAGTTTTATCGACTAGTGACTATACAGTTGTGAGTTAAATAATCAAATATGTTTTATACTAGAGAAGCCTATGTCATATATTTGGTTATGTATAGTCCAGTGATTATCCTACATCAGTTCTTAGAGTTCTGCAGTTTCTTAACTTTCCACTTTAGATGATTTTACAAATAAACAAGTTGTGAACAAAACACTAAAAGTCCACATAGCTGTTCATATTTGTTTGAAAATTATCGTGAGGGTTTTTCCGGTTTTGCTTGTAAATTTGTGGTAGTGGGGGATTGTTATTAATATTTGGTTTCTTTATGTATTATCTAAAGAAATGTTTAGATTTTGGTGGTTTTGTTTTCTCAATCAGAGCAATGTACGCTTATTTGATGACAGCACTGACGAAAGGTTTTTTTATTCATTTCTGCATGCAGTATTATCTTACTATCTACTATCTTATTATCTTGTTAATATTTTGTGTCATTTGGATTATCCGAATATACTGCTGAACCCCGAAGTCCACAGGAATATTACCGTACTTGTCTGATGAGAGAAAACGATGCCTGCTCTAGTGTGCGGAGATGACTTATTTATTAACTCCATTAGAGTTTGTGGTCCGATTGACCAAATAACTTTTTTCAATTAATTAATATTTATGCAAGATATTGGTTGAGATAAAATGTCAGTGTCACGAGCGGGATTCGAACCCACGACCTTCGGCTAAATAAGCCGCTGCTCTACCACTTGAGAACAAATATTCGAACGATGGGTAGAGATAGGAAGTTGGTGTCCGAGTGGATCCAAGTCACGACAGCTCAAGTGGTACAGTAGCTGATAAAACTGACTTTTATCTCAACCAATACCTTACGTAACGATTAATTATTTCTTAACATTGGATTCAATTGATGGATTCTCAGTTCGAACGTTGTGACCAATGATTAGTATGCACTCCTCCATCAGGATCTTACCAAGGTGCGGGCCAAGAAATCAAAATACTTGTTAGGCCATCTGTCCCATTGAAACCAAGGTTATAATTGTGACACTATCTACGAAAACTAAATGGAATTTGTAAATCACTTTCAACATTCTCTGACAAAGTTACGGCTCTTTTCATATGATGACTCTTATTTATAGAAGTTGTATATATATCGAACTGAGCTATGGTGGGTGGACATGGACGAGGTTCATAAGCGAACCAAACACACTATTCTGAAAGAATCCCTCAATTTTTGTTTTATATTTTAATACGTGATCGTCATTCCTTTTAAGTAGGAATGAATTAAGCGATAACATGTATCGAGTAAATAAGATTCAATTTAACAAGCAAGCCATCAAGATATTGTTACAATTGTATATCAGATTTAACCTTTCATAGGGAATTTTTTCACCCAAAGATGGAAAAATAATTTGCTACAAAATCCTATATTGTGATTAATATCTACATCTACTCATAATTATTTTCACAACTTTGCTGGGGAAACTGGATAAAAAAAAGTGAAACTTGAGGTAATTGAAAGTTCAACGCCAGAGCAAAACAACGAGAACAGTTACTGTTGCAATTTTCTCGTTTTTGTTATAGAATAAGTTTAGATTTTTATTTTTTTTAATGTTGACATTATATAAGATTTCTCTAAATATAATTTTCGATATTAGAATTTAATCGCATCACAATTCTGACAAGTTTCAGAAAAATGCCGATAGAAAAATAGGATAACTTAGATCCTTACACAGAAAAATGAATGAATGACTATTTATATTGTCCTTTTTATTGCTACTCCAGCTGGGTTAGATTCTAATATAAAATTGAAGTAATATGAGTATTATAGTGATAATAATTTTAAAAAATACTATATATAATTTTGTTATATAAATTACTGTTTTAAATAAAAAAGGTTCCCATTGTTTGAATTTATTGTGTAACATGCCCGACTGCCGGACATAAGGGACGTGATTTGCCCACGCGAGTGCATGTAGTAAATAATCCGTTTATAAACCAGACCGTGAAGGATTATAAATTTTAGAGTGACGCCATTATGGAAACTCCCTGTAAAACCCCATCGCCGTGCAGATAAACGAGAACGGGCGTTTATGCTTAGGGCGGCATAACTTTTTCAATCCGAAACAAAAGGCCTGCCCGTCCCAGGATCTCGAGTTGGGCTGGCACTCATTTCGATTGGACCACAAACCGACTAACGCCGTAAAACTCTTTAGATATTAAAAAAACACTATGTAAATAAATCAATAGTTAATACTAAAAAATTGAAAATTAAGTGTGTACCAGAAAATATTGTGCAGAAATGTATTTCTGAGAATCGATCCCTATCTGGGAGTACCAAAATTTACGATAATTCTGAACCCGTAAGCTTGGAAAATTCAAGTTAATTAACGGTAGTCCTATTCTACTGAGTTCACTAATTTCGTGGTCCGCTTGACCAATTAATATATCACAATTAATTAAGGTTTTTAGTTGAGATAAAAAAGTCAATGGCGAGCGGATTCGAACCCACGATCTTCGGCTAGATACGCCGCTGCTCTACCACTTGAACTATCGTGACCTCGATCCACTCGGACACCAACTTCCCATCTCAACCCCACCTTTTGAGTTTTCCCGCTCGTGCCATTGACTTTTTTATCTCAACTAAAAACCTTAATTAATTGTGATATATTAATTGGTCAAGCGAACCAGAAATTAGTGAATTTAATGGATTAAAAAGGCCATTTCATTTGTCGCCGAGAATCCAATCCGATTACGTGACATTTGAAAAATGGCAAAAAGAAGGGATAACTCAAAAGGTGGGATTGAGATGGGAAGTTGGTGTCCGAGTGGATCGAGGTCATGGTAGCTCAAGAGGTATGTTGTGTAATCGATTTGATTTATTATTTGATTTCTGAGCAAGAGGATTTTAGGTAAAATTAGATATATCATCTTAAGACCAGCTGGGTGAATCGAAAAATTCATCTTATTATTTTCTAAGAAATCTGCGAGTACCCAAGGTACTATGTGTCGTTATGTATGCTTATTGGGGAGTTATGTTTAAACTTACTTTTAATCCCAGAGAGACTGATAAACGTTATTGCTAAATTAATAAATAAAAACTATGTTATATTATTATAATATTATTAAAATATTTCTATTTTTTCTTCATCAGATTATTTATGTATATTTTTTTAATGTTTTTACTCTATATATTTGCAAAATTTTGCTTGTCTCCGTTTATGTAATAAAATAATATAATGTGCTAATTTACTAAAATTTACTATGGTCGAAAAATTGTCAGTTTTTGGTTTGTCACACGGGTTCTTCTGAGGGATATAAGGAGATAAAAACTATGACCAGAATTTTTTTGTCTCAATCTACGGAATAAATTACATTAAAAGATAAATAATAAACGTTTTCCATCATCCTCTCGTTGGTCTGTGTAATGTTTATATTTTAGAAGTTTTTGTCAAGTACAGCTCCTTGGTGGTTATTTTGTTATAATCGCGTGTAAGTATTTAAAAGTTAAGGGTCGATAATTTAGTTTGCCAGCTTATTTGACAGAGAAGACCTGATTTTTAAGCTGTTAGTTCCGGCCGGTCATTGTATCCGTCAGTTTTTATTATATTGTATAATAAAAAAATAATAATAAATACTCTATGAATCAATTTGAAATGTTCTTGTATTTTTTTAGATTTAGCAATATATACATTTTTCCTTTGTGCACGTTATCTATTTGGCCTGGAATCACAATTACCTGGATTCAAAGCTTATAAGCGTATCAAAATTAAAAGAAAAAAAGGATATAATCGAGTAGAGGATTTTGTTGATAATTGACACTTTCATAAAGACTTTGATAGCAATGAAATACGCTAATTAATGTACATTATTTCTATCAATATCAAAACAAACTGCCAATAATATACCTGTAAAATACACTGAAAGGCCAAAAATTCCACACAACTGATTTTTTTTTTTCAATTTCACGATAAAATAAATTTCTGCCCTTAATTTGTCTCATTGTTTTTATCAATAAATATTTTTTATGCTATGTTTTAAATTGGGAATACCAATTATACATAAACACACTTAATCCTTAATCCAACAAAAAAGGATAAAAAATGTTCAATGTTTAATTTGTACGGAATTTAAAATGTTTATTCAGGCTCATTTGAATTCTGAAGCAATATTTGTTTACTTTTCATTTTTGTTTTCTTAATTTCAATTTTTAAACTTAAAAATGCCACTTAGTGCTGAGGATGATGCTCTTGGTGTGGCACTTATTGATGATGGACGTTCCATCATATGCGTCTATTGTCATCGGAGTTCCATACGAAACTCCGCGAGACGCCGTTAGATGTTCTCGAGAAACTGGGTCCTACCACAAAGGCCCGGTTCTGGATGCCCGAGCTTAACAGAACCACTGGATGACCGTTTTTTGACTTTGAGAATTTGGCGAAACCGGCATGTTACTGTTGTTCAAACGATTCATCAGCTCCAGGAAGTTCGAGATGTCCAAATTTCCGAACACACTACTTGAAGAAGATTAAATCAGTATGGACTGATTGCTTTTCACCCCGTAAGATGACCAGAATTGACCAGAGCAGACAGAGTTGCACGGCTCGAATTTGCTCGAAAGCACAGCCATTGGTCTTTGGACGATTCGTCCGCTGTACTTTTTACCGATGAGTGTAAATTTGCTCTACGATCTCGAGATGGGCGTAAAAGAGTGTGCAGAAGGCAAAATGAAGCTATATTTTTTTCCAGAGCCAAACTTTTCAACGTTGCTCAGTGATGATGTGAGCGGGAATTTCAGTGGAGAGTCGCACAGAGTTGGTTGTTGTTCGTGGAGGTTCTTTGGGGGGCTCATCGCTATGTGGATGAAATTTTGGAACATGCGTTGCCCTCCTCGATGAAATCAATGACAATCTTACTCTAATGTACGATACTGCCCGTCCACATCTAGCGCGCATAGTTCAAACGTCCCATCTTCAACAGCATAAGATCACTGTCATAGGCTGGCCAACCCGTTCTCCAGACTTCAACCCCATCGAACATTTGAGGGAAAACCTCAAAAGACGAATAAGAGTACGTCCATCATTTCCTGATACACTCCACGATCTTGAAAGATCTCTTCGTGAAAAATGGGCAGCAAAGATACATTTTCCAGACTGGTATAAAGTTTTCCGAGGCCTCTACGAGGTGTAATTAGGGCAAGAGGAGGACATACGCGATAGAGAAATGTTAATTAAAAATCTGCAACAAAATTAAAACAAATGTTATCTGTCCGTCTTTTTTTGTTTTGTTTATTTTTCATTTTCCTTAGTAATTTACATTTCTTTTTTTTTGCTTTTTTAGACAAAGACTCAATTATTAAAGGTTAAAAAACGTGAAACTTTGATTAGTTTAAAAAAATATACACAAATCAAGTTATTTTTCAAGTGGGCGGAAATTTTTACCAGCCAGTGTATGTAGTGTACAAAACTGTCGTTCTTAAGAATTTAGTAGTCTGTTTATTGCAAAATTTTCGTGTGGTTTTCTTAAGAAACTTAAATAAGCGGAAACTGCAAATGGCGTTGACAGGAAATAACACGCAGGCATAAAAAAAGGAAGAAAATGAACATTTACGAACTTGTGAAAACGTTTGCGCCCGTTCCGCTGAATATGCATATAACGTCCGCCGTTCCCATGTTGATACGGTTTTATTCCAAACCGTAGCAGCAGGGCCGAAACGAAATTAAATATAAAAATAAGTGGAACGAAGTTGGAGGCAATCGGTGCAGTGGCTGAATACTTAATGGCCGTACGATTGTACGTTTAAAGCCTGGAAATAATTAATATTAGTATTAAAGTTTAACTTTTGAACAGTTCTCTCCTATCCAACGGCTGGCCGCGAATCAAATTTAATTTATGAACTTTCGTGTTCTACTCGCCAAAGATATTTGCTTTTTAATATTTGCTTAAAGCAGATTTGAAAAATGTTACAGTAACTAAGACCGGCTTGCGCTCACACAACTGTGTTTTTTTAGCCCAATTAAATTAGAACATGACGTACTAAACGCACAACGAGAATTTAAAATTGGAATTCAAGGAAAAAGGTAATTTAAAAGCCAAACCTTAGAAAACCATAATATGATTTTTAATTATATTATGATGCTTAGAAAGCACAATGGTATGAAATTACTTGCAGTTGGAAGTAAGCACAACCAAGAAATGAAACACATAAAGTATTTTGATAGCTGCTTTTTTTTATAAATTTATTTCATGAAAGTTTGAACCATCGCACGTTTCACAACAGATCATTCTGTAATAAAAGGTAGTAAAAATCTTCACAAATGTTATCACCGTATATTTTTGGTCAAAAATGACTGAACCAGTTTTTTTTTCATAAAAATTTGAAGGAAAATATGATAATCATTTGACATGAGTGTACAGTGGGCAGTTGAGACAAAATCACTTCGAAATCAAACAATTTCAAATCCAACAAATTGAAAAATTAAAGTATCGTGGCTACTTAGAACATTTTAATTTTGATTTGGCTCAGCGTGACATATATAGAACATATTTATTTAGAAATCGTGAGATGCGGTCTGGTGTGATGTAGGTTTCAGAAAAACATTTTCTTTATCGTGCCAACGTTTCGATCTTTATTGAGATCATCTTCAGAGCTCAAAGTGTTTGTCTTCTGTGTAATTGTGTTATTCTTGCGTGTCGGGTCGAGAGTATATAGAAGAATTATAATTTGAAATTTATGATAGAAAATCATTATATTTAACTATTTTTATAATCAGAAATTCGAAAATAAACAAGAAAATACGGTTTACTCAGAAACTACTTGGTGCCAGAAAATTACTCATAATTAATACTTCGTTTCCGACCTCAACACTCCATTACTCTACTATGTGCTTCGCATTGTGGGCCACAAATTCTTATCCCTTGAGCACAATTGTGTGGGGGAGTTCACAAGCATTTGACCGAATGTGGTATGAAGAGCTCCTGTACAAAGGAAAGCGCATGCTTCGAAATTCATTCTATTGGGATCTATTGGGTTCTGTCCAACCCAACCGAACAGTCTGTCTTCAGAGTTGGCCATGGATCTCCACAAGAAGAACGAACCCTAGTCAAACCTTGGGGATTAATACGGAAAAATGGCCCATTGGTTATGCACGGCAGTAATAAGACCCAAATAACCTATGGATCATTAATATGGCGGACCAAAGCTCAACAGACAGTAGCTATCCAAACACTGGGTAGTATACAAAGGTTAGCCAGAACACAGGGGCAATGACCCCTAAACCCCTACAAACTCTGCTAAACCTACCTCCACTAGAAATATTCACACAAGGAGAAGCTAGGAAAAGGAAAGAAGTTCTAAAAAGAATCAAATTGGATAGGAAATGAACAATTCGGGCATACAACCATAATTAACAAAATCTGACACCAATACTTAGAAATGGGGACTGACTGAATGATCCGGAAACATTCTTTACAACATCCTATAAATTCTAACAGACTATAAAAGAGCTTCACTCAGGAGACATCAGAACCAATGATATGGTATACAGATGGCTCCAAAACAAACGAAAGAACCGGATCGGGTGTTTTTTACAAGCCGAAAATATGAGCAATCATACTCATTGAGGAGGTGCACTTCGATCTTTCAAACAGAAATACATGTCGTAAATGGTTGTGCTGTAAAAATCTTAAAAGATGTTACACTGACACAGAAGATCTGATAGCCAAGCAGTGATTAATAAAATCACATCAAAATTAGACAGTGAATGCATCCAAAATCTCCAAAATTTGTGGAACATAACAACCTGATGATATCTTGGGTGGGAGGGCACAAGAGATTTTGGGTAACGAAAGAGCAGCTCACATGCCACAGGAGGATCTGCAACACCATACAAACCCCTATACTTCGGTTAATAAAAATAAATTCAGAATCCTCCTTCACCAAATGGATCCAAATAAAACAAGTGCAGAAGTGGATAAACTCTTGGGGCGCTAGACACAGTAAACTTAAGCTAAAGCAACCTAGACGGGCAAACTAAATACTGCAGTTTAACAGGGCAAGACTGCATGTGAAAAGTCTATTAACGTTCACTGGAATCTGAGAAAACATGCACATATATAGGCATATATAATGATGAACCCATCTGCAGATTATGGAATGATGAGGAAGAAACAGCCACCCATATCATCTTCGGATGCGAAGCAAAGGCTCTATGGAGACATAACCAAGCATACATAAAAAACCTAGGGAATGAAGTTGTATCCACAACCCTTAATGCTTCTCCGGGTATGAAGAAGGATTGAGTTGATTGGAATGACCGAGGGAACTAAGAAGGTACATTAAGCATGAATGCTACAGTGCCTGGGGAGCACAAATGCCGCTTCCTAGAGTCCTCATCATAATCATCTACCAAGGATCGAACTATTCCTACGATTGTCGTCTAGGAGCGGGAGTACCTCTGGGGAGTGTACTTGATCGGATCCTTTTCACCGCAGGTTTCCCAACTACACCCTTAATCTTCTTGTATCCTTTGCCGACGACAGAGCTGACCCCATCCCCCAATTGCTTCTGAGGAACTCCAAGCAAAGGTCCTGCAACTAGCCAAAGGGGGGATGGCAAATAAAGCTTAATGAAAGCAAAGCACCCTTCGAAGCAAAACCCACATAAAATGAACATTAACAATACTCCCATCCTAAAAACAAACGCCACCTTGGGTTCCATCTAGACTCAGAACTAACAAGAACTAACACACACTAAAACGACAGGAATTAAGGAAAATTTCGAACTATTTTACAGTCTGGAGGTGGCTCACAAATCTACGTTTCAACAAAAAGTGAATTGATAATCTACAAGGCAGTACTAAAACCAACTCATACGGACTAAACTGTGGGCACCGCTAAACCTTCCAACGTCCAAACAATACAGTCTTTCCAATACAATGTCCTCCAAACCATGGCCAATGCTCCTAACTACGTCTCCAACACACCCTCCACAATGACCTCAAAATTCCTCAAGTGCAAATAAAATAATATCCAAAACATTTCTCAATTTACACAATAAACACTTCTCTCAGGAGAATTAGCCCTCCCTTATAGTTAGTACAAGAACGACAATCCCCTCACGCCCCATGATACAGATAATTAGTAAATAATGTAAAACCTGATCCTTACTTAATATAAGTAAGTTCACTAGTTTTCGTGGTCCGCTTGACCAATTACTATTTTTCAATTAATTAAGGTTTTTAGTTGAGATAAAAAAGTCAGTGCCACGAGCGGGATTCGAACCCACGATTTTCGGCTAGATATGCCGCTAATCTACCACTTGAGCTATCGTGACCCCACTAACTTCCCATCTCAACCCAACCTTTTGAATTTTCCTTCCTTTTTGCCATTTTTCAAATGTCGTGTAATCTATTTGAATCTCGGCGACAAATAAAATAGTGTCCAAGTGGATCGACATCACGATAGCTCAAGTAGTAGAGCAGCGTCGTATCTAGCCGAAGATCGTAGGTTCAAATCCCGCTCGTGACACTGACTTTTTATTTCGACCAATATCTCAATTAATTGAAAAATATAAATAAGGTACCGATTCTAATAAATAAATATATATATTTATATATACAGTTTATAAACATTTTTTTGTATTATATTAATTAGTAATAAAATAATAAGATATACACAGTTTATGCAAAATACGAATTCAGAGATTTAATGCTTTTCATTTAATATGTTTGGTTAGTAGACAATAGTGTTGATAATTTTTTAAATACCGTCTACTTAGGAACCTTTAGATCATAAAATATAATCATTATTGATAATCTATATTTTATTTACAAGACCAAAGCAGTGGGTTGTTTTTATTGATTAGCAGTTAAGGTCGAAGATTGTAATAATTTCACTTATTTTATTTTTTCAAGTTCATCTGACAGATTAATGTATACGATAGCTTTAGGTTGCAGTTAAATTAATGAAATTAAAATATTCCAATAAAAAATCGATTTGCGCCATCTTGGCGTCATACGACGCTGGAAATAGTCTCATTATGCAAAACCCGGAACGCATGACAAGAATTCTCAAGCTGTAGGTAGTCTTGATCTTTGCATTTAAGTCCTCGACAATTGAATCAAATTGCGCGAGTTTCTGTCACGTGTGAATCGCCCACTTGAGCTGAATCTCGAAAATTCCAGGTTCGTTTCACGCCTAGACTACGGTTATCAACAACTGAAAAGAATTTTTCTAAAAACGCGAAATAATCAACAAGCCATTTCAAATTTTTTTGTACAAAAGGTGCACATGATAGAAAAAATCGTAAATAGAGATATATTTAAAAGAAATAAATTCAACTTACAAAAAAGTAACTTTGAAAAATGATGACACGTATAGTGAAAATAGAAACAGTTTAATTATTGACTAAAAATTCTAATAGCAATTTATTAAAAATGCCAGAAACTATTATTTAGAATGTGGATATACGAAAACAAATGGAAAGTTTACTTAAAACTTTACATAAAAATGTATTAAAAATCGTACGACTTGTACAGGTAAAACAAAAATTAACGAAGTTAAAATTGATAAAAATTTAAAAATTTGTTATTTAAAAAAACTATGTAAAACAATAAAAACCGTTATTATTTTGCGTATATTTGATAAAAAATGAATATTATTGTAAAACATACTAAAACGGTGGTTCGTCGGCAAAATTGCATGTAACACTTGAAAAATTAGCATTTTTTTCCTTTACACACATTTTTTAAACCCAAATTTTAAACCACCCTCTGGCGGCATCCGAAGTGAATGTGTTACATGTAAAACGAAATGTTCTGAAGATTGGGGTTTACTAGATAAACGGAGTCCTTTTGTGCTTTACACTTCGGAAACATTAGTGCTTACTAAAAAGGAGGAATTGTGTGTAAGCACGTGGAGAAGAAAAATATAAATAAAATGTCCTGCCCGGTCAGTATAAATAATGTGCTGAGAAAAAGAACGAATATAGAACTTCTGTAGCCTTATAAAGAACATAATTCTGTAGCTGTAATAAAGTCCGGAAGGCTGCAATAGTTAGAACATGTAACTAGGATCGATGACACGTAGGATATCCAGGCGAAAGGCTTCTTAGAGGAAGGTCTAGGCTGAAATGGGTCGATGTTCTCGAGGACCTCCGAAAGTTAAGTCTGATGGTGTAGAATGGTAGCCAGTAATACAGCAAAGGGACAGTCTATTGTCGTGGAATCCAAGGGTCTTCATAGACAGTAGAGTTAAGAACAGAACAGAACCGTTATCGCCATCTGATATATTATAATTCTCCCTAGAACTTTGTGATGGCTTCCCTTTAGATCTAGTTGTATGAATTTGTAAGGGTGGGATATAGAACAAGAAAATCTATTAAAAAATAGTATCTAACTAAAAATCTTTAAATTTATGCTTTAAAAAAAAAAGAACAATCATTAGCAATTAAATTCAAGAATTTCGTAGTTCGCTTGACCAATTAATATATTACAATTAATTAAAGTTTTTAGTTGAGATAAAAAAGTCAATGGCACGAGCGGTACAATTTGAAAAATGGCAAAAAGGAGGGAAAATTCAAAAGGTGCGGTTGAGATGGGAAGTTGGTGGATCGAGGTCACGATAGCTCAAGTGGTAGAGCAGCGGCGTATCAAGCCGAAGATCGTGGGTTCGAATCCCGCTCGTGCCATTGACTGTTTTATCTCAACTAAAAACGTTAATTAATTGTAATCATTAGCAATTTTTTCACTGGAAAAATTAGTTTTTCCTTTACAAATATTTCAAGTTTCACTCAATTTAAGTCAAACCAACATCAACGATTTAAGAGTGATCCTGGAGACCAAATCTTGAATGATATATGTATAAATAAAACGGAAATCAGTTAGTCAATCCTCTCTCTCCCCCTCCCACACTCACTCTTTCTTTCTCATTCTCTCTCTCTCTAACTCTCTCTCTTTCTCACTCTTTCGTTCGCGCTCTCTCTCTCTCTCTCTCTCTCTCTCTCTCACTCTCACTCTCTCTCTCTCTCTCATTCTTTTACGTTACCCCTCAAATCGGCATATTTATACATATGTATTTTAGGTCCAAGAGAGTATGTAGAGATAAGTTTCTCTTCATTTATAGCATGGTTTTACAATTATACACTATAGGGCACCCTCAACACGACACGCAAGAATGAGACATCTACACAGAAAACAAACACTTTGAGCCCTGAAGATGATCTCAATAAAGGTCGAAACGTTGGCACGATAAAAAAAATGTTTTTCTAAACCCTACGTCACACCAGCCCGCATGTCACGATCTCCAAATAATCGTTTAAATAATATTGAAGGTTCCATTTGCCAAAGAAATATACAAAATTATTTATTTATTTTACATTAATATATAAAATTTTATTTTTTATTTAATTATAATTCGATAATTGGTATGGCAGACATTAATGCCTTGATCTTAAAATTAATGAGACGTTGAGAAAGTAATGTTTTACTCCAAAGAAACGCATTCTTCAACAATAGGTTTAAAATGTTAATGTTTATATATTTATTATTATTTTATTTCAACCAATTACCTTACATAAAGAGTATTTAATTGAAAGAAGTTATTTAGTCAATCGGACCACGAAATCTAATGGATTTATTATTATTGTTATTATATGTTGGCAAACGGATCAAACGATTTAATTTCCAGAGAAAAAAGTTTTAATGTTGTTTTAATAAGGCAATTATTGCTATTATAAAGCTTATCATGACTTTTTAAATGGTTAAAATATTTAGATCGTAATTAATTCATAAATATTTATTACTGTTATAACTTGTAGTTTGTTTTAAAATTAGATATCTTTTTATCTAATGTTTGTTAGGGAATCGAATGTGGGAAGTAAGGTATTTTTCAAACCAGAATAGCATGCAGTTAAAATCGGTTATACGATGGAACGAAACGTTTGTAATGCAAGACTCTTATCTTGCACAAACCCATATATAAATACATTTGTAAAATAGCCGTGGCATGACCTAAATAAACCTCTACTTTTGAAATAGAAAACCTTTTGAAAAGAACAAGGAAAGGGACGATCTCGAAGATAGCGTTTTCTTCAAAGCGTGAACACTTAACAATTTACGTCAGACTTTTGTTCAAAACATTTCATGTGTTGTCGTTTTATTTTCGCTTTTAATCTTCCATCTATAGTTTCCATATTTTTAAAATTGTCGTACAGCCAAACACACTGGTACTTTAAAATCAAAAACTCGGATCAATATGATTAAATTTTTTTAGGTGAAAGTATTAATAATATTTATTAAATCAGAGTTAAAAGCTGTGTACAATCTTTTTTTCATCGCTATATGTAATTGCAAATGCGAACAATTTATACGAACTGGTTATATTATCGACATAAATCGGAAAGTTTTGATAAAACTTTGTGGCAAAACAACCATTACAGGGGATTTAGAAAAGCTTGGTATCACTGTGGATATGGCTGCGTGACAATCCTATGAAATCCTCAAACTTGTAGATTGGGTCTGTAGATGATCTGTAATGATCAAACTCCTGAGTGGCTACACTTACAGCCCACTAACAAATTTCACAATTATGGCAGTGTTGATGTCATAGTTAAGTGAATGAGGTTTCAAAGTAATAAGTAAATCTGCTTAATTTCTATTTGGTTTTGTTAAGCAGATTCTGTTGCCGGACCTGAAATAGAAAAGGTAGTGTGTATTTTGCTCTCCGGGGTACAATCCTGTGAAAATATGACGGTTAACCTATCCCTGAATTTTTATTGCGTTTCGCTTGTCCACAGGGGTTGTCCGAGGGGGGCGGAGTAAACTGGGATTAGTTTGGGGTGTAACGGGGGTAGGAAAACTGGAGGCCGATTATTCACTATGAATAATGGCCAGATCGCTACTGTCCGAGTTATAAAGCTGTCATTTCCTACAGGCGACGACAGATTGACCATGCGTCACCACTCCCTTTGTCAAAATCTGGTCAGAATCTCCAGACGTGTAGGGTAATAAAAAGCTTCAATGACATGCTTGAACAACCAACCACCCAAAAATCGATATTCCTTTTTTTGGCAAAATAAATCACAAAATCGCCTTAAAAATCGTTGATCAAGGTGGAATGATTCGTTTTTCTTATTATTAAGATCAGAATGGCCGGTTCATTCAACTTTTCTTATAATCATAAAAATGAAGTTGATTTCAATTTTATAATTCGTACCTGAGCGACACCAATCATGCAGGAATCGATAACAAGGAAGGATTGACCCAATAAATCTACGATTTGGTCGTTATCAATTATTTTGGTCTTCCTAACTTCGCTGGGTTTGCCTGTCAGACGCTTTTCCTCATTTCGGTAAACACTGCAGGAATTGAAATAAAAAAAGGACTGACGGAATAATCGAAAAACCCCAGGCTTGATCCGCCATAAGTCACCAACACACAAAACGAGTAAACAAAGAAGACACATAAAAGAATAACGCAGACTAAATGAAGATGACTAAATACCGAAAAACGCACGTGACAGAACAACCAACAATAATAGCCAGACGAAAATTTTCATACATAATTACAGGTTCAACATCCCTCAAACGAAACATAAAATCCATTAAAAGCAATAATCCAAAACTAAGATGTAATCAATTATATTTAGTGGTCTTATTGACCAAATTACTTCTTGCAATTAAATAACATTTTTATATAAGTTTTCGGTTGAAATGAAAAAGATAGTGTCACTAGCGGGATTCGAACCCACGACCTTCGGCTCAATACGCCGTTGCTCTAACCACTTGAGCTATCGAGACTTCGATCCATTCGGACATCAACTCCTCATCTCAATTAAACAAATTTAATTTATGAGTTATGTGAGTGCAGTCACGATAGCTCAAGTGGTTAGAGCAGCGGCGTATTTATCGTATGTCGTGGGTTCGAATCCCGCTCGTGACACTAGCTTTTTCATTTCAACCCAAATCTCACATAAAAATGTTAAATAAGATAATGTTTAAAAATAATTTTCGCGTCTCATATTGATTTTTGTGACAAATAGGGCTCGTGTCTTAGGGATTTCATGAGTAAGATGCAGTTGTCTGTATGAAGGACGGACATTGCCAAGTATACTGTAGAAAGAAAGATAATGGAAGGCATTACTCCCAGGCATAAAAGTTAACTCAAAAAGGAGCCGTATAAAAGGAGATTGATGGATTCAGCACTGTATACACTAAAGTGGAAATGAACCAGAAACCTTGGTAGTGTATTAGAAAAAGAGGAGAATAGCGGGAGAGATGTATAGAAAATTCGAATAAAAAACATTAAAATGTACGGCTACGCTTTGATACATAATCCTAAGGATTTATGCCAGGACGTAATATATATGGGCATGAACCGTTTATCATCATTGTATCATGGAACATAAGCATATGAAAACAATATTTTGTTAAACGTTGCAAAAAAAAAAGCGATAAACTGAAAAAGGTGGAGGTAATTTATAAATTAAAATAACAACAATTCCAAGAGTTCCAAGAGTAAAATTTTCGGTTTCTAGTAATAAAATACAGACTATTAATTCAATTTTAAATTGATTTAAGGGGGCAAAATCTATCTATACTAACAAAAACTAACCTGAAAGTAAATCGCCTTTTTACACCTACCTACCAAAAAATGACCTCAAACTTAAAAAAAAAAAAAACTAATTAAATAATAAACACATAAGCAACTTACACCACTCATTCTAGTCTAGAACAATGGAGATGAATATTCCAAAACAGGTATTTTGCTCAAGTTATAGCACATATTATTTATTAAAAAAACTACCATTTGCGATTTATTTATTTTGACAGTCGGATGACAGTGATACTGACACTAGTCTATATTAAATAGACAAAAGTGAGTACTACAAGAGTACTAAAAAAATATGAGTACTATCATTAGGTAGTTTCTCCACTTTTATTTTTAATTGTGTATATTTGAATTCTCGTTATTAATTGTCATATTTGAAGGTGATGGTGGTGATGAAGAGGACAAAAAGTGGAATTTATCGTCAAGAGGCCTTTTGGCTTATTGTACCCTGCTAGTTCTCTAGTTCAGCGAAATGGCCTCAATCCTTTTTCTCAGAAGTATTAGGTCGTTGACTGTAGTTGATACATTTCATCCATTAGGTTTTTCCTGTTCGCTAGGTTATTTCTCCATTGAGCTCCGCTTCGCATTCGACGGTGATAAGGGTGAATGTTTCTTCCTCCTCATTACATAATCTGCAGATGGGTTCATCATTATATATACACGTTTTTTTCAGATGCCAGTGACCGTTTAATAGTCAAATCATTCTTCTGAGTCTGGCCCTATCAAACTGCAGCAGTGAGGTTGCCATACTTGGTGACGTTTATTAAGTTAGTATTATTAATATTATACTGCCATTTAAAAACAAAGTTTTCCAAGCTTCCATGGATTTTTTAAATGAATGTATTCTTTTTAAGAAATTCGCCAGAAAAGTGACCCCGTGATTTCCAAAAAAAGTGCGGCCAGTGACCTTGCAACAGTTCTATACATAAACAGGTGCTCAACTTGCTTATTTCAGACTCCATGACAAGGTCTCAAATCTCATTAACGGGGCAAACCGTCAGTACTAGCTACATCAACAAGGGTACTCGCAGCATCTTTTCTACCACTCTCAACAGCCGACGTTGCGACGTACTACAGAGGCAACAGACTCCCGCAGCTTCACCATCCACCCTAACACCGTCCCCTTTTCAGGGCCACCGAAAACCCGGTCACTTAACAAAATTTTTCTGTTTAATAGAACAATATGCGATTGCGAAGCGCGAGTTTATTTGTTAGCAATACAATAATACAAGAAAATATTCGAATAAAGCAGTAATAAAGAAGCTTATTTAGTTAGGCATAGGGACGATATAGGTTAGGCCAGAAACTGTTATATTAAGAAAGGTTATGTACCGGTTAGACATATGAACGATTCAATATTTGACCGTGAGGCGTAAATTTTCCTCAGAATGATTTTAATGGATATTTAATGCTTTTTTGTAGAGCACTGTGTAATCTTGTTTATAAATGGACTGACTCAAGCCTCGGTTTAATTAAAGTTGATACAAAAAACATGTAACAATCAAATTATTTTTTAATTCTGCCAAAAAAGAAAGAATTCCTCTCTATTCTCGACATGTTAAGGCATTGTTGTAAATGTGCGAATTACTAAAATTAGAAGAGAAGCATGGGCAAGCCTAACGGACGGAACTGGTTTCAAAATTCTAACTACGGATATTCGTGCTTGGAAAGAGGGAATAGCTAAGATCGTCAACAGATGTTGTATGTTGTATTAGTGTTATTAAAATTAAATTAAAATATCCAAGACCATTCTGATATATTTGCACAAAGCATTGAGACCTTAATAGTCAATAACAAAAAAAAAATCGTGAATTAAAATTTTTCCTGGGGTAAGTGGGGTGATGAACCTGTAATTTGACCCTTACCGAATCTTTCTTGGTTTGCTTATTCTCATATCATGCCCATTTCCAACCGGTCTTTATGAAAAGGCTATATGACTTTTTTTTTTAAATTGCAGTCAATGAAATACCTAGGATACTATTAGGGAACCAACCCGCAAATTGTCTGAAAATTTCATAAAAATGAGTCTCTTGGTTTCGGAGTTTTGCCGGTTACAAGGAATTGACCACAGACAGATACACACGGAGGCAAATATGTTCAGAAAAGCCTAAAACGCAAAATACGAGTAAAATTTTCGATTTTGGAGGGCAAGCGTTTTTCTGAATACCGGCGTAACTGCAATGCTCCATCTTCGCAAGTTCGCAACCACTGTGTATGTAAAAGGATTAAAGCCTTTGGCAGCCGCGGCTATCAGCCAAAACGGCTTATTCAATTCAGACTTTCCACATCCACCCAATTAATACTTCAAATTTACAAAAAATATTGACTTTTATGTCATTTTCTGTTCTAAATAGTTCCAGAAAAAAGTGAAACTTCATATAACTTAGATTTTGCTTTTTATAGCTCGATTCTTGTTTGTAATCTTGATCAACTTTCCTTTTCTGGATTGGTGATTGTAAATGTCAGAGCCCTCTTTGGAGCCGCCAATGGGAAAAAAATGGTAATGGCCTACCTGTTTATTCTTTCAGGATTATATTGATTGGATAATTAGGGAAAGGAAAGACAATTAATTATTCCGAACTATTATTCATTTTTTTCCATTGTCGGCTCTTTACACCTCAAAGAAGCCGAGTCCTCTTATAAAATGTTTTTCTATCCCGACTTCATTCCTCACCCATTCAAAATTTCAAAGTGTATAAACATTAAACATCAATATCTCACTGGCACTCTCAACACGACACACAATAATGACACATCGGGAGCGTCGGTGGCCGCAGCGGTTTAGGCGTTCACACGGTGCTCATCACTGTAAGGTGAATGTCCCGGGTTCGAATACAGCTGCCCTGCATTCGAACCCGACATACTTACATATGGGCTTTTTTCACAAACACCGGCACCCTGAGGGTTTATATGACCTCTACTGCCAACCCTCGTAAAAAAAAAACAAAAAAAAAAAGGCTCATCTACACAGAAAACGAAAACTTTGAGAGAGTACATATACTTTGATTGAATTTTGAATTTAAAATTTCTAGCATTGTATAAATTCACTTTTTTTCCCACAACCTACATGTATTTGTAAAATTTAATAATGTTTAAAAATCCCAGGCCCTGAAGAAGTTTTCAATAAAGATCGAAACGTTGGCACGAAAAAGAAAATATTTTTGTAACACCTACACCACATCAGACCGCATCTCACGACCTCCAAATAATCATATGGTTCAGAATTGTAAAGT
This sequence comes from Cimex lectularius, assembly GCF_000648675.2. Classification (NCBI taxonomy): domain Eukaryota; kingdom Metazoa; phylum Arthropoda; class Insecta; order Hemiptera; family Cimicidae; genus Cimex; species Cimex lectularius. Next base: position 3,010,587 of record NW_019392649.1, read on the forward strand.
GCTAACATCAAATGCGTTCTATGATTAATATCGGTTAATAATTACAAATTGTTCGCTATACACAAAATGAACAAATTTTCTTACTGTACCTAATCGGGGACGTTACATAAATACATCAACATTTAGTGAAATAAAAATATGGGGTTGTTAAACCCTAATCATACATCCTTTAATATACTGAGTTAATTCAGAGCAGATGGATTTTACGACTAAACACTTTAACATATTAATTAGACTATATCCCATGTTATATAAAGGCAGCCTTACCAAAGACTCTCACTTTGCACCCGTACAGCTTCAAAATAAATTAATATTCAACATTACGATTTACGTCAGGGGTAGACGTTTCTCGCTCTAAGTCCTGCAGATTTTCAGAGCGTCCTTCACTCAGATTGCCCCATATTGAAAAATCTTACTAATAAAAAGAAGTGTGATGCACTGTTACACAAACAGTTTAATTTTTCATGTACCTAAAACATATCACATTCAACAATTCGCCCCATTAGGTATGAAGAACATACGGCCACGATCAACAAATTGTACTTAACCCGATGTGCTTAACCATTTACTTACAACAATTAGAAAATAATTTGAATCGTCTTTTTAATTTATTTAGTTCAAAGATTATACATATGCTTGAACTTATTTATTAAATTCGCTAGTTTTTCGTGGTCCGCTAAACCAATTAATATCATTCAATTAATTAAGGTTTTAAGTTGGGATAAAAAAAAGTCAGTGACACGAGCGGGATTAGAACCCATGACCTTCGGCTTGATACGCCGCTTCCATACCACTTGAGCTATCGTGACTCTGATCTACTCAGGCACTGACTTCCCATCTCAACAAGGAAAAAAAGAAGGGAAAATTCGAAAGGTGGAAGTCAGTGCCTGAGTGGATCGAAGTCATGATAGATCAAGTGGTAAAGTAGCGGCGTATTTAGCCGAAGGTCGTGGGTTCGAATCCCGCTCGTGACACTGGCTTTTTTATCTCAACTAAAAACATTAATTAATTATTTATTTATCCAAGGTAGAAATTAAAATAGGAGGCAAAAGAACCAAAAGTCTAACACTTTATTATTTTCAATAACAATAGTTTATTTAATGAGATTTATATGGATAGCTTAAATCTTCAATATGACACTTTATCAAACGAAGAAACGGCAGTTATATATATTGGAAGGCTAGCAAGTAGCACATCTGCAAGCAAATTGTATTCAGAGCTAACAGGTAGGTGTACGACCTCAAAGGTCGTACAAACGACGGACGTACAAATCGATTAAACAATTTATTTACCATTGCAAATGACAGTCAAAGTTGGCAGGATTTATAGTGACAGAAAGTCAATTCGATTATTCCGCGTGGATTCACTTGTTACAAAAAAATCGCTAATATTGAGTATTGTTAATTATCCAGAATGAAAATAATTCAACTCCGCCCCTCGGAACTGATTCCGATAGCCACTGAGTTTCCGGAAGATTAGTTTAAAACCGTTTAGTGAACTCGACCGTGTTAACGGGGAAGGGTGGAAATCCCTTTAATTCACAAATAGTGATTTTCCCTTTTCCGTAGGGGTATACAAATGGAAAGCAAAACAATTTGAATAAGAAAGGGAAATGGCAGGGGTTGTTTCATCTTACCGGCCAATTTCAGAGAATTAATGTTGATTCGGGAATTGTCTGTCCTTATTAAATTTCATCCCAACAGCTGTCCGAAGACAGATGGAAATGTAATGTCTTTATAGCTAATCAGAATCGACTACTTTATAAACGGAGTCGTGAGTAATTTCATATCTTATTAGCAAGTGTCAATTGAAAGCAGATTTAAGTAAATTTTTAATTTAAAACCAACAAACCTTTATCACGAAGCGATTTTTGTAATAGGGAGGATAACCCAATAATTAAAGGCAAACAATAATTTGTTCACAGCCTAAACAGAAAAGAAACTAAATGAATATTTTCTAAGCTAAAACTAGCGGATTCGTACTCGTGTATATTTTTACTTCGTAGAAAACCATTGATATATAACCTTACAGCCTAAGTCAAAACCTAACAAAACCTAATGCCGATCATAAAATAAAATAACGAGGATAGAATAAAGTCTATTTAATAAATGTGGTTAAATTATATTCTAGTTGAAACTTACCAAATGTAACCTAACACTTTTTTAGCACTGACCACAATCGTAACCCTACTTAATCATACACTAATTCTAACCCTAACACTATTTAACATAAATTGCATTGTCGTACTTAACCTTTACCTAACCCTAACACTAACACTACCTAACCTAATTTAAACGGTCTCTAATACTAACACTAATATTACCTGACCTAAATCTAGTATTTCCTAACATAATGTGACCCTAACAATAACCCTAACTTAACCTGATATAACCCTAGCTCCAATCTAGTCATATTTCCAATCTTAGCCTTAAAGCTACATACCCTAACTCGTCTCTAATTGATTTGTTTCGTCTGAGTCTACATCAAAAACATAATTCATTCTTACCTAACCATCCTTACTTTCATATATGAAGGTCTAGAAAGTGAACATGGAAAAAGGTTTATTTATAACAATAAATATTATAAGGCCTTTGCTAATGTCTAGCCATACTTACCCTAACGTAATCCGACCCTAACACATCCCTAGCCCAAACCTAACCATTTTTGTAATCGTAAACGGATATCTATTCAACCTGACGCGTTCCTAATCCTATTTCTTATCCAAACTATAACACCACATAAGCTGTAACTACCATGTTTAAAAAACCTGAGTCTACATCATAAACATAATTCATTGTTACCTACAGCACAGATTTTTCAGTGTACTTTTTAACTGCTGGTCTTTACAAAGGAAAAATAACAATTTTGGGATTTCACCAATGATCTGGAGGATTCCAACGAACTAGCATTAATCACTTGCATAAAGGCAACATGGTAAACTTTGTAACGAATTAGGTTTGTTAGCTATTCGCATTATTACAAACAGGTGTGATCATTACAAGAACAAACACAGGTTAAGACTTGCACCAACATAAATTATATATTAAACAATACTTAGGTAATTTAGTTCGTTATAGAAAATGAGGCTTGGGATGTCTATTCAGGGGGTGGACAACAATGAAACTTTTTAAGTTAAAACTTAAAGCTGAAGAGAGGAGAGTGCTGCACGCCGAAATCAATGTATATACCACAAGAAAAAATTATTTATATAAAATTGGGGTTTTGGTTATCTCCCTCAACACAACGTTATAAATGATAAGAATTTTTTTAACTTGGTTGTTGTACCATTAGGAATAATTATTACTAATTACAAGAGAAATCTATCTATTATCTATATCTATTATATATTCACAACAATTTATACCTAAACACTTTTAAAATAAGCACTTTCATATGAAATTTCATAGCACAGCTACGTATTAGCTTCCAAATCCAAACACTAAAATAATTAATTATATAAAATCGACAGAGATAGAGAAAGTGGAAAGAGAGAGAGAGAGAGAGAGAGAGAGAGAGAGAGAGAGAGAGAGAGAGGGGGGAGAGAGAGAGAGAGAGAGAGAGATAGAAATAGAGAGAGAGTGAGGAATAAAGAAAAATATGTAAAAAACATCAAAACGGCGCTTATTGATGCTAAACCTGCAAGACCGAACCGTCATCAAGGTTTAGTCCATTGAAGTTCTTTGCAAGTAGAAATTTGTATTTTGGGCTTTATACTGTAAGATAAACTATCGTTAGATAATATAGTGTAGCAAATTACGTTTGGCATTCTCTGGAGGACTAAAGTTTGATCCAGAACTAAAACAATAATCAAATCCTTAAAGAATTATAAATGGTTGTTAAACATGATTTCTAAAGATTCAAAGGGTCGTTATTTAAAATACGTCAGCACAGCTTTGTTCGTCATTAAAGTTTTGTAAATTTTGGGCGCTATTTTTCTAAATATTTTTCAATATTATATCGAATATAATTGTTAATAAATTTACAAATCGCCAAGAAAAATTTTATGGCATGGCTGAGGAAAAGTGGAGAGAACAGTGAAGAACCATGGATAGAGAGAGTGTTTATTCAATTTCAAAATAAACAGTTGACCACTGGCATTATTACTATACCGTTGAAGCAGTTCTGTTACAAATGAGCCAAATTGTAATTGTGTTAGTTCTGACGCAGTAACAAGAAACAAATGGGTCAACACTAATAACATCCATGCAAATCGTGAAACGAGTGGGCTTTGTTGTTTAGAAAGGCTATTGAACTGTTTACCCCGTTGTAATATCCCGCGTTTCATGTCATAGAGGCTTATGTCGGGAGATATTTTTAGTAATATTAAGTTTTTTCCAATTAAGCAATCATAATAAATTAATATTAATGAAAATAAAATAATTTTTTTACATTCCGGAAACATTTAAAATAAATTGTTTTATTTATTTTTTCTTAACATACTCCTTACAACACTTCTTTATCACCCGAAAAAATGGTGGAATAAATGAATGGAAGGGGCGCGGTTGTCGCAACGGTTTAGGCCATGAACGGCGCTCATCACTCTAAGGTAAAGGTCCCGGGTTCGAATCCAGCGACCCTGCATTCGAACCCGACATACTTACAAATGGGCTTTTTTCAAAGCGCCGGCGCACTGAGGGTTCATATGACTTCTGCTGTTGCAAATCTTTGAAAAAAAAATAAATAAAAAAAGACAGAAAGAAAATAAATGAATGGCTTATAATTACATGTAGAAAATTGCAACAATCCATTATAAAATAGATTATGTTCTTTAAGGCATTTACAGAGTGCACATAAATAACGATACTACACAAACCGAAAAGTAAGTGTCTGTTGTCACCCTTGCATGGCTTATTCTTAATCGGGAAAGGATTATCCTTCTATGACGATTCAGGTCCTCGAGGGCTACCTATCGACAGTGCTTTTGATATCGAGTGCTTTCTGCTGATCCGGGCCAGCGACGCAGCCACATCTTTTTAATCATTTTTTTTATTGCATTTTTAACATGAGGGGTCCGGATCCCGGTGGTTTTATCCGGAGCTTGGGATTTCCCGGAAAGACGATATAAAAAGCAAATCCATACTCGTAATATTTTTTTATATTTTTACTATGGTCGACATACTTTATAACATTGTGAGGTTTTCTGCCCTGTATGCGGAATGATGAACATGTAATTAGTACCGACCACGTTGACGTGTTTATTCTCGTTGAGTTAATTTTCAGAATTATTATTGCATTGCCCCATCTAGAATGTTCAAGTCTACGTGATTTACATTAAGACTATTCCTTTTTTGATGGAATTATACATAGGAATAACTGAATTACGTGTATCAAAATTATCTAAATGAGGTGATATTAATTCATGAACTAATGCTTTTTTTGTATGTATGCGTACAAGAAAAGAAAAAAAGAATATTTGACTACATTCCACCTGATCGGATACTCAAAAAAAGATATGAGTTATTTGAGTGAAATGGGGTATTTTACCTAAATATGACTTAATATTTCCGATCGTATTTTTGCGTTAAAAATCACATTCGATTTGGAAACGTGTAACTGATGTAATTGAGCTGTTTTTAATCTTTCATCAAACATCTATGTTTGGGCTTGCAATTTAAAACCGTAAAATAATTAATTCTATAAAATCGAAAGAGAGAGAGAGAGAGAACGAGAGAGAGAGAGAGAGAGAGAGAGAGAGAGAGAGAGAGAGAGAGAGAAACAGGAATAGGAATAAACAAAAATATTTAAAAATCACCAATACGGCGCTTAAGGATGCTAAACCTACAAGACCGAACCGTCATCAAGGATTAGTCCATTGAAGCGCCTTGCTAAGTAGAAATTTAAATTTTGGGATTTCGACTGTAAGGTTAGACTGTAATTAGATAATATAGATCAGTTTAGGAAATTAGGCTTGAAATTCTCGAGAGGACTAAAGTTTAATCCAGAACTAAAATAGATAATTATATTCTCAATGAAATTATAATTGAGCTGTTTTTAATCTGTTTATTTATGGTTTTTTAGTACTGATTATGTTATTTATCTTTTTATGTTTTCGAATTGGTTCATTTTTTGTACGTCGTGAAGAATTTCTTGCTTGTCTGCATTACTAAGGCTTCGTGATGGGTTTCTGTGATGTGAGTCACGTAGTTTGATTTTCCGTCATTGTCCCTAAATGATCTCATACGTTGTTTGTATCTGTCTGTTATTTTTCCTCTTGTCTGTTAGATTTGTTTCTCTCCGCGATGTCAAGTAATAATTTCACGAATAATTTGGATCTTGGTATGATCTGGATGAAAAAACAAATTCAATTAACATCTGCCTACCATTCGACCTATTTTATGGTCACCTTCAGGCCAAGTATAATTATGATTTTAATAGATGGATTCAAATTTGGTTAACGACAGGATTTAGTTCCAACATCGACCTGCACTGTAACACTATTGATAATAGTCGATGGTGTACATGACAATGACCTTAAATTTGTCGAAAGCTTGGCAGAAAATTTGAGATTTGCGTTTTCATCCAGGCCATACCGAGATCTAGATTAATCGTGAGTAAAAAAGTCGTCGATATATTAAACACTTAACAAGTAAATATATCACCTTCTTTTCCACTGCTACCTTATAGGTCTATTGCGGAATCCTTATAATTTTGTCCATACTGTGGAAAGTGCGCTATTTATCACAAAACTAAACTAAGTACATTCTTTCGTGCCACTTCGCATTTTTCTGTCGGTATTAAAATTGCCTTACCGATTTGTTATACTTTATACAGCTTAGTGCTAATTCAGAGAGGATATGGCCGACGACTCCGGTTTATCCTGATAGAGTCGGGGTTCTGACTCAGTTAAGAAGGGGGGCACAGGTTTACTTTAGCTTTTTGTGCATGTTAGGTATTTGTCTCCACATTCCGTTTTTATGTCGTGTGATTGTCGTGCCATTTTGTACAATATTTTCTATTGGAAGTTTTATGATCGTGTTCAGGCTCTTAAATAATGTTTTAATACTGAATTTTTGAAAATTATTAGTAAATTTGTATTATTCTTTCCTTTTGTATGTGAATGTGGTCCATTGATCACTTTCTGTGGATCGCTTTTATTTGGTGTGTGCGTTTAGTTTTTGGTAATAGCAAAAAATCGTTTTGTTGAACAAAACACAACATTAATTTTCTGATTTTTCTGTGTATTGCTTTTTTGTATGATGTCTCATGTTTGGAGTTTTAATAGTTTTTTTTCTATCCTCAGTTTAAATCGGCTCGTGGATAATCTTTTATGATTCGGAAGGATTTTTACCACTTGGCCCCCAGGGGAGGATATTTGCACGGGAAACTTTTGAAATCGATCCTTCGGCAATTGGCGGAAAGCGAGCGGGAGTAAAGCAATATTTTACACTCGAATATTTCAGTCGATGACGGAGAGGAAGTCAGTCCTCCCATGGGAGAATAACCAGCACAAAGTGAGGGGAGCTATTTTAGAGAACGAAACCCGTACTGGTCCATTTCGCCTCTGGATGATTTTTACTGGCTTTTTCCCTGTTTTCTCTGTAACTACTTAACCGCGTTCAAGGAATTTACCGTCTTCGAAAAAACGTGTGTGTACTTTCATATGTTTTATCTCTATTTGAAACTTCTTATCTTTGTATTTTATACACAAAAAGTTGAAAAATGCAATAGTTTGTCTTGACGGATAGAATAGTATGAAAAATAGATTAATCTGATTTTTCCTTGTTATACTACTGTTATTGTGCAACAATTTGAAAAAACAAACAATGTATATAATCCTTTTGACAAATTCCTAACCCAGGAACAATGCCTTCAGTTTTTTTAATACATCCAACCTAATTTTTAGCTGGTGGAGCAACAACAGTAAGGTTGCTGTACTGTCAACCCACGTGGCGTGATTTCTCTTCCTTGATCGACATACCGGCCGACCTCATTGCACAAACTTTCATATATTCTAGATAGTCTACAAAGTCAGACAAAAGAGAACTTATTCTTCCCATCTTACATATCATACATATGTACGTTAATTTCCCAAAAACGCTAAACATGGGCTACATGGCAACAGACACGGTGCCCATCTAACTACCGACGATCAACCAACAGACGAGAAAACTGAAGAAGGAGGTTTCCAAATGAAATAAAGACAGTACATGACTTCCTTAACGAAATCTGACATATCACTGCGATATCATTAATCAATCATGGGCCAAAACAAACGAAGACAAAGCGCAGCTATTTTCTGACTAACTGTGTGACTCCTCTTTTTCCTCAGAGACATACAGATAGCCATCCGCAGAACGGGGTTGACCAACAAATAAATTCACTCTTTCGGCTCCCATCTCCCAAGCCATTTCTTCTTTCAGATATTAAATAAAAATTTAAACACTTACCTTGTCGCAAGGGCCCAAGATATTACCTAATTAGGGATAACGTATTGCAAAACTTAAACAAAAAAGACAGCTCTTTCTGACATATTTCTACAACACAGTGCTGAAAAAAAATTCCCAGTACAGAAGAAATGCTCCGTGTAACGAATATGATCCCAAAATCCACGAAACCTACCCAACATTCAAATTCATACAGCCCTGTTAGTCTCTTTCCTGTGAAAAATTCTTGCAAAGCTTCTCCTAAAAAGATGTATATCAATAGCTGAAACTACTATACCTTTCCTTACCACCAGTTAAGTTTCCACTCGTTTCACTTCTCTATACAATAGGTGCATCGCGTTGTATCATCTTCTTTTTAGAAAAAACTATATTGCTCGATGGGACTCAAGTTTTCCATCGGTTTTGGAACACAGGTTAAGGGCTGCCTTCTAACAAGAAACTCTTATCTGACAGACCAGCTCAGTAGCATCGCTTGGGGGGCTTTTCTTTTCATATGCCCAGTATGTCAGATTTCCCCCAGGGCCTTCCAAGGCTCTTCTTATTCACAATATACACAATTTTACAGAGAGCCAACCAGTCATCCAATCTCGATCCTTCCTTTGCTGGTCAGGACACCCAACCCTTTTTCAACTTTAACCAGTCTTGATTTCGCAAAAGAAATCCTTATACACGACATGACTGGAAACTAACCAAATTACTCTCTAGGCTATTGGGCTGTACATCTAACTTATACCTTACTAATTCACGATTTACAAGGCCTCCTGAGACCACCATGGGGCAGAAATGAAGTTTCTGGTTCAACGAAAAAATCCAATTGCTATAAAATCCAATCTATCCAATCAAAAACACAAAAAAATATTAAATTGCCACACGTCGTCTGAAACGGTTCCGGTGGAGAGATGTCTTGAGAGATTAATTGACTCAATGTGAGAGGGTCTGCTAGTTGCCTTCTCTTAACATTAATAGTATAAAAAATGGCAAAAAGGAGGGAAAATTCAAAAATGTGGGGTTGAGATGGCAAGTTAGTGCTCGAGTGGACCGAAGTCACGATAGTTCAAATGGTAGAGTAGCGGCGTACCAAGCCGAAGGTTGTGGGTTCGAATCCCGCTCGTGACACTGACTTTTTTATCTCAACTAAAAACCTTAATTAATTGAATGATATTAATTGGTCAAGCGGACCACGAAAAATAGTGAAATTAATAATATGCTAGATTGTCATATCTGCTATCTCATATGCTTGTTGTGATTAAAAAGTACAATTTTAAATATCGTAATAATTACAACGAAAAATTGTTTAAATTTTACAAAGACTTTAACAAATGATGTAAGTCACGCGTCTACGCTTTACTATTGGCAAAAATTGACATTGACTACGCCAAATCCGACTTAAGTAAATGGGGTGTTAAGTATAACGGGAACTTTTGTTGAGCGTTTGCCCGTCACTCGGACCAGAAGTGGCCCAACCTCTACTTCAACTGTTATGACCTGCGTGATTATGTACTAAGTAATATTTCTGTCTGTGCCTGAGTGTGAAATTATTAATTAACAACAAAAGCATTAACAAGCGGTAATAAAATGGCATAAACTGGGGACTAGCGTTATAAAAATTGAATAATAAGTCAATTGAATGACATTTGGATTCATTACATTAACAATCATAATTATATTTACAATAGAATACAATATAACAAATTCATATTGCGTTTTATATGAAAAATGATTTTCTGAAGCTTTTCCTAAAAATGTGAAATAATATGGAAAACTAATAACTCACAATAATCATAGAAGACAGAACTTGTTTGTTCTAAATTTCGTAAGTCAGCGCTCTTTCTTATTACATAAACTTTGTTTTCTAATATTCAAACTTTCTGATTTTAAAAAAGTTCGGCCTTGCTAAGGCGGATAAGTATCATACTCAATCGTGTCCGCCTTTATTATTCTATAAAGGTTTCGGAGTATAATCCAGTTTTAACAAAAGTTTCGGATTGACGTGTACGGATGAATAATATTACATGTAATTTATATTAGCTTAACTTAGACTCACGCTAATGCGTACATCAGAATGGTTAAATCTAAAGCCAGAATACACAATGGTCCTTCTGTTGAATTTACATGACTGAGTTCCATACACGGGGGCAAAATATAAAAAATGGTCTAAAATTAATTATTCATGGTGAATATGGAGGCGGCCAGAAATAAGTGCTTATTTACTAGCGCTTCAAGTAATACAATGAACGGTATCCTAAATAATATAGAAATTTTAATAATTACAAACTGATGGTACAAATCAAAGGAGTTAAGAGTTTAAATATACAATAGTGTATTGGTATAGATTCTTTGGATAAGATGCTTCTAGATACGTTCAGAATTCTTAAATTTGTGAATAATCATATTGAAAATAATATGCATATTTAAACAATAACTATGTACACTAAAAATTTGTGGACCATGAAACGTAGTGCAAATAACACATCATGCTAATATATATATATATATATATACCAATTTTGTGATCTGCAACAGTAGTGTCAGTGTTTTTCAAAATTTTGGGAAGGGAGAGAAGGTTTTCAAAATGTTTTGTATATGTGTGGTCAGTAGTGACTGTTAGTCGATAATTATTCAGAAATGCGGTCTGGTGTGATGTAGGTTTCAGAAAAATATTTTCTTTATCGTGCCAACGTATCGATCTTTATTGAGATCATCTTCAGGGCATAGGATTTATAAACATTGTTTAAATTTAACAAAAACATGCAGGATGTGGAAAAAAGTGAATTTATACAATGCAAAAAAATATTTTTTTAAATATTTAATCAAAGTATTTTTACTCACTCAAAGTGTTTGTTTTCTGCGTAAGTGTGTCATTCTTGCGTGTCGTGTTGAGAGTACCGGTGAGATATTCCTGTTTTATGTTTATATATGTTGGATTTTGAATGGGTGAGAAGGAAGTCGGTATAGAAAGACATTTTTGTATAAGGAGTCGGCGTCTTTGAGGTGAAAAGAGCTGAAAGACTAAGGGAAAAAATGTTGGTAATACTTCGGCCAAGTTTTTCCCTTCGTCGGCTCTTTTCACCTCAAAGACGCCGACTCCTTATACAAAAATGTCTTTCTATACCGACTTCCTTCCCACTCCTCAAAATCCAAGGTATATAAACATAAAACAGTAGAAAACAAACACTTTGAGTGAGTAGAAATACTTTGATTGAATATAAAATATATATTTTTTGGATTGTATAAGTTTACTTTTTTCCACATCCTACATATATTTTTTAAATGTAAACAATGTTTGTAAATCCCAGGCCCTGAAGATGATCTCAATCGAAGATGATCGATTGAAGATGATCGAAACGTTGGCACGATAGAGAAACTGTTTTTCTGAAACCTACATCATACCAGACCGCATCTCACGATTTCTGAATAATTGTATTTTCTATGATAATTCTTTCCCTTTTTCAAAAGGTGGAAAAGGAAGTTCGAAAGCTTGGAGCTGTCTTCTTATTGTGCTTACGAAGAAAATTAAAATCAACAACTTTCGTAGAAGTACAAACATGGCATAAATAACATGGTGTAAATCCCGTAATTTTTATGAAAATCATTTAGTGAAACAATCAAGTAGAATAATTTACTAGTGCTCCGCTTCCGTAAAATCTACATATTCAGGTTGCTGGTAGAGATAAAATTATGGATTATAGTAAGACTACTTATAAATTCTTGCCATGCATTAAATCAAGAATCAAAAACGGGAATTTTAGTCAACCAAATTATATTACTACCCAGTTTTTAACAGGGCATGGAAAATTTAATAAATATTTATATAATTATAAGTTAGAAAACACCAATTTATGCCAATGTGGGGAAATTGAAAGTGCTGAACATTTTGTGACGAAATGCGAAATCTGTAACCATAAAAGAAGAATACTAGAAATGGAAAAAAAATAGATGATGAATGTAAATTGGTAGAACTGACAAAGAATAAACACAATTATAAACAGTTTATAAAGTTTATAAACTATGTCTATGAAAAAAAAAAAACTAAACACAGTTCACAAAATCAAAATGAAAATCATCGATAATAAAAAATTCCCACAAGGGCTTTTAATTTTTTGTATGTAAATAAAGGACTCCAATGTACAAATTTAATTACTCTTAGGGAACTGTTTATTTGAACTGATTGTGTAAATTATGAATGTATATAGTTAAATTATTTAATTAAAATGGTAGTTTAAAATAAATGTATATGGTTTAATCATGTATTTAAACTGGTAGTATTAAGTAGTTAAATTTGTTATTCATATGTTTTTATGATCACTATGTTAATTCCCTAGTCGATATAGTCATTTTATTAATAACTGTATATGTATATAATCGAATTATTTAAATGAAATGTCTTGTTTTTTATGTTATATATATACATAGTTAAATTATATATTTGAGAAGTTATATTTAAAGTTATAAATGTATATAGTCCGTTAAGGTTATTTAAGCATGTTTTAGAAAATTATGTTATTTATTTTGTTTTCATTATTCTCATGTTTATATGAGTATAAAATTGAATTACTTATTTGAAATATCTAGTCAAGTTATAATGTATATATTTAAATAATTTATATGAAATGTTTGTTTAGATTTATAAAGGTATATAGTCTAAAGGGTTTATTTAAGCTAGTAAGATCAATTTAACAATATTTTTATTTAATGGTTTCATTGTGCTCATGTTTTTATTACTAGTCAAAATAGTCTATTTATATTGTTTAAAAATGTTCTAACCGCCAAAAATTCTCTTTAAAAATTGTTATAAAACCTCTCAGGGAAAAAAAATCCCTGTAAAACCAGATCGCCGCCCAGCGGTCCATCCTGGAAACGTTATAATATAATTATAATTATAACGGCTAAAGATCTGTGTAAAGGGACCTGTTGTGGTTGAAAAAAAATTATTAATTTAGAAATTTATTAAAACAAATAATGTGATAAATAAAAAAATAAAATAAAAGCATACGCTGTAAGAGTTTTACAGGAAAAACACACACACACACACACACACACACACACACACACACACACACACACACACACAAAAAGGATTATAGTAAGACATCTTAAACTTTTTTACGTGGTTCTGGTTTTAAGTTGTAAACTGCTTCTAAATGGCAGATTTCAAAAATAAAGGACATATATAAACGAGGTATTAGCCGTAGGATGTAATGGTGGTAGAAAGTATTAATTCGTTACATTACTACCTTTTTCTAGCACCAATAATTCGTCTAGAGCTGCAGCTCCACTACGGAAAATGATAGCTAATTTTCTGCATATATACACCACCAGAAAGAGCGATATTTTTAATGGGAAAACTGACTTAACTAAAAATAGACTAATTAGTCTCAAGATTGCTACAGACTCCTCCAATTGATAACAATAAATAACAATAAAAAGAAAATACTACTGTTAACTTGTTGAATTAATTGTTAAACTGTCTTATATATAACAACCTGTAACACAAATTAGACGTCAAACGACCCAACACATCTGACCCCTGCCCATTATGATAATTACAAAGTTCACCTTCTGCTAATATTTCTTTACAAACCAATACGATGTGTAAGGACTCAACTTCTAAAGAATTTCGACACATTTAAGCTGAAAGGCCAATAATGTTAATTAAGTTATTGAAATGGAATTATAATGATTACATGTTTTACTTAATTACATCAACCTACAGAACGGGTAACGGGTTAATTATTAATTAAATTAATTTCAACCGAATTTTCGGTTATGATTTTTTGTTCTGAAAATGGAAACATATAGTGAGACATAACTACATAGTGCTATATGATAGGCGAGGAGATACAATCCGTGTTAAATGACTGAAAGAAACAGCAAGAATGAGCAGGGCACAATGAAAAACGTTAAAAGTTGTCTGTTGATGCAATAGTTCTTATTGGTAGAAAAATTTTACTAAAATCTGTAAATATCACGGTTATTGTTTTGGTAAGAGATTTAAGATATAACCGTGCTTCTTATTTATATGAAGGTAAAGTTAAAATTAAGTATTGATAAAATAAGTGGACTTACTGGAAATCATTGCTGGCGTAGCAGTTTCCAGCCAAGGAACAGCCAAGGACGGAACAGGAGTCGTTTCTGACAAGAGGGACATCTTCTTCATCGGCCGTCATTTCGTAGGTGATATTGAACCCGTAGACGTCGAGCAGGTCATCGAGGACCCTGAGGTGGTTGCCTTCGAGCTGGTCGAGCTTGAACTCAATGACAAAATACTGATTTCTCGTGTAAATCCAGCTCGTGGTGATGACGTTCTGCTCGTTCACTTCGAAAATGCGTTTTGACTCCAGCGGAAAAGGCGATAGCGGCTCGTAAAAGCTGTATTCCGTGAAAGTGACACCCGTGGAGACGAATAGCTGCGTCAAGTACACCACGATCGACGACGGCGGCTGGGCGGATGAATCTATGACCCAGGTGCACGATATAGGTACCTGGAAAGGTCCTGGAAATCCCGGCGTCTGGATAACGCCATTCCTCTCGGTCAGAGTGCCACCGCACGATTCCTCGGAAAATGCAGGACCGACGAGCAAAATCGCGCACAACACGGACACCAACATTGTACACTAGCAAAGTTGATTCACGCCCATTGTCCCACTCCCTTGTCCTCTGCCTGGAACAGACAAACCAGCCAATTAACTTTTACATTTCAACTGGGAAATAGCCTCCATTTCCTCTAATCACATCTAAAAATCATACTGGCATTACTAATACATCATGTATTTTCACTTGAGATTCACAAGAGAAAATAGAAGGCTTAAGGCTCTTATCAGTACCTTAAGTGTCTAGCATCTAATAATAAAAACGTAAACCTGTCGAAAAAGTAGATATCATAAAAGAAACAACGACTGTCCATTGTAGCACTGTAACGTTGATTTCATCATTATCATCAACGTTTTAATCATTTGTTTGGCTGTTATAACATTAAATTTGTTACACAAAAAAAAACTGAATTACTCATTATTGGCACATATTGTAAACATTGGCACATTCATATTGAACATCTCATAACATGCCTAGTTATATACGATGCTAGTAAAAAAACAGATCTTCAACGAAAACAGAATTAAAATTTCAATTATTGCCTGAGTGATGAAGCTAAAGGGACCGCCCTGTTTCGTCACTTCGTCGTCCACTTGACGGTGCATTTGCCGAGGGCGTCGAATGTCGGCAAATTTTGTTGGTTCAAGGGTAAAACGAGTTCTGATGAACAAAATTGATTTTCTGTTAATACCCACTTGAAACCGTTCCTTTACATAACAACCATTACTCTTCTTTAGTCATGAAGACCCATTCGAGTTGGAAAATTATCGCTGGGTAATCAAATCTCGATTAATCAGAAATTTGAGTTTGGACTAAAAAAGCCGCTTTTTATAATAAAAAATAATTATTAAAACTTTAATTTACCATCAAATAATGTAAACACAGAAAAACATTCATTTTCACTTAATTGTTAACATTTAAACAAAAAAAAAGCCAATTCGTTAACTGCGTGTCAGTGGGTTGGCTGTGATCATTATTACAGTAACGCATATCCATAAGTTTTAAGACAGGAAATTTTATTTTAAGAAATTAATGAATACGATCACCTTTTCCAATTTGTTTCCATTAGTAATAGGTAATGGATGTTTTTTTTAAATAATCACTTGATCATGAGTGACTGTCGGGCGGATTCACTCTGGTTTGGCAAATCAGAAGCATTTCGGCTTTTTGCCTTTTTTTTCTATGTTAGGTTGGACTTGTCTGTCGGACTAAACCAGCGAGAGTAGGCGGATCAAAATGATCGGTAGCAACGAAATTACAGGTTCTTCACCCTGAAGCCCAAAAAAGGGAAACCTGAGAAATTTTGTGTTTTGTTTGTTCCGGTCAGTTCATTGAGGTCCTACAAAGTATAAGTTGTACATTTTCTGTATTCATAACTTTTTTTTCCATGTAACATTTCAAATAAGTCGCATTTTTGGAATGTCATAGTCATAGTCATGTTAACTTTCTTGAAATTATGAGTTTCTTGTTGACTTGGTAAGCAGTGTCGCGTCGTTTTTTTCATAAGACATACATGCCTAGTAGTATAGATTATAAATAGAAAAATTGTACCATTTGTAAATAATTTACAAAGAAATACCCACCCATAGCTCGTGAGCGGTCATATGACCTTAGAAGGAGACAAGCCATGTTTTTGGATGGATGATCTAAAGACCATTTTTCAACTACTATGTTAATTAACGTATGATCTGTTCTTACTATTTACTATATGACTTTATATTTTGATCTATTTTTTTCTAATATCTGTTGATTTATTTTTATTCCCATTTTTATTGCGTATATTTACTGTAGTGTTTTAGTATTTTGCAGGTTTTAAACAGTTTGGTTCTTTTTTATGTCAATTTCTTTCTGTATGTGAGCTCTGTTTATGCTCTAACTTTTAGAAATCCTTATTTTGGTTTTTTTGATTTATAGTTTATTTTTGGAGTTTATGTTATAGCTTGTCTGGTATTTTTGTATTCTTTATAGTTTTACTTACTCTAAATAAATCCGAACATACATTACTGAAAACTAGTGAGTAATTACACCCTTCGAGTTTTAGTAAATTAATAATTTAACATACGATTATAGTGCAAAATTTACCACTGTTTATTTCTTCTTTAACGCTTCATTTTCTAAGAAAACACGATGCAGTTGTTTTTTTCCAATGCACTTTAAAGAGAAAATAGTCAATAGTACTAAAGGCCATTCTGCAAAAATTCTCCATGCCACAATTATACAATTAAAACGAAATGACCGTATTCGTATAATTCTTAGCAATCTCAATCTAGGAGGCATTTGGAACATTTCGACCGAATGAAAAACCTTAAAGGTTTCCTTCTCGACAGTCCGGACACCTTTCAGGCGAATTGAAAAGGCGTGAATACAAAAGAGACTTTTTTCGCATCCCTTTGTTCGCCTGGTCGGTGCGAACATCCTAGAGACATAAAAGGGCCTCATTTGTTAACGAACACAGTCGGTCATATCGTTGAAATTGTCCAATTCAAGGTGTCAAAAGCGTTTACTCAAAACGCCAATGGAACATTTCATTACTACTTACTTACAAAAGCATACAAAAAAAATCAAGAAATGTAGGCGTCAGATTTACAAAAGTTAAACCTCATATTCCAGATAACATGAAATTCTAAATTTATAAGTTTTGTACAACTGTAATGTGAATTTTTATAAACATTGGTAATTTGAATGTTGGAGTGTTTATAAAGTGACAAAGGTGAAATTGGGAACAGAAACTTTATTCCTAGGCTGATAAATTTACGGTTTTAAGGGGTTTAACAGGCCTCTTTTGTCTACTCAACACGATACTACCTGGCCCATGTGATGTAAATTCGCTGTAATTAATGCAGAATTGAATTAGTGAAAAAAGAGAATATTGATAAAGATAAAGATGAATTTGATTGAGGATGAAAATCATAATTCTTTCCACTATGACAAAATCTCAAATCAAATCATTCATATACGTGTATTTCATTCATGTGCTGAAGGTCATAATTAGCATAAGTTATGCAAAAACGGTATAAAACCATGGTCTAGCAAGGCCTGCTGGTCGCTTTTGATAATGTTCGGTTAAAATTCATCTGGCAGAGAAAAAAAACAGCTAAAAAGCAGATCAAAAAATATCGGCAACAATCAACCTAGGGGTTAAGTACATCGCAAACCATTAAAGGAAATCCATAAAATAGACGAGAGATTTTGCAACACGTCTATTATCAACTGGAGCGTGTAGCATTCAAATGGGAGGATTTGGTGGCCTTTTGACTAGAGACGAAAACAGTAGTGTTACTAAATGCATATGAGTGAAAATTATCCATAAACTAAAGTAAAATGAAAACTACTATTTGTTTATACATATACAGCTGTGCCTACCTAGGTGCTAGAATTATAATTATTCTTGTTAATTTGATTTATATTTTGTCACTATTCTGAGGAGTAAAAAAACCACTTCCTAAAAATATTCATAATCATTGTCTTGGTAGGTGCAGGTTTATTACTTAGATCTACTGTAACGCCGTCTGTTTTTTTGCAGAGACATAATTTGTGAGCGTATGTTTTTCATCATCGTCTCAATGGCCAGCACCAATTCATCTATGTCAAAATCTGAGCAGAAAAGTGAAACTTTTAGATCAGTCAATAAGATATGTATCAAACCATTATTCGTTTCTCAATTACGGTTTGCCTGAAATGACTGCAATAGCACGAGAAAAACTTGGCAATACCCAAATACCTTAGAATGACTTTGCCAGACAGTACATAATTAAAATCTTGTTTGGTGCGAAAGAAGACCCAGGGAAAGAATTTAGTTAATGACAGTTGAATACCTAATACTTGATCGGATCAAGTCAATTGAACTGACCTAAGGAACTAGGAAAAGTACAATAAATCGTAGCTCAAATTATAAATGTCTGGCTTTAGAAATAGCAACAATTTGATAATTGGAAATCTGATAGAAATATTTTTCACAGAAGCTCCGGCTACACCTATGCACTCCCTTAGCTTGAAGAAGTTGTGGCTAGTTAAACCTCCTGTGCTCCAAAATTTTGCGTTCACCATTAAAAAATTCCACGACTTTCTCCAGAGGGCACATACACACAGTTTATAATCGATTTTTTTGTTGCTTAATGTCAATAATAATCATGTCTTTTTGCGTAATTTGGCTTAATTTTGGGATGGGGATGGGTCAAAAATTTCAGGAGAAAGAGTAGGAATCGAACCTACAACCGCGGGTATACGATCCAAGATGCCCCCAATAAATAAATATTTTCAATAAATGATGAATTAATATATTTATCACGATTTTTATCGGTACAAATTTATTACTTGGTTGTATTTGGTTTTAAATTAAAATAAATCACGCACTAAAACCTTTTTTCCGCGTAAAAGTGGCTTTTTCACCCTATAAAAAAAGTACGGCAAAAAAGGGTTCGTGCGAACGTAAAAGGGTGCTGGAAAAGGTTAAAGGCATATGGGGTCGCTTGGCTTAGGTAAATGTATAAGCCAGGGGGAGGTTAGGCTATGTGCGCCTGTTGAAGGGGAAGTGAAGTCCCACCGGTGGGACTTGAAATATCAAGAGCCTTCCTTAGCTTTATGTAAGACTGCCAATATTCCCGAGTCCACTAGTACATTATTCATTGATACTTTTGATGCCAATCTCTGGGCCACGCAGCAGAAATTTATTGTCCTTTGACGTTCGCACTACAAAGAACATCACTATATATTAAATATTTACCTAATATTCTATTTTTGATATTGCTTTTTGTACGTTACTGATGCATGTTGTATAAACAAGGAAAATATAAACATTGAGAAATCTATACTTAATGAAGTCTAGTTCCTAGCTCCTATTAATTTTGTCTGATTTATTTAAGCAGAAAAAATTAATTAAAATTATCTGTATTATTACGCCAATAAAAACGAGTTAAAAGATTATTTGTAAATATTAACGGATAAAGTGATAAAAGATTTTATTTGGCAGGCCTTTCGTGATTTTTCTCTTGATTATTGGGGAAATATTGTTGAACTCGCAGTGACCGTAAGAAACCGCCGATTCGATGTAATAAATCCTTTTTTTCACCATGCCAGAGTTTTAAAATTGGACCCTCGTCCAAAAAACACGTTTAATCCTGTCATATAAGATAAACGAAACCATTAATTTTGTTCGAGAAGCCAATAAAACTGGCCGAGCGAAGCAATTATCCAGCAGCATTAGCCCCAGCAGACAAAAGAGGCTGACCCCTACACGTTTAATTAACTTCCTCTGCAATTACCAACTTAGTTTCTATTAATTATTTGATGCCAAAATAATCTCCAGATGTCAGGCACAGTTGAAACAGCAATTGATTTTGATTGCGAATAAATTATAAATAAGTATTACTGGGAATGATAAACCAAATGTGTAATTTTAATTTTCATGTTGTTAATTTAAATACCATTAACAAAAACATCACAGATTATTTAGGGAACATTTTTTTTAAACAACAAAATATAAGGGCAGCATGTACGGTGGATCAATTTCTCACAAATTAAAGGGGTAGTTGTGTAATTAAACTATTTTGATCCAGTCTATGATTAAACTTTGCTGAAAAAATATATTCAAGAGACAAATTTACTAATTATTATAAATGACAAGAGGTAACACTATCAGTGTTTTAGGTAGTACCTTTCTCTCTGCTAATCTCAATTTATAATTATTTAAATTTTCTTGTGAAGAATTAGACAAGAATTATCACACGAGAAATCTTGCCCCCTAATTATATAAAATTTTATAGTGAAAACTTTCTCAATTTTTTTCCATGCAGAAATCAGTAATGTTCTTAAGTAATTTTTTTTTAATTTTAATTATTTTATCAGCTTCTAATTAAATATATTCTCAATTCTCAATTAATTATACACAATTTCTTCGAAATAAAAAATTTCTGTCCCAGGCGGGATTCGAACCCACGAGTTTCGGCTAAATACGCCGCTGCTCTACCACTTGAGCTTTTCATTTCGACTGCCCCATTTTATTCCAATTGTTAGCAAATCGCGGCTTCATATAGAAACACTTTTTATTAACGATTGTACTTCATTAGTCGTGGGTTCGAATCCCGCCTGTGACACAAATTTTTCATTTCGAAGAAATTGTATATAATTAATTGAGTTTTTTTTTTACCGATGAGAAAATAAATAGTGTATTTTTTCTCGAAATATTTTTACTATCGGACCTTCTCTGGGTGTTGTATTTGTTCTATCAATAAACATAAATCAATAAATATTGTGAAATATTTATTAAATTATTCAGTGCATAAAAAAGGCGGTGTCGGTTATCATATTGGTTATAAAACATTGTATTACACTTTCTCGTAGATTAACAGGAGTACGAGAAAAAATTAAATTTCGGAGAATTTTTCCACTTGACCATTTATTCCACGAGGCTAGAAATTTATAACCTTGAATTCCTTGGATCGGGTTGTGTTTTTACAAATAAAATATAAAATATAGAAGGAAAACGATTTTCAAGCCCCAGGCTGACTAATAGGTTTCTGTGCTTAACCATCCTGTGTATTGAATAATTAGCTTTGTTTCCTTGGAAGTGGTTCTCCCGGTACAAATTTAATAAGAAGTTTTTTTAAACTGGATTTGGTCTCTTTTTTAAGATTTTAAAAATCCTCTCCTCCACTGCAATCTACATAGATTTATTACGGAACCCATATAAATTATAACCACACTTTGGAAAGTGCACTTTTTCCTATATGACTAAGCACTTCTTTCTTTGCCAACTTTCATATTTGTCGTTTTTAAATCCTGTGCACAGAATTGAATTGCATGGACCTCAGCTTTGACAATAGTTAGGATTATTCCAAGGGGTTTTGCTAGTTTGGTCGTATTACCACTAGACCCACTCCCGGTTCCATCTTCGATCCATCTGTGCCACGTATTATATTCCGCAAACCTGATGCTACTTTTCTTTTAAAGTTCTCCGTTATCTACGATCACTCGGAAGAGTATGCCGTTTTTCTCTCATTTTTTTAGGTACCAGAATTTTGTGTCGGTTCCACCTTAGATCTGACTTTATTTCCTCGCATGTCAGGAGTCTGTTGGCACTCTCGAAATTCACCTTTTGTACATAAACATGAAATGGTGGAATGTCAAATGCAGTATTTATTGCTGTAGTGGGCAGGTAGCCATTGTCTCTGTTATATTAAGACATGCTAGTCGTTGTAAAATTTATAGCTTGTTTTGTGATTACTTGTTCAGAACTTTTTTGGCCACTATACTAGATATCAAAACAGGGAGACTCGCGATAAGTGTTGAAAATTTCAAGAGGTGTTCTACTCACTACATGCAACAAAAAAACTTCTTATAAACCCATGTCCAAATCTCAACGACAAAGAAGTAAATTCAGGTTTTGTGATTTGTTTTAATTTTTCGACTTAGGTTCTCTAAATTGCTTATACACTTCAGAATTACTGCCTTTAGACAAATCTTCTGCTTGGCGCCACCTGAAAGAAGGTTAGATTTGCTGTAAGAAAACTTATTTACATTGCAAAATTGATGAAAAGTACTGCACTAAACATTCAGAAAAAACAAAAATGTTGAAATTCGGAATTTCTTCAAAATGTTGGATTGGTAACTGTTAATAACTATGAACTCCTGGAGTTTTGCAAATTCCCTCAAAAATTCCCCATTCAATTTTCTTTCAGCTGTATGCCCACCTTTTTAAATTGCCTTTCTACAGAGCCCAAAAGTTTGCATATTGTTGAAAAAACTGGAGTCGATGATGGAAGGGCTCACTCAATTTTTCCAGGAATTCGTCTGGCTCTTAAGTTTCCTCTCAGTGCTTTATTGTTGGATTCAATCGGTTTACTTAATGTTATCAGCTGTCGTCGTCAGTTTGGTGATTTAAATTATGACTTTGTTTCCTAATTAACATCTTGCTGATATGAATTTTATTACAGCTACTGCAAAGGTAAGGCTACTGCTGCAAGGAGAGAATACCAAGCTCGTTTTCCACAATGAGACGTTCCAGCTGACCGCACCTTCAAACAACTTCATCAGAGGCTGAGGGAAACTGGTTCTTTCTATGGAAGAACGAGGGAAAACAATCAGTGAATTGATGTAGGCGAGGAAAAAATCAACTCTCTGCTAGTGGTCATTTCCTTCCAACTTAGCACCTTTGGTAACGGTTCAATTCTTCCCGTCGGAGGGTATTCCAACCTCTGTCCATTGTGAAACAAAAATATCTATACGATTAACAGAACACAAATTAACATAATGCAATATTTCCTCATTCTGATCAATTCACTGATTTTCTGATTGTCTCTTTTCGTTTTTCGATGAAAGAATCAGTTTCCCTCTGCCTGTGATGAAGTCGTTGCATTGGTTAACATTATTAGCAACCAAAGAAATGACAATAAGAATCATTCTTGAGAGTGCTTTTGGATAGAGTGAAACTAGTTTTTTTAAAAATATTTATAAGTTTAATTTAAAAACAAAAGGTTTGAACTATATATTTATATTTGCAAATTTTTAGAGAGAAAAATCAAAAATTATTCTGCTTAAATCATAGGTTTTAGGTTGCAGGTGTAGCCGAATTTATTTTCTTTCGTCTCAGAGAAAATCTATTCCATTCTTTCTACTTCAGATTTCAATAGATATTGAAAAAAAAATTACCGGACAATCAAAGTCTGAAACAGAAAAATTATTTAAAAGACTTTATGCATATTACTCCCTTTCTGTATTGAATGTTTTATATAAACTCGATTGAGGTTATATAGTTATTTATATGATTAAATTGTTAGCTTTTATTATACAGTTTCTTTTGTTAAAAGTTTTCAACAGAGCTTTTGTCCGATTGTCGTGCGGGCGTTGAAAGCGTTTGAAAAGTTACCAGGCCGCCTATGCGGGTAGTACACTATCGACATATTACTGAATGGAAATACGTAGTGATAAGAGGTGACTGTGACGCCCCGTGTAATTTTACGATTATGCCACCCCTTTATAGTTTATCGTATCCGCCCTAATCTCCTGTGGCAGTAAATAACCGGCTGTTCCCTGCCCATAACACGGCATAAATACGGGCCGGCGTCAAATCATCGGAAACAAATTACCAACAGATTTGGTTATATTTCAATACTGGTAACAAATTTCCGGACTGAGCGGCTAATCGGGCTTAATAAACCCAAAGGGTGACTTTAAAAAAATCGCCCAAAAAAATTACGCCGTAAATTAATTATCGCTGCCCCTTCTACCAGATAAACAAACTTTTTTCTCACCCAGAGGGAAAAATGTAACGTTTTGGCTTATTATAGGGGTAACTGTGCCATGGAAAAATTGCAAGCCGTCTGGGGATGTTTTTTTACGGCGTCTGCCATAAGGGCAGATTACAGAATCATTTATAAGGTACTTTCAAAGGTGAGTCTCCTCGATGCGACTTTCCCTTGAGTGGTTCCACTAGCATTCAGCTGTTTTTCATAAGAAACTCGATATTCCTTGTAAAGTTCATTCTTTAATTATTAACAACCATTTTCCGGCATTTATTTTTTATTTGGTATCTTTTCACTTTTACATAAAGGGAATATTTTCTGTCTACAGCTTTTCGATATTAAACAGCGATATTACAAAAAAAAGTACTTGCTGGAAAACAATAATAACCTAAAAAAATGCATTTGCTATAAAATAAAAACTGGAAAACGATTGTTTTTCTCAAACAGTCGCAAATTGAACATTTTTCAGTTTTTTCCTTATGCGTATATTGGACTTTTGTTTTCATTTTAAATTTTAAATAAAATAAAAACTGGAATACGATGGTTTTTTTCTCAAATAGTCTGTTACAAATTGAACATTTTTCATTTTTTTCCTCATGCATATATTGGACTTTTGTTTTAATTTTAAATTTTGTTTTATAAATTCCAAATATTATTTGTATTGGGATAAAATTTTAATATTTCCGTTAGTTTTTACTTGATATCAGTAGAATTATTTATAAACTTTATGTTCATTACTTACTTTTCGTATTGAACGTTTTTTTTATAAGTATTCAGAAATCGTGAGATGAGGTCTGGTGTGATGTAGGTTTCAGAAAAACATTTTCGTTATCGTGCCAACGTTTCGATCTTTATTGAGATCATCTTCAGGGCTCAAAGTGTTTGTCTTCATTGTGATTGTGCCATTCTAGCGTGTCATGTTGAGAGTGCTTTTTTATAAGCATCGATTGTGTCTATGTATTTACTTATATGTTGAGGTTGTTTGCTTTTATTTTACAGTTTCTATAATGCTGGTAATAAAATAAAGGTACCGTCCGTTATGCTCGTTTTAAGCCAGTATAAGTAAAACATATAGTTCTTATTTTATAAATTAAACAAAAAATACCTGTCCCAATATAGGACGCCTAAAGAGAACCTTCACATTTGAACCACTAGGTTTATCATAATGTGAGTGTTTCTTAGTGACCTATTATTTCATAATTTGTTGAAGCCGTGCACGGCACGATGGCGGCCAAAGCATTATCCTCTGAAGGTGATGCTAATAAAGGTGAAAACGTAGGCAAAAAATGGAAAAGATGTTTTTCTAAACCACCTAATACAACAACGAAACAAACACCACAAAAATACCCATAAAACTAATAAAACTAAGTCATTACGACAGACGAATGAACATCGTGATCGCGCTCCGTAACGCAACGCACCCAACGGGAAGGGACGGTCCCAAAATCCCATAAAACCCTCCTCAGGGAAAGTGACAAACAGTTCAGACAGTTCCTCACTGAAGATGGCGCAATGCCGAAACACGTTGGAATAACTTAAACAAACTACGAGTGTACGCAGTATGTGACCCTGTGCCGGTTCAGCATGAATTCACCGACTCGCAGACCAAAGCCCATTATCAATTCTAAGAAAAGGGACATTTATTAAATCTAATTTAAAAAATGAAAAGATGTACTTTTGAACGTTGCTATATTTTTGGGGTCGATACATCATTGCTTGAATGATTTTTTCGTTAACCAATTGGTTTCCTCTTACAAGATCACAGTGTTCACCACACATGCCATCATCATATACCATACTTTTTCACTTATCGAGAAAAATACACACTCACCGAAATAATTACCTCTCCCTCCCTTTCACCTTCTGATGTTCATTCTACCATAGAACACCTAAAACCAAAAAAGTTCCAGGTTTTGATCTTATCCCAAAAATATGAAGCACTCGTATATCCGAATGTTCTCTAACCAAAAAGCTAGCACATACTACTTCATATAGTCCAATATAAGTCTACTTTTCATTATAGGTACAATTTGAAAAGCTCCTATTCGTCAGATTCTAAATTCTCAAAATATAATCCCCCAAATTCAATTTGATTTTCGTTACTGGAACTCAACTGTCAAACAATGCCATCACGTGGTAGACATTATTTATTCCTCCTTGAGATGGGACAGTACTGTTCTGGGGACCTTCTTGGCATAAGCAAAGGTTTTGTTAAAACTTGACACGCGGGCTTCATGCTCAAGGGCATCCTTCTATCCACGTACAATCTCATCCTGCACAGTTAGATAACTCACTGACTCGTTTGTCCAAGTCATAGAAAAAACCCTTTCTGAATATTTTTCTATGCATGCTGGTGTTCGTCAAGGTAACGTTCTGGTCCCCACTCTATACCAGGTATTCTCAGCTGACATTCCAAACGTTACACTAATTCTCTGTAGTAGTTCCGATCCTGTCAATTCCCCTCAAAAACTCCAACAACAACTCACCTACCAGAATTGGTGCAAAAAGTAAAGAATAAATCCAAATCCACCCACATTACCTTCACTCTCTCTCTCCACCAGTGTACTCAAATTTAAATTTAAAAAAAACGTACTGCTTTACAATACCATAGTTGAGCCGATAGGGACTTACAGACAGGAAGTGTGGGGTTCGGCCAAACATTCGAATATCTGCCGTATTCAAACTGCCCCAACTTTAATCTTTCGAAAGATGCTCCATTTTATGTAACGAACCTAAATACATGTACAGATTTAAATATTCCTTCCATCTAAGATGAAATTCCTTCCCAGTAACTGAAAATTTCAAAAACCCTACCAACCACCGTAAACCATGTCAGAAACGTCGGATCCTGACGAATTCCCACAAACCCTCCTTTCCGATTGAACAGACAATGGCCGCAAGTTCTTCTAGATAGTGATATTGATGATAGTGAAAGTAAAGTTATACTTATAATTATTTAAATAGACAATATTTTAGTAGCATTGCCGTACTACCAACGGGTATATTCTCCACATTTGTTTTTAATTTTGTGTATAGTTCATTTCTCCTTTTGTTATTTATTGTTTTTACTTATTGAAGGAAGTTGTAATGTACTGAAAAAAATTAAAAAAAATAACCCTTCGCATCTTTATTAATAAAAAATTACTAGCTCAGTGAACTAGGCGGGTATTACTAATTCAGATGTTTCCACCGGATGCTCACGAAACCACAACGATTCAGCCTGTTCGGACTGTACAAAGGGTCGGTGCCGTGAGAGTCCCGTATATAGAATAGTTCCATGCAACTTTACCTTTCATACGATGTTTCACACGTCACAAGATACCGTCATTACGCACCTATAAACACGGGCAAAGTTTTCAGTTTCCTAAAATATTTTTTGCTTAATTTTAAATACTTTTATGTAGGTATTAAATCGTCAATTTTTTGAAAAGTGATAGATTTTCTGTAAAGCTCAGTAGTTTAATATCATTAACCTTTCACCATTTTCCCTCTTTTTAAAAAAAGACCTAGGATTAGTCAAATCCGACGGCATGTTAATGTTCTCGTTTAATTGTAAATAGGACCAGGACATGCAAAAACTGAACTTTTTCATAGCATGTGAAGCGTGATGCTTAAATTGTCCCAAAGTAATCAATATTATGTAAAATTTTCCAATTTCCCCGCTGATCCCGGACAAAGAGGGTCAAAAAGCTAGCAAAATGTATTCTAAACAAGGCTATTATAACGACATGGGAATAACGATGGCGATGTCATGGTAGATAGATGGCCGAGACGTGTCGAGTCCTGAGAATCCTGGGCCGTGGGAAGAGGACAACTCGTCCGAGAGTTTCCGTTTAGCACACGTCTCCTCGAAAAAGAAAAGAAAAAAAGACAAAGTTTATTTATTAAAAAAGAACTTTTATCGACCGGGACTACGAAGAATAATAAACATTACCAGTAATATTTTATTAGCCAGGAGCCCGTCGGAAAGCTTGATTGATTGTTTGGCCCCAAGTTTCGACCCCTCCGCAAATTAACCCCGCACTGATATCTTTTAAATTCGACATACCGACCTATTTCGGCTGAACTGGAAAAAAAAAACAATTAAAAGTTAAGTTTGCCTTTTTTAGTATAAAAAAACTTGTGGCGTTGAAATTGATAAGGATTAAAAAAAAGTTACAAAACTTGGATATACGCGGATTGAAGTGTAGAATAAAAACATTTCCCTCCTTCCGAAAACACATTAAATTCAATCTAACTTTTAAAATTAAAAACAATCAACTGAATGTTTGAAACAATACATTGTTAAATTGAAAACAACTTTTTCATTTCAACCTATCTCAAAAGTATGAAGTTTATAAAAAATTATACAGTTAATGTCATGTACATAGCAAAACCTTTTATATTTCAATTTGTTTCTTTTATATATTAGTCGGTATTGTTATTATTCGTTTAAAAAACAATAGATAACGTTTTTATATTAATGGATTGTTCATAATACATCTTAGTTGTATTCATTTTTCATCGACTTGATTTTGAAAGATGGTGCAAAAATTGGAGGACAAGACGGAACGAGTAAAAATAAAAATATATCCAATCATTGATCTATTTATTTATATTATGATATAGTATGTAGAACGTTTGAAGAGTAGTTAAAAGCTAGTTTAAGGTTCAATTCAAATGTTTGCATATTTTTCTGCTCTCAGAAAAAACCCCAAAAAATTAAATTAAAAGTGGCTAACGTCATGTTTGA
Organism: Cimex lectularius; assembly: GCF_000648675.2. NCBI lineage: Eukaryota > Metazoa > Arthropoda > Insecta > Hemiptera > Cimicidae > Cimex > Cimex lectularius. The sequence continues at coordinate 3,039,533 of NW_019392649.1, forward strand.
CCAAAGAGCTGATTTTTTAAATCACAATTGTGGCACTGATTTAACATTATTTTGTGATGCATATTATCCAATGAGACGATTTATTATGCGTATTTTGGAGTGGGGATCGTGAGAAAAAGCCAGAGGCGACGGTGGGAATCGAACCCACGAACAGTCTTTCGTGCTATCATCATCTCTATTTGATTTTCACATAATACATATTATATAATTAAAATCGAGTTATTATTGTTTTACGAAGTAAAATACCTAAATTTTTTGTTAGATGAAGAAGGTATAAAGGAAGTAAAAAAGGGTGACCGACGTTACTCCATCCCCTTTTTTTAATGAATCCAAGTTAAGAAAATAATAAAATATATAAAATACACATATTTAATGAACATATTTTGGCCTAAATCTAGATTCTTCAACCATAAGAGCTGCTACAGCTGAGCTTAGAGGACAAAAGCTTTGGCTTTTGTAGCCAGTGATAGTGCCCAGTTTGAACAGTTTGTTTAAATTTAATTTAGAAATACAATTTTTTTTCACAAAAATTGAGAACACATCTTGAAAGGCATGTCCGATTTAAAAAAAAATCTTTTTTTGATGTTTTCAGGAGACTAAACATTATCAAAAGTGTGAATAAAAGTAATAGAGTCCCATTTGAAAAAAAAAAAAAATTTGTTTAATGTATTCAGCAATTTTTAGAGAAAAAATCAAATTATATTAGCCACAATAAAGTACATCAGAAACAATGAAGTACGTGTATTTATTTATTTTTAATTTGCCTTCATAAGAAAAACGTGGGTGGAGCACATAACATCAGCCGTATATTGTATTTTTCGGGGTGAACCTTCCGCCCTTCAACTTTTTATCCCTAGAATTCCCCTCCCATTAAATTAGCGCTTTGGCGACGAATAAAAAGTTAAATGTCCTTATGAAGCCAAGGATAAAGGAACCAGCAGTAACTTACAGGGTCGGGCTTAGAGCCGCCTCTCCTGATTATGCAGGTTCTAATTCACTTAGGGCGGTGGTTTTTGCCTTGGAAACATCCTCTCGCGGTAATAAAAGCCGACGCTAATCTCACGAGCATTATGAAACCGGTGATATTTCTGTTTGTGGTGGTCGACTGACGGCCCACTGTACAAAATACCGGACAAGGTGATTCTCGTGACCGGGTCGGCAGACCTTTATAAAGCCGGACAATGTTTAATACTCTCACGCTGCCCGATTTAATTTACGCCCTCTAATACATGGACATATGCGAAATGTTAATACCTTCCTTTGTTTATTCCATTCGTACAATGAACTGGAATGTAGAATTAAACATCAAATGGTGGCTGGCAGACTGGGATTTTTACATATCCCTGACTACATTAGTATGATTTACATTTATTATTAGTAATGTTATCACTAAAAAAAAAGAGGAAATGGTGGAAAGTATGAGAGCAGGTGAGAAATGCTAACGATAGAAATTTGTAGCGGGAAAGGGTATTTCTTGTCGACTATATATTTGGCGAACGCGAGCGCACGTGTATATGTGTTTATATGTGTAAGAAAGGGAAAACAGATAAATGGCAAAATAAAAATTTAAAAAAGGAATTTGATAACATATAGAGAGAATTAGAGACCATAATAGAATGATAAGTTGAGAAAAAATTCGCAAGAATGAAATGAAAAATTCTTTACTCAATTAATCTTAATTTAGAGTTGTGATGCATCCTGAGATACTTACAAAGTTCAACATGGCTTTATAACCTTAAACATATATAACCTGTAAACTTTATATAATAATTTCTTTTTCAGTTTACTGATTAGCGGAAAAAGTTCGCAAAAACCGCTGACACTTGGGTGACCCACGTACAGTTAATCCATTATATTTCGTGGTCCGATTGACCAAATAACTTCTTACAATTAATTAATATTTTTGTAAAGTATTGGTTGAAATGAAAAACGCGAGTGTCACGTACGGGATTCGAACCCACGACCTTCGGCTAAATACGCCACTGCTCTACCACTTGAGCTATCGTGTCTTCGAAGTCTTGGGTTCGAATCCCGCTCGTGACACTAGCTTTTTCATTTCAACCAATACCTTATTAGTTTGAAGAATTATTAAGGAAATTGGATTTATGTGTCAATTAGCATGGCAAATTTTAAGAAAATTTAAGAACAAATTCACCAATTTAAGTTTAAGTGTAATTAAATAAATATATAAATAATTAAATTATTAATTCATAAATCACTAGTAAAACAAATAGATTGAAATAATAGAACAACACGTTATTCAGTATTATAAATATTATTGAAATATTAGCTTTAAATTTATGTACAATATGTTTGCAATAAAATTAATTAAATTCTCTTGTTTTTTCACGATATCTCAATGTTGTAATTACCAATTGAACTGCAAATGGACTTTAATTATGGCGAGCTTGCGAACAAATTTTATTGAGTTTTTTTTATTGCCTCGGGTATCCAAGAACTTTCGGTTTTATCATTCTGTTACTCTAGCCTTGTCAATCTGGCCGAGGGTGTCACTAGCTTAATAATTTGTTTGAGATTTTTGAATTTTCATTACATTAGTTTTGCAGGTAAAACTCCATACAGGGCAGTCATGCAAGGCAAATTATAATTGCGTTGTAAATAAGTCTCTTGGTACAGGAGGACATTCCGGATTCTCTTAAGAGGAGTGGGAAAAGTAGGCTCATAGCTATTTTTGCTTTCTTAATCCTATTTACTAGATGAGGGCCGAAATTTAGTTTTCTGTCCATAATTATGGCTATATATAAAGGGATAGAGTTTTCGTTTAAGGTAATTGCCTCTTTTATTTGGTAGCACCTCTTTGTGAATAGGATTGATTCGCATTTGGGAATATTAATCTTTAGCTTCCAGTTGTAAACGAAGCGACTTACTTTTTTAATTTCTTAGTTAAGTTTTTGCAATTTCAGTTACGCTTCAAGAGGAGCGCTATGTCATCTGCGTACAGAAATAGCGAGAGAGTTTGGAACAGGAAAAGGACAAACGAAAGTGTTCTTTGATACTGAATGAGACAGAGAATGGGAGAAAGGGAATGTGGGTAGGAGAGAGAGAGAGAGAGAGAGAGAGAGAGAGAGAGAGAGAGATACATATATAGAGTGTCCCAGTTCCTTCTGACGAAACTCAAGGAATCGATTCTACTTTTCGTTTGGACCAAAAAATGCTCAGGAGAAAATTTTCGGAAAGTTCTCTATTTTGAAGATTTCGTAAGTTTCTGTAAAATATGACAAGTTGTAGGTATTTTTTTGTAACCTCAGTAGGACGTGCAATCATGAGCAAAATTTTAAATTTTATAATTTTGACATGTTCCAACTTATATTGGCTAACATTTTACGTCATTCAGATTAATGCAAAAAAGTATCTTACAGCAAATTTAGCGTTGTTTCAAATGGTGTCATTGGATTTGTTGTAGTCTCAACATTTTGGAAGTTGTAAGCGTTTTTAGGTGGTAACGTAGTGAAAAGTTGAAAAAACCTAAATTGACGAATATCTTCAAAATAGAGAACTTTCCGAAAATTTTCTGTTGAGCATTTTTTGCTCCAAACGAAGAGCAGAATCGATTCCCTGAGTTTCGTCAGAAGGAACTGGGACACCCAGTATATATATATATATATATATATAATATATATATATATAACTTTTTCTATTTTTTGTTTCGATTAGAGAGAGAGAGAGAGAGAGAGAGAGAGAGAGAGATATATATATATACATCACTTTTTCTATCTCTTTCGATTAGAGAGAGAGAAAGAGAGAGAGAGAGAGAGAGAGAGAGCGAGAAAGAGAAAGATAAAGAGACAGACAGACAGACAGAATGAGAGAGACAGATAGACAGAGAGAGACAGAGAAACAAAGAAAGGGAGATAAATATATATTTTAAGTTAAAGCAAGAGGAGGTGTGAGTGGAGTTAGAAGTATTGAACTCATAAAACAAATACGCCATATAAAATTATTTTCTTTGTAGCGCTTTCGAAACTATGAAGGGCTCAATCTTCAGCATCAAGTGTCAGTAGTCTCAATCTGTCACGATCTCTTACATGATCTTTAAAGAAAGCTTCTCAGAGCAGCCTTGCAGTTTTGGTTGGCATGATACGTATTAGCGTATAAGTGTTGAATTTGGGACTCTCCCTACTTATATCCTTGAACCGTTTACAGTAAAATGTCGAAATGCCTCTGACCTGTGGACTTGATAAACAAAGCGATATATTGTTTCTCGTCTTGAGATTCATACAATAATCATATATTATTGCATTGTTACGCAGTTCGACGAATGTTCCTACTCGTTTACTGATTATTGAAATCGACGAACTTGTCAAAGTTTTATGTACAATTATTACCAATTGAATTTATGCATACCTACTCCGAAGGCAGATACTTCTAAATAACTAATTCTCCTATATGCGTTATGTAATATTCTCGTGGGGAACCAAGATTTACGGTTCATTTGTGTTATCAATGAACATAACTTGTAACGAAATTCCCCCCGGATTTAATGTAATTATCTCATAGCATAGGATCGGACGGTGTAACGTCAGGTCATAAATAAGAAATTTTTTGATAAAGCATTTAAAATTAAGCCCGATTCGGTTCGAATGACATTTCAGGCTTAATTGTTCAACCAGCTCTTTGTTAAATCGTACCACACGCTTTCTGGATCGTGTTGCAATTAGTTGTTGAAAATTGGCCGTCAGTGTAATTGGTTGGTAATACATTATTTCATTAAGTGGTTCGCCATTCAAGCGCAAACGGTGGCCGACGATCGGAATTAAACAATTAAGGCGTTTTGATTTCAAACAACCGTTCATTCTGTTTTCTTTAGGTCAATAGAAGTTTGTAAACAAACTGATTGTGTTTTTAAATCTCCTTCCCACATTGATATTTTTATTTTAGCTTGTTTCCACGGTTAAACGACTGACTTGGAATCACTCACAAGACTGAAAAAAATGGCAAACAAACCGACGTTAAAAATGATTAAAAAGAATACTTGACTCTCGAGCAAAATTCGAAATTGAAAATAAACGTTTAATTTACAAGAAAATAATAAGACCTGTCTGGGCGTAGTGTTGTGAAGTGTGGGGCTCAACCAAGGATTCCATTTCCTAACGTCTCCACCAATAAATCCAATCTAAAATTCTCCGTCATATTACAAATTCCATATTATAAATTCTTTTTACGTATCAAATTACAATATTCATAAAGACTTACGCATCCCATTTATACAAAAATTCAACAAAACACACTAAAAAAATTTCATTTATCATTGAACACACACAGTTATCAGCACGACAGTTATAACTTCCAACCATAGCCGAAAATCTTTCAAAACGATTGAAACAAAATTGGACCTTTTCGTTAAGATTGAAAATATTTCAGTGTGAAGGAGTGTTGCCACTGGGCAACTTCTCCCACAAGAGCATCAAATGACAAATTCAACATATATGAATAGTGACCGTTGGTTAATCGGAGATCGTGAGATGCGGTCTGGTGTGACGTAGGTTTTAGAAAAACATCTTCTTTATAGTGCCAACGTTTCGATCTTTATTGAGATCATCTTAAGTGCTCAAAGTGTTTCTTTTCTGCGTGTCACTGGCACTCCCAACATGATACACAAGAATGACACAATTACGCAGAAAGCAAATACATTGAGCGCTGAAGATGATCTCAATAAAGATCGAAAGCTCACTGACAAAAAGACCGCATCTCACGATCTCCTAATAATTATATATGACAATATTTACTTAATACAGTATTTGCAGTTGTAATATCAATTAAATCTAATAAAACAAACCCTGTGGTTTATTGAAATACAAAGAATAACGATGCCATTGACTTTTCCTCATCGAATGACCGATTTACCTTTCGTGTAAAATCGGAAAATCAACATTCAGTTTAATAATGATTTTGAAAAACTGATAACGTTATTAACTGTGGCAATAATTTATGGAGTAACTTTACCCGGGATAACAGTACCTCCAGCAGGGAGATGAAGACGGGCCAAATTCTTGCGGCGATCCTTATCTATTTTGGTTCCTCGCCTTCTACCTTCTGCATTGATGAAATTCCAAATTTTCCTGGGAATTTTGTACACTTAATCTTAACGCTCCTTCTAGGTTTTTTTTATTTTTTCCAGGTTTTTTTATGCACAACGCATGTATTAATTTAAAAAAATATTATTTTTTATATGTTATTGAGTACTAAGATTAAAGAAAATTTATATTTTACCAATTTTATAGTTTAAGGAAGCACTATTTAATAAAATGATGAATGAAAATCAAGAGTGAGAACCAATTTTTTTAAAGTCATTTATAATTATTAGGGATGAATTGGATGTAAGTCCTCCTTCCAAAATCAACGAAATGTTGACAGTTGTGATTTTGGTTGTGCGTTCAAATGGCATATTGGCAAAGGGCAAAAGCGGATAAGTTTTTGAAATTGGGTATAGAGGTGAGATATATAAGTCCGATTAATCATAAATCCCTCGGCACGGGGATAAATAGGATTTATCCCGTGCCGGTGGTGAGTTTCAAGGGGGCCCACCGTGGAAAATCTCCCATAATTGTTTCATCAATGGACGCGAGGTGATATGAGCCAATTGAAAGCGAATAGTCACCATTACATAGGAAATTGAAAACGGCATCTCATTTACATACATGCGGCCAATTTTATGCCCAAACGCTACATCATTCAATCCAGTACAATCCATAGAGTACATTTTGATTAAGGTACTAAATGTAAGCCGTGTGAAGCCGGTAAAGCAAGCTAAATCATCACGATGAAAAGGTGCGTAACTAATAAACAAACATGCTCACACAAAAAAACTGAATGACTATTATTGTATATTTCATTTTATGCAGAAACTTATTACGCTGATTATGTTTCGAGTAACCTTGGTTCTGATTAACGTACACGGTTACAACGTATGCTTGGAAAACAAACTTTTATGAATACAAATGTGGTGAAAGTTCAATGACTTTTACCAACAGAAGGAAGTCTATGGATGTTGGATCACGGATTTCAATTAACCTGTTTTTGGTGATACTAGGTGGAAAACTAGAGCGTTCTGCGTATGGCTTCTAGGAAAGGAGATTAAAAAAGAACTTTTTGGAATATTGTTTAGATTTCGTTTTCCGACTGACCAAATAACATATTTCAATTAATTATTCATTGGTTGATATAAAAAAGTCAATGTCACGAGCGGGATTCGAACCCACAACCTTAGGCTAAATACGCCGCTGCTCTACCACTTGAGCTATTGTGACTTCGATCCACTCGGACACTAACTTCCCATCTCAACCCAACCTATTTATGTAATATAATTATTTTTTAAATGTACTTTTCTACTGAAGAAATGTGTGGTGTTTAGTAACGTTAATTAAAGATTATTTGGAGAAGGTGAGATGCGGTCTGGTTGTAACCTCTGTTTAGAAAACCATTTATCGTGCCAACGTTTCGATCTTTGATGAGATCATCTTCAGGGCCTGGGATTTATAAACATTGTTTAAATTATAAAAATACATGTAAGATGTGAAAAAATGAATGTATACAATGATATAAATTTTATACACAATGAAAATATTTGTTCTCACTGAAAGTGTTTATTTTCTGTGTAGATGTGTCATTACTGTGTGTTGTGGACTCAAACAAATACTTTATATACATAAAAGTTTATCTAATGAAGACAATGTCTATGTTATAGCGTAATGTATAAGGTTCTGAAGCACTGAAAAGTTTGGTTGAGTCGTTGAACTGGATGTTGAAAATTTAAAAAGAAGTTCAATTTTAAAAAATTTAATTTACTAGGTCGCTCGGTCACAAAAGCTAACTTTTCTACGAATAAAATATACATTTTTGGCCTGGATTCAAAGGAGGAAAAATTCATAACAGTTTGTCGTTTTTTATAAAAGTAATGTTAGTCAATACGCACGGGTAACTGGGATGCAAATCGCCTTACTTAAGCCAACCCCAATAAAAATAAAGTTTTATACACGTACTTGAAATTACCCTTGCAATCTGCAATAAATAACCATTTACTTTTATTGCCAAGTGATCTGACCAATGCAAAGCTGCCGTTAGTAGGATTTAACCCTCGATGAAGATTAAGTCGGAGACTTTAGATTCCTGGCCGGAAGGTCACATCCATACATTATCTGGACTAAAATCCACGTTTTATTTTTCACATGACCTTTTCCAAGCACTCTTATAGCAGTCAGGAGAGTGATAAAAAAAATTTGAATAATTGTCTTGGAAAGTATATCCATCCTGGTTTCTTTGACGTTCTTCCATCAAATTCCAATAATTTATAGCAAGTATTCTAAATGATCCAAGTATTTATGATTCTAGCTTGATCAGTGTAAAAAAACCATCATTTATAGATCTAATTTCTTTAAAATATGAAGCATTAAAAACTTTAAAGTCCAGATCGCTCGAAGAAAGTTTTGCACGTAAACGCAAAAAAAGGAACTGACTCGTTCAAAATTTATTTACAAAATCCACTTAGGAGATGATTTATATTCTTTAATCCGATGAGTTGTTCTGTTGTATTAGAAACATTGTGGTATTTATGCCTACTTGGTAAAATATATTAGTTGGTAAGTGATTATTATTAAATGAATTCTTCCGTTTCTATGTGAATGTTGCCGATTTAATGTTCGTTTTGAAGGTGTCGTTTCATCTCTGTGTATTTATTTTGTTGTTGCTAGGTTGTAACTATTCTTGGGTGCTGTTTGATTTTTATTGTATTTTGTTCATGTTAGAATTTCCTGTTATTATTTGGTTGTGTTGTTTTTATTTTTCCATGATGGTTTCGATTAATGCGATGTTGCTCCTTTGAGAGTGATTAGAATCAGTAAGTGATGTACACTAAGGATATTCTTGTCGTACCACCGATAAGAGGACAAAACATTTTACTAAAATTTTTCATATTATTAATAGCTCAAGTGTGGTCGAAAAGCGGCGTATTTAGCTGAAAGTCGTGGTTCGAATTCCGCTCGTGACGCTGACTTTTTATCCCGACCAAGATCTTACATAAAAAGAACAATTAATTGAAAGAAGTAACTTGGTCAATTTACCATTAAAACGGAAATGGATTATTATTAATGAAAATTCTTTGGACTAAGCTTGGATTTAAACCAGACCAGCTAGAATATACCCTAAACAGTCGGCTACCGTCAAGTCCCCTGTCTTAATTATTTCTAATACACTAAAATCAAAATCGTTGATATATCATAGATACATTGCTCATCAAAAGATGGTCTATTAAAGTGTATATTCATATATGATTAAAATTGGAATTCTCTGTTAAGAAAATTGATCGTGCAAGCCTACAATACTCGAATTATATACCATTTACCATTTCTTAACCTTGTTTAGAGCAAACCATACTTTGCATGTTTCAATAAACTTGCTACTATATTAAAACAGGTACATATTTTTTCTGTTCAAATCATAAAGTAAACGAATTTTGGATAACCCAGAATATCTAACTCTATGGATTTTATGTTTCATCACAACATCCATCTTGTTTATAAACACATACACGTTCTCATTTATTTTTCATGATTTATTCAAAAGAGAGAATGCAGCTCGTGATATTTTATTTTTGTCACTATGCATTTGAAATAACCAATTTCATCTGGCCCCATTATTTTGCGGAAGATGAAACATTTTTCGCCATTTTTTTAGATTTAAATATTTATTTCCAGATTTTTGTTATTAAACTAAAAGGAATATATCGTCACAACTGTATTTATATTTTCAAACATATGATTATTACAGATATGATTGATAAGATAGAAAGGCTTTATGTGGGATATGCAAGAGTTTTAATATTAAAGATGTTAACTTTAGATGACTAGATTATTTGGTCTGAAATGCTGTAGAATAGTTTGCGATATTAGTGCTTCTTTCTTAAGTATAAAAACTAAGCTTCCTGCCAATGGGATCAGTCATTAGGAAGTTTACGGATTCACTAAGAAATCAGAAGAGATTGTTTATTAAGGCGACAGTTGTCGAAGGGGCGACGTTCATTAGCCCAGGGATAACTTCTATCTTCCAGAATATGATCTCGGAGGAAAGGGCGTCGTTTCGAATCACCCTTTTCGCTTCAAACTCGGTAAACTCAATTTTAATAAATTTCTGCTATTTTCGATCGTCGTAAAAACTTTTCCTCCCTTCGCATTTCGGGCTCTTGGTGGCAAGCTCGGTGGTATCGGCCCTGAACACTTCTCTTCCAGGCTGTACTACGGACTTTATCTCTATCTTGGCTTAAAACGATCTTCATCTACTTGCAAGCGGTAAACTGACGATATAAAATTACAGGGTTTGCCGAAAGCGAGCGCAAACTCATAAAATTTCACTATTTCTTTTATGCAATCTGATTAGACTTTGCAATATGACCCAAACTGCGTTCATTTTATCATAAGATGCGCTATGGAATTTGAAATTTAAAATTAAAACTACTGGAGGATTGTTAATGTTTCAAGTACTATATTATGTGTGCTTTATTATTTTCAAACATTCATCTTAATACGATAACTTTTTTGTAAAAAAGAGATATTTCGCGTAATAATGATCATAACAAAAATTCACTACAAGAGAAACTCGATAAATAAATAATATGCACTATTCCAGTGTAATCTTTTACGGCCCCAACCTCTCACCGAGGGTAGTTTTTGTTTTTTTAATAAATTATTTTTAATTACCATTTAAAATTACAAGTAATTAGTGTATACTTACACAAATATTTACAATTATTTACTTCGATGATTTACATTAAGAGGACGAAATAATCAATATTATTTTCTCATCTTCACTTCACTACTTTATCTCAGATACTCAGAATGTCGCCATTTCCGCCTGATACGCCTTAGAGGGTTATCCGGGTACGATCTGTTATAAAATGCTTGGGAAAGACTATTCGGTTGATGAAGCAATTTACTCTCGAACTTGTAAAAATTGTGAGGAATAAATTTTCTGTTAAGTTGTGTTTTAAGATCAATGAAGTGGGCAGCATGGCGTCAGATTTTGAAAATTTAGCCTACAGTTTTATACCGTACGTCCGACGATACCGTGGATCGTCATCCCTATACTTTTGTCATACCGTATGTTATGGTATGGACGTTACAATCGTGTAAGGAATTGCAACGCCGAAAAGTACATAGGTAACATCACTCTCTACAGTTCATTATATCGAATCAGCTGCCTTGTTAAAAATGTCAACCCCTGCATTAAATCCATTAATAGTTTTTGCAAAAGGTAGAAGATTAAAATCAACGCAGCTAAAAACTGATGCAATTCCCTCCACAAGAAGGAATCCTGATATTGAAGATCATGTGACCTTCGATAATTGTGACATAGTACGGTCGGAAAATGTCAAATACTTAGAGAAAACTTTTAAAAAAAACTGATTTTTTCTAATTATATAAAATATTTGGTAAACGGGCGTAAAGTAGGAATTGAATCAATATTTTCAATATTTCGTCGTGAGTCAAATATGTCGCTAAAAAATCTTGATTTTCAAAACAGTGGTTAATCCTATGCTTCTTTATGCCGTCCCAGCCTGGAGTTATACCGACCATAGTAACAGAAAACAATTCCAAATAATTCGAAGCATACACCAAAATTAGTGACCTGCATTATACCGCAGGTATACCTTATTTAACAGAGAAAAGAATAATAGAAAAATATTTTAAGAGACTATCAAACATCTCAAATCCATTTTATCGAAATATTGGATAACATGATATCAATATCCATACAAAACACAAAAGATTGAAACACAATAAAAACATAAAACTACAAACTGTCATAAAAATATTAATGTGATACACATATTTACTCGGTTATAAGATATGAAATTATAGACTGTGATAATTGTTTATTAATTAATTACTATCATTTTGTTTTCTCATTATTATTAAATTTAAATTAATATTACATTTATTAAAAATTTAAACTTATTTATTTATTTAGTGACCAGTGATTTGCATCGGCTTTCAATCAGAGAACGTTTTTGATCAATTCCAAACAACAGAAGGCCCTGAAGATGATCTCAATGAAGATCGAAACGTTGGCACCATAAAGAAAATGTTTTTCTAAAACCTACTTCACACCGGACCACATCTCACGATATCCAAATAATCATTAACTAACGGTCACTAAACACCACACATTTCTACACAAGAAGAACAAAGAACATGGGATTCTATGACATCGCCAACAGTGAGAATTAATTTTTCGTCGGCTTTCAATCAGAGACCTTTTTTGTTCAAATGCAGACAACACAAGGCCCTGAAGATGATCTCAATGAAGATCGAAACGTTGGCACCATAAAGAAAATGTTTTTCTAAAACCTACTTCACACCAGACCACATCTCACTATCTCCAAATAATCATTAACTAACGGTCACTAAACAGCACACATGTTTTAATAATGAATAAAGCTTTTTTTATTGCTACTTGTGAGCAAATTCAAAACAAAAAGCAACGACCTCATCAGCATTTCAGTCTAGAGTCATTTGGGACTGAATCAATGAGTTATTTCAGACCATAAGGAAAATAACCCAACTGGCTGTGTTTGGGCACTAAGAGCATAAAAGGCAGAGGGGCAAAAAGAAGGCCGATAAATCGGCCAAGGACAATTCACTGTAACTAAATCAATAATGGATAATTGACTTCATCTTGCTTTAAACCTGATACAGACGATAAATAAGTTAATTTTTCAATCATTCCTTCAATACCTGATTATTTATGTTTATTGGGTATTGAATGAATGTAAAATTAGCTTATTTATCATCTGTATCAGGTTTAAAGCAAGATGGAGTTTTATTTCCCTTACTGAACTAGTTTGATAAACCTGCAATAAAATACAGTCATATAAATTGTTTATACAAGTTCATTGTACCTGAATTGTTAATTAATATTTACATACGTTCGAATTTTGTCAGGTCCGTTGGGTTCGATTTGGAATGATATTGGGTTGGGAATTTGCGTATAGCTTGTTCTGACCGAAAACAGAAAATCCGTTACAAAAATCTACAAATTTAAAAATATAACAATGTTGTGAATTTAGAGTACGTACTATAAGAAAACGTTTGCATTTTTACTAAAATAATACATATTAATTTCATTTGTTAATAGAAAACCGAACTGTACTCTTCTTGATAAAATTCGTTTTCCAAGATGAATGTCCCGAACTACACTTAATTACCACCATGCAACCAAAACATGATATACACCCTCGCCAGCTGTTCGCTGTATCTTGATCGTTTACCGACCAGAGTACAATAAATCTCTCTTCAAGTTCTAAGATCTACGATAGAGGACAGACTCCACCAGGTTTGCAAACTATCTGGCAATAGAAAGTTGAGAATTCGATGTAAATTTGTTATAAATAATAATTAACGTCAGACAATTAAATTTATGGAATTTTCAATCTGTCAAAAGGTGGAATGCAGACTTGCAAGACAATATTAATTTTAAGTCAAAATGAAAGCATGATGCTTTACAAATCAAACGCTGTCTATTCATAAAGTTGGAGTCATAATACTGGAGACCTTTGAGTTAAACGCAAGGAACACAATAAAAGTCAATTTTAAAACTTGAACAAAGGATCATCTTTATGATTAATATGCTTTTATCGAAACAAAAATCTTTCTAAATATATATAAAAAACATGATAAAAGTCTAAATGTAATAAACAAAGGCTCATTCAGATGTGAAGACCTTTTAATAAATCAGTCAATAAATATCATAAAAAACCACCTGTTTAAATTTTTCAGCAATCAATAATCGCATCTCAGTAGAATGTCATAGATTACGATATTGGTATTGCGCCAGGTAGACAAAGCGTTCGTTTACTTATAAAAAATGTGTTTTAATTATTGTACTTTTGTAAGGAACCAGGTGTCATAGAGGTTAGTGCGTCCTACATTTAGAGGTTCTGGGTACGAATCTGCCAATGAGTTGTAATTGACTCGTCTTCTACTCCCAACGTTAGAATAGAACTTTCCTTATAACTGTACTTTATTTTACGCCACATTTGCAAAATTGTCAAAACCATAAAAACTTAATTGTATTATTTTTGCCAAAACAACTAACATTGCAAAAAGTTTCTAGGTGTTTGGTGTGTCAGGTTTTATCGGACATCATTGTGCAATTCGAATTAATAAATCAACGTAAGAATAACTAGAACGGCCATGGTCTGGATTCATTGGAAAGAAAGATAAATGTTCAGTCGATTAAAGTATTGACCTCAACGTAATCTCGGCCGTGTAATTAAAGAGCGAGAAATAAGTTGGGTTTTACTTTTTGATTCTACTATAAGACATCAGAGTAATGAAGTTATTGAAGAATGTGGTGTATTTAGTGACCGTTAGCCAATGATTATTTGGAGATCGTGAGGTGTGGTCTGGTGTGACGTAAGTTTTAGAAAAACATTTTCTTTATCATGCCAATATTTTGATCTTTATTGAGATCATCGTCAGGGCTCAAAGTGTTTGTTTTCCGTGTAGATGTATCAATCTTGGAGTCGTGGGTGCACTCTCAACACGGCAAACAAGAATGACACATCTACACGGAAAACAAACACTTTGAGCCCTGAAGATGATCTCAATAAAGACCGAAACGTTAGCCTGATATGTAAAAAGTTATTCTAAAATCTGCGTCACACCGGACCGCACTTCACTATCTCAAAATAATTATTGGAGAACATTCATTAACAATATAATCATTAGTATGATAGCCAGAATTAAAAGAATGAAATGAAATTTATAAGTTGGTTTTTTTTTAACTAAATACACAATTTATTTTTATGGCATATAGTTTAATTGCTAATGCATTTCGGGCTACGTCCCTGGTCTCTATTCAGAGCTGTAGTTTCATTTGGCTAAATCGTGACCCCTGAAGACTGTCCAGGGAACTAGCTCGAAATGCATTAGCAATTAAAATAAATGCCATAAAAATAAATGGTGTGTTTAGTTCAAAAAAATAAGCCGCTTTCTAGATTTAAAATATTTTTACCAACAAATTAAATTAAACTTATTAAAAAAATCAAATGTAAAATAAATAAAGCTTAGATTGATCATTTTGGCCAAAGTCAAGCTTTACAAAAAAAAAATTATAATTTAGAATTGCAAAATAATATATTACTATTTACGTTTTAGTAGTCAATTGACCAAATTACTTCTTTCAATTAAGTATTCTTTTCATGTAAGGTCTTGGTTGAGATAAAATTAAGAATAATTAATTGAACGAAGTAACTTTGTCAATTGACCACTAAAACATAAATGGATTAATATTGAATTAGCAAACTAAGTATATCTTCACTAAAGCTCCCCGTGGCCATTACATTTGTCGTCGAGAATCAAATAGATTACATGACATTTGAAAAATGGCAAAAAGGAGGGAAAATTCAAAAGGTGGGGTTGAGATGGGAAGTTGGTATCCGCGTGGATCGAAGTCACGATAGCTCAAGTGGTAGAGCAGTGGCGTATTTAGCCGAAGGTCGTGGGTTCGAATCCCGCTCGTCACACTGACTTTTTTATCTAAACCAATAACTTGCATAAAGATTAATTATTTGAGAGATGATATTTGGTCTATCGGACCACGAAACCTAAAGAATATTACATACAGTACTTTTTTATCTCGTTTCCTAGAGGCCATAGGCAAGAACGTTCTAGTTTTCCACCTAGTATCACCAAAACCAGGTTAATTGAAATCCGTGATCCAACATCCATAGACTTCCTTCTGTTGGTAAACGTCATTGAACTTTCACCACATTTGTATTCATAAAAGTTTGTTTTCCAAGAATACGTTGTAACCGTGTACGTTAATCAGAACCAAGGTTACTCGAAACATAATCAGCCTAATAAGTTTATACATAAAATGAAATATACAATAACAGTCATTCAATTTTTTGTGTGAGCATTTTTGTTTATTAGTTACGCACCTTTTCATCGTGATGATTTAGCTTGCTTTACCGCCTTCACACGGCTTACATTTAGTACCTTAATCAAAATGTACTCTATGGATTGTACTGGATTGAATGATGTAGCGTTTCGGCATAAAATTGGCCGCATGTATGTAAATGAGACGCCGTTTTCAATTTCCTATGTAATGGTGACTATTCGCTTTCAATTGGCTCATATCACCTCGCGTCCATTGATGAAACAATTATGGGAGGTTTTCCACGGTGGGCCCCCTTGAAACTCACCACCGGCACGGGATAAATCCAATTTACCCCCGTGCCGAGGGGTTTATGATTAATCGGACTTATATATCTCACCTCTATACCCAATTTCAAAAACTTATCCGCTTTTGCCCTTTGCCAATATGCCATTTGAACGCACAACCAAAATCACAACTGTCAACATTTGGTTGATTTTAGAATGAGGACTTACATCCAATTCATCCCAAATAATCATAAATGACTAAAAAGAACTAGTTTCACTCTTTATTTTCTTTCATGAGTTTTATTTAATAGTGCTACCAAAACTTGTTAGCAAGAGAACGAAATGTAAAGATCGAACTATTCGTGCAATACGTCTAATTGGTCATTGTTGCATGCTGAATAGTTAAAATGTTAACCGTTAAGGAATGAAAATTCAAATGTACCACGTTTTCTGTTAATTAACGACTTCTCTTTAATTAAGAAATGCCCTCCTTTTATAATTACAGGCCGTGGTGTAATTTCTGGAAAGCCGCCTTTACACTCAAAAAGTGCCTACACATAATAAGTCTTGCACGAAATAGGATCTGGTGCAGTTCAAGAAGACATAATTTATAAAGAATTTTAAAAAATCTTATACTTTTTTTTAAGGTGAATTTATGGAAATGATGAAAGGAAGCACAATCTGGACAATGGAAAAGCCTGAGTAAACTTTTGTTATACGTCCATTTTTCTTTCACATAACAATATATGTATGTACAATATTATTTTCTTGGGGCGACAAACATCAGGTTGACAACGCCGGGCTCTAAGCTTTAAGCCAACTTTCAACGTTTTGTCCTCCTTTGTACTTTTTCCTTCTTTCGCGCATCTTTTCACTGACTCTCTCATATTTTGTCCCCTGTTTTGTTAGCTTACTAGCATCTCGAAGGTACCTTAAGTTGTCAAGATACTATTAAAAAAACAAGAAATCAAACAAATAAAGATTTTCACTCATCCCTACTCCCCCGGAGACACGGCTTGCGACGGGGGCCCTGCCATCGACTGAAACACCCGGATAATACGTAGGGGAAGCCCCGCAATTCTGCGACTATAAACTGGCAGACAACGCCCTCGAAAACGCGCATCGGCACCCTGGGAGAAAGCTGGGGCGCACGTCCATTATCGTGGTACTGGATATTATAAAGACGGCTATATCCTGTCACCTCCCAAAATAAGACAAGTCTTGTCACATTCACTCCTTCAAACTACTCAATTTAAGTTTAAAATCTACATTCATGGTTATAAATTATTTTCATTCTTCCGGCAACACACTCTCAACCTAGCGAACTCGATATTCTCCCCTCTTTCCCCCTAATAATGTCATTCACATCAACGCATAATACACAACACATAAAATGCAACACATAAACACATACTACATACAGTTAAAAACTCTTTAGCCCTGAGGTACTGAAAAAACGATCCGAGCCCACTTCCGTGTCATAAGCCTACCCATAGGTCAGTAGAGTCCGTAGTTCATCCTGGAAGTTTCTCGTTTTCTGCATTGTAAAAAGATTCAACGATTAGTCTTTCGACACCAAGCAGCCAGCGATGCGCTCTTTTTCCCGTCAGCAAGTACTCATGTGCGTAGTATGATCTATGCATAACCTGGTATGTATGGCCCTTTCCCTTCTCAACTTGGCCACCGGGGACGAGGAACCAGTACCAGTATTAAGGCTAAATTTGGCAGAGCTCTATGATCAGGCAACATTATAACATTGAATGTAATGAATTTGGATCTTTTGTGCGAATTTTTTTACAGGAAACTTGGCGGTTTTATGTATATAAAAATTGGCAGATATCTCGTTTTGTGTACATTGACTGTATTGATTATCACGTAGGTGTCAATAATATAAAATGTATAAGGAATGATTGGTAAATATTCTGAATTCCGCCAACCTACTTGAGTCAAATTGTATGTAAATTTCAAAGAAAGGACCTGTGAATTAGTTAGAGTGTTATTATGTCTACCTGGACTTAAAAATTGCTTCTATTGGAGACAGAAAAGCTCTAAATGTTCACTACCTTTGAGGAAACCAGCCACTGAAAATTGCAAAATGAGCAGGCAGGCCAAAATTGTCGAAAACCTACTAGGTACTAGGTATCGCACTGGCACTCTTGACACGCCACGCAAGAATGCCACAATTACACAGAAGACAAACACTGAGTTAGGAGAAATACGTTGATTGAATATAAGAAAATATATTTGGCATTGTATAAATTCACTATTTTCCACATCCTACACGTATTTGTTAAATGTAAACAATGTTTGTAAATCCCAGGCCCTGAAGATGATCTCAATAAAGATCGAAACGTTGGCACGATAAAGAAAATGCTTTTCTGAAACCTACATCACACCAGACCGCATCTCACGATTTCTGAATAACTACTAGGTACAGTTTCTTCACCGCACACTTAAAGAATACGACTCACAATTATCATTATGATTATTTTATTATACATTTATTTCAATTAATTAAGGTTAATTTACTTGAGGTAAAAAAGTCAGCGTCACGAGCGGGATTCGAACCCACGATCTTAGGCTAGATACGCCGCTGCTCTACCACTTGAGCTAGACTCTAGAAGCTAGTGACTTCGATCCCCTCGGGCACCAACTTCCCATCTAAACCTCTTGAAATAAAAAAGTCAGCGTCACGAGCGGGATCTCAACTAAAAATCTTAATTACTCGAAAGATATTAATTGGTCAAGCGGACCACGAAAACTAGTGAATTTTATACATTTATTATTCATTGTTTAAGTGTTCCAGTGTGAAAGGACTTTTAAGGATTTTGTTGGTTTTAGATATCAAATGGATGTAAATATTTCTTCATTTTGAAAATAACCAAATCAATTTTGATATTTATTTTGTTTTTATGGAGCATTTGTTTCATCTAGACATCTCATGTTCTATATGTAAGTAAACCTTAAGAATTGATCGATCATCTTTGCCACCCGCCCATTTGTTTACTTCTAAAGTATTTATTATCCTTTCACCTACGTTTTACTACGCATTTAAACGTGTTTGGAAACTTTAAAAAAATCTTGTCTTTACCTGTTTTTTCTTCATATGGTAATTTGGTGACGCTATAATTTCAAGTCAAATCCAATCACTCAAGAGAAAGGATCCTCAATTTTTTCTGTAAGAGATATCAAGTTTTTCATCAAGTAAAGATCGATAAGGATAAAAAGGCTGCTTGCCTATAATAATAAAGGAGGGTGGTCAAAGGAAAGTTCCACGAGATTGGATTCACGGTCCGGTAGAGGGCCTAATCCCGGAATAGGTGCGAATCCCAAGCGGGATTCATATCCCGACCTTTGTGAAAGAGACAATTTAGACTGGATAGGCCAGACCTAAATGGAACCAAAGAGTCCCAGCCAGAAAAGAACGACGAACCCTTTTTACGGAATCTATGAAATTTTTAGTGAAAAAAATCTCTCGGATGGAACAATACGATTCTTTCAAATAAAGAAGTTTAAATTTTTTTGTACGGTTCCTTTTAAATAAATGATTGATAGTAATGTTAACAGAAATATATACTTATTTAATTTGTACGGAATTAAAAATGTGTAAAAGAAGCTGATGGGTGACTGCTAGATTTGTTGCCTTTGCTCATTGGCGACGCAACTTGCAAAAAATAATGATTGGTAATCAGCACATAAACAGGTTTATTATATTAATATAATTTGGGAATTAATTTTTAAGATTATTAAGTTCATCGGCAACGGAAGTGACATATTTAAGATGAACAGTATTTTTATTATTGTTTATATTCACTAGTTTTCGTGGTACGCTTGACCATTTAACATCATTCAATTAATTAAGGTTTTTAGTTGGGATAAAAAAGTCAGTATCACGAGCGGGATTCGAACCCACGACCTTCGGCTTGATACGCCGCTACTCTACCACTTGTGCTATCGTATTATCTCACCTAAGAAACTTAATTAATTGAATGATATTAAATGTTCAAGCGGACCGGGAAAACTATGGAATTTAATGAGTTAAAATGAAGTATACTTCACGAAAGCTCTTCGTGGCCATTTCATTTGTCTCCGAGAATCAAACAGATTACACGACATTTGAAAAATGGCAAAAAGGAGGGAAAATTCAAAAGGTGGGGTTGAGATGGGAAGTTAGTGCCCGAGTGGATCGAAGTCACGATAGTTCAAGTGGTAGAGTAGCGGCGTATAAAGCCGAAGGTCGTAGGTTCGAATCCCCCTCTATAATTTTACTGCATTTCTGAAAGTCATTTCATCGTTTAAAGAGAAATCAAATAGTTGCCGTCGTATTTTAGCATCATTTTCTCATAATATTTTTTGTCTACTAAAACACATTTTTCATTGTTTTATCTTTCTAGGATTCTACGTATCGGTAACAAGTATATTTTCATTTACTAATATTCACAAACCGGAATTTCCACGTGTTAAATTTTTTTGGATGTCAGTAAATAATAATCATTAATTTATAAATTTTTGTTATTAAAAATACCATCTTCAGTGGGTTTGTTTATGATAATGGTGATACGAACCAAGCTGATCAGAATTGTTATAATATACTGTTTAGTTCTTTTACAAGTTAAAATGAATCAGGATCAGGTCATATCCAATCAAAATTGACGTTCCACAAGGAAATATCCTAGGTCTCATTCCCTACACTGCTTATATGCATACAAATCTAAACCGACAACTCATGTGGATGACACCGTAGACTTATCTGAACACTCTAATCCTATCCTAGCCATAGAATCAGCAAGCAGACTGGTACATACAGTGGCGGATCAGGTTGAACGAGACAAACAGCCAATAAGTAATGTTTATGTTAAAACGTCAGACTTTCCCAATAGTACACATAAACAACGAGGTAATAACATCATCTAGCCATGCCTGCTACCTTCGGTTTTACTTAGATAGCAGACTTACATGGAACTGACAAACAAAAACGACAAGAAATGAACAAATGATTTGGACTACTCACAGTATGCTGTTTTCTACGATCGGAATTTCAGGTAGAAGGAGCTCTACAATCACGTCCATATCGAGATATGAATTGCAAGCCTGAACCCCTCGGTCCTCCGGCAATCGCGACGTTCTAATAGAACGTCCCGATTATAACCCATTGGGACGCCGCGATGGTCGTGGGACCGAGGGGTTCAGTCTCACAATCCATGTCGAGGGACGTGGTTTCAGAGCTCCTTCAACCTGATGATGAGCTGTAGGCTCGAAATCTGGATCGTTGAAAGCAACTTACTGTGAGTAGGAACTATCTTTTGAAAAAGATTGAACAACACACTCACTCCACCATTTATCATTTCTAAATTTATGAACTTCTCAGACGCCTACTGGGACCAAAATAAAAAATGATCATACATAACAAACTAACTGCTTACAAAACACACGTCAGACCGATTTGGACTCAAGAAGTCCAACTGTGAGGCTCGGCCAAATTCTCCAACATCTAAGGAATTCAATCCTTCCAATCTAATGTTACCTATTATATCCTCACATCACCAACAACTGATCTATTAGGATCTTAAAATCCCATAAACTGATCGAATAGACTTCCTCGATTTTCACTCTAATTCCATCTTTCCTCAACACACATAATCCTCCACGCAATCTAAAACGACGATTGCCTCTTGTCGTCCAATTTTAACATTCCTAACTAAATAAAAGAGAGTTCCAGCTCTGACTGATTTCTCTCCTACTGCCTTTTGGTATGACAGATGCCATTTAGCAGACATACCGATACTTCAATAGTATCGACGTATCGACAGTATCCCTAAATTCTCGAGGCGGCCGACAGTGAAAATTGGACGAGCAGTGCGTGTGTTTGTGTGTGTTCGATAGTGTGGCTGACTTCTTTGTTTTTATATTCCAGTATTAAATACTTAATTTAATGATTATACCATTGATAAGATATTACTGCAATTATCGAAGGGTAGAAAATTCGAGGCAGATGAGGAAACCATGATCGATACTTTTGAGAACGAAGGTAAGGCTTATAACAATTTAACGGCCAGGTTAGATCTTTAATAACCCGACGGTACCAACTTTGGCTGGTAATGAATTTATTTGTGATTTTAATAAGATGTTTTGTTAAATTTAAGTAAATAGAAAATCGGCATGGAACGAGGGAAGGAGGCCCGGGAAGCGACATACGCTTGTTTCATCTTCCCAAAATGGCGTCGAGAATCTTACATATATTCTAATTAATCCTATAAAAATTATAAGGGTAAACGATGTACATACATTAACAGTACAGAATTGAACATGGTATTTTTTAACATTGTATGAAACAAGAAACTACAGGAAAAATAAATAAACGTTCTGCCGGAGTATGGGAAAAGTAATTTTCACCGGCCGTTCGGATGTTGGTGTTTGCTCTTTACTTACTGAAGCCCGGCGAGCTTGCTGATTACTGGTCCGGAAACCATTTGATTCGGAGCTTGAAGGACCCAAATGACAGCCGAAACCTGATAGAGCCAAGGACCTAGGCATTTTATCGCCTTTTAAACTTTCCCTTCAAAAAGTGAATAACGCGGAAAGTTTTATCTAAACTGCATAAGAGGATTCTCTTGTTTTCTCTAACAAAGTTGACGAAATTTGTTACTCACAACTTGCCCTTTTCGAGACTGCTACTATTTCCATACTTTCCACATTAATATGAAATATTGCATTTGAGAAGACTCGTTTTTCACCCTTACAGCTTCAATCGGAGCTACTTAAAAAATAAGTAGAGCTTTTATTTCCGGCAATTAAAACCATATCAGCTAATATTTTTGCAAGAATGACTACAAAAATGACAAAAGGTTAAGTGTGCAAGTTTTACTATATGGACTAGTAATTAAAACTTAAGTTCATTGTCGCTTTCTGAACTATTTTTATGCCATTACCAAATACAATTAATTATTTACCAACTCAGGTAGCAATGGAAAAAAGTAAACAATTATATTAATATTACAATTATTATTTACCAATTTAATATTGTATATATCTGTTCAGGTATGTGCCAAAAATAATAATCAATAAATAAATTATATGACGAAAGGAAATGCTCAATAATCTTTTTCCTTCTAATTTTTTATTCTTAAATTTAATTTTTCACAAAAATTTAATCACGGATTTTTCAGCACGGGCACTCAACCACAAATTGAATCGTCGATTGAATTGAATTATCAATTATTACAAAATGAGAGTTTCTCATTTTATTCTTTTACGTTCTCTAAAGTTTATTCACCATTCGTCGTAGTTTGAACGAGTGATTCTAAATTGGTTTGTTTTACATTTTTTNTTTTTTTTTTATAACGGTGCATAACGTTTTCAACCAATGATAATCATTTTATGTAAGCTCTACTTAACTTTCAAGTTTACGTTCTTCATACAGCATTCGTAAGCTTATAAAGCAACAATTAAAATGGTGAAATTTTTTTTCAGATTTGCGGGGTAATGGTTTCCGGTTTTTCCCAAACACCAACAAAAACGCAAAGACCTGTTTGACCGAATATAGAAAAGGGTGAATCAGCCGATCAGTATGATCAAAAACAGCCTCAGAAACAGTTCGGTATTATTATGATCAGCCTATCATCGTTATTTTTGTCTATCAGACGCGTTTTGGTTTCTCGCAGTCATCAAAGCTGACTAGAGATCGTCGGTATCGTTCAGGATATTCAGATTTAAAGAACGTAAAAAGGGCGATCAGATTGATATTATGATAAAAATATAATATGCTGTTTGAACTTTTCCAAATATTCAGTTGAGCCAATTATCTCATTTTATGTCTATCAGACACGTTTCGGCTTCTCACCGACTTCAGTGGTTTGTGCTTTCCCGTACTCATAAATAGTAGAAAAAACTCATAAATAAAGATACCGAAACGCGTTTGACAGACCAAAAGTGAAAATGGCTGTCCAAAAAAATCGGAAACTACCAAACATTAAAACATAGTATTAAATTAAAATAATATTGTTTAATAATTTCCTTTCTTAGATTTTTGGACATAATCTGGAAGGACATCCGTGGGGCAGGTCAGGTTAGGGAAAACATTAATGCCAATTAATAATTAATACCCGCTCAATATTTACGTACGGCCGCATATTTTATGCAACAAATGACTTATTGCACATTACCGCTTACTAACCCTTGATATATTTAAAAAATGTGAAATATTTAGTGACCGTTAAGTAAGTAATTATTTAGATTGTGAGATGCGGTCTGGTGTTTTAAAATGTCATTAAAA
Organism: Cimex lectularius; assembly: GCF_000648675.2. NCBI lineage: Eukaryota > Metazoa > Arthropoda > Insecta > Hemiptera > Cimicidae > Cimex > Cimex lectularius. The sequence continues at coordinate 3,063,983 of NW_019392649.1, forward strand.
AAAATATTGTAATTTATTAAAAATTTTAATTTTTCTTTTGGATTTATTTCTCATAATTGTAAATAATTAAAAATAATTGTAAAACTATTATTTCAAATATATATTATGGTATTTGCATTTAATGTATGTATAAAATATGTTTTTAAAGCATATCATTAAAATCAAAAAATCTGAATGTGAGATAAATTTACAGTAATTTTTATCTCACATTCAGATTTTTACATACAAGTTACATCCGCAAAACTTATATATATAATACTTATTAACAATTATTCACTAAATTATTACAAAATACACATTGTCTAATTACATACGATTAAAAAACAATGAAACAAACAAAAAACCACGAGGAAGCAAAAGGCGAAAAAGATGAAACAAAATTCCTTATCGAAAAGTTTTGAGTAAGAAAAATATTGGCCATCAAGAGAGCTGTATTTCGTTAAGTTGTAATAACAAAAACTTACGTATCATGCAGATTTTTTTAAAAGTAAAAATGTCCACTAGGTCAAAATGAAAGACGATTTATATTTTAACGTTGATTACAGGTCTGTGAAACCATACCATCAAAAGAACTGTACTATGTAAGGATATAATAACAAAAACTTACCTATTATGTGGATTTTTTTTAAATCGTACAAAAGCCCAATAGGTCAAATTGAAAGACCATCCACACTTTAACGTTGGCTACAAGTCTGTGAAACCGACTCGAATCGAAAAAACATGACACCTTACAACAAGATTCCAAAAACGGGGGGTTTTATGAAAAGGTGCGTCATTTTGGAACAACTTCCATTGGAAGGCAAAATTGCGTAATGCTAAAACGCGTCAGACCAAAATAAGGCATAATTTCTATTGATAAATTCGTCATGATTCTATTTTCATTCCCCCCTATCTTCAAAACCAGTTATTCATTATTTTCTCGTTCATCTTTGATAGCTTTTGTTGACAAGTTTCAACGGTTAATAACTGTACTGTAAGGATGCTGAAAATGGACTCCTAGGCTGGACAAACTCAACCGAAGTGTTAGTGAATTGTTTCATTGTCTGTTTGAGTCAAACTCTCCACGGCTTAGTAACAGGTAGATGTAGTTGAACCTTGTGTTCAAGCACCGTCGCTTAAACTTGCGTATATATAAATTAGGGCTGTTGTCGCGAGAGGATGGGGTTGTTTAGGGAAGCGGCTTTGGAAGTGTACCGGCAGGCAACCACGTCCGAAGAGTTGGCTCCGGCCCTGGACAATCCAGAACGGTATATTCCAGAGTTTTACCCTATTTTATCTCGGACTTGGAAAAAATAAAACTCGGCAATTTGTAGTATGGTATAAAGCGGTGGGGGGTACACGCTCGTAGCCGTGAGTTTATTGGGTTATGGCTGCTGTATATTTTTCTGTATGAGATATCTAGTTGTGGCGGGAGAGCTCTGAGTTTATCGACTCTACCAAAAAAATAAAATAGCCGTCAGTTAAAGCCACAGCAAACTTGTTACAATATTTTTATTCCATTGTCCCCTCCACAAGGTAGAATTACAACTTTTACATAATACAACTTAATTACAACTTAACATGAACAATAAATTCTACAAGAAATTAAAATTAACGATTATCATAATTATATTAAATTATTGCATGAGAAATAACTTTTATAATAGATGTAACGATCAATATAGAAATTTTAAAACCACAATTATGTGCTACCAATGTATATCTTCAATATATCGTGGACGCTTTATAATTTTGTTGCATGACTTTCTGAGCGTTGAAAAAAAAAATTATTTTTTAAAATTTCAAAGGTCTAAGAAATCGAAGTAATTAAAAGATTAAATCTGAAAGCCAAACATCGAAACGAGTCTGACACTACATCACAGAGAGGATGTGGGAATTGATAAGGATGACATCCTTCCAGGCTTGGGAAAATGTCGCTGATGGAGAGACGTGGGAGCCCCGAAATATAGTCGAGGAATACAAAAAAACTGGTTGTTTCGTTTCATCTTTTTAAAAAAACCTGACCACAGATTATAAGATACTGTTCTTTTCCTGCATTATATTACTTCAAAAGTTTTATTAACTTACCATGGCTTGTTTATTGCGTACTCACAGTTTTAAATCTTACATGAGATTTTATTTTATTAATCAGTTATAATTATATTATTTAAACTGTAATTTGCTTCAATGTTTATAAACGAAAACTGCTTTTTAATACTGAAAACGTTTTTAATTTAAATTTTATTTTTATTGATGCATTCTTTTCATCGACATTTAGCATCTAACTTTACCTATTTTAATTATTTGGAATTGGGCATGTATGTACCTACTGCGACTATTTTTAGGTTAAGCTATATTTTTCAACTTCTTGCTCATTCCGGATGATTTCTTTTTGCGAAACCTACTATGTTTTATTCTGTGTTTTTAGAAGTTGTTAATTTAGAGCAGTCAATCGGAAAATATTATAAATGGTAATGGTCCTAAGTCTACGCCTCGAGATACGCTTGGTTTCATTAAATACCAAATATTCTTCATCCTGTTGAGGCCTTTATGTTCTCCCGGTTATGTAAGAAGCGAAAACTTGGACAATTTGTTTTTAAAAATTAGCAGAAAAAATCAAATATTTTGAATAAAAGTCCTAAGTGGTAGAAATTTATATACCTTAAAAAGTTTTTTTGGCTTCCGGTAACCCTGGCTATCTTTGCTGTTTTAGTATTGCCGACGGATTTCAGCTTCTCGCCATTTTCAGTACTAGGTAAGTATGTGCAATTTTTTTGAATTTTGGTTGAATAGAAATCTTTTTTTCAATGGCATTTGTTTTGCAACGACTAGTTAAAAGAATTAAAAGAAAGCCCTAATCGTTCCTTTATTCATCTAAAAAACAAGCATATGTTTGCAATTAAATTGTTGAATATATATATTAAAACAAATTTCTGAGTATTGCGCATTATTGTTGGCATTGAAATAGGGTCAGGCACGATAAAAGAGAAAGCGACAGAGACGAACATTGTTTTCCATACGCGGCAGACAGTTGAATAGAAACGAGCAGTGTGCTTTGTTCACGTATTATTGTATAAAATACTTCATTTTAATCGTAGATAAAGGTGATCTAAATCTAGAATTAACAACTTAATCTGTGTATGTGGTTATGAATTTGAATGTGATTTTAATTTTTTTTTATATTTACATAAATTTAAATATTAAAACGCAATAGAACCCGATGATGATCTCGCGGGCATCCTTTCCCCAAGGGACCAGGAGCCGCTTCCGCCTTTCCAATATTTCCTGTATCCGCTATCGAACGCGTGTACATTAACTTCGAATGTAGGGGGAAAACATCAAACAGAGAGGAAGAAAAATAACCGTAACAAGTAACACAATTGCAATATAAACTCAGCATTAAATAAATTTGACGCCGGCTTGACTTGTGAGCTGATTATCCTAATCCAACAGGCTTTCGTTGAGTCCAAATAGTTAATAATTTGTTTTATATTCCGAGTAGCTCGCGTTTGACGCAAATTACACTGGTAGTGTAGCTCACATTTCGCACAAGTCACGCTTAAACATCATTTCAACTAATGAATGTAAGCCCAGAGATACTGTAATAATAATAAACAAACATTGTGGACTTGAAGAAGACTAATTACATTTAATTTGTTTTAGATAAACAACCCGTTTGTCTTTTGAATAAATATTATATAATTGGTTAAATAATTTGAAATAATTATACTGTTTGTTAATCTTTTGACGAAAGGCGATTATAATTTTTATTTATGATTATTCGGAGATCGTGAGATGCGGTCTGGTGTGACGTAGGTTTTAGAAAAACATTTTCTTTATCGTGTCAACATTTCGATCTTTATTGAGATCATCTTCAAATCCCAAAGTGTTTGTTTTCTGCGTAATTGTGTCATTCTTGGCACTTCAACATGTCACATAAGAATGACATAATTACGCAACAACAAACACTTTGAGCCCTGAAGATGATCTCAATAAAGATCAAAACGTTGGCTCGAAAGAGCAAATATTTTTCTAAAAGATATACGTCACACCAGACCGCACCTCACGATCTCCGAATAATCATTAACTACCGGTTACTAAACACCACACAGTTTTATTTATATTGAACAAACAGCTTTTAATTTTAATTGTTTTTTATTAGATTATATTATAAAACATAGGGACTAGTAAATAAAACTCAGTTAAGACCAGTAGGAAGAAACCCCAAACCTTCGTTTAAGTTGGGTATACACTGGAAGCGTATTGGCGCGAAAAATGATGGCGCGATGATGGTTGAATCTTCCAAGCGACGTGTTCGCGCGACGAGTCCACCTCCACTGCAAGAATTTGGTGCAAGGCAGGCCACAGTCATTAATTAGTACTTGGGGTTTGTCTTGGTTTTCATAGAAAGTAAAATAAGAACTTGGACAATTTGTTATTTCACTATTTTGGATAAAGTCCTAAGTGGTAGAAATGTAGCCCCTTCCAAGTAAATTCCTCGACCTTTATGCGCTTGACTCCCATTCAATAATGAAATGACAATCAGCAAAAAAAGAGAGAAAAGTGGGACAACGAAAATTTTGCTAAACAGACAGTGGTATTTTGAAGAAAAATTTCTTTGCTCCATCCCAATATTACTTATATTACTTCCGGATGGGGGAAAGTATATCCTGAATGCTAAAGTAAAACGGATAAAATAGGGAGATATATACTAATTCACCTCTAGTGCTATTCGCACGCTTCCAGTGTTGATGGGTTCCCAATATTTCTATTGTTCGGATATCGGCGACTTTAATCTCTCGTCGCGGGTATACGCCTTCCGAGTTTAAAAGAAACCCAAAAAACGTGATCGACACCATAATGCCGTTCAATTGCTTATTGTTAATTGCAGGTAACAATGCTCCCGTTATTCGTCGTTGACGGTGGATGGCTCGGTAATATGTGCGATTAGAACACGTAAACTAAAATACTTAAGCTGGAAACACACTTACCCGATGGGACGCTACCCGATGCTACCCGACGCAAACCCAAAGTCCAATTTTCCGCAAGATTGTATTACTCCCGTGCACATCTGCCCGATGCTACGCAACGCTACCCTACTCTACGCTCTGCGATCCCCAATGTCCAGATTTTCGTCGGTTCGGAGCGAGTACAGTCGAAGACAAAAGAACAGGATGCTTATATTTTTCTTTCATACCACATGTATTATTGTTCATATATTAATTACAACATACTTATTTTAATATAAACTAAATTAACCAAGATGAAAAATTCATTATTTTGTATTTAAAAAACAATTAATTTTAATAGTTTGGTAGAAAATTGATCAAAACACCGGAATAACTTTATTTAAAACAATTACGTTTAACAACTCACATTTTTATTTCATACTACATGTATTATTGTCGTTATATTAACTAACACATAGTTATTTTAATATAAACCAAATTAACCGAGAACAGTTTTTTAGTTTTTTAAATTAATTTTAATGGTTTAGTAGAAAATGTATCATAACACCGAAATTCCATTTTTTAGTATAATGAATTTAATTAACTATTTATTTCATGGTTTTGCTCATCAAATTACACAATTTTCGTCTAGCAGCGTCAGAACAGGACCCTATGTATATGTGTATATATATATAAGGTTTATGGGCCGACAAACAGCTGAGGTCATCGCCGTCATTCGATTGGTTGTTATTCCTTCTCTTTTCTGTCTTTCTCTCGTATTTACAGGACAGTCATATTTTTGTATTTTATTTCAGACTAAGTATATGTAATTTGGTAGTTACATTAATTACAACATTCCTATTTTAATGTAAACTAAATTAAACGAGATCAAAAATTCGTAAGTCTTTATAAAAATTATTTATTTTGATTTTATTTATTTATTTTCGTAGAGTAGCTTTAAACAGGACACTCACATTTTTTTTTTTTTTCAAATTACGTATGTGTAATTTTGCCGTTATATTAATTCCAACATTCTTATTATAATGTAAACCAAATTAAAGAGATCAAAAATTCATGAATTTTTATAAAAATTATTTAATAATGATGGTTAGGAAGATAATGTATCAAAACACCGGAATAACTTTATTTAAAACAATTAACTTTAACAAACAATTTATTGCATGGTTTTGCTCATAAAATTTAACTAACAATTTATTTTATAATGCACTAAGGACAAAAGAGGCTTTGCGATTGTGATAGCGATTATTGTGATACACGCTACTTGACTGTACGCGACGTGCGCTTGATTTAGCATAGATGTGCACACCCTACCAAAACCTGGCAAGGCGTCGGGTAGCATCGGGTAGCGTCGCATAGCGTTGCATCGGGTGTGTTCCCCGCTTTACACAAAAAAACAGGTTGATCTAAAAAGGAAAAGATCAACAAAGAAAAGAGTTTGAAAAATCCGATCAGAAACCAGGGTAAACAATTCCAATTTTCTAGTGAATCCGACAAGTAGTCGGGAAGTAAGTAAGGGATACTTCTTTATTTTATCGAAAAACAAACTAAGATAATTTTGTTCAGCTTGATAGCTAGTTTTTATAGACGGTGAGCTGCGACCATTGTATGTTTGATGATAATGAAAAGGATAATAGGAAGCAACGTGCTTTGTAATATCAAAACATCGAACACCTCTGGCTTATTGTAGTATGCTTAGTTCCTTAGTTCAGTCCAATTTATTCGAGCCTTCATTCAGGAAGTAGGTCATTAATTGTTATTACTGCTATTCTTTTCTCCGGGTCATCTTTGCACCTTAGGTTTTGTCTTCTCTGTTTTTAAAAGTATTGAATGTTTATACTCACTATTTTAGCATTGGTAGATTATGGCGACTACTGGATTTTCAGGGGTTTATTCGAAAGAAATTCAGGTCTCTGAAAATAATGTTTTTTTGACGATCAAAAACTCGTTATCATTGCTCTCCAAAAATAAGTTTTTTTGTTTCGCTTTGTTTTTAATTGAGTATTATTAGAAAATATTTATTTTTTATTAAAGGCAATTTAGCAATTTCATAATGCATTTTTATTTAAACACAATTAGTGCTTATTTATTTATCGTTATGTCAAATAAATATTCGAATACTATTTGCAATTCACTTAACACAAAGTAGAAATTTAACGATTCATTATTTCTAACAAAGCTTTGTAGTAAATCATCTTAACCGAAGGGCTAAGAAATAATACAATGTGAGATATTGCCAACACAAAGAAAACAATTTAAGCTTCTTATTAAATTAAAAGGGGATGAAGTATTTGCTTCAAGACGAATAAATGCGTTTTTAGGATCGCATTCACGTCGTTTAATTAAAGTTTGCGGCCGGGGAAAAGATAAGCAAATGGTATACGAAAACCGGCTATAGAAAAGATTTTATACAGACTGTGATTTTTTCCGGGCCGAAGCGCAGACGTACGACCAACAAAGCGGAACAGGCTTATTGATGTTAACCAACCGGCGTAAAATCATCAAAGATTATGTACAAAGACAGCACAATACTTTTTATTATTTTTATTATATATTTTCAACGATTTAATTGCAAACTCGTACTTTTTGTCTTTTTTTTACGAGAATAAAAGAAGGATGTCATTCTTTAACAGGACATTGCAAAACATATGCCATTGAAAAATATATATATTTCTACTCAACCAAATATCTAATTAGATAGAATCGAGTTTTTTTTATTTTTTTTCATTTTAAATAAAATTACTCATACTGAAAAGGGTTAGAAGCCGAAATGCGTTGGGAATACTGAAACATCAAGGATAGGCAAATCAAAATTAACAGAAGAGAACAAAGTAACCTTTTTAAAGAATAAAATGTCATACACGAAGGAGTTTTGTTGAAGATATTTGAATTCTGATAATTTTTTAGACATAACCGGGGAAAAAATTAAGGGCTCAACAGAATGAAGAATATTTGGTGTTTAATCAAACTAATCGTATCTCAAAGCTGAGTCTTGGAACCATTACCATTTATAATATTTTCCGATTGGTTGCTCCAAATGTAGCAACCTTCGAAAATACACAATAAAACATGTAAAATTTCGCAAAAAGAAATCAATCCGAATGTGGAAGAAGTTCGAAAATCTAATTGTTTTAAAAAAGTAGCAGAACTAACATGGCCAACATAAAATCAGCAAAATATGTACAGCTACACTGAGAGGTCAAAAAGAGTGGCAAAACATTGGTCACTGTTAATATTTTTAATTAACTCATAGCCAAACCTTTGTCGATTATCATATTTGGTAATTTTTAAAGGATTAGAGGTAGAATAAACAAAGACACAATCGCCCACTGATGATTACGATTGGATTTTGCTAATAAATTTTTGTATTGTCCGATCTCCATTCTTTCTAACGTTCCCGTGGTTTGATTAGTTTAAGTGGTAACATTTTTAAGTTTTATATTGGTTTCAGTATGGTTTTAAGCGATACAGATTAGCCTAGAAACGTAGCATTGTTGGAAGATCGAAGGAGACAAGAGTGCTTAAGATTCCTAGAAGAAGTCTCCATCGCTACCAATATTTTGGATATTATCCAGGAAGTCATGGATCAGGTCGCCATTGTGTCACATCTGAGATAGATTTTATCGTTTCGGAATGTACTTTTTAATCGACATTCTACCGCTGGTGGACCAAGTAACTTCAATTAGTTGAAATCTTAATGTCAGTTTATGCACTGTTAGACGAAGACTTTCAGAAGCTGGATTACGTGCAAGAAGGCCTGCCACTAGTCGAGAACTTCTGGCAGGACATAGAGCAGCGTGGGTAAATTAATAGAAGAAATTATATTAATTGTTTTAAGCAAGATTAGACTAAAATCTTGTTTTCGGAGGAGTCAAGGTTTTTGTTGGAGGGATGGATATTTTCACTCCGGAGAAGCTTGGGAGGTGGTGGTGTTATGGTTTGGGCATGCATATCTACGGAAGTCGTACAAACTTGATCTTCATCGAGGTTTCCCTAACTGCGAGATACATTGAAGATGTGTCAGAAGAAGTTGTCCCGCCACTAATTGGCGACGGTTATATTTTTTGAATGAGAATGCAAGGCCCCCACACAGCAAGGACCGTTGGTGACTACGTGGAACGGGCTTCAATTCAATTTTTGCAGCGAATAGCATAAACGACATAAACCCTATCAAACACCTTTGAGACGATTCGTCTAAAGGGTAAAAAGTCACCCCTTCACGCCAAAGAATTTGCAGGAATTAAGAAAGGTGCTATTGGAGTAATATGAAGATATTTCACTCCGCTAGATTCAAAACCTCATAAAATCGATGCCACATTGAATACAAACGGTGATCACCGCAACGGGAGGAAATACTCGGTACTGAATTGAATTTTTTTTTCTCTTTCTCAGTATAGATAGTAGCTACAACCAAAAATAAAATATTATCTCATCTAATATATAGAACTGTTAGTATGCAATAAATCTTCCATGATATGTTAATAAAAACCTTCTAATATAAATCCATTAGATTTCGTGGTCCGATTGACCAAATAACTTCTTTCAATTAATTAATCTTTATGTAAAGTATTGGTTCAGATAAAAAAGTCAGTGTCACGAGCGGGATTCGAACCCACGACCTTCGGCTAAATACGCCGTATCGTGATAGCTCAAGTGGGAGAGCAGCGGCGTATTTAGCCGAAGGTCGTAAGTTCGAATCCCGCTCATGACACTGGCTTTTTTATCTCAACCAATACCTTACATAAAGACTTCTAATATAATAATATGCTACAGAAATCTCTTAGTTTATAAAAAAAAATAAATAAAGATCCAGGTATGTACTCGGGTAACCATAAATTATTAAATATCAAAAAGATATCCTACAAGAAAACCACCGTAATCCAAATATTTATTTACCTTTTGGTATAATTTTTTGATGAAAAAAACGATCTCCTGCTTTTAAGAATTTGTACCATCATTGTTACCTATTTTCTAAAATAAGGTGATATAAATAACTGTTCTATACTCGTTATTATGATGATTTTTAAATTTTAGTTTTGGCTAAGATTTAATTCAACACATTAAATTGCTCACCCCACCAATTTTCCCGTTTATATAGGCTGAAATTTTAATTTCTCTCAGGATCGCCATGACGCCAGAGTTCAAATTTCGTAGAATTTCTCATCTGGGCACAAATTGGATTACGATTGTGGTCGTCCTTGTGTGAAGCGTTAGAACATTCTGATAACTCGGACCTGTCGCCGGTTTGCGTCCCTCTCAATTTCGTATTCAAATCCAATAACGGGCTGTCACCAGAAACGCTTTCTGAGGTTGTTTGCGTCGGAGTCAAATCTGAATTGACAGCAGCTATGGGTTTATTGAAATCCACCAGTTCAATTAAGATACGATTTATAAACAAGACCCCCTGATAATAATTAACCAGGATTCCGACTGCTTATTCGTCAAGGGAAAGAACCTTATTCTCAGTAATAAATGAAAAATAACGTGCTATTTCGTTGTGTATCATCCTTCATGATAAATAATAATGTAAAGTGATCAAGAATGAAGCCGAGCAGGTGAAAGAACCAACTTGTTTTTCTGTTGGCGAGCTTTCGGCTGCATTTGACGCCTTCCTCAGGACTTTGAAGAACTATTAATGAAACTTTACAAACAGTCCGGACATGTGGTCCTAATAGAAGGGAAAGTTATCCGGCCCCTTCTATTAAGCCCCCCATTCACTTACGATCAAATTGTGCCAACGTACGTTGTACAACAGGCTGTTGTGCAAACAAGGTCCTCCACATACTATACGCATATTTTTGCAAACTCCGGTTGCTTTTGTCTTGTTTTAATGATAGTGCTCTAGTACAGTTACGCAACGCCACTCGTTGTGCCATTAATTTCAAACAGTTTTGAATTGTTGCAACTAGTCACACAGCACCTCAAACAACACCATACATAATACAATTGTTTGCACAAGAGCGTCTGTTGTGCAATTGGTTCGTAGATGTTTGAAGGGCTATAGGACCATATGTCCGGACTGATTGTAAAGTTTCTTAAACATTTTTTTCAAAGTCCTGTGGAAGGCGTCAAATACAGCCGAAAGCACGACAGCAGAAAAAGTTGGTTCTTTCACCTGCATTTACCCGATGCAACGCTGTGCGACGCTACCCGATGCTACCCGACGCCTTGCCACGTTTTGGTAGGGTGTGCCATCTATACGACGTCAAGCGCACGCCACGTACAGTCACACAGCGAGTATCACAATCGTAACGCCTCTTTTGTCCTTAATGCAATATTTTGAGCAAAACCTTCTAATAAATTGTTGGTTAAATTTTATGAGCAAAACCATTTAATAATAGGTTAGTTAAATTTAATTGTTTCAAATAAAGTTATTCCGGTGTTTTGATAAATTGTTTTCCTAACCATCATAATTAAATAATTTTCATAAAAACGTTTATATTATAATAAGAATTTTGTAATTAATATAACGACAAAATTACATATACATAATTTGAAATAAACTACAAAAAATATGAGTGTCCTGTTCTGACGCTACTCGACGAAAGTGGTGTAATTGTATGAGCAAAACTATGAAATAAATTTTTAGTTAAATTTTATGAGCAAAACCGTTTAATAAATTGTTAGTTAAATTCATTATAACAAAAAATTGTATTCCGGTGTTTTTATCAATTTTCTACCAAACCATTGAAATTAATTTTTTTTAAATAAAAACTAATGAATTTTTGTACTCGGTTTATTTGGTTTATAATAAAATAACTTTGTTATAATTAATATAACCACAATAATACATGTAGTTTGAATAAAAATATGAATGTCTGGTTCTTTTGTCTTCGACTGTACTCGACGCTACCCGAACAAATTCTGGACAATGGGGATCGCGGATCGTACAGTAGGGTAGCGTTGCATAGCATCGGGCAGATGTGCTCGGAGGTAATAAAATCTTATGGAAAATTGCACTTCGGATTTGCGTCGGGTAGCGTCGCATAGCGTTGCATCGGTAAGTGTGTTCCCCGCTTTATGCTATGAGGTGAAACCCAAAAGGGGTAAATATTTTACGTTTTAGTGAACATCTATCATTTAAGTTGACAAGAAAGTTAATTTCCACTGTTAGGTCAAAACAACTAAAATAGGTCAGTATTATCGGAAATGGCCAAACCACATTTTATCGTATATTACTATAATAAATAGTATGAAGGTTTGAATTGTACAGAAAAATCTATAATGAATGAGCATGACATGAGTTATGACATAAATTCAATACTTATAGCTTATAAGGGATGCGTGTTTAATCGGCAGCCAGGGTTCCCCTTTTACCGTGACCGGGAAACATCCATCATCGCCCACCGTTGGAGAGGGGTTAATTGGTGAAAAATGACCGGGACTTCGGTAAGCTCGACAGCTTTACCAGCCTTTTGATAAGTGAGTCCATTCGTGCTGCGTTAAGAGAGTTATACATCGGCCTTTTGTCCGGTCGTCGGATATCGGGTCGGGACGATCCTTTTCCGCCAAATCCAAAGGGAATAAATTCAACGGCGATTATGAGTTTATCTTTCATAGGTCCCCGATTTTAATTCAAAACGCTTTCAGGGGAAAGCTAATTTATATGTAACCCTTTCCATCGTTTAACCCGGCTTACCTTCAGGAAAAACACCACGCCTCCAGGGGATACCCCCGGTGCACGCCCGACTCGTTTAAACGCCCAATTTGCATACAGGATGCGTTGTTGTCCGATGGGATGTTATTGAAAAATATTTACTAGGATGGACGGGCCAAATGAATTTCAAATGTATCGCCTCGATTATATTGTTTACCAAGCCCGGCGAAATTCTAAATTATTCAGAAGTGGTTTATCATTATTGATGCAAAATGAAATCTGGAATTTCATTGACTTGGATTTTTTTCATTATACAAGAAAACCATCGGCAAAAATTAAGTCAATATAATTTACAAAAACGTTTTTATACCATATAGCGCAATTTCTAATGTACAGTAACGATCGAAAATATCTGGTTACAGAAATTTTTTGTTACTTAACATTCAGCACAGTCTACTTTTTTATTAATCTCTCTTTAACCAGTTTATCATTAAGGATGTTAAATTAAACCTGGAATTTCATTGACATGGCTTTTTTCATTATGCAAGAAAACTGTCTGTAAAAATTAAGTGAATAGAATAAAAAAAGACTCTATAACATATACCGCAATTCATAATGTACAGTAAGGATCGAAAATATCCGATTACAGAAATTTTGTGTTACTTAACATTCAACACAGTCTACTTTTTTATTAATCTCTCTTTAACCAGTTTATCATTAAGGATGCTAAATTAAACCTGGAATTTCATTGACATGGCTTTTTTCATTATGCAAGAAAACTATCTGTAAAAATTAAGTGAATAGAATAAAAAAAGATTCTATAACATATACCGCAATTCATAATGTACAGTAACGATAGAAAATATCTGGTTACAGAAATTTTTTGTTACTTAGCATTCAACACATATGTACTTTTTTATGTATCATTTTTCAACCAGTTTATCCTTAAGGATGCTAAATTAAACCTAGAATTACATTGACATGGCTTTTTTCATTAAACTAGAAATCAATCTGCAAAAATTAAGTCAATACAATAAAAAAAAGCTTTTATAACATATACCGCAATTTATCATGTAGTAACGATCAAAAATATCTGGATACAGAAATTTTTTGTTACTTAATGGTCAATACTCGTCAACTTTTCATTGTGTTAAAAAATTGTAACAGTTTGAAACGTTCTAGAATTTGAAAACGTTATATTCGTGTTTCAGTAATAGGGAAATCATAATTTTTGAAACCCGGCATCTTACAAAGAGTGATTACCTGTTATCTCTGAGATTAGATCTTGTACCAAAAATGCCTTGGCAAGTGATGAGTTTTTTCGATTAATCCATTTTTAATCCGAATACCAACCTGGAACAAAAAAAAACATGTAATAATTCAATTTGCGTTTTTTTCTTACGTGGTGCCAAAAAAATACAATAACCTGTTGACTATTGGCCAGATTTTCGGATCATTTCACACAAACACTAATTTTTATTTTTATATATTTTAAAAATAAAACTTATGTTTTTTCGGAAGTTTCAAAATGAGATATAAAAGAAAAAAATCCCCAGTTACATGGCAGTCCTTCGACGCGTTCAGATAGCCATGTAAGCATTCTTTATTCAAAGTATTTCATCTGTTGGCTAGTCCTTCCTGGTTATTTTAATTATTAAAATCTACATATATTCTTAGATGTAGATGTAGATGATTAGTCAGGGTGTATTTTATACTGCGCCCTTTAAGAGCTATTGTATCTCCCATTATGTACCTATAGCACAATTCTATCTTAAGTATATTTAACATCATTAAAGTTAAGAATTAAAAAGAGGACTTAATAAACGTTTAACATTTCTCTACTACCTACTAAATTGACGATCCTATTTATCATTAAAATCAATGCATTCGACTTATTATAAAACTTACTTTGACTTAAATTTTACGTACTAGTTCCGAGTTTAGAAGTCGGTTAAATATTCCAAGTATTAAAGCTCACAACGTTTTCATTAAACTTTTTTACGACTATTTATGATTCTTCTTTTCTAAAAAAATAATAGATAATAACATAACGATATATTTCATATAGATATCGTATAAAATGTTTTTATTCTATGAAAAAGTATTACAAATTTTTGTACTCACAATTGTTAATTAGATAAGAATATGGACCAGAGTCTAATTACACGACTTTAAATTAAGACGCAAACTTTGAAAGTGGGCACTAACTTTGGCATTTTAGACATAAAAACTTACTTACTCCTGTGTGGCTACTGTTAATTTTTATCAATGACAATAAGATTCTAAAATGTATAACTGATTTGACACTCATGACAGCAACCCTTTCTTTATGAACTCTTCTGAAATGAAGGGCACATAAAGGCGATTAATGTAACACTGGCCCACTTTGTAGATCTAAATTCTAATATATTTGCCGAGGTCCGCTGGTATGGGGCTACCTCAGGAACGACGGGGAGGTGGATGGGCTCTAAAAAGAAGTTATGACAACATTTCATGGACAATACGTTTGTTATGATCTTTTTATCACTACTTGTTCCTTCCTACATGCTTTGAAAATATGCTCATCGAAACGAGAGATAGTCATCAACCCAGCAGGAAGTTGAAAAAATTTTAATTTATAACATGTGAAACTCTTAATAGGTAATTAGAAATAAAGGCAGACTGTGAATGTGAGAATTTTTCAAGACACGTAAACAAATTAATTTGTTTAATAACACACCCACGTACAACAACATTGTGACTAAAAGTAATCACTATAGTAGTTATAATTAATAGTTACAATGTTTCGTGATTAGTTATCGTTAGTCGATGATTATTCGGAAATCGTGAGATGCGGTCTGGTGTGACAGGTTTCAGAAAAACATTTTCCTTTATCGTGTCAACGATTCGACCTTCATCAGGGTCTGGGATTTACAAACATTGTTTAAGTTTAACAAATGCATGTAGGATGTGGACAAAAGTGAATTTATACAATGCAAAAAAATAATTTGTATATTCAATAAAAGTACTTCTACTCATTCAAAGTGTTTATTTTCTGCGTAATTGTGCCATTCTTCCGTGTCTCTCTGTGCTCTCAACATGACAAGAACTGATAGAAGTATGATCTGCATAACTAAATATTTTCCCAGAGAATGTAATATCCAAAAAATCATTAAAGACAAAAGAAACAAAATTGGGCCTAAAACTGTACTTTGTTGTATTCCCGATTCAATGCGTAAAGCCGGGAACACACTTACCCGATGCAACGCCATGCGACGCTACCCGATGCTACCCGACGCAAATCCATATTACATAAGATTGTATTACCCCCGAGCAGATCTGCATGATGCTATGCTACGCTACGCTACTCTACGCTGGGCGATTCCCACTGTCCAGATTTTCGTCGGGTAGCATCGAGTACAGTCGAAGACAAAAGAACCGGACACTCATATTCAAACTACATGTATTATTGTCGTTATATTAATTACAACATACTTATTTTAATATAAACGAAATTAACTGTGATTAAAAAATAATTAGTTTTTATTTATAAAATTAATTTTAATGGTTTGGTAGAAAATCGATCAAAACACCGGAATACGATTTTTTGATATAATGAATATAACTAACAATTCATTGTACTCGCTTCGGCGGTACATATACTAAAATTGTACAATTTATTACACGGTTTTGCTCATAAAATTTAATTAACAATTATTTCATAATTTTGCTCGTAAAATTACACCTTTTTTTTAGACTCATATTTTTTGTAGTTTATTTCGAACTAAGTACATGTCATTTTGTCGTTATATTAATTACATGTTATTTTAATGTAAACCAAATTAAACGAGATCAAAAATTCATAAGTTTTTATAATCATTGTTTAATTATGATGATTAGGAATAAAATTGATCAAAACACCGGAATAACTTTATTTAAAACAATTAAGTTTAACAAACAATTTATTAGATGGTTGTGCTCATAAAATTTAACTAACAATTTATTACAAGGTTTTGATCAAAATAGTGCATTAAGAACAAAAGATGCGTTGCGATTGTGATAGTGATTATTGTGATAAACGCTGTGGACTGTACGCGACGTGTCCTTGCGTCGGATAGCTGTGCTCACCCCACCAAAACGTGGCAAGGCGTCGGGTAAGTGTGTTCCTTACTTCCTGGCTTTAGTTTTTATTTTAAAAAATTGATGTTAATGGTTTGGTAGAAAATAGATCAAAACACGAGAAAACCATTTTTTGATATAGTGAATTTAACTAACAATTTATTACACGGTTTTGCTCATAAAATTTAACTAAAAATTTATTTCATGGTTTTACTAATGCTATTACACTATTTTCGTCGAGTAGCGTAAGGACAGGAAACTCATACATTTTATAGTTTATTTCAAACTAAATATATGTAATTCTGTCGTTATATTAAGTACAATATTCTTATTTTAATATAAATCAAATTAAACGAGATCAAAAATTCATGAGTTTTTATAAAAAATTATTTAATTATGGTGGTTAGGCAGAAAATTAATCAAAACACCGGAACAACTTTATTTAAAACAATTAAATTTAACTAAAAATTTATTACATGGTTGTGCTCATAAAATTTAACTAACAATTTATTACATGGTTGTGCTCATAAAATTTAACTAACAATTTATTACATGGTTGTGCTCATAAAATTTAACTAACAATTTATTTCATGGTTTTGCTCAAAATAATGCATTAAGAACAAAAGATGCGTTACGATTATGATAGTGAGTATTGTGATGCACGCTGTGTGAGGTACGTGGCGTTCGCTTGAAGTCGCATAGGTGTGCACTCCCTACCAAAACGTGGCAAGGCATCGGGTAGCGTTGCATCGGGTAAATGTGTTGCCGGCTTAAAGGATAACTATAAACTGTACCAACGCTTATGATTAGAGTTATGCACTTACTTTAAACGTCTCTATTGTTATTTACAAGAATGAGGACCTAAGTTTAAAATAAAGTAAAACTTTTAAGCAGGTAATCGCAGTACAAAGTTTGTGTACCTAGGAAATGTGTATTTTATATATATACACGAAATAAAGGAAATATAAAAATTAACAAAACACAGGAAATGTAAAAACTAAACTGTATAATCAGTTCGAGACTGTACTTACTTTTCCGAAACTAATTAATTGAAATACGAAATAATGTTTCTCCGGGCGGAACGCAGGTGTCATAGGTTGTACAATGCAGTTGTAGGGGACAAAAGGCAGGAAGATGGAATTCAAACGGCGGCACTGGGGGCACAGTTATTGCCTACCGTTCGTGACCCTTTTTGCCCCAATTCAAACCCTCTACCACCAAACAGTCCCGCAATAATTGTACTTTTTAAAATACACTTTTCCACAAAGCCCGCTGGGACGGAAAGTTACGAATGTTCGCGAGTAAATCGCCGCATTTCCCGTAACACCCGTCTTCTCGATAAATCACCTTTGGGTATTTGCCAAAGGTGTAACCGATTGTAAATTTTCCTAGAGGAATAAAACGATGGCCATGGAATAAATCAGCTGCACGATCCGCAGGGGATGATCTCTCGCAATTAGATTTAACAGTTCAGCGTACTCCCCAGCATAAAATCGGCTCGGCATTCGACAAAAATGATTAAAATCTGAATGTTTTTTCACAAGTAGATGGCAAACAGCAACCAGTATCACCTAACTGAAATTCCTGCGAATTATACATTTCTAAATCACATTTCCTGCTTGCAGCATAGTTAAAAGCCGCCATTAAAATATCTCTAAATTAATTTCCCTGTCTCCACCATAAATCACAGGGAGTTCAACTTCCACGATAAGTATTAAAACATCGTTTAACGTCATAAACTTCATTTCATTTATTATTGCAAGATAAATCTAATGAAAACAAATTAAAACCTCCAGTTCAAATTACCTAATTATTCTGTAATTAAAATGTCATGGAAGCCATCTTTCACAGCAGGTACAAAAATTCAAAATATTTTTACCACCGTGGACTCTTAAACCGTAAAATATAACACTTTTTTTAAAATAACTAATTCATATTAACTGCATAATCGGTTTTACTACCTGCGATTTCTTTGACTTTTGCTATTTTAAGTAGCTTAGTCCTGTGGGTTTATGCTTTAACGTGCTTACACCCCTGATAAATTATAGGAGGCACTAATGGTAAACGACCCAACTGGCATTTAGTTATTGATAAAAACTACCAAAAAAAAATTTTGACCTTTTTTTTATTTGATAATATACACAAACAGATAAAAAAAGGAGTCTCATAAAAATCCTTATAGTCAGTCTTTGGTAGTATAGGGTTTGATTACGTGTTGAAAGAAATTTCAAACCATCTATTAAAACATAATTATTCACACATCGTGAGATGCAGTCGGGTGTGATGTGGGTTTCAGAAAAACATTTTCTTTACTGTGCCAACGTTTCGATGTTTTATTTTCATCTTCAGGGCTCAAAGTGTTTGTCTTCTGTGTAATTGTGCCATCCTTGCGTGTAGTGTTAAGAGTGGCCCACATCACACCCGACCGCATCTCACGATATCTGAATAACTATCGATTAACGGTCACTAATCTATACACATTAAAACATAGTTATTTCAACTGGTGGACATGTTTAAGATTGTTTTGCTCTGATGATAACCTTAAACTAGAACGAAAGCTTGGCAAATAAGAATATTGAATTTGTGTTTTCATCCAGAAATATCGAGATCCAGATTATTCGTTCGTGAAAATGGGGCCAATACAACTAACACTTTAAACAAATAATATATTGTGGTCGGGAGATAAACCTGTAATTTTGTCAGTTTTGTCTGCCATCTTCAGTGCGCCTCACGTATTTGACTCTAAAACACTCGCAAATCAACAAATTAACAACAGCCTACAGACTTCAGCTACACCATTCAAAACACTATAGCAATAAGAAAAAGATGTGAAAATTACTCCTGTCGTATGGTTGATAAAGTTATTGTCTGATAGGTAGGTACCTAATTAGTGAACTTTGTGAAAATTTAGAAATACAAAAACTTTCGACATTAAAAGGACAAATAAATAAACAGTAACTCACAAACTTCAACACCATTTATAACCTTTCAATTAATTTGTCTTTCCATGCAAGGACTTGGTTGAAATAAAAAAGTCAGTGTCACGAGTGGGATTCGAACCCACGACCCACTTGTGATATCTTGACTTCGATCCTCTCGGACACCAACTCTCCATCTCAACCTACAACCGTTCGAAACTTTCCTCCTTTTGCCATTTTCAAATGTCATGTAATCGGAATGGATTCTCAGCAATTTATGAAGTGTCCACGGGGAGCTTTTTAGTGAAGTGATACTTCTTTTACTTATTAAATATTAATCCATTTACATTTTAGTGGTCAATTGACCAAGTTACATTATTCAGTTAATTATTCATTCTATGTAAGGTCTTGCTTGAGATAAAAAGTCAGTGTCACGAGCGGGAGTGTGGAGAGTTGGTGTCCGAGATGATCGAACTCAGGACAGCTCAATTGGTAGAGTAGCGGCTGTAATTAGCCGAAGGTCGTGGGTTCGAATCCCGCTCGAGACACTGACTTTTTTATCTCTACCAAAATCTTACATGAAAATAATAATTAATTGAAAGAAGTAACTTGGTCAATTGACCTCTAAAACCTAAATGAACTATTTAAAACATTATATTAATACTAAATCGAAAAGAAAAGATCAAAGATCAAAACGAATAACTACAACAATAAAATACCTTAATTAACAATAACTCACAAACCTCGCTTATACCATTTAAAAAATCATACAAATTAAAAAGGAAAATGATCAAAGACCGAATACAACAATGAAAATGACCCTAACTTAATTCATCTAACACACTAACAAATAACACTAAAACAACACAGCCCCTACTACTTCCAAGACTTCGGAAATAAAACTTCACTCCACAGAAATCACCCAAACACTGAAGATGGCGAAATGCCGAAACACACATGAGCCTACAATAATCAGCAAGGATAGGCACGCCAAGATGATTAGTAACTATCAAACAAATATGAAAAAGGACCGACCAACTCAAAAACTGGTCGGAATTTTTAAAAAACGCAGACTTAATTCTCTCCGAACTTCTCAGGGCATTATAAAAGAGACTTAACGACACAAAAATCATACAGGTACAAAGCCTAAATGCCGAAGTGTAGATAGGCACTAAGATCAAAAATTACAGAATAATATATTTTTATGTCAATGGGTTCGATTGGTACAATTCATCATCCGTATATAAAATATCGGCAAATATTACGATCATTTACGAGTACACAGCCATCACACAATTGCAGATGACCTGATAAAAGAGGTTGTGACATCATTTCACTCTCAGTCTATCATAAATCATCGCTTGATAATTTTGACCAAAAGTGAATGTGTGAAAGTAATTTATCAGAGATAATCGACTCCGTTTTAGTACAAAAACAGCTTTATTAAAATCGTTTATTACTGTTACAACTGCGTCCATTTTCACTCTGGGATTAAATTACAATACACTCTGAGGCTTACAAGCTGTCACTTTTGATTGATGAAATAACCTTATAAAAAATTAGGGGTAATTTTGTATGGATATATTTTGTACAAGTAACATTTTATATCGCAATCAGGCTTTATCGCTGATTATGTCGGATATTTTTAAATATATAGGGATTTGATATCAGATGTTTAAAGCACTACAATTGTGTAAATTTGGAGTATGGTGAAATTGTTTTTGTAACTATGCGTTATAAAGTAAAAAACTGACTTCGCTTCCTCAAAATTAACTCATGTTTTTATGTGTATTGTTCAGTGACCGTTAGTAAATGATTATTCAGAGATCGTGAGATGCCGTCTGGTGTGACGTAGGCTTTAGAAAAACATTTTCTTTATCGTGCCAACGTTTCGATCTTTATTGAGATCATCTTCAGAGCCGGGGATTTATAAACATTGTTTAAATTAGAGATAGGTAGAAATTTTAGATTCAAAGTATTTGCACTCACTCAAAGTGTTTGTTTTCTGCGTAATTGTGCCATTCTTGTGTGTTGTGTTGAGAGTGCCAGTGAGATATTGCTATTTTATGTTTATATACGTTGGATTTTGAAGGAGCGGGGAAGGAGGTTGGTATACAAAGGCATTTTTGTATAAGGAGTCGGCTTCTGAGAGGTGAAAAGAGCCGTCGATGGGAAAATTTGGTAAATGTTCGACCAGATCATCATTTCAGGATTATACAGACGTAATAATTAGGGAAAGGCAAGGAAAATTGTTGAAGAATTAGACTATGTAGAAATGTTTGATGTGTGGAATGTTATGATTGTTTTCCTTTAGGGAAAAAGTACTTTCAGGTAGTTACTCCCTGTGACTATAACTATAGGTCTGATGATGACCATCGTAGTCTAGATTGCTTCACCGATGGCTCACTCATTAAGGATAAGGGAAGTGGTGCTGGAATACACATACCTAAATTAGGGATCAGCATCTCCTATCCTCTTGGTAATAACACCTCGGTCTTTCAGGCAGAGGTCTGGGCCATTAATGTTTGCTGTAGAACACTGATGGATAACAAGATTAAGGGAAAAGATATTAAAATTTTTTCCGACAGTCAGGCCAGTCTAAAATCATTACAAAAAGAACTATCAACATCTAGACTGGTAGAGGAAACCGTTGAACTCATTAATAGGACTATCACCAGGTATGAGAATAGGGTAACCCTCATATGGATACCTGCTCATAAGGGGCACTATGGCAATGAGGAGGCGGACAGCCTGGCCAAGGAAGGATCAAATACTGAGTTCATCGGACCACAACCGGTATTACCCCACTCTTTAAGCACAGCAAAAGTGAGTACAGGTAGCTGGGGCATGAAACAATTCCTTAAGGAATGGAATATGTTCCCGGGAGGCAGGCAATCGAAAGAGTTTCTGAAGGAAATCAAACCTAAAGAAACGAAATGGCTATTCTCTAACTCTAGGAGGGGAATAAGGAGGCTGATAGGTATCCTAACGGGCCATTGCCCCTTGAGAAGACACCTCTTCATAATGGGTACTCTACCAGACCCCTTCTGCCGCTTCTGCGAAACAAAAGAAGAAACGGCTCGACACTACCTCGCAGAATGCGATAGGTATGCTAGGGAAACATTTAATACTTTCGAAGGAGAGGACATAAACAAAACACTCCCCAGGATAAAATGGTCCACAATCCTGGGGTTTGTGAATAGGTCCAATAGGTTTATGCAGGACTCGTGAGCCGACCAGGTCCCGGACCTTTTAGGGATGGGGTACGGGCCTACTCAGGCTTTTAACCCTTCGGGTCCTGGTCGCCCGCCCTGTGTAATATATATATATGATTGTTTTATATTCACTCATTTCGTGGTTTGCTTGACCAATTAATATATTACAATTAATTAAGGTTTTTAGTTGAGATAAAAAAGTCAATGGCAAGAGCGGGATTCGAACCCACGATCTTCGGCTTGATACGCCGCTGCTCTACCATTTGAGCTATCGTGACCTCGATCCACTCGGACACCAACTTCCCATCTCGACCGCACCTTTTGAATTTTCCCTCCTTTTTGCCATTTTTCAACACGCTCGTGCTATTGACTTTTTTATCTCAACTAAAAACCTTAATTAATTGTAATTGTTTTATATGTTATATTATATGTTTTGTTTGATGTGATGATGATGTATGATATTAGCGTAGCTGCGAATGAGTTTGCACGTGTCTTCGGTAATTGATGCTATGTTTATCCCTGTTAATGTAAACCATTTCTATAAAGTTACTTTTATGTTTGTTTTGTTCTGTGTGTTATATTTTTGGATTATTGAAGTCGATATTGTGTTGGTGTTCAAAATGGTGGGTAGCCAGTGCCGTAGGATTTTGTTTGGGTTTTTTGCAATCATATATATGTTGCTTTACTCTCTTCTCCAGATATTGGGAAGTAATACTAAGAAGCATGTAATGGCACGATAAAGAAAATATTTTTCTAAAACCTACGTCACACCAGACCGCATCTCACGATCCCTAAAAAATCATATTTTTATGTGACATTTGATTTTCAGTTATAAAATATGATCAATTAGGGACCGATCTAATTAAGAGTCTCTTAAAAAGGATTTTAGTGGACGTTGACTATCAATTAACGATAAATTGCCAATTCCAGATCCAAAACATAGAATCCTAATGTCCTAGAAACAATTCTAGTGGGTATTGGTTTAGTAGCACTTAATACGGTTGACCGCCCGGTTTTCAACTCTGACAACCACATTTTATAGGATCTTACAGAAATTTAATGCAGTGGAAATTTTTTATTCCGCGTTTCGGAAAGACAAATTGAAATTGAAATATTCAAATGTCGGTTTATTGGAAAAAGTACGGCCTCAGTAAATTACAAAATTAATAATCCGGACGTTTACAAACAATCGCCCAGGGCGTCTCGACAGAAGCCGTTAAGTGGGCGGAGAGCCCTATTTTATACTCATTCCAATGACAACCAACCCTTGGGATTTATATATCTCGAGAGACTCGACCTCTTGCGTAAATCTTCCAAGGCGTTTTCACTCGGAATGGCATGGAGATTTAATGAGGAAAATAGTACAAAATGGAATATAAATGCCTGATATCTACAGGCGCGCATATATATGTAGATGTTCATTTACAAACGAATCATATGAAGACTTAAATGTTTGTACTCTAGTGCTAAACAATATAAAAGTAAAACAAACAGGCGTTATTCATTGATGTTATGCCAAAAATGACAAAAATATATTACACTTGCTGGAAAAATAATATCTTTCACCTCTTTTTGCATATATACATTCCAAAGATAGCATAAAGATACTCAGAAATCAAAACATTTCTGTAGAAGTGATTAATGAAATTATAATTAGAACCCATGGTTTTTAAATATATGCACATATCAAATGCATTCTAAGTAATTTCTACCTCAGTAAAAACATAAACTTGACCGAGAAACGGTAAATTGTACGGTTCCGATTGTTGTAATTACCTCCGCGCCGACAAATTGAAGTTATCTGCAAAGGCCATTATTATAATTTTGACACCGAGAATGTCTGCTTTTAATCATCCGGAAAAAGAAAATTTAGAACTTTTCTTTTTAAGGTGATTGAACTGCCATAGTCTGAGAGACCATTTTATTAGCAAACTTTTAATTATATATAACTTCTGTAATGGAAATGCGGTTGCCTTTGTGTTGCCGAAATTTGAAAAAGAAGGCTCGCATTTATTATTTTGGGCTGCGATAGATGAAATTTAGTTTCTTTTATGAAATCTTCGTTGAGAAATGAGATAAATCTGGCTGAAGAAAGGTCAATGTTTAGTAGTGCCTTGGCTTTAAGCCGGGAACACATTTACCCGATGCCACGTCATTAAAAAAATCATTAATATAAAAAAGAAACAAAATTGGCCTTAAGACTGTACCTTGTTGTATTCCTGATTTAACGCGTTAAGCTGAGAACACACCCGATGCAATGACATCCGACGCTACCCGATGCTACCCGACACAAGCCCAAAGTCCAATTTTCCGTAAGATTGTATTAACTCCGTGCATATCTGGCCGATGCTACGCAACGCTACCCTACTCTACGCTCTGCGATCCCCACTATCCAGATTTTCGTCGGGTAGCATCAAGTAGTCGAAGACAAAAGAACCGGACACTAATATTTTTATTTCAAAATATTTCTATTATTGTCGTTATATTAATTACAATATACTCATTTTAATAAAAACTAAATTAACCGAGATCAAAAATTCATTAGTTTTTATTTTAAAAAATTTATTTTAATGGTTTGGTAGAAAATTGATCAAAACACCAGAAAACCATTTTTTATATAGTGAATTTAACTAACAATTTATTACACGGTTTTGCTCATAACATTTAACTTACAATTTATTTCATGGTTTCGCTTCTAAAATTACACCATTTTCGTAGAGTAGCTTTAAACAGGACACTCACATTTTTTTTTTTTCAAATTACGTATGTGTAATTTTGCCGTTATATTAATTCCAACATTCTTATTATAATGTAAACCAAATTAAAGAGATCAAAAATTCATGAATTTTTATAAAAATTATTTAATAATGATGGTTAGGAAGATAATGTATCAAAACACTGGAATAACTTTATTTAATACAATTAACTTTAACAAACAATTTATTACATGGTTGTTCTCATAAAATTTAACTAACAATATATTACACGGTTTTGCTCATAAAATTTAACAAACAATTTATTTCATGGTTTTGCTCCTAAAATTACACCATATTCGTCGGGTAGCTGTAAACGAGACACTCACTTTTTTTTCAAATTATGTATATGTAATTTTGTCGTTATGTTAATTACAACATTCTTATTATAATGTAAACGAAATTAAACGATATCAAAAATTCATGAATTTTTATAAAAATTATTTAATCACGATGGTTAGGAAGAAAATTGATCAATACACTGGAATAACTTTATTTAAAACAATTAACTTTAACAAACAATTTATTACATGGTTGTCCTCATAAAATTTAACTCACAATTATTACAAGGTATTGCTCAAAATAGTGCATTAAGAACAAAAGAGGCGTTTCGATTGTGATACTGATGTGTTATACACGGTATCTGAATTTACGTAGCGTGCGCTTGACGTCGAATAGATGTGAACACCCTACCAAAACGAGACAAGGCGTCGGGTAGGATCGGGTAGTGTCCCAAAGAGTTGCAACTGGTAAGTGTGTTCCCGGCTTTATCCAGAATTTTGCTATGTGTTTTACTATTTGAACGTTTAGTCCAAAGTGCTTGGTTTCTTTGGAGGAAGTTAAGACTTCCTCTTCTATAGTAGCGGCTTTTATACTAGCTACCTTCTCCTTGCAAACCATATGATTTCTTTGGTTTATGTTCAAACTTATTTTCTCACACCATATTTCTACAAGATTTAGGTGTTTTGCATCTGATTTGACTGAGTTCATTTAATTTCCCTTTTATGATTGTTACAAGATCATCTGCTTAACCTGGTATGTTCTGGTGTTCTGTTTTCTGTAAGTTTATAATTAGATCTTCGACTATAATCAACCAAAGTATTGACGACAGTACCCTTCCTTGGGGGCATCCTTGGGTAGGTGTTATTTGTATAATCTGATGACTAAGTTATTATCCGACTCCTTAGCATTGCTAATATCCAGTTAGTAGTCGGGCAATACCATTTCCTTGTACAGCGGTTTCAATGGCTTTGTACTACGTGTTATCAAAAGCTGTTTTGGGGTTCATAAATTCGTTTTTATTTTAATTATGTATCAATATAAAAATCCTAGAAAATGTACATAAAATGCTACAATATTACATCACTTCCTTCACCAGTACAAATATATCTTGTGAGTATTTGAAAAATGATCGCTTGACCTACATTACTATACTATCAGGGGAGTCAAAACTAAAAGAAAAAATGATGTTTTCCTAAGACATTCTTCAATCTTTTCGATATCCGGTTGTTTTTTCCAAACAATATTCCAAACATCAGAAATATGTTGTTTATTTTTTAAATTTAACTTAAATTGGCTTGAGAACGAACTAGTATTTTGAGTATGTACAGGTACCAGTATAAAAAGGTCATTTTCATGTTATATCTTTATTTATCTTTGAACTCATTTTGAATTCGTTGGACATATTGAAAAAAAATTATAAATTTATAACTAATTTATAGTTACAAAACAATATCAATTATATCTACATATTTAGTTTAGTTATATTTATAAAATAGAGTTTAAAAAAATGTTTATATTTACTAAAAAATATAAAACGTGGTTTCGTAAAAATGATGCTGCCATGTCTCCTACATGTTTACAAAATGTAAATAAACATTTACATACAATTACAAATAAAAATACAAGTCTTAAATATACAAATATCATATATTTGATTACCAATTTTTTCCTCTCCTGAAAAATCACGCAAACAAATAACCTTTCCTTGATTTTTATTAACCGTTTTTGATAATTAATTTTTAGAATCATTAAGCGGATGTTTTAGACGAATTACGTTTAACGGATTTTAAAAGGAATATATAGTTTTTGAGAGAAAAATTTTAATTTTAAACTAATTTACGCGGTTTTTCTAATTTCTAATTATTATTTTCAAATTGAAACGACTACATTATAAAAATGTTGTTAGTTATATATATTTTCCATTCATATTAATAAAACAATTAATAAATAAAAATATTAAAAAATCGTTTTATAGTTGTCCATCTTCACGTTTCCCATCCAACAACTTTTGACTGTTCTGTTTAATTTACGTAATTTTCTGGCTTTTTTTATAAACATGAATTGGGTAAACCATTCCTCTTTGGTTTTTTAAAAACTTGTTTTACACGCCTTTTACGTACGATGAAAACTGAGTTCAAAAATCTTCTTTTAGTGCGGTCCTACAATGAAATCGATAGTTACTTATTCCGTCAGAAAGATCCTACGATTGTTATTATAATAATAACAATTTTTATTATGCTAATATAAGGTATCTGTCTCGTCAAAGAAGATAGAAATAGAAAGCTTTGTACACAAAAATTGAGTAAAACTGGGATCATTTTTCCCATCATTATACTTTTTTGTTAAATTATCTCCACGACTTTGTTGCAAAAGCAATAAAAATCAACGAGCCTAATTCTTAGTTATTTATAATGAACGGAAAACATCATGATAGCCTGTGATCCATTATACAACGTAACTATAGGTGAATTGTAATAAAATTCCAAAATTTGAGTCTTTAGAAAGGGCGGTAAACTGGAAAAATCTGAATGTGGGAGTTAAAATATAGAAAATATAAAAAGTTTCTTAAAAAATAAAACAAAAATAAACGACAGTAGCATTAAAAGATAGGTTCCAACTTGCTTTACATCATTATGTAATAATCAAAAGTAAATTAAAGTGAAATAATTGTCATACAGGAGGGTTTGACGTCCAACTACTCGTTGGATGTCGTAAACGAGTGGGTCAAACCACTATGCAATTCATTTGTCACATTATTGTCAAGGAAAAAGCCATGGGTTCTGCCGGGATTCGAACACAGAACCACTAGAGTAACAAACACGAGTCAGGCGGATGTAATCAATAGATCGGTAGTTACTTATTCTTTAAACGTTCAGAAAGGTCATACATCCAAATTTTATTGTGGCTTATTTTTAAGGCGAATTTTTTCAGTTTTTTACCTCACCTGAAAAATCACGCAAAAAGATAACCTTTCTCGGATTCTTATGAACCGTTTTTTATAATTAATTTATTGGATCATTAAGCGGATGTTTTACACGAATTACGTTTAACGGATTGTAAAATTAATGTATAGTTGTTGTTTTTTTAGAGAAAAATGTTAATGTTCTTCAAATTACATATTTACAAATTAAAACGACATTATAAAAGTTTTGTTAGTTATATACATTTTCCATTCATTTCAAAAAAGTTAATTAAAATGTGATTCAAATTTATTTAACAGTAGTTGAAAAAAAAAAGGATCCCAAATGGACAGGTTTCACTTATAATGTGGATAAGATTGCTCGTATCGTCATTGATGGTTGCGATTTTTCTTTTTGTTTAGAAAACCTCTTGAGTTGGCCCAATTATACCATGAAACTTTTGTGCAGACTACGTGATCAACATCGTGTGAGCATCGAGCTCAAGTTTCCAACAGGTATCTTCTCTTTAAGGCCTAGACCACTCTAAGGAAACCATTAACCTAAATGTTTATGCTAGTGGGTCTATAAAACTTCCGACTCTTCGATGGCTTCTTAAACTCAGATGCGAGCAAGTGTTCCTCAATTCTGTGCATGGAAAGAAGACGACGGAGATTTCTTGTGCACGCTCTGCAACCTAAGAGTTAGGGAAGATATCTTTCTTGTTGCCTGTCCCATACTGTCTGAACTCCGTATCCTGTATCTAGGCTATAAATCGCTTTCCAGGTCTCAGCTGCTTGATCTGTTAAATATCGTGAATATGGAGAGGTCGAAAGGTCTAGCACACTATGCACGTCATGCCTGGCAATATAGGTACGATTATATTACCGCGTCATAATTGTTTAAATTGTATCTACAATCAGCTTTTACTTATAGTTTTCTATTATTACCATTATTATATAACGTTGAACGTTGAAAAAGAACAGCCAACTTTCGGCAGACGGATAAGCATCCATGCTGTAAAATGCTTTTAATATTGTATATTATGTAATGCTTCTCTTTAATGTGAATAAAGCATGTTATCTATCTATCTACCTATCGTCATTGATATATGTATATTTATCTATTTACTGACACCCAAAGTGCTATTGATCAAAAATCACTATTATTGTGCTTCTCGCAGTTTCTAAATCTTTCTTTTCGGGCCGTTCCCATCCGAAATGACCCACGTTATTCCTTCCTATCCATCAATTTCTGGGTCCCTGAAGATTCCAAAATTAATAACTTTTCTAAATGTATAATAAAATATTGCTCTTGGAACCTTTATGCAGATGATCCCTAAGTTACCGTTACTCACATTCTGACAAAAAACCTGCAATGGCATGAATGGTAGAGGAATTAAACTAACTTAGAGATCCTAAGCCTCTGAAAATTGGCCTAACTTGAGCATGAAAAAGTTCCAGTCTATTATGTTTTTGTAAAGTGTCCTCCTTCATTTATTACCGTCTATCTCTCCGTTTGCATTTAAAAATCACACTACTTCCTCATGTCCCAACCTCCAGGACGTTGGACCACTGTTTCCCAGTTGCCTCCTCATCGTCTTTATGTCGCCTCTACTTTCCTCCCTTTTTATTCCAAATTTTGATTGTACGGGGGAGTAGAATTGCAAGTTTTGTCTTTGACTCGTTAAAACGTTTTTACAGCAAGCAATACTTCCTTTGCTTCTTTCTCTATCTGATTATATCTCCCCATTCCCCTTCCTTCAGTTATGATCTTGCCATCTTCAGACAACCCCATCTTTCCGACTTCATCCTCCTAAACACAGTACTACTACGTTCGGTTGTTCCTTCCTCATCCGTGCCTCCTACCTTTGGCATTCTCTTCCTCATTCTATGTACGCCTATCAGCCGTGACTTCCGTGGATCCTTTCTTTATCAGCTAATATTACCAATGCGTAGATGGTCTCTTCCCCTTCAGATCTTTTGGCCACTCCCCTCAAAACAGTTCAAGCCCTTCTGATCAGTAGATAATGAACTACTCCGTTTAGTTGTTCTGTCCTTTTCTATTTTTCCAACTTATAGAATTCCCCATCCCAGTCCATCTTTAAATCCGGTTTTTACAAATACCACTAATTCTTACAATGTGACATCTAAGATTGTTAATTATCTCTTTTTAATTATATTTCTATTGTAGAGTATTTTCACTATATGTGATACATATTTTTTGTAAATGAGCATCGTTGTATAGCTTTATTATGCTTCAAAATATGTAAATACGTTGTATTTATATATAATAATTCTAGGGGCCTTCCAGCAAAACCTCATTTCATTTCATTACTGTAAACGCCATAAAAAGTGCTGTCCAAATAATCCATAGATAATAGTGAGAAAAAAAATATAAATGAAAAAAGTTAGTGAGTTAATTCAAGAAACAACTCTGTATGCAGTTTTTCATTTGATTTTATAACCAGATCGCGCAATAATGCTACTAAAATATATATGTGGAAAAGTTTGCTGGCTAATCGACGCCTCCAAAGGGAAATGATATAAATAACCGGGGATAAACGTTAAATGTGTGCCGTTTCCAACCGGGCTGAAAGGGTCCGCCTGGCGAAATGTTTTCGCGATGGGATCGTTTAGGGGAAGCGTGTTCCCCATGGCCCCAGATTCCCGACACCGTCCCATAAAATATGGAGGTGGCGAAAATCGTTTCGAGAAAAGGGACCAAAAAAACCTTTGAAAGGAACAATTCTAAATCAGTCACATTCGCCGGTCATAACTCGTGAAAATTTCTAAAAAAACATTCAGGAACAATCCGGAGACAAAATATATTTTCATGGCGTATCACACAAAATTGGAGTAGTAAAAAAAATGGTGAAGCTTAAAAAAAATACAATACTTTTTCAACTACAATGTATCATATTTAACTCTAACCTTTTGTAGTTATATTGAATATGTCAGAAAACAAAATTGAACGGACATTTCACTATACGAAATATGGGTATGGGACGAAGTATAACTCACAAATACAGCAGACAAAAACATTTTTTATATTTACGCAATACATTTGTTCTGAAGTTTGCTCAACGTATTGTGATGAACAAAGTTAACTAACAAAAAGTGACTAAAAATAGAAGAGGAAAACGCATATACAGAAATTCAATATTTCAGATTCCTCTAGCCAAATTTTCACAGGCTTATAGGCAAATTCAAAGGTATTTCTTTTAATATCTTCTAGCTTAAATTTAAAACGGATTTACATAATCTAAGCAGAAGATAATATCCAATTATTAATGCGTTATATTTTATAATACGAAATTAAAAGTGAATACAAAGAAATTAGCCTGAAGGAAATAAAACTCTGATTTCATTGCGGATCGTGATCAGCTTTCCAAATTATAATAATCGACTGAATAAGTAATTCTTTTTTTTTTGCATCGTAATTATGTAGGTCACATTTTAATATTTAAAAACGATCTGTTAAAAATCTCCCATTAAAAATGATCAATTTTTAATTCATTTTAGCAGACTTGCTAATTTCCTGCTGCACAACGCATAGATTAACAATCCTTCAAATTTGATGATTGTTCATCCAAATTTTTTTTTAATATCTGAAATTAAACCTAACGTACAATAAAAGCAACTCTATTATAATCAGTGATATGCTATCAATATTATAGTTATATATATAAAAACGATAAAAAATACTTCCAAACAGAGAGAGAGGGAAGGACAGGATGAGATAAAACATGGAGGAAACAACAATAAAGTCCTGAAAAGGATAAAGTTAAATAAAATGGCTGTATATTAAATTTATTTTGAATATCAAAAAGGATATTAAACTTTCCATCGACATTTCAATAAAACAAAAAATAAATTTCATGCGCAACTGGGTGAACTATGAACTTTTAGGTAGGAGAGGAAAACAGGGAGACTGTCATCATCGCGACCTCAGAAAACAAAATAAAAATGAAATCGCATTCTTTCGTCGAACTGTCAAAGTTTATACCTTTAGCAAAATTGAATTTTTAATTATTTATATTAAATAAGTTATGTCTATAAACAACCTAACTTTTGTTCAAAACATTTATCTTTTTTTATATAACGCCTTGCTTCTTGGTTATGTGTACCTTATTTGTTTATTCGTTTGGTTAATGCAAAATTTTTAGGGATATATTGTAATTTTATTCGACAGGGTAGCTGCTACCCCACGTGATTAAAATGTCCGAAGTCAATTAAAATACGCACTCATAATATTAAAATGATTACCTAATCGACTTCGGTGGGACTCGAGTGTTTCTCAATTAACTACTGTGACGCCAACCTTAGCTAAAATTATGTTCAATTTAAACCTAAATTAAGGAGTAAGAGCATTTTCAATTATAATAAAATATTTATTTGTGCAGATAATTATCATAACTGCGAAGAAAATAGATATAATACATTTTTTGAACTATTATGCACTAAGCTAGAAACTGAGTGGATAAAGCTTCCAACTTCCAAAATCCTTCCAATCCAGTTTCCTCAACCCATCGCTAAACACACTACTACAATCTCATCTAACTTTTCGGGAAAAAAAATTCTCCAGTCAATTTTCAACGCTTCACTATAAGTATTCCTGTGAATCGACTTGTCTTTATTGAAAAAAGCTTTACAACCCAAAATCAGGTGACTAATTCGGAGATGACCTCATGGCCTCCCGTCGAAGTTTAGTCCTTGCGGAAATCTGGGGTAGTCGGCTGTTGGCTCCCTTAGGACATATCATCTGTGTCCTTGGAATTATTGTAAATATCAATCTTTTCATAATTTTATTATTAATTTTTTTTTCAAAATATATAAATTAAGTTTTTCAAATACGTATATTATTGGAAGCGTAAGTTCTTGAACAGTGCACAACGTTGTCTACTACCCATTCTCCAACGTTCACGTCAATAAATATATTCGCTTAAATTAATTATATGATTTCAATCAACGTATTGAATATTAAATGGAATAGGGTTATGTTATAATAATAATAATAATTTGTTTTTATTTTTATATTATAAGGAATGTTTCTGGAGTATGTAACTCATTTTCTGCTGAAATAATTGTTTTGTGCATGTTTTCACTGAAGATGTTGAAGTGACAATGTAAAAACTGTAATAAATAATAGAAGAAATTAATTACAGATAAAACGAGTTGTATTCAAAACAAATCAACAAATTTTAAAAAAATATATGCAGAAATAGCCGACATAGCAACCAAGGAAAGACTTTCTAATTGGCCTTACAATTAATCTTTTTTAATTCATAATTCAAATTTAGTTTTGTAATATACCATAGCTTGAGAAGTTATAAATTGTCTACGTAAAATGATTGTTGTAAGAAATTCCAATTAACTATTTTTTTAATGTATGTTTTTGGTTAAGATGAAGAAGTTAGTGTCACGAGCGGGATTCGAACCCACCGTCGTAACACTAAATTTTTCATCTCAACCAAGGACTTACATAAAAAGAATAATTAATTGAAATAATTAACAAGGTCAATTAGACAACTAAACACATATGTTTTAATAATTGCTTAATCATTCCATTCTGAAAAGTTCATGAATTATCCTCTTGAATTTTCTAATTTTTGCCTTTAATAATCTTTATCCGATCAATGAAATCTCGATTTTAAGCTTTTTCCTAAGGCTGTTTTGTCTAAAACCTGCGTAAATGAGTCGATTGTCGGGTAGATTTCGACATGTCTCCGTGCTGGATATGCACCCATATTGGCCGTAATAATCCGCATCCCTACTAACCAATACATTATTACAATAACATTACTCACTCTCTCATTTACATTTACATTTCTGAGGATTGGCGTATTCTCTATTCCTCCCTTGTCCCTTGTCATTTCACGCATACTGTAGGGTAGGAGCAACATACATATATATATGGCGCGCCCGTATTATTTATGCAATCTTCTCGGACTGATTTTGAGAAAGATTTAAACCGATTCATGGCAAAATTAGACAGAATTAGTTTTTACGCACCTTAAGGACCTAGGAAGTTAGGACGGAATGAACGCCACATGGCGGATTGAGTTTTTAGAGTTGTTAAAGAGCGACAGATGGTGATACAAGACTAACATTTAAAAACGACGGATTTCGACGACCAAAAGGGCCTTACAACATAGTGTTAAATTTAATATTTTTCAATAATCAGGGTTTTAAATTCTATAGTTCACCCATTTAATTCGGAAACGATTAACATTAGCAAATATTGTCTTGTACAGGTCAGATGTTAATTATGGCTAGGCATCGCGTGGTCGTAACAGATTTAATCTAACTTTCTCAGCTAGCTGAGAAATGAACGTTGTTATTTTAAATGAGAACCCCAAATTTTTATTGTAGAATTCGATTCTAGAGATATTTATGTGCAACTTTTGCTGAAAGGAAAATTTTGATAGGATCGATCATTTCTGAGTTATGCCTCTTTGTTTCGAAAACGATTAAATTTAGCACAAAATCGTCTGATACAAACCGAAAGTTAATTTTTGCCAGGAATCGCATGGTGATAACAGATTTAACATAACTTTCTCATCTAGCTTGGAAATGATGCTAAATTTGTTATTTTAGTGAAAATCCCATAGTTTTATTGTGAAAACATGGCAGCCAAAAGTTTACGTATTCTTGAAAATTAGGAGAGAGAGAGAGTGATGGGTTTTTTTCCAAGAGTACATAAAAAGTCACGTTTTTTGCCCAAAAAACGCTAATAACTCGAAAACGGTTGAGAATTCGGCAATGTTGAAGGGACCAATAAAAAGCTTATTATAATTCCCTTCCTATTGCCTAAGGGCACCCTTCCAGGACGAATTCCTGGCTCCAAAGCACAATTTGATGTTTTCGTAAAAAGAGCAAAAATTGACGTGTTACAAAATTTCGACTTATGAATGACTGAATCTAGGAAAACATTTAAAAGAATTATCTTATTCAGAGTATTTTTTTTAACGAGATCTAGGCAGGTCTGTGGCTTAACGGCTGAGATGTATTTCCAAATGTGACCATTTTTCGTGGAAAAACCAGGTGGACTTTTTTTATTTATTTATTTTTTATTTATTTATTTATTTTTTTGATGGGCAGTCTATTTAAGTAATTACCTATATTTTCATTGTTAAAATTACTTCTGTATGAGAAATCCGTTGTTTGGTCCCCTCCGCTGACCTTTATATTAGTAATATTGTCTTAATCGCCTATGATCCGAATTGTAATAAATAAATATTTATATTTATATATTAAATTCATACTGTTTTTAAGGAAAAATAAATCTGTTTTCCTTTCATGTAAAAAATCGTCATGACAGATAATTTATATTCTTTAATTTTAATGTTGGTTTTCTTAATTGGGGTGAGTGTAGACATTAATAATTGTTGTCATCAACAGGGCTTCAACAACTGCAAATATTTTTCGGTTTGAAATATTAAAAAGAGGAGACACAATCAGAAAGAAACATTACATAAACGTTCACCCAATATACAGGTGCCTCTATTTCAATGCGAAACTCACTTTTCTCGGAAAATAAGGGTGTCAGGCAAAACAAGTTTAAATGCTAACCCCATAATAGCGTTTTGTAAGGATCTATAATAAACGGTGTAATTTTTTTTAATATCACGGTAATATATAATTGAGATTACCTTTATATTTCCAATTCAGACCTACCAAGTTTTGATAATTTTCAAACACTAGTTATTTAATGGAAAATATTATTATTCAAAAATCGTTAGATGCGGTCTGGTGTGATGTAGGTTTCAGAAAAGCATTTTCTTCATCCTGCCAACGTTTCGATCTTTATTGAGATCATCTTCAGGGCCTGGGATTTACAAACATTGTTTAAATTTAACGAATATATGAAGAATGTTGAAAAAAGTGAATTTATTCAATGAAAGCTATATTTTTTATATTCAATAAAATTATTTGAACAGTAGCCCTGAAGATGATCTCAATAAAGATCGAAAAGTTGTCACGATAAAGAAAATGTTTTTCTGAAACCTACATCACACCAGACCACATCTCATGATTTCTGAATAATTATCGATTAACGGTCACTAATCACCACACATTTCTACAAGGGAAAATATTATGTTAAATATGAATTGATTGGTTGCAGATAGGTCAATTAAAAATATAGGTATTTAAAACTTTCAATCATGTTAAGAATAATAAATAAATAATAAGAGTTATTTTTAATATTCATTAATAATGACAAATTTTGTACAATCTGTTGTCCTTTTTAATTTTAAAACAATATATTTCACAATTAAATTTAAAACGTTTCTTTTTAATTTGTGAAAAAGAAATTGTGTCACGAGCGTCAAAACTGGCAAAAAGGAGGGAAAATTCGGAAGTTTGTAGGTTGAGATGAGGCGTTGTTGTGCGAGTGGACGGAATTCACGAGAGCTCAAGTGGTTAGAGCAGGAGGGTATTGAGCCGAAAGTCGTGGGTTCGAATCCAGCACGTGACACTAACTTTTTCATTTCAGCCAAGCCCTTTCATACAAAGATTAATCAATTCAATGTTAAGCAATACGTTTATTTCTCGTTTTATGTTTGAGAGTTTTAAAAATGTAAGTGGAATAAACTAGGCAACATCAATTTAGAGAGGGGGCGTCGGTGGCCGCAAGGTTTATTCGTTGTCACGGCGCTCATCACTGTAAGGTAAAAGTCCCGGGTTCGAATCCAGCGGCCCTGCATTCGAACCCGACATACTTACAAATGGACTTTTTTTAAAAACACCGGCACCCTGAGGGTTTAAAAAAAAATTGTTTCATTTGCAAACATGAAATTCAATATAATTATTAACAAACGTATTACTTTTTATAATTAACGAAGCCGTATGCTTTGAAAAAGAAAAAACAATTCAATGAACTTCGGTTTTACTTCTCTAATTTATCTTTCTTTCCTTGGATACAATAATTTAGATGACGACAGAAATAATTTTAATAAAATATTATGTCTTTTATGATCTAATTCAAAATATTTTGCCCTGTCATGATTTTGTTATTCCCGTTGTGATAAAATACGATATAATTTTGAGTTTTTTGTTTTATTTTAACCAATTTGGCTTTTTAAATAATTTTTTTAAATTAATTTATTGTTGATTCTATGCGATTAACTGGTGTAACTTATCGCTTAATGATAGAGGCATTTATACCAATAGCTTACCGAATTTTATCTTTTCGGTTGGAAAAAATCATTTAACGCTTCTCTCAACAGTGTAATCATACTTCCGATGTAACAGGTTCTCTTCCAGTGGGATCCAAACTAGTGTTATCCTTCGAGAATGCAATTAAATCGAAGTAAATCTGCAAACATGAGCGCGCTCCGCTTGCACAAGAGCTATTTTCCTTCTTGGGCTGGAAACCTATTCCCAGCTCCCGATATTCTGTGATAAGGCTCCTTTAATTAAATTGCCAAAAGCCGATTTCTCATCGAGTGAGGAATTTATAGAGTTAATTAGAAATCCCCGTCTGTTCCAATCGTTCGACGGGACAGTTCCAATTACACGAAAAAAAAATATCGTATCAAAAATTTTTCCTTAATTATATTTTTTTAAATTTAACTTTTTTACATAAACGTTTATAATAATGTTATTATAAAGTAGTTGAGAAAAAGCCCATGGAATTCTCTCTAATCTGATATCCCATAGGATTTGTATTTAATAGACATCTTTTATTTATTATAACTTTCTGTTCACATTTTAATTTATTATGTTTATTTCTAAAAAGAGGAATTTATTTCGCACTTAAAATTATTTTCTTTTGACAAGGAACTATTAATTTCTAAAATTTAAAAATTGACTAAGAATTATTGTGTTTTAAGTTTTGTCGGATAAATTTTATATTTGACAGTTTTAAAAATCAAAACTTTTTCAAATCTTTGATTAGATTTTTTAAAGGAATAAGGATTGACCATATTTTGCAAAGAATTCTGAAAACAATTTGAATGAACAAAGCGCACTTTGATAAATGTAAATACAAATTTACATTCTGTTATTTTTAAATTGATTGGATTTTTTTGAAAGCCCATTTGTCGAGGAATGGTGTTTAAGAAAATTAAAAAAAAATTACTCGACGTTTTTCCTATCACAGTTGAATCAGATACAGTATTTCCTTACATACTTAAAACCTTTTAAATCCCCTGACCCTGAGAATTCATATAACATTGTTGTTGAATTACCCTCACAAAAAACACCCAATAAATGGCAATATTATAATTAATTCTGTTAGGTTTCGTGTCCCGATTGACCAAATAATTATGGCGACAAATGAAATGGCCACGGAGAGCTTTACTGAAGTATACTTCATTGTGCTTATTACATGTATTAGGTTTCGTGGTCCGATTGACTAAATAAATTATTTTTAATTAATTGAAAAATGGCAAAAGTTGGGAAAATTCAAAAGGTGGGGTTGAGATGGGAAGTTGTTGTCCGAGTGGATCGAGGTCACGATAGCTCAAGTGCTAGAGCAGCGGCGTATCTAGCCGAAGGTCGTGGGTTCGAATCCCGCTCGTGCCATTGACTTTTTTATCTCAACCAAACCCTTAATTTAAGATTAATTAATTGAAAATTATTATTAGTCTTAAAACTAGTGAATATCAAAGTAATGCATACTGGTTTTTAAATTTGTACGTCCAAAAACTTAATGGAAAATGAAGAACAATATTGATTATGCTAATATAAGGTATCTGCCTCGTCAAAAAAGACAGAAATAAAAAGCTTTGTGGTCAAAAATTGAATACAACTCGGATCATTGTTCGCATCACTATACTTTTTTGTTAAATTATCTCCACGACTTTCTTGCAAAAGTAATAAAAAGTAATGAGCCTAATTCTTCGTTATATACTTCGTAATTTATTCCGTGTAATGTATGGAAAACATCATGATTACCTGTGATCCATTATACAACGTAACTGTACGTGAAATGTAGTCAAATCCAAAATTTTAGTGTTTAGAAAGGGCGATAAACTTGAAAAAACTTAGTGTGAATTAAAATATAGAAAATCATAAAATATTTGTTAAAAAATAAAACAAAGATAAGCACTTGGCAATTAAAAAGTCATGGGCTCTGCCGGGATTCGAACACAGAACCTCTATTGTGACAAATATTAGTCGGACACCCTAATGATTAACCCCCTAAACGTATTCTACTTTTTATTTAATTTGGAACGAAAATTAAAATATTTGAAATAATACCCTGCACAATAATTTGTTTAGTAGTAAGTGTATGAGGTATCAAAATTTTGTGGAGGTAGTGAATCCAAAAATATGTTTGAAAGCGAATATTTTCATTACCAAGAAATACAGCTGTTTACATATTTTATCTAGAAACGCGAATATATCTGATTGCTTCGACTACAAATTTTCTACACATAAATTATTGTCTCACATATTTTTTAAAAATTCTACTATACAAGATCTGCTTAGAAATTATTCAGCGTGCAAGAAAAATTGTTCTTAACAGGTTCAGTTATTAGGGAACTTTCGTTTTGTTCAATCACAAGCGTATAAAAATAGTAATCACAAAATTATATAAAATTTGGTTGTCAAATTGAAAAATTGAGTAGTTAGATAGTTTTTGATAGTTTTTTGAATTAAAAAGAAAACAGAAATTTTTAGTCGATATTCATGGACGTAAAAATAATATATNATATATATAATACATCTGTACATATATATATCGTTTTGAGAGTGCCAGTGATATATTTTAAAATTCTACACATCTACACGGAAAACAAACACTTTGAGCCCTGAAGATGATCTCAATAAAGATCGAAACGTTGGCATCCCTAAAACCTGCGTCACACCAAACCGCATCTCACGACCTCCAAATAATAATTTTAAAAAATCGTTGTTCATATATTACACTACTAATGAAATAACTGAACATTATCTATTCTTAAGATCTATTAACGTACAAATTAGTTACTTGTGTGTAAGCTTTGTTTATTTGAAGATTTCGTTTTATATTATCTATTATTGAAAAGAAGGGTAAATTAGTTATAAAGTATATAGACACTATAGACAATATGAACGTTAGATTTTTGAATTGAAGATATACATTTTTTATGTAATAACTATCATGCATGCTAGAGATAAGGGGTCAAATCACTTTACAATACATTTTTCATACCATTATCAATTAAAGTGCCATCAGCTCTCCTGGGATGCCAACCCAGAACCAGTAGCGTGGCAAAAACGAGTAAGCCATCCTATTTATTTATAATTACCAAGGATTAAAATTGGGTGTGCCTATGCCAGCACGATGATGATAGGCATCTGTTGACCCTCAGACACAGCCCAAATCCAAAATTATTAGAAAAAACAAACTACAGTTTCAATTCGACAGAGACCTTAAAAATAATTGCCATAATTAAATTAAACAACATATGAAAAAATCATATAAAGAAACGTTTATAATTTGTATTTTAAAAAATCGTTTTAGCTAGTTCTTTGAATTATACAAATATATAAATGTTAGAAGGGCTTCTGGTTCCTTCCAAATTAAAATCAACGCAAAATATAAAAAAAGGTGATTTAAGCCTGATGTGATTCGACTTTTCATCGTTATAAAAGCCCTCCTTTAGAAATGTATAAAGTATAAGCTACACCGGCGATTATTATGAAAATTACGCTTGATAACATCGATAATAAAAAAAATAGTATTTCCAGGAAGAGCACTATTTGCAACTATGAATAATAAACGTATGAAAAGTTATTCCTATTTTTTATTTCTTGGAAAGGGTGAGAACATGAAACAAAGAAGTCTATCTTTTAATGGCTGTCATCACCAATGTTTCCATTTTTGTTCCAAAGCTTGTATTTGAATTCGCATTCAGTGATGTCTTCTGAACTTAAATATTTACGCAATAACACAGACATTTTAATATTGTATTGAAAAAAAATATTTTCTAAATTATGAAGTCTAAAAAGTTCATTGGACTGCTTTGTAAATATAATAATTCGATATATAACATAATGGCTTAAATTTTCCATTACGTTGGGTGACGCGGGCTATTGAACATATCGCTTGACAATAATTTTTTTATGTAATTTTCATTAAAAATTCTATGGGCTGTGGCGAGATTCGAATTGAAAATCGCTAGCTGGTAAACTCTAGTCGCAGAACGGCTTTAAAATGATAATCTTTTATTGTATCTGTTAGTATGTTATTGATAAAGTTAAAATCTAACACATCCTGTTGAAGATTTTTACAAGAAATTTTGTTAAAAAATTTAAGAGAAGTATTTTGTTTAGTGCACTAGTTGAGAATTCACAACAGAGAATTTCGTGTGGGCTGGAGCGTTTCGTTGGTAAGCCGTTTCAGCGAGATAAATTTTTTTAAACCGTTAAGGGAGAAGAGAACGCATTTACACATGTGGGGTGCCGATAGGGGTGGTTTGGAATAGCAGGGTTCGGGGCATCAGATCAAACGAGCCCGCCCCCGTATCGCGGGCGGGGGTTTAGCCCGAGAGATATGGCCACTTGTGGAGGCTGCCCACGGAGGATCGAAAATCTCTTTCCCCAGGGCTAGTTACCATGTTGCAAAAGGTTCGAAATGACAATTTGATTCAGACCAACATCGACGGACGCCGAGAAAAAATTCGCAAATAATAATTCCTTCCTACAATTTTTTTTGTTAGAATAAATAAAAGAAAAACGATACATTTTATTTCACACAGTACACTAGACTCTCACTCACACTCTCATTTTGCTTTCCCTTCCGACTTCTTCCTTTCATCTACAGACACTATAAATATTCAATCGTGCTGGATGAACTCTCTTTCTATGTTAGCTTATTTGCCCCATTTATGTGTCAGTATTTGCTGCTCTGTCTTTCACAATTTTTCTTTCACATGCATTCAAATATTTCCCTCTTTCCCTATGACAGTTTCTCTAATTGTGTGTGTGTCATTCACGTAATTTCACCGTAAGTTCATTCTTTTATCTTTCTCTTTCTTTTTATTTCAAACGTACACTCTCTCTCTCTCTCTCTCTCTCTCTCTCACATTTTCTCTCCCCCTCTTTCACTCACTTTCTCTCTCCCTCCATCGCTCAGATGCTCTCTCTCTCTCTCTCCCTCTCTTTGGGTCTGTGGGACATTCACGCAACTTTAAGTAGATTCTTTATAATTATTTTTATTTCAAACGTACTCTTTTCCACTCTCACTCTCTCTCGTCCTCTCTCTCTCTCTCTCTCTCTCTCTCTCTCTCTCTCTCTCTCTCTCTCACACACACACACACACACACACACACACACACAAACTTACTAAGTTGAAATGTTTCTCTATTTTTCCTTATGTCTTTATTCGTTCACTCTTTAATTTTTAATTAAATTTGCTCACTTTTTCGTTCTCTCCTTAGTTACCATTTCTCGCCTTTTCTCTCTCCCTTTTATCTTTCTTTGTCTCTCTCTCACTATTTGTCTCTCTCCCATTCTCTTACGCTGTCACACTCTCACTATCACTGTCTCTCTTCCTTCTCTCTCTCTCTCACGCTCTCTCTCTCCCTCTCACCCTTTCCACCACTCCCTCTCTTTCTTTTTATACGTATTTACTTTTTGAAATATGGAGAGAGAAAGAGAGTAAGCGAGTGGGAGAGAGAGTGACAGACAGAGAAAACAACGAATGAACGATTTTTTTTTTAATTTTGCTAATTTAGGTCGAGAACTACTGAGAAAATGAAGGTAGTTGTAATAGGGGTC
This sequence comes from Cimex lectularius, assembly GCF_000648675.2. Taxonomy (NCBI): domain Eukaryota; kingdom Metazoa; phylum Arthropoda; class Insecta; order Hemiptera; family Cimicidae; genus Cimex; species Cimex lectularius. The sequence goes on from NW_019392649.1 coordinate 3,107,406, forward strand.
GTTCGCGACCTAAAGTAGTTCGCTACAGATTTGAATAAAAGTCATTTATTCATTCTCTTTCTCTCTCTCTCTCTCTCTCTCTCTCTCTCTCTCTCTCTCTCTCTCTCTCTCTCACCCTTTACCCCACTCCCTCCTTTCTTTTTCTACGTATTTACTTTTTGAAATGTGGAGAGAGAAAGAGAGTAAGCGAGTGGGAGAGAGAGTGACAGACAGAGAAAACAACGAATGAATGAATTTTTTTTTTAAATAAAAGTCATTTATTCATTCTCTCTCTCGCTCTCTCACTCTCTCTCTCTCTCTCTCTCTCTCTCTCTCACTCTCTCTCTATCTATCTATCTCTCTCTCTCCCTCTCCCTCTATTCTTTATCATTCGCCTTCTTCCCCAAACTCAAATTTATCCCTATTTGTCTATGTGTTGTTCCTCTCTCTGTCTCTCGCCTTTCTAAAATGAAACTTCAAATGCATAAATAAATTTGTCGAGAGTGACACGACACGGAAGAATGGCACAATTACACAGAAAACAAACACTTTGAGCCCTGAAGATGATCTCAATAGAGATCGAAACATTGGGACGATAAAGAAAATGTTTGTCTGAAACCTACATCAAACCAGACCGCATCTCACGATTTCTAAATAAATATCGATTAACGGTCACTAATCACCACACATCCTCCAAACAATTTATCCGGCTAAAGAGACCTCCCAGTGCTCAGATTTGACCAAATTTTACAACATTTACTGAGAACCCAATCTATTTGCGAAGTCCAAGCCCTTCGGAAATCTGCAAATATCAAATAAAGCCGTCTCTGTTCGTGGCTAACGAACTAGCCGGAGAGTGTTGATCAAGTCAATAAACCATGGGCGCAACTGAAGCCTTTCTAACTCATGGGAGGGATTTATATGTGATCTTTGAATTTTTGTTTTAGACGCTTTATACAAAAACACTTATCGGCATTACCAAATATTGTTTAGTCAGAACAATTCCTTATTAATTAGGAATCCCATCCAAATCATTAACAATTGTACATATTAATATTATTATAAAGTAATTCATCCAGGAACAAAAAATTGTACAAATATCAACTTAGTTTAATAAAACTAATGGTGTTTATGTCTAATTTGTGATTTTAAATCATGAACCATAATATTTTTCCCTCTAATCAGTTGTAAGGCGTTAAAGACTAGTAATGATACAAGGTTGCATCGTTACATGTTTGTTATAACTTCACTAATTTCGTGGTCCGCTTGACCAATTAATACTTTACAATTAATTAAAGTTTTTAGTTGAGATGAAAAAAAGTCAATGGCACGAGCGGGATTCGAACCCACGATCTTCGGCCATGATACGCCGTTGCTCTACCACTTGGGCTATCGTGACCTCGATCCACTCGGACATCAACTCCCCATCTCAACCCCACCTTATGAGTTTCCTCCTTTTTACCATTTTTCAAATGTATAATCGGTTTGGATTCTCGACGACAATTGAAATGGCGACGGAGAGCTTTAGTGAAGTGTACTTCATTTTAATTCATTAAATTCACTAATTTCGTGGTCCGCTTGACCAATTAATACTTTACAATTAATTAAGGTTTTTAGTTGAGATGAAAAAAATTGTTATAACGTTACCATATACGCAAGAGTTTTTTTAATTTTTGACAGTAAGAGTTAGATCGATAATTATATGTATACAAACAAAGCATATGTGCTAGGACGTATACAGATAAATAAGTGCATATACAGGGTCTCCAAGGTCCTTCTGACGAAACTCAGGGAATCGATTCTACTCTTCGTTTGGAGCAAAAACTGCTCGGTTTTTTCAAATTTTGACTACCTTACCACATAAAAACGCTTACAACATCCAAAATCTTGAGACTACAACAAAGCCAATTACACATTTTAAAAGAACGCTAAATTTGCTATAAGATAATTCTATTTGGTATAATCTGAATGACATAAAATGTTAGCCAATTTCAGTTGGAACATGTCAAAATTACAAAATTTAAAAATTTGGTAATGATTGCACGTTCTACTGATGTTACAAAAAAAAACACCTACAACTTGTCAAATTTCACAAAAACTTCTTCATCTAATATGTTTACTTTGATTTTTCAACTCTACTAGAACGTTATTTAAAAACCTGGATATATCAACGTAAAGTATATTAGATGAAGAAGTTTTTGTGAAATTTGACAAGTTGCAGGTGTTTTTTTGTAACATCAGTAAAACGTGCAATCATTACCAAAATTTTAAATTTTGTAATTTTGACATGTTCCAACTGATAGTGGCTAACACTTTATGTAATTCAGATTATAGCAAATAGAATTATCTTACAGCAAATTTAGCGTTCTTTCAAAATGTGTTATAAGATTTATTGTAGTCTCAACATTTTGGAAGTTGTAAACTTTTTTATGTGGTAAGGTAGTAAAAAGTTTAGAAAACCTAAATTGACAAATATCTTCAAAATAGAGAACTTTCCGAAAAATTTCCCCTGAGCATGTTTTGCTCCAAACAAAGAGTAGAATCGATTCCCTGAGTTTCGTCTGAAGGAACTGGGACAGCCTGTATATTTGCGTTTTATATATGTTACTAAACAGGTAAAAATATAAAAATTAAAAGTTCGAAAAGGAGTACACATATACCCAAGCGGGAGAGAAACAAAAAATAATAAAATAAGGAAAAGAGAAGCTCTGGGTGAAAAATAAAAAAAGAAAGTTTATTTGACAGAAAGATTTTCAGAGATATGTAGATAGATCTATGTGTGCATAGATGGATAAATCCAAATTTGTATGAATAGCTACCAAGAGAACAACAGTGTGTGTGTGTGTGTGTGAGAGATAGAGATAGATAGATAGATAGATAGATAGATAGAGAGAGAGAGAGAGAGAGAGAGAGAGAGAGAGAGAGAGAGAGAGAAGGAGTAGGAAAAGCAGACATGTTTCTGTACAAAAATTTAGATAGAGAAAGTATATCACTGTTTTACAGACAGAACTAGATTGATATATGTATTTTTAGATGGTTAGATCGCAAAACTTTTGGGAGAGAACGAGAGAAAACGATGAAGATAGATAGATACATACATAGATAAATAAGCATGAGAGAAAGAGAAAGAAGAATCAGCGAAAGTTTTACAGATGAGACATGAAGAAAAACAGGTGAAAGAAATCTAGCGAGATTGAGAGAGATGTGAGAAACAATACAACTATAAATATTCGGATATTGACTCATTGATTGATTGAATGCAACAGAACCTAAATAGAATTGATACACATGTGTAAATAGAAATGTAATAATGTAATATTTACTCTGACAGTGTCATCAGCAAAGGCAATAACGTTTAAATGAAGTGGCCAACAAATAATCACTTTCAACTTTACTAGATACAATATAATGGGTAAAACGTAAACCGTGGTTACTCTAGTCCTCACTACTTGTAGCTAAAATAAACGCATGCAATTTAATTTGTCCTTATTGTCTTCTGTTTTTTCAGTTTTATTTTTGTCAGCTTTTTATTCGTCCTTTATCCACGTCAACCGTGAAGTCTTTTTTAGATATAAAAATAAATATAATACCAATCCTCTTTTGGCTTCTTATAACGTAAATGACAGTTTTACGAAGGCTCCAACAAAGGGTTTGTTATAAAGTTCAGAAGGTCGACAGATTTATAAATATTCAGGATGGGCCCGTCATTACAAGTTAATTTCTTTAATATATAATTCAGAACATCTCATTGTCCAATCCCTCCATTGTTTTTACTTTTCGACTGTAATGTCAAATTATAAAGCGCCCCCAGTTTACTTTATTATTCATACTGTTCTTTGAAACTGTCATTTTAAAATAAATATTAGCCGGGTAACTCGCCCACACAGACCTTGAATTATAATTATAATTGGCTTAAATAAATATATAAAATAAATAGTTTTTTCCGTTAAAAAGCGTAAAGGGTAATAATTACAACACATAACATGTTAAATGTTTTCCGGTTTCTATATTGCAAAATTGTGAGATCAAGTAGAAGAGATTGATCGGTAGAATTTGAGAAAATGGTACATGTGGCTAAAATGACTTTTTTGCTGCACTCACACATGATAAATTTAAATTTATGTAATTGAGATCAGGAGTTGATGTCCGAGTGTATCGAAGTCACGATAGCTCAAGTGGGTAGAGAAACGGTGTATTGATCCAAAGGTCGTGAGTTCGAATCCTGCTCGTGACAGTAGTTTTTTCATTTCTAACAAAAACTTAGATAAAAAGTGTAATTAATTAAAATAATTAATACGACAAATTATGAATAATAAGTACGTATTTGAGTTATGAATTATGTCCAGTAATGAATGGAAAATCGAGATATCCAACTCTCAATCCTTGGGATTTTATTGAAATTCTTTATTGAAAAAAAAAGAAAAAACTACGATGGGGAAAGTGATTTAAATTTTTAAAAAGCCTCCGTCCCTAATTTATCCAAGGTGGTGAAACGTCGGAAGAGTTTAATCAATCCGTTTCCAGAAGGGAAATATTCTGGTCGAGTTGGTCCCATCAATTCAGGAGCACTTGAGCGAATAGTATAGCACCTTTAAATCCGACCCTCGTTTGATTTTTTATTTTTACTTTCTCTCGTGAGGGAACATCTACAAGATGTCATAAACTTTCATTCTTCGACGATTATTGTTTTCAAAACGAGTTTTATTTTTTATTTCAATTAATATTGTAATTAAAAATTGTCATGAAATGGTAATTACAACCTGAACGACCGTCAACCAAATTTCCACTCCACTATATAAATAACTTGTTGAAGTTGTGAGAAGTGGCCAAGAATAAGGTAGTTTATAAAAAACACCTTTTCAATTTTTTGCTGCGTTCCGACCTTTATTTGGGTCATCTTCAGGGCCTGGTAAACTTTATGTGAGTATGAAATACTTGGTTCAAAATTTATACTTACATCTTCAATTGTATTTTTTCCAATCAACATATATTTTTTAATTTACCCAGGCTCAGAGGGGATGACCCGAATAAAGGTCGAAACGTCGGCAAAAAAATGAAAAAAGTGTTTTTCTAAACTACCTCATCCTTGACCGCTCGTCATAACTTCAACAAATCATGAAACAACAAGTCACTAAGAAAGACACATATAAATAACTGCTATAAATTGTACATTATGATAAACATGGAATTAAGCGGTGTTATTTATGTTTATAGCTCCCAAAACATGAAAGGTATGAATGTAAACGGTTCTTTCTGAATAAAATTAACAATATAAACGTTCGCCATTAAAATAAATAAATATTACAGATAATAAAACAAGTTAAAAGTTAAGAATGTTAAAGTGTACAATAGTGATGGCTTAATCATATGAACCAGTTAAAAAAAACACTTGTTAATTAAGAAATAATAATATAAAGTTGTTATATTCGGTATTTTTATTTTCAGATCAGGAAGCCATTATTAGATTAACTTGGGCATACAGATTGGTGGAAATGTTGCAATTTTTTGTTTTATCCCACGAATATGCCAGGTTATATACAAGACAAACACTTATTATTCTGGGTGGAGTTGCGCAAACCAGCTGCAGGGCATGTCTTAGGCAAGCAAATCCTTTTCTCGCTGGACAAAATAATATTTACAAAGGAACGTTGCCAAGGGGGTGCAAAGGGATTAAGCTCCTCGCGGGACCTCTTACAAGGATTTCGTCCAAATCCCACGTCACTTCTACAACCCTGCTTGCTGATTGCTGCTTCTAACGCTGGGAGTTCTGTTCTCGTTTGCAACTCGGATAAACTACAATTCACAACCTCAACACGTGGAGAAAATTAATAATTTGAATTTAAAACAAGATGGTTATTAGAAGAAATAAATCACAAAAAAAAGTTTACTGTTTAAATATTACTTTCTTGAATTTCACTACCCCCAAAAGAGGATTGATATACAAAACTATTATTTAAAAAAGTCTGCTCATAAAATGTTTCTAGACTTGTCTATGGTTTACAAAGCGATATGTTTAAAGTGTTACAGATTTTATTTACATTTTTCCTCCTAATAAAGCACACATACAGAAACATACACACACCCAGAAACACAAACACACACACACACACACACACACACACACACACACACACACACACACACACACACACTCACACATATATATACATAGTGGGGTTTTAAGCGCAAGCTTTAATTTCGAAAATTACACGAATTCTAGGGTTGTATTTTCAATTTATTTAAAAAGTCAGGACATGAAAGAGTTTATGTTTGGTTATACTGCATAAACTCAGTGGAATATTTTTTATTCGGGGAGTATATATATAAGCGGGAAGTTCATGGGCCGACAAACCACTGAAGTCATCGCCGGCCCTCTGCGTGTTTTCCTTCTTTTTCCTTTCTTTCGCGCATATTTTGTTTTAAACTGCAGTCATTTAAACGTCTCGATCTGGTTACTGAATCTCTGATTTCAAATATATACTACGTTGATATTCTCGAATGCTAGTCTCTCGGTTGTACTTCAGGTTGTCAAATGCAGAATGGAAACAAAACATACAATACATATATATAAATACATCACCATAAACATAGATGTTTGGTCACATTCACTCCCACAGAGTACTCGATGTTCCTCGGGGCGGGGTTACAAGCAACCCCTTCCTTTCACGCTAATAAATTACATTCATTACAATAAACTAACACAAACACAACACTCGATAGAAACATAGAAATCTGGTCACATTCACTCCCCCAGAGTACTCGATGTTCCTCGGGGCGGGGTTATAAGCAACCCCTTCCTTTCACGCTAATAAATTACATTCATTACAATATACTAACACAAACACAACAATCGATAGAAACATAGAAATCTGGTCACATTCACTCCCCCAGAGAACTCGATATTCCTCGTGGCGGGGCCGAACCCTCTCCACTCTCGCTAATAACTTACTTTTACTCTCCAGACGTCACACACTCACCCAGAGTACTCGATATTCCTCGGGGCGGGGTTAAATCACCCCTTTCTTTTATGCTAATAAATTACATTCATTCCAATAAATTAACATAAAGTCAAACACAGACACAACACAAACACATAAAACTATATACATTTAAAAATCCCTATAGCCCTGAAGTAGCGGAACAGCGATCTGTGCCGCTGCCATGCCTCTAGACTATGCACAGGTCCGACGATATGCAAAAATATTGACTATATACATCAAGTTGTCTGCAATTGAAGAGTTGCTCGACCGTTATTCTATCTTTACATAACGGGCACCTACGCAGTCGCTTTCCGGCCCGAAGATGCCCGTCGGGGAGTATATAAAAATAAAATTAGTAGCAACATAACAAACATTGGGAAGGAAATACAACAACTTGCGTTCGGCGTAAAAAACCTTAAATACAGATATCTATAAATATAGATACAACATACAAACAGTGCCAGCAATGCGATTGAAGCGGAGATGGCCCGAGGGTCCTCCTCAGAATGCTGGCCGAGCAACAAAGTTCCCCTCAGGATATATTCAAATGATAAATATTGTATCACGTAAAATATAAGATTTGCGTTGTAAAACATGATCGAATGTAATAATTATTAACAAATTAATATTTAATTAAATGCAATAATTTTAATCGTACGGGATAAAACTAATTAATCAGTATTATTCGCTGCTTGCGTGTTACTATTTTAGTTTAAAATTGTATGATCATGATTATCTCATATGTAACCTATTTGTAATTAAAAATTTTTGTTTTAAATTTTTTCAGATTATTTCCTTTTAAATGAAATTATGACCGGCTGTTTTGGCAAATAATCGAGTGAAGCTCTATAGCCTTAATGATTGGATTCTCGTGATGCATCTGATGACCCGTACCTGTCGATGACATATGACATGACAAAGCCGTCATCGGGTAACATCACCGTCGAGCTACCATTAAATTCCAGTGATCTCAAACGATTTTTTCGATCTCGAAATTGGAATTTCTTGGAATTTCGATTCGTATAATTATTATTGATTTGATTATTCAATCATTTTTTGCGTTAGTTTCCGAAAAGAAAAATCCGCATATTCCAGAAAGGTCTATAATAAAATGCGATTTTCATGTTTTCAATGGGATTGGCATGCCATCAATGTACAAAGAGTATTTACAACAAAATGTTTTTACATTCAAAGAAAAATTTGTTTAAACCGGAAACACACCATTGAACTATTTTCCAACTAGAAAATATCAATAAGAAAGGAAAAAATGCTTTACGCATATCGCTTGGTTCTAAAAACAAATTCAATTTATGGTGAATACTAGAATGGTTTTTTTTTTAATTTCGTGTGTGTCAGATTCTTAGTTATTTATGGTATATTTAATATTTTACTGTCTAAGGATGTACCTTAAAAAATTGCTAAAACTCATAAATAAATCCAGGTATAAAACTCAAAAATTCCAAACTTTGACCAATTTTTTTTGGTAAATTACTATTACCATTATTTCCAGAAGATTCAGAAAAATGGAAGTTTTAATATAACTCAATTGATTGGAATAGCTGTGCTGTATTATTGCTCGTTGAAATAAATTTCGATAAAAAAAAGAAAAAAAACATAGATACAGGCATTTTTAATCGTGAATTGTAAGTTTGTCATGCTTACACTTCCAAATTAAATCCCCGCAGTGCCTTCACTTCCGGTCAAATGAACCACATGCATTCAAATAACCGCCCGGCTCTTTGTGGTGCGGATTTTTAACCGAGAGGGAAAAAACACTGATCGCAATTCCCGCATATTAACAACTTTCAATTCCCATATGCCCTAATTAAAGGGATATGAAAATTAATGAACTCCATGTATTGACCAGAATAAAAGAATTTAACAATTTTCCTGTACATAGCCATGCAAAAATTACGAGTAACGCGATATGAAAAATTGGAAATTGTATTAAAATATGAAAATTCTTTCAGCGTTTATAACAAATAAAGCATGATCAAAAAAGTTTATAATTTTTAATATTTAGCTTTTATATTTGTTTAATAACTAAGTGCTTCAGATTATACTGATTTATAAAACTGCTGACGTCAAATTAGCAATCAAAATCTCATGTTTTTAATACCACTAATTTGAAGTAAGCTAAAACTTTCGATTAAGCTTTTAATCTGTTTGGATTAACATTATTTTACATTATTTATAAATCCCAGCTTAAACTTTTATCATCTAAATTATTTTCCGTTATTTAGAGGACAAATGTGCAAAGGATTATGTCCGGAAAGCGTAGTCACTCCTTAAAATTTAGATTAAAATCTAAAAAAATAGACTTCTATTTATTTAAATCTTTGGGAAGAAATATCGAGAGGTACATTTAACCTTCTTTTTTATAAACTTTTGTTTTGGCATTAAGCGAATGTATCATTGAAATAGAGTCATGGGTTCATGTTTATTTATTGGAATGAACGTAATTTATTAGTAGGTTTCAGAAAACCTTTTCTTTATCGTGCAAACGTTTCGATCTTTATTGAGATCATCTTCAGGGCCTGGGATTTACAAGCATTGTTTAAATTTAACAAAAATATGTAGGATGTGGAAAAAAGTGAATTTATACAATGCAAATAAATACTTTTTTTTATATTCAATCAAAATATTTCTACTCACTCAAAGTGTTTCTTTTCTGTGTATTGCGCCATTCTTGCGTCTCATGTTGAGAGTGCTAGTGAGATATTGCTGCTTTATGTTTATATAAGTTGGATTTGGAACGGGTGGGGAAGGAAGTCAGTTTAGAAAGAGATTTTTGTATAAGGAGTCTGCTTCTTTGAGGTGAAAAGAGCCGACGATGGGAAAAAACGTTGGTTCGGCCAGATTATCCTTTCACGATTATATAGACGGGGATAAATCCAACGTATATAAACATAAAATAGCAATATCTCACTAGCACTCTCAACATGAGACTCAAGAATGGCACAATTACACAGAAAACAAACACTTTGAGTGAGTAGAAATACTTTGATTGAATATGCAAAAAAGTATTTATTTGCATTGTATAAATTCACTTTTGTTGATCCTTTTTGCGACGTTGTCGTTCTCTCAACACGAACCTTTTCTACCTGATATATACTATTCAGAGATACGAGCCGTAGGCGTTATTTGCATTTTGTTTGCCATTCATAGTGAAATGACTTTTAACGATAAATAAATAATTGAAAGTTTTATTTTCTTGTTATCATTTACACATTAATTTAGCGTATACATACACCTCACAAAAGAGAGCGCGACTAATATTAATATATAATACTAATATTAATGATTTCCAAAATTAGATGTACGATTTTGAGACAGTGGAGGTAGATGACGTGAGGTAAACGTCTACCGATGCGGCCACCGATGCCCGCCTCTTGTCATAATTTATTTAGAAATCGTGAGATACGGTCTGGTGTGATGTAGGTTTCAGAAAAACATTTTCTTTATCGTGCTAACGTTTCTTTCTATATTGAGATCATCTTCAGGGCTTAAAGTGTTTGTCTTCTGTGTAATTGTGCCATTCTTGCTTGTCGTGTCGAGAGTGCCCTTAGAGAGTGCACAATTACACAGAAGACAAACACTTTGAGCCCTGAAGATGATCTCAATAAAGATCGAAACGTTAGCACGATAAAGAAAATGTTTTTCTGAAACCTACATCACACCAGACCGCATCTCACGATTTCTAAATAAATATAGATTAACGGTCACTAGTCACCACACATTTCTTGTCATAATGTTTCTGCATTTTAAGTCTTTTGTTCGTTTTTCAGACTAGTAGTTATAATTTTCTTTAGGTATGAAGCAAACTTGATGGGAAACTAGTCAAAAAAATCCTGAGTTATCCTCCGCTTTTCCTCTTATATGTCGTAGATAGCTCGGTCGGATTTCTTACTTCTAAAGTTTTTACGTCCGTTTTGACCTGAACTAGATGGACTCGTGGACAGCTTGGTCGATTTTCTTAATTCCAATGTTTTTACTTCAGTTTGTGGATAAAAGTGAATTTATATTTTAAAAAAAAATATATTTTGTATAAATATATATTTGGTATATTGTATAAATTTACTTTTTTCCACATCCTACATGTTTTTGTTAAATTTAAACAATGTTTGTAAATCCCAGGCCTTGAAGATGATCTCAATAAAGATCGAAACGTTGGAAGGATAATGAAACTGTTGTTCTGAAACCTACATCACACCAGACCGCATCTCACGATTTCAGAATAATCATCGACACACGGTCCATAATCACCATGTAATTTATTAGCGTGAAAGGAATGGACTGTCTAACCCCACACCGAGCGATATCGGGTACTTCTGGTTGTGTGATGTATGGTGAGTGTAAGTTACATATTAGCGATAATGTAGAAGGTTAAATCCCTCCACAAGTAATATCGACTACTCTACGGAGTGAATGTGATTGTTTGTTTGTGCAGGGTGGTGATAGGTGTCGTAGTTGCAACGAGCACTGCCGTGTTCTCCGGGGCGGAGTGCATTGATATTGTGGCACCTGCGTAGCGTGCTTCGATTCTCACGTACAAAAGCCTAAGGGGTTGTAAGGGTGGTGCTCCTGTGGGCATTCGAATGGACACAACTGTCAGTACGTTTATCATTGTTTTATTCGTACTCAATAGTTGACGGCTTGAGGTACAAAAGTTCGAGGTACGTTCGAACAATAAGAAATCGACTTAGCATAGATATAAGTACAAGCACGAGATGCTCAAATGGATCAAAAAATTCGCCTGAATAATCAGAAAAATAAGTAACAAAACACGTAAAACTTGCGATGACGTTAACAGTTTTTTTTTTGTTCTAAACTTAACACAAATTTTCTATAATAACACACTACCATAAAGTAAGTATATTAGTAAGTAGACGTTAGAAAGTCAACTAATTGACTTAATAGTAAAATTACATTCTATGTATTTCCTAGGTTTGTAATTAATTCATGTAGATACAATTATTTAAAACGCTTAGAAAATAATTAAATATTGTTAAATAAACTTCCGATTGATTTATAATCAATATATACATCTTCACAGATAATAAGAATACTATAACTTAATCAGCTTCTTGGAAACTACAATCAACAGATGTGCAACCTGAATGATTATTTTCTAATAATAATGGTAAAATTCACCTAATGTCTTTCAACAAATGCAAACTAAATCATCGAAAAAAAATTCTGTTCAATTAAGATATTCAAACCACCAAAGTCCAAAATCATCATTTTTACCTGACTAAAAAAATACAATTAATTTTCAAATTTCCGCAAAATCGAATTCTATTTAAAAAATGTGCTATAAATTAAAAAGCTTTCGTGTTCTGAACTTTTCAAAAGATATTTTCTGGAATATTATATTTTGTAACGTATATATCCAAATATAAAAGCATACACAATGAAAAATTGAAAAATGAAACCGCCTGAAGATTTTCTTGGTTTATATCCTCTTGGAAAAACATTTTATTAATTTTCTTTTTAATAAATAAAATCTATCATGTATATTTTAATTGGAATACAAAAGAATATACAATAATAACTTGACTTTTACCATCTAGATGTTAAAATGTATTAATTATTTATGAGAAACAATGTATCAAGTTAAATATAACACTATATATGAATTATTATATATAATATAATAATTTATTCATGATATACACATACGTTGTATATATCACATGTGAAGTTCCGATATCTAATTCATATCTTTCATCCCAATTGAGAAGCTAATATGCAATTAATTGGGCTGTTTGTTAAACAAAAAAATAAATAAATAGGCTGGAACTAAAGATACAGAGTGCTCATTGGAATTAACATTTTCACTGAGATTGCATGGACATAAAACAAGAGGATAACGACACTCTATTAAAGTTTAAGGAAAACTGGAAATGCTTTCAAAGAAATGACTACAATGAATACGAAAGGTAAATTGAATGGCATCGCTTTTTTGTTGTCTGAATTGAGACTTGAACTATTTGATAAAATGGAGTTACTTGGGAAAAATTTGAGCGATATCTATTAATTTACTACAAAATAAACTAACTGATAGTACTAGTAAATCACTAATGACTGTTTTTCTAAAATAGAAACATTAGAAAATGATAACCTCGCTTTATGGAAAGAGTATTACAGTTAGAGAGTTCAACGGATAAAAATGAATTCGATCTAAATCTATTATTTTTATACAAGAAATGCTATTAATAATGTCAAATGTGTATCGATTTATGTATTCAAGCGTTTAGTATTCTTGGAAGTTGTACTTGATGTTATTGAACATTCCAACAGTGTAAATGTACAAATCTTTCTTCCGAAATATGTTTTAGATATTACAGTTATATGCCGATCTTTTGACCTGATGTGTATCGATTGATGGCATCAATCAATATCTATCTTCATCCAATTTTGGTAAACACATTATGTGTGAAGATATGAACATTATGTTGCTAACGCCCAATAATTTATCGATGGATTTAATGCGTTAGATTCTCATGATTATGTACCTAATCAATAAACCAACACGTATCAGAGGCACTCAGGAATCACTGATTGATCATGTAGTTATTAAAGGGTATTATTTCCAACAATTAAATAGTTTTATTGTTCAAATATGTACTATTATTACCATTATTTGTACTATTAAGGATACTAAATCACATAATTCAGTACTGCTCCATTTAACACTACCTATAAACCATTTTTTTATTAATAATGATTTATTATGTGGTATTTGGAAAGTGAAAGATGAACGAAATATAGGAAGTTGGTGATTCTGTTGTTTACGGTTATCAGATATTTTTTGATTGTTTAAAATATTATATTGATAACTCTCTTAGTTTTGGTAAAACTGAAAAAAAGTTGGTAAACAAAGAGCTGGATCTCAAAAGGTATTCTGGTCTCTGTGAGAAATAGTGAGAAATTATGCGAGAAGGCAAGAAGGAACAATTCATTGTTACCTAAATTTAAAAAATACAGAAATTTTTTGCCTAAAGTAATAAAAATGCTAAATAAACCCTTTTAACTGCCCTATTAAACATATGGTTGCTTATTTTGGACAGGATTATAAAAAGATTAGGGTTTTGATTAGATCATCAACTAATGATCACCCTAATAAAGAAATTTTAATAAAATTATTTTCTGATTTTGTTCGCTATATAAAAAATAAATTTAAAATCGCAAATCAATTTAATATTTTATTCATGTATAAATAAATAAAAGTATACCAAATTTTTCTTAAATNATTTTTTTATTACTTTTTTACAACTGCGTTCTTCGACGCAACAAGTAAGCCACAATTCATTCGGTAATTCATGTTTTTACAATGTAAAAATTACTCAATATTATAATTTTTCATTATTATGTAAAATAATTGATTTATAAATAAATGCAATCTAGTGTAATTGTGTTAATGTTAATGTTTTGCCGTAACAAACTGGTCAAAACCTTTGTTAAAATTGTCCTCTTTTTCTATCTGGTCCGGCAGAAGCACAAACGATCCTCCCATTTCTTCTCATTTCACTGCTGTCGTTAATTAAGTCCGTAAAGCCATTTTCGAATTGATCGGGCATGAGCTTTAAACCCGACCATCGAAATGGTGGAAAACTTGAAAATCCCATTATCATTTCTAACTGTACAGATCATGGACTAATAGGGATTTTTTTCTTACGGTTTAACATTCATGGTTCACCTCATTTTAATGGTTTCTACTTCTAAATCTGAATGGGGTAAGGTATGAATATTTATCGAATAGCCCAACCATTAATTTATCGACAAACGGACTAATATTAGATTCCGTTTAAATACTTTCCAAGTAATCTATATATACCTAACGTAATATTTTATTTCAATGCGACCTGAGTACAATGAAAGAACGAAAAACTGGCCACATTCATCAGAAAATGCAAAACCCTTTTATTTAAATACGAAATTGGATCGACAGTAATAGCTTTGTAGGATTTATTTCTGAAGTGTGCTGGGTAGTCAGTAATCCTGTTGTTTGATCTGGCAGGCGCGTTTCGACATTTTGCCATACTGAGTGGTAAGTTTGGCTCTACTTCTCCATCCTTATATTCCTTAGGGTAGATAAAACACCTACGATTTAATATTGATTTACATTTTTACGATTGTCAGACCCATGTGCAAGTTAGTGGCCGAAAATAGAGCAAAAGCAAAGGAAATTGCAAAATAAGACCGAAAATGCATGTAAGGCATTGGTTGAGATAAAATAGTCAGTGCCACGAGCGGGATTCGAACCCACGACCTTCGGCTAAATGGGGAAGTTGGTGTCAGAGTGGATCGAACTCACGGTAGCTCAAGTGGTAGAGCAGCGGCGTATTTAGATCGATCCACTCTGACACCAACTTCCCCATTTAGTCGAAGGTCGTGGGTTCGAATCCCGCTCGTGGCACTGACTTTTTATCTCAACAAATACATTACGTAATAAAAGTTGAATTAATTGAATGAAGTTATTTGGTCAATCGGACCACGAACTATAATGAATTCGAAATAAAGCATTAACCAATTGCAGGCATACCAACTTTTTCAACAATGTTCAAAACCGGACATAGCTAAACAAATCAAAGAAAATACTTGCCTTTGAAAAACCATTTACGATTGTTAAAAAGAGATTGTAGAAAATTAACATAAAATAAAATAAGAGTGGAGATCGTCTATGGTATAATGATGACCTTATGTCGGAAAATGGTGTTGGTATCGGTTATAAAGCAGCCTAACTATGAGCACCACATGGCCCTATGCAGTATCGCAACCATCTTTTAAGTTGAACTGCTAAACAAAAAATATACACATGAAATAAATCTCTATTGTTTTTGCTGATACAGATATAGCTATTGTTACGAAATTTAATCTGATGAAGTGAGGAACGCTAAAGCCATCCATGGACAATCCTACGCACAACAACCTACGAGAAGAAATATGTATCATTAAAGAAAGAAAAATCCATTAACTTTGATCGGGCACAAGTACAAAAGTTTAAGTGTTAAAGGAAAATCTCCAAGACACGTAATGAAAATTTCATGTTAAAAAAATTCAAGTTTTCACAATAATCAATCAGACATATTACACACTTTTTTCAAGTCATGGTGATAATCTTTGTTCGACATAAATAATTCGATAGAAAAATTTTTAATTTATGTGTGGTGTTTACAGATCGTTAGTCGATGATTATTCAGAGATCGTGAGATGCGATCTGGTGTGACGTAGTTTTTAGAAAAACATTTTCTTTATCGTGCCAACGTTTCGATCTTTATTGAGATCATCTTCAGTGCTCAAAGTGTTTGTTTTCCGTGCAAATGAGACATTCGTCTTATTGATGATCTCAATAAAGATCGAAAAGTTGGCATGATAAAGAAAATGTTTTTCTAAAACTACGTCACACCAGACCTCACTTCGCGATCACCAAATAACTTTTTAATTTATTTGTTTTCCTATTTATTGATTTAGAACTTTTTCAGCTCGCAAAACAATTGTTTACGAAGACGTTTTACGTCCATTATAACTCTCTGTTGTATAGTACAGAACGTGATTAAGTATGATTAGTACTGATCGATGTGCTGATAATGTTTTAACCCACTGAATACTCACCTTAATTAATAACAGCACTTATCAAAATTATTCCCATTTAATCGCTCTAAAAATATAGATTTGGCATTTCAATTATATAAATTTTTAAAAAAATTGATTTTTTTACATAAGACAAATAAAGTTAACAACTTAAGATTTACGATTGTTTTAAAACATATTTTCTTCAGGCTTAAATGAACTTGGTGGTATGGTGCCAGCTGATAAAAGTTTCTCTATTCCAGCGTGCGTCCCCTCTTTGAGCACGTAGGTACATTGTAATAACCATGAGATTCCAGCACAAATATTTGCCAAAAGGCCTCCGGTATGTTATACACAGTGTTCCTGGAGGCTTCTCTCTGCCGATTGAACTTGTACGGGGCCGGCTCGAAGCTTGGTAATGTCAGGACATAAACTGGACCTTGGTACGCCGGCCTTTCTTCACCCTGGGCCCTTTCAAACGGCGACGAACTACACGAACTACATGAATAACTAAGAGATTGCCAACGCTGAGGTATACAACTTTGCCCTAACAAGTTTAACGCCTCAGAGAGTGTAAACTCTGCAAGGGAGATTGCAAAAAACTTGCCAACCCAGGTTAAATATAAATACGGGCGACGTGTTTTGCTATTCCGTCCGTCAGCGTCAATTTAAGGAAAAGTTTTAACCTAAAATAAACCGAAGTTGAGACTTTACAAGCACAACAAATTTTCCTACTCAAACCTTAACCTAATGAAAGACAAATAAAAACAAAACGTGTTTCGATTTTATCATAATTATCGCTTGTAACCTACAATACTATCTAGCTTAGATATTAATGCAAATAAAAACAGCGTTTTACAAACAAACAAGGTATCTTTTGTAAAATATTTTCTTTTCCAAATTCTAAAATTTTTTAAATAACATTATTAAAGACTATATTCGTGGTTTACTGCACAAAATTCCATTTTTCTAAAATATTTAATTTTTTATGTGAATATTTAAAATATTTAATGTTTTCATATTTATATTTTTATGCATAAATCAACTTAGTAATACATCATTTTATGGGTGTACAGTATTTATTAAATCAACTGAGAGTAAAATCTTTTTATAATGCACTTCCTTCATGTTTTCAACTTCCAATTTCTAAAATCATACAAGATCTTCTATGCTCAACACCCGCCGATCCGCTTTGTTCCAAAACTTACGCATTTATCACTTTTCATTTCTCATTCTTTCTTTCGCTTGAGAGCAACGCAGAACCACTTAAAACATAAAACTTGCGAAGTTCGTAGTACCGAATGTTCAAAGTGGTGTGGCTAAAGGACTACCCACAATGGAAGACTGATGGCCAAATTTTTTTAACCCACCTCAGGCATTCCGTTTTCAAGGCGGACCGTCGATGGCCGAATCAATTTTATTTCGTTGTACAACAGGTTTTGGAAAAAAATAAAAATTAATTTTAGTAAGGAAAATGAGAAGAAAATATATTTAAAGTTTATATTAAATTTCTCAACATTAATTTATTTAATATAATTATTCAAAAATCGTGAGATTCGGTCTGGTGTGGTGTAGGTTTCAGAAAAACATTTGCCTTATTGTGCCATCGAGCCTTATAGTGTTGAGAGTGCCCACGACACTCAAGAATAGCACACTTACGCAGAAAACAAACATTTTGAGCCCTGAAGATGATCTCAATAAAGAACGAAACGTTGGCACAAGGAAAATGTTTTCCTGAAACCTACACCACACCAGACAGCATCTCACGATTTATGAATAATCATCGATTAACGGTCACTAACCACCACTTATTTCATATAAATGTAAATTTTGAAATTTAATTGTATATTTGTACAACTTGGGTTTAAAAATAGATATAATCGATTGACCTTTATGATTGATTAAATCAAATCTGTCCTAAACATTATTCCATACAATAATGAATTAATTAAATAAAATTTTTACTAAGTTAAACGGGAGTTTTTATCTTTATTAAAAATGTTAAACGATTTTGAGGTTTTCTGCTGGTTTTTGCAGAATTCGATTTTTTGTGTGCAAGTTTTGAAAGTTTATACTCACGAAAATCCGGTCTTCAATTTTAGTGACGAGCGGTGTGGGGGTAACAGCATTATTTCTTAAAAATCATGGACTATTTCTCTTATTTTACCAAAAATGTTCATAAAGACGTATGTAAAAATTATATTTTTGGTATGTAACTACCAATAATTAATATAATAATTGTTTAAATAGGTTGTTATTTGTCTTTGTTAATTATAAACTTCTAAAAATTGAATAGGGATATTGATAATTTTGAAGCATTTACTTTCCCAAAAAAAAATTTATTTTTATTATAAATTGCATTAAAATTTATTAGAAATTATTATATATTTTTACTGAAGGAAAATTTAATTAATGGATTTTAAAAAATAATCAAATAAAATATAATAGTTCTATAATTTATTTTATTGGACACAATAAATATTTTAAACATTTAATACCGTGCATAATGTCCTATGTTAGCTACAACCTCCGTGCATGTTAGGCATACTGTTAATAAGGTTGTCACTAATTTCATATGGAATTTCACTCTACAGATGTTGCAACGATGCACTCACTTGTTGCAGGTCAGCTGGTTGCGGATAGTGAGAGAAAAGCCTTCTCTTTAACCCATCCCAGATGTCCTCAAGGAGATTAAGGTCGGGAAACAATGGGGGAAGGGGCAGATGAGAAATTCCCATGTTAACTAAACACAGATAAACAACTCTCTTTCTATGAGATCTGTCATTGTCTTCCAGAAATCTAAAATCCCTGTCAATGAGATCCTTGCTTTGAGGGATGCATTCCTCGATCATTTCTTCAACATACGGACTACGGTGAGGTTGCATTCAAAAATATGGAGTCCAGTTCGTCCTCCAGCGTAAATCCGAGCCTTGATTATTTACACCGCCTCCTCCAAACTGCACGAACAGGGGCATTTTACGTATTTCCTGCTCTTGGTAGACCGTTCGGCGTCTGCTATCATCATACAGACAGAGACGCGACCGATCAGTAAACATAACAGCATTACAATTGGTGTTCTTTTCTTGGTGCTGCAGGTCGTATCAAAGGGGCATACGATATGAAGCTAACTTCCCACAATCTATTCGTGAAAAATCGTGTTTCCATGACATCTTTTACTTCATTTAGGATCTGGCAAGCACTTTGGATAGGGTTCCGTTTTGCAGCAATGACAATATTTCTGTCTCCCTTATGGTCGTAATGCGCTGTGATCCACTACCAGGCATTCTGTTGACACTTCCAGTCTTTCGAAACCGGGCTAAAGCCCCGGAGACCACGCTCTGAGAAAGGCCAATGCCTCTGCTATATCCACTTCCCGATGACTTCGATGACTCATTCAATAATATTTAAAACTTCTGGTTCATGATGATGTTTTTCTTTGGTATAGAGTATACAACTGGATTAAAATGGAGAAAAGGTATTATTTTACAAAATGGGTTCTTCAGGTTTACTCTTCTTAAGTAAATCCGTTGTTAAAAATGAGGATTAACATTCCTTTGTTTGTGGTTTGTATTTACTATTGTGTTTTATCCAATTAACAAGAATATATCAGTTAATTTAATTAAAAGTAATATAATAAGAATAAACTCGAAATATCTCTATCCATTTTTGAGCAGTTTATATAGCTAAAATGGAATTGAAAATGGACGGAGACACCCACTAGTGCCTTTGTTAAATGGTTACTACAACTTTAAATTTCAAAGGGTGGGCACTCTCAACACGACACGCAAGAATGTCACAATTACGCAGAAAGCAAACACTTTGAACCCTGAAGATGATGTCAATAAAGATCGAAACGTTGGCCCGATAAAGAAAATGTTTTTCTGAAACCTACATGACACCAGATCGCATCCCACGATTTCCGAATAATTTCATAGGTTATATCCCTCTACATAATGCACTTTTAGTTGTTGGATTAAATTTGAATAAACATACAATTGACGATGAGAAGAATATGTAGACGAGGTTTATCACTGCCTGTGAAAAATAAAGCTCATTTTCGGCGCGACTACGCAAGCCGACTATGATAGGTGTCATTAGTCCATAAATATTTACTATTAATGTCTTCAGTAATATACATGGACGCATTTGATCAAAATTTGAAAGCCCAAAGATATGCAGTCTAAGGAAAAATAGTGACGCAATTAGATGATGCCTTGAAAAGTGCCAAGCTATTGAAAAAATAATCCACGATTACTTGTTCAAGAGTACATTGTTCGTATAGGTTTATTGTATTTGAACTTTTCAAGCGTTTTATTGCTCCAAATGAATGCAATATATATAAAGATTTATTTCTACATGAATTTAATAATGGTTTATATTTACATGCTTTCCTGAATTGTGTGTAATTGACAAACCACGGAAACTTTAAGAAAATCAGCAGTAGTTATAAAACAAAAATCAAAAGTCATATTTTTCTTTTTTTTCTGCCAAATGAGTTAGTAAATGCGTGTCAAGCTCAATGCCGCTTTTATCGCGCGTGTTTATTTTGGTCGATCTATTGTATTCGTAGTTTCATGGAGGAAGTGTAACAATAGTGACGGGGTGGTTCGATACGAGGCGTACAACCAACAACAAGCGAGACCGGACGGACCACATATCAATGTAAATAACAATTATCAAACAGGTGATATCAGACGCGTTCAATACTCACGATATGATGTATTACAACAAATTTTATTTAAAACAAAAAATGTAAATTTCGAGAAAAGACGGTAATTTTCTCTACACTTCATATTATTATTAGGTCGTAAATTTAGAAGTAAATAAATATAGTTTTATCCATCTTTCTGTCATACAAATAGAGGCAATTGACCGTGTCCTCACAATGCACATGGGGCATGGCAACCAACAAATTTGGTAAACTCGAGGGATTTCCTGTAACAAACTCTATGACAATGGTTCGCTTGTACTATGAAAAATAGACAAATTGAATATAGAAATGTTTGCTATTTTTCAAAGTTTGAGGTTGTTCATGGGCCCAACATAAAAAATAAAACCATATCACAAATTTTCCGGCTATCACCATTATGTTTATCCTCTATCTTGCAAAATATTGTTCACAAATTTTCAAGTCAAAAGATTAAGTGCCACTATTGACTAAAGATGTACAATACTTTTCATTTAAACTAAAAATAGACGTGTTCAATGCTTTCAACGCTTGTGGGTAATGAATACGAGGAGGAACGAAGTACTACTCAATGGAATCTCATTTGAACAGCTTTTTATTAGGTAAAAGCTATCTTATTAATCGCGTTAGTCACAAATGAAATATTACAAAACAATGGTCACCTCAGAAGAGTAGATTTATTAAATTTTGTGGCGGAGATATTTTTATAGCTGTATAATTCAAATATAATGATTCATCAAAAAGCACACAGCAAGAATATATATACATGGAATAATAAATTGCGTGTGTGTGAGTGTGTGTTTGAGAGAGAGAGTGAGTGAGAGAGAGAGAGAGAGAGAGAGAGAGAGAGAGAGAGTGAGAGTGAGAGTGCGAGAGAAAGCGGGAGAGATACAGAGAAAGGTAACATTTGTTTTTAATATGTTGACAGAAAGCAATACACCCTAAGAAACGATCCTATCGTTCGTATTTGCTCTCTGCTCCATTCGGGCCGTATCCTTTTTGCAAGGAAAAGTTTGTCCTTTTCTTCTTCTACCAAAGAACTCATTAGTCTACTTGTCCTCTCTACTCGGATATGTTTCCTTTCAATCGATAAGCCCTGTTCTTAGGAAGAAGCCCTTTAAGATGAGAGACGATGATTCTTTATATTCGAAAAAAAAAGAGAAAACCCAGCTACACTGTTCAACTTTCGCTTGCGTGTGTTTGCCATTTGTTGTATTTTTTACATATTAGAAATTGTGTACTATTGCAGTTTGAACTTGCATATCACATTTTATTAGTGTATCGAGTGAATTGAAGATACGTTTAGTTTATTATGTGCATCCCGTTTTAAACAAAACACCAAAGCTTAAATGTTTATGATTTTTTGCTTTTTACATCCAAGTGAAAATAAATATTAATATATTCCGCTAACTGCAAAATTGAACATGTTGTGGGAGCAGGAATTAAATACACAAATTTTAACTTTGCAATACCTCTCAATTTCTCAACCCAAACTATTTTCCAATATGAAAACCATGCAGTAGAACTCTAAATAATAGAAATTTTCAAAAACGGTTAAAAGGTGCGCAGACACTCACATTCTCCGACAGCAAATTTAAGAAAAACTTGAAACGGCAAACGTTGGTGTACCGTCCAGCAGGCAAAGTGGCCAAACGTCAAAAATTATTAGAGCTTGGTTGGGCCGTGTTGCAACATCCACCGTACAGTCCTGACCTCGCCTCTTCAAAGTGATATTTTGTTTCGTACTTTGCAAAACTCTTTGAATGGAATATAATTTAATAATACTGATATCAAGTCATACTTGATTAAGTTTTTCACAGCTTAAGATCAGGTTTTGGATGTTTGAATTCAAGAAAAATTTGCAAACTAATTTACGTACCAAAAAAGAATGAAAAAGAGGGAGAACCGTTCTGTTGAGAATGGCACCATCTCCATTGATGGATCTAGAATACAGCTATCGTGTCAGATTGCCAAGCTCTACATCCAAACGTCATTACCTCATTGATGGTGCATAGTTGCAAAACTAAACTGAACAGGTTAGGTATTCAAATTGAAGTCACCCTCTGCTGGAGTACTGGTCCAAGGACATGTGGGAGTAGAGAACAACGAGAAAGCGGACGCCCTTGAGTGTAAAAGAGTTGCTACACCCCTGATTGATCCTGAGCATAGGGATTCACATTATCAATAATTATCTTGGCCAAAAGAGCAATATGAAAATGAGAAACCGGAAGAATTCACTGTAACCAATTGCAGGACCTTCTAGCAAAGGAAAAAAGAACAGAATGAAACGAAGCACGAAAAAACTTCTAACCCTAACTGGATGCTTAACAAGACACTGCACGACTTAGTGGGCATGTGAGATAGTTTAGCACAACACAACACTGCACATGCAGATTGTTCAAAAGAGCAGAGGAGACAGCAATACACCTACTAACAATAGGAAACGATACCTTTGCCCAGGCAGGAAATGTTTTGGGTTGTACAAGGTAACCGTAGAAGAAATTCACTCACTGTAACCATTCATACAAATCAAGTTCCTTGATGAACTGGTGCGCTTTAAGCACAGAACGGTGGATACAATAGCTCCTAAATACGCAATATACTACATACACCGAATGATAAATCTACATCATACAACCGACAATGTTTATTTTTGTTTGCATTTAAACAAAACAATTACAAATTTGGCAGAAAATGGGAAATAGGATTTTTTTATGCGTAGTTATTAGTTCGTGCTTCAATAATGGAACATTTCTTTCTTGAAAACATTGATTAATTCTTTTTCGTGCATACACGCTAGCACTTTATAAACACGCACATCATTACCATTTATATAAATATTTTTTTAAGGGCTTTTTTTAAAATCCATCATCAAGTCAGAAGTCCGCCCTAAGTTACACGGTGTCCGTTTTATTGCACGGGTTGAATTGCAATTAATTATCTTTGTGAGACAATATTTAAATGATAATGCATACAAGTTTATAATTTTTTTTTTATAAGATACGCATTCTCGAAAAATATGCAATCTAAAAGTCGTAACCCTACCCGCTTCACGTAAAAACAGGGAATACTGTGCCAAAAATTTTGAAAGTACTCGTACAAGTATTTTTTATTTAATCACAACCCAACGGGGGTAAAGAGTGACCCAGCGTAAAATCTCAACATTTAATTTAAGCTTTTCCTGCTGATAATCAAAACATTTTCATGAGCCTGAATTGAAGCAACCAGAGTTATATTTAAGAATTTTCCTAATTTAATGTATACAAATGAAACTATTGACTACATATAATTAAAAATGTTTAAATTTACGTATTTTATGTCAAAACGATGCATGTGCAAGCAAGATAATAAAGTGTAATTCAATACGTGCAATAAAGGGACGCTGCGTGACTTAGGGACGACTTTCGGCTTGATAATGGATTTTTAAAAAGATCTTCATAAACAAAAAGTCGAATAACTAGTGAATTTGGGGGGCATCGGTGGCCGCAACAGTTTAGGCGTTGACACGGCGCTCATCACTGTAAGGTGAAGGTCCCGGATTCGAATCGAGAGGCCCTTTCATTCGAACCCGACATACTTACAAAAGTTTTTTTTTTTTTTTTTAACACCGGCATCCTGAGGGTTTATATGACCTCTGCTGTTCCAAACCCTCGTAAAAAAAACATTTCGTGACAAAAG
Organism: Cimex lectularius; assembly: GCF_000648675.2. Classification (NCBI taxonomy): domain Eukaryota; kingdom Metazoa; phylum Arthropoda; class Insecta; order Hemiptera; family Cimicidae; genus Cimex; species Cimex lectularius. Next base: position 3,132,306 of record NW_019392649.1, read on the forward strand.
TACATCATCGCCAAAAAAATGATTTTTTTAATTAGTTTATTTTTAAATTAATTTTGGTATATCGGAGAGGTAAATCAAAATGAACAACCTGTAGATTTTCTCGGTAAATAAGAACAATTGGGAAAGAACACTCTCAACACAACACGCAAGAATGGCACAATTACACAGAAGACAAACACTTTGAGCCCTGAAGATGATACCAATAAAGTTCGAAACGTTGGCACGATAAAGAAAATGTTTTTCTGAAACCTACATCACACCAGATCGCATCTCACGATTTCTGAATAATTTAAAATACACTATTAGAGAAAAATCGATTACCTGTTTTTATGGGTTTAGTCTTTGAGTCAATAATCCACCGAAAAAGGGGTGGAAATTTGATTTTAACTCGTCTACCAACCTGAAACAAATAATAAATGATTAATAAATTAATTTTTTGTCTATTATTTTTTATATCTAAAATTAACTAATAAACTTATTAAAAAATATTTTTTCGCCAACCAATTAAATGGTTAGGTTTAGATGTTTGGTTTTAAGGCATGATTTATTCAATTGAAGAAATATATGGTTTTAATTTTTCTATAGATGTCAAATGAAATGTTGTATTGTTAAACAATTTTAGATATAATACATTAAAAAAATGACAATGCTTACGACACTTCCAAAACGCTGTCGTTAAATCCACTGATTACATACCTTTCAAACAAAAACAAAAATAAATATACTAATTAAAAAACTCAAACTACATATTATTAAAGAATAAAAACTACCACCTGACAGAGGTGTTTCATTTGTTTGTGTTAATAAAGTGGCCTTATTATGGTACATAGGTGAATTCCAAACAAAACATGGCGTGAGGACTAGGGGTTAAAGCCCCATATGTTGACCTAGCAACATCTCTAAACATCAATTTACCAATCTGAGATGCATACAACTGAGTGCGACAGAAGTATGTAAAATAGGATTAAAAAGTTTACTCATAAAATATTCTGACAGCCAAACAACATACCTCCAACTCTTAGGAACACGAAATCTGTACTCTGATGAGCAGCCCTCAAATTCTTTAGACCAGCCATATTGGTTATTTTATTTTTTAATTTTTTGGTGGAAGTAAGAGCAGAGGTTAAAGGATTAAATTTTGACCCAGCAAAACCTCTAGATCACGCACCATCCTTTTTCCAAGATGAGGTGCATGTAAGAAATCTCTGTGCACAAAACATTTGTTAAAATGCATTAATGGCGAAAAGAAACAAATACTCTCTGACTAGCAACAATACAGGTTTTCACTTTCAGATCACACCTTATGAACAGGGAATGTTCTTCAATTTGGCAATAAAATAAAGTCAATTCCATAACAGAACTGATAGTGGAAAAAAGAAATACTACCGACGCGAGTGACCCTAGGAAAAGAGAAAAATAATAAAATTATTTAAATTACAAAAAGGCTAATTGATAAAAATTGTGCGTTTCATTCATGCTTAGGAAACCTTTTTGAGCAACGTCGGTACGTAAAATGCTTGGTTTATTGAACCCTCATCAAATTAAGGAAATTTACGTCGATAGGCTGACGGATTAAAGGCCCAAATTTTGACTTAGCAAAACCTCTAAGTCCCACATCATTTTTTCAAGCTCAGATCCCATGCAATAGATCTCTGAACACGTGAAAACAAATTTATATGTATTAAAAAGCCAAGCAGCACTAAAGGCGTTAAATTCTAAGTTGGCTTGTGTATGGCTTTTCAACTTGAGAAAATGATATCAGGAACTATGGTGTGGGTTCCTTGACATTAGAAAATGGTAGGCAACAAACAGACAAAGGCAGGAGCATCACACTTTTTGGGTCGGAACCACCAATTGGCAAACCCGCACGTAGGCTTACTGTGAACTAAACAAATGAATGAAAACAGAATAATTACACACTTGATTAATTTACCTGGTACAAACAACAGAAGCATCACAAGAAGGAAAATAAAAATCTGCTTCTCACAACAGGAGAGAATTAAGGAAAAATAAGCCTATCGGTATAAAATCTGTTGAAATAAAATCATCTGAAATAGACTCCACAAAACCTGTATCTGAATTTATGAATGCCACAAGTAGAACCACTTGAAAAGGAAGAACGTAACAATATCCATTCATAAAAATATTAACGACATCCTATCCTAAATTGAAAAAGAGAGATGACCATGAGACTCCTATGAGCTGATCAAGGATAAGGAAAAAATTTTCTTTGGCAGTGTCAAGGGCGATATAACCAAACCGTGGTAAATATTTCAGAAAAATTGTAGGAATTTCAAAAGCAATTACATTTTGGAGGTTGCTCAATGTACCATGGAGTGCATTTTTTCGACATGTATTCATTTCATTCATTTTAATAATTATGAAACGTTTACAATCGTTCAACCAATTGGCAACATTACAAAATAGGTAGATATACTTTAATTTTCAATTTTTAATTTAACAGTAGTTCAATTTAAAAAAAAATGAAAATCCATTTTTTAAAAACTATTAGAGTCTTGCTTGAAAAGGGTGAAACTTGGTGCTAAATTACAATGCATACAGAACCAGACCATGTTTTTTTTTGCAAAATGAGAAAATCGCTGTGTAAAGTGAGGTAAAAAGCTATTAAGGCCAACATCGTACGCTGTTTTCCACACATTATTACTAGACTATTGCTTGATTATGTTCTAAAATGTAATAATTTCCCGTATTGTTATTACTGTTAATTCATTTAATTAAATTTTTTATCGAATGTCTTGGTTATTGTTAATCTTACTTGAATGGTTTTCTACACAAAATCCGACGGGCTTTAATATCATAGTTAGTATATATCGTTTTAACTCAACTTCCCGAGATTAGGCTACTAAGTTAAATTAAAAACAATAATTTTACCACGTTAAGTTGTATATAAGGTTGATAGTTTTTAACGACCAATTTGTGTGTATATCGGCACCGATCCCAGTTCCTTTGATGAGCGAACCGCCAGGTAATAATCCGTAGTACGAAGGGAGTCGTTATTTTCACCGTAGTCATAATCTCGAGGATTAGGGTCTCAAAGTCGCCATATCCCGAAGGGATTTCATCCCTGCAATTTCCTACTCCTAGGCCGTGCATATGAATATTTATTAACGGTTCATGTACTGATTGATAAACGGTCAGATGAATAATGAAATATTTTATTGCGTTTAAAACTGAATTTCGAATTTCTAGGACATTATAAAACTAAACGTTTAGCATAATTCATTATAATTCGTGGTCCGATTGACCAAATAACTTCTTTCAATATATTAATCTTTATGTAAGGTTTTCGTTGAAATGAAAAAGTTAGAGTCACGAGCGGGATTCGAACCCACGACCATCGGCTAAATACTATCATGACTTCGATCCTCTCGGGCACCAATTTTCCATCTCAACCTAACTTTCGAATATTCCTTCCCTTTTGCCATTTTTCATCTGTCGTTTAATCTATTCGATACTCTCGAAGAAGTGAAGAAGTCACGATAGCTCAAGTGGTAGAGCAACGGCGTATTTAGCCGAAGGTCGTCGGTTCAAATCCCGCTCTTGACACTAAGATTTTCGTTTTAACCAATACCTTACATTAAGCTGACCATAATTTTGGTTTCCATCTTTTTATCGTCGAACATACTAAATAGAATCCTCAACAATACTAGAGCACATATTCAACAAAATAAATAATCTTTTTCAATTAATTAATATTTTATGAAAGGTATTGGTTGAGATAAAAAAAAATCAGTGTCACGAGTAAGATTCGAACCCACGACCTTCGGCTAAATACGCCGTTACTCTACCACTTGAGCTATCGTTACTTCGATCCGCTCGGACACTAACCTCCCACCACAACCTCACCTCTCGAATTTTCCCTCCTTTTTGCCATTTTTCAAATGTCGTGTAATCTATTTGATTCTCGTGGACAAATGAAATGGCCATGGATAATTAATCTTTATATAGGGCATTCTTTGAGTTAAAAAAGTCAGTGTCACGAGCGGGATTCGAACTCACGTCCCTCGTCTAATTTAGCCGAAGGTCGTCGGTTCGAATCCCGCTCGTGATACTAACATTTTTATTTCAACCAATACGTTACATGAAGTTTAGCATAAATTGGTTTCCATCTTCTTATCGTCGGACATACTATATAGAGTCCTCAATACTACTAGAGCAGGTATTGAACAAAATAAATAATGTTTTTCAATTAATTAACCTTTATTTAGGGCATTGGTTGAGATAAAAAAGTCAGTGTCACGAGCGGGATTCGAACCCAAGACCCTCGGCTAAATACGCCGCTGCTCTACCACTTGAGCTATCGTGACTTCGATCCACTCGGACACTAACTTCCCATCTCAACCCCACCTTTCAAAATGTCCCTCCTATTTGCCGTTTTTCAAATAAATAATTATAAAAATTAATTAGAACCGCAGTATCTACCTGTATATTAAATTAATTAACTTATGTTCACTCTGATTTGTTGAGAAATGACAAAGCATGTGCTGTAGCCGGATTGATAAATACAATACCACAACTTAAATAAAAACCATTGATAAATGTATCTGAATGGAAATAGAAGGCGGAATTCATGAGATGGAAATGCAATACTGATAACATAGAGTGTTAGATACAATATATACAAATTTAGCGAATAAAAAAACCTGTTGTCAAAAAAAAAAAGATACAACGTAATCTGAGAATGTATGAGATAGAAATTTACACTGATAAAAAAAAATATATATTTAGAAAATATGATGGTGATAATGATGGGGATATTATATAGCGAGGGTATAAGCAACGAGGCATACTGGCTTATTGTATGTATATGTATATATATCCTAGTTATTTTGTGCAATTCAATTGACTCTATTGTTAAGAGATAGAAGGCCGTTGAATTGTCTTCACAGCAGTTCCTTTTTCACCGATTATTTTTTATACTAGGTCATGACTACATTGAGCGGTTGCTCCGCATTCCAAGATAATAATTATGTGTAGTACTAACTTCCGCCTTATGGCATAATCTACAAATGGTGCCATTGTTGAACATACCCACGTTGTTTGGGTGTTTTGTCAGACACATTTGACCGGAACCGAGCCCTGCCAGACCCTCTTACGACCCTAAAGTCCCTCTTACGATCTGTGTGTTCGATGGTATTGCTGGGCTTCTTTAAACACGAATATTTACTGTACCGGCATATCTAGAGTGAAAGGATGAGAATGAGAGAAAAAAGAACGTTAGTGTGAGTGAGTGATGGGAGGAAAGAGAAACAGATAGATAGAGATAGATAAATAGGGTGTGAGAAAGGAGAGGAATGGAGTAGGAGGGAAGGAGGGGGTGGGAGAAAGGAAAGAGAAAGTCAGGGATAGCAAAAGAGGAAAAGGGAGAGAGAGCGCGAGAGAGAGCGAGAGCGAGAGAGAGAGAGAGAGAGAGATAGAGAGAGAGAGAATAAAACTAAGGATAAATAAAAGAAAGAGAGAAAAATACCTCTTGGGCTGGGAGAGAGAAAAAAGGACTAACAGTGGGATTGAGAGTAAGAGAGAGGAACAGATAAAGAGAAACAGATCGAAGTAGAGAAAGACTAAAAAAATGAGGGTGACAGAGGAAGATGGAGAGAAAGCGAGAGAGAGAGAGAGAGAGAGAGAGAGAGAATAATATACAGGAAAATAAAAGAAAGGGAGAAAAAGACTTCTTGGAGTGAGAGAAAGAAAAAAGGAGTAACAGTGAGATTGAGAGTGAGAGAGAAGTACAGATAAAGAGAGATAAATCGAAAAAGAGAGAAAATAAAAAAAATGAGGGTGACAAAGGGAGAGGTAGAGCGACAGAGAGATAGAGAAAGGAAGAAAGAAAGAGAAAGAGAATAAAAGAGAAATAAGGAAAGAGAGAAAAAGAGGATTGGAGTGGGAGGGAGAAAAAAAAAGAGTAACAGTGAGATTGAGAGTGAGAGAGAGGAACAAATAAAGAGAGATAGATCGAAATAGAGTGAAAATAAAAAAATGAGGGAGAGAGGTAAAGTGACAGAGAGATAGAGATAGAAAAAGAGGGAGAGAGGAAAGAGAATGAGAGGAGGAGAGAAAAGAAAGAAAAAAAGAGCCAAGGATAGGAGAAAGGAAAATGAGTGAGAAAAAAATAGAATTACACAGGAAATGGTAGAGAGAGAAGAATAAAGAAATAAAAAGAGATTGAGATTGGGAGAGAGAGAGAAAGACAGAATCATAAAGTAGGAAAGAGATAACATGAGACAGTGTGATAAAGGATGAAAGGGAAAGAGTGCACGTGAGGAACAGATAAAGATAGGCAGATAGGTACATTTACAAATTGATAGATATATTGCGTATCCAGCAGAAAATTTTATCCATATTAAAATATTTAAGAAAATGAAATCCGACAAGACCGATGAGAGCTAAAAGAAACGAAATACAAGTCCATAACATCGCAGACCGCAAGAGCGTCATATTCGTCCACCCAGAGGCAAAATTGGTTATAAAAAGTTCTAAATGACCTGCATAATATTAAAGTGAACTATTTGGAAAGAGCTATTTTGGCCTGGACCCAAACGGCGTGCAATAAATCCACTTATAAGGAAATAGAAAAATCCCTAGAGAGAACTGAAAAAACCGAAATGGTGCAATATTGGCTTTTCTCCTTTGTTTAATCTATTAAAACCCTCACATTGGCAGGGCAATTTGAAGCGATAAACTCGTGCTTAAACAAGCTTTCTGCCATAGAAGCACGAGTATAAATCGAGTTTTAAATATATATTAGAAATTCTCTCAGAAAGAAAAAATACACTGCTCATTTTGAAGTCAAATTTTTTCTTCTTCGATGAGACGGACTGCTTTGATCAAAGTTGTGAGCGCTCAAGAGAGAAGATGGGATAGCCAATTAAATTAAAGGCAGCCAGAGTCGACACTACCCAGTTTATTCAGTGCCCGACTCTTTTTTTCAATCCTTTTTTCAATACAGTCACGCAATGACAATTTATAATCAATCTATCTGCCTATAAATCTAACGTAGTTTATCTCTTTTTCCCTCTGGCTATCTTTTTCTCATTTACCTTGATTGGTGTACTTGATTTGCAATTCTTTTTCGTCATATAAAAAAATTACGTCAACAATGAATAGACCTTTTATATTAGATGCTTATTGTTTATACTATTTGTACTATTATTAAAAATTACATGAGTTAACCCTACTGACGAAATAGTGAATTATCATGTAATCACAAAAGTAGTCATGAGGACTAAAAACAATTTAATCTGCTAAATTTCCTTATTATTTTCGAGTGAGATATGATTACCAAAACAGCATTTATCCCATGGAACTTTGTGTGATATACAAGAACAATTTCCCTATACATCTGCTGATCTTACTCTTGTCAAAAGGTGCCAATTTTGGTGTGGCATATTTTTAGTATACTAAAAGTTATCTACTTATTCACAAAAAGCATACGATTTATATCTTAATATTTGAATAATTGGTGTTTAAAAATTCACTTACAATCTTCATTCCTTAAAAGTACTTGACTCTTCTCTTTTGACAAAAGATATTCTGCTCAAATTGAAAAGATTCAACGCTTAATTTACGAAAGTGTTCAAATGGTAATGTAACTTTAAAAATGTAAAAATGAAAATTTTATTTTTTGGGAAGATAGGGAAATTAGAATCCGTTAAAATTATGATTCAAAAGTTGTGTAACTTTACATAAATATATGTTAAATCATTCCGATGAGCAATTGACAAACTTAGTCACTTTCCGCTTTAAGATAAATGAAGATTGCTTGGAGAAGAGAAGATGAAAGAAATATTAATTAATATTAATTGCAATAAATTTTACAAAACATTAGACACAATCCGTTAGGTTCTCATAATAATTTTACTGCCAAAATAGTTCTAATTTATGCAATCTGAAGTAGATCAATTTACATTTTAAGATTTTAAATACTTTAGTTATTAGACGGCCGTTTGGTTGAAATAATTGATTGAAAGAAAATGATACTTGAGTTAAATAGTTTCATTCAGTTTCTTAAATGACAGCGACACACTGAATGTTCATATTATTATTTGAAAAAATAAACTAATTTTCCAAAATATCCACAACGGCCTATTAAGTGGCTGCCGGGGAAAGGTTTAAACAAACAGAAAATTAAAACGTTGCATCAAAATCTCAACACCCAATTAAAGCCGGCAATTTACAGCCCTTTAAAATTGGAGTGCAGCCCTGAGGCTCATTAGCTGTCTAGAGATAAATTAGGAATGCACTAATTTCCAGAGAAACATGTGGATGAATGGCAATTTCTCTGCCTTTACCCGACTGAGCACAGATATTTTTTAATTCTTTATAGTTTTATTCTTTTAAACTGACAATTATATCAGAGTGAATTTTTTAAATGTTTTGCTGGACAACAATACTAAAATCTAATCCAGGTATTATTATTAAAAAATCATTAAAACAACTTTAAGGACTTATTCAACCTATTCACTCAATATAAATATACATTTGTATCTAAAAATTGTATTTTGGAGGACTGACGAGGCCGTGTAGTTAGCGGTGTTCCCCTCGCATTTTCCAAGCTAGCGGTTCTCGGTTCGAAACCCTTCATAGCGTAACGTTTTTTTTTTTAGCATAATGTATAAAAGATATTGCGAAAGTTTGGTCCTTCGTCCACGACATACAAAGGAAAATTGGGCGTTACTCCCTTCAGTATTATTGGAATTCTTTGCATTAATTTTCACAAAAATCATACATGCCCAATGCAAATTGGCGAAAAAGGCGACTGGAATTATTTTACTTTACTCAAATATGGTACATGAGTCATGACCAATTCAAATAATTATTCAGATATCGTGAAATGCGCTCGGGTGTGATGTAGGTTTCAGAAAAACATTTTCTTTAACGTGCCAACGTTTCGATCTTTTATTGAGATTATCTTCAGGGCCTTGTGTTGTCTGCATTTCAGCAAAAAAGTTCTCTGATTGATGGCCGATGCGAGTTTCTTCTCATTGTTGGCGATGTCCTTCAGAATACTTTTAGCTTCTTGTCCGTATGTAGTTGAAATTTGTTCATAGAATCCCATATTCTTCGTTCTTCTCGTGCAGAAATGTGTAGAGATTAGTGACCGTAGAGATCAATCAGAGAACTTTTTTGCTGAAATGCAGACAACACAAGGCCCTGAAGATGATCTCAATAAAAGATCGAAACGTTGGCACGATAAAGAAAATGTTTTTCTGAAACCTACATCACACCCGACCGCATCTCACAATATCTGAATAACTATCGATTAACGGTCACTAATCTCTACACAATTCAAATAATATTGAATGATTGTTGACACTCACTCCTTCAGACACAAATTCGTTCAGTCGATAAAAAAAATGAAATTTTACATGTGGACAACAAAGGAAAAACTTCCGCAGCCATATAAAAAAATATATATATTGATATTACGACAAAACAATTTCGATTGGTCCAATTTTTAATCGTACGTTGGATATTGGCGTTCGACACAAAGCATGGTCCTTTTGTCATTTCCAGTTTGTCAACTTGCATAATAAATTTTCGCTTTTTCCCCATTTCAGTGTTGGGATGTTATAAATAGGGTTGATCCCATAATGAAACCTAAGCCCATGCACTTTTTATAGTTAGCCAGTAGAAATAAATTTCTGAAAACTCAATAGCTAATACGTATTTAAGCATACTACTAAAAAGGTAAATATGAGACCGCAAATGATTAGTGTCAATTTTTTTTTCAAAGAGTATCAAAATTCTCCACACAAGCGGTTGAGTGTTCGATTCCCGTACAGATCAAAGAATTTTAATTACTAAAATTATCTCAAAAGTTATTTCTTATTTTGATAGAGGTAAAACAAATTAATAACAAACATCAGTATAAAATAACCATAACAATATTATCAATATAAGATAATATAGTTTTGTATTTGGAAAGTAGTTTAAAGTTGTTCAGTCTATGGAATTGATTTGCATTTTTATAAGGCAACGTAAATATTTAATACGTTAAATCCTTTACTAAAACCCAGGGTTTATAAAAGGATTTGAACAAGAATAACGTAGTAAAAGAATTTGTATAAGTGTTTGATCTTAATGCTACTGTAATTTTGTCATTTCCCATCATTTTGCTCTGCCTGTTCTCTCTGGGTGGGTCTGTAAAACGCATAGTGTGATTAGGTTTGGTTATGATAGGTTACGGTTTATTATTTACAAGTTATGGCTTTACTTTTTCGAGGAATATATTGGCATTTCTTCTGGCAAATAATCAATAATAATTTTATAACACTTTTTTGTTGCTGTAAGATTATACGAAGAGAGTTCGATCTCAAGTTCTAGTAAAATGTAAATTTTTCACTGGTAATTATTTTGTTTTTTTTATTATTGTTATTGTACTGAATGTATGTTTAAGAAGGCTTAGTAACTAATCCAGTCGTGAGATTTTCTCCTTTGGTCAGCAAGATGATGAACCTTCAATTTGGCCGTTACTGATCATTTCGTACTGCCTATTCTCACTTTGTTAGACAGTCAGACGCTTTCGGCCGTTTTCAGTGTTTGGTCTGTTTGATTTTGTTTTAAATTCAAGTTACTTTTTAAATTTTAAGAGGCGGGGTGCTTGCGTCGGCGTTATTTTTGTTTGTCGCTGGTACTGGTTGATTAAGTATTGGATCCTGCCGCAGGCGGTTTTTTTGAAATTATGCAAATTATATAACTTCTGATCTTAATGTGTGGTTTCATATCTACATGTATGTTCCTAAGTTTTCAATTATGTTCATTTTTAGTCCTGTTTATACGTCGTGTAGTTGTTTTACGCTTGTCCTTAATATTATTGGTTCATCGATTATTAATTGTCGCATCATTGGTCTTTATTGAAAATAACATTTTATATTAATAAAACTCTACGAGTAAAAGGCGATGGCCGATTGTATATTGAATAAATATTTCATAGGAATGTCTTAGGAAAAATAGAGGATTTGTTATTAGCAGTTTTACTTTGTTCTAATGGAAAGATATAAAGTATGAAAATAAAACTATATATCTATTCGTTTATAAACATGTAGAACGAAATGTTTGATCATCAGAAAGAGAAGGAAAAAACCCGGTAAAGTTCCCCTTCATATTTCAAACGAATGGCTTCCAGTTGAACAATCTGAAAGAACTGTGAGCCAAGTCAATCGTGCTCAATGAAACTACCTTAATCAGAACAAAGGAAATATTGGGTTTAATTTTTTTCATCCCTGTCGACTAACACAAAATTTAAGAAGAAGAAGAAAATAAACTTTATTCCTGGGCTTTAAATCCCCTTGAATAACAAAACTACATAGTCGAGCTGTATCTAGAGTCGTGCTCAACACAAATACAAAAGAGCAATTACAATTACAAAGTTACAAAATATTTCAATATTTCAAAATATATGCATTTTAAAAATGTACGAAAATTGTAGAAGAGATAATTAAATTTAATAATACATATGACTTAATATTAATTTATCAATTAAGGTAACAGGTGCTACGTTGCCATGACATGAGTTAATAAGTGCACAATTATAACTATAACGATAGTTATCATTATTTTAGTTATTTATATTTCTATAGAAATTAAAAAAAAAGATTATTCGGAAATCGTGAGATGCGGTCTGGTGGGGCGTAGGTTTTACAGAAACATTTTCTTTATCGTGCCAACGTTTCGATCTTTATTGAGATCATCTTCAGTGCCTGGGATTTTTAAACATTGTTTGAATTTTACAAATACATGTAGGATGTGGAAAAGTGAATTTATACAATGCAAAATATATTTTAAATATATGAATTTATACAATGGTAGAAAAATTTTGATTAAAAAAATCGAATTTATACAATGCTAGAAAATTTTAGATTAAAAAAAAAGGAATGAATTTATACAATGCTAGACAATTTTAAATTGAAGAAAAAAAGAATTTATATAAGCTATAAATCTAAAATTTTCTAGCGTTGGATAAATTCATTCTTTTTTTTAATCTAAAATTTTCTAGCATTGTATAAATTCAAAAAAAATAATCTAAAATTTTGTAGCATTGTATAATTTCATATTTCCTGTCCACATCATACATGTATTTGTAAAATTCAAACAATGTTTATAAATCCCAGTCCCTGAAGATGATGTCATTACAAATCGAAACGTCTGGACGATAAAGAAAATGTTTTTCTAAAACGTACGTCACACCCTCACAATCTCCGAATAATCATTGAATAACGGTCACTAAACACCACACACATAAAAGAAAGAATAAAGTACAAAAAATAGAAGTATTTGTAATACAATTTCAGTATTCATATCGAAATTTCTCTCATTAATTTACTTAAAATTACTTTGTGTATTTCTCTAGAAAAACACCCATCCTTTTTCACTTTTGAAAAGACGCTCCCAAAAGTCATCGTGTACCACATCAATCACACCTTTTACACAGGCCGCGGCCGCCAAACAGTTTTCCGATGGTTTTCACCCTCTATCACACCCCAACAATAACCCTTTGTCCGCTCTGCAGGGGCATAACAAAAAGCCTCTCCAGCTTTTCCCGTACATCTTAGCACGTTTACATTATATCAACTCGGCCTTGCGGCTTGTTAATTTTACCTTTTAAATGAAGTGAACACGCCCATTAACGGTATTTATTTTGACAAGGTTCTAAATAGTTAACATCGCGTCTGATGATGGATTTACAATAATGAACAATAATTCTGTACAATTATAATTTTATTGTAATATACGATTTAAAATTTTAAATAACACAAACGACAAAACCTTTTTTCCAAAGCATTAAAGGGCTGATTTTAATAGCAGATTATCCAGCTTATTGTTGGAAATGACTGTATTATGCCATGCCGTTTTATCTGTTATCTCTATTTCGATTGTTTAATTAATCTGAGATTACAACATTATGAAGTATTCCTTTCCGGAAACATTTGTTTTTAAACTGGAATTTAATAATACAATTCAGTTCAGTGCGAAAATGTTAAATTTAAAAAAAAGAAAAAGAAAAAACAGGAAGCATTATAGAGCAGAATAGGATGAGGAGATGAAAGAAAAGAGCGACTTCGTCCAAGGTGGTCCGTAAAGGAAAAAAATGGCTACAATTAATTGTGAAGCACTGTTTAAATAACTTTTCTTTATTCTTATAATTTCTCTACTCCTGTATTTTTCTTATTCTTATTTGTTTAATGTTGACTGGTTGAATAATTTTGTTATCTTCGTTTTAATCACACTTATTTTGCAAAAATACATGAACAATTTCAAATGATGTTATAATAGAAAACCTTGGAAAAACGTCTTATTTGACGGAAAATTTAACAATTTTAATGCCACTAATTTTTATTATCTGCTATCTTAAGGAAATACAGAATGTTTGCACGATTGTGAACTCATAACATATTTTCTTAGAAAATAAGTTCAAGCTTGTTCAAAACGTCAATATTTATCATTTGATTAAAAAATAATTTTGTTTGGAACCTATTTTGACATGCTGTCTCACGATTTTTCATGTCTATATTCGTTATAATATCACGAATGATTTATATTTTTTATTAATTAACTTAAATAAATATGAACGAATGATAAGGATGATGTGGATTTTGTTGTCCATTGCTGGCCCGCAGAGATTTAATACAAAGGTCCATGTGGGAGTAATTTTTTTTTTACCGCCAATTTAGTAGTAGTCGTAGTAGTTTAACGTCCACGGGGACCGCGGTAGCCGAGTGGTTAGCATGAGAGACTCTCACGCCGCAGTCGTGGGTTCGATTCGCACCGTCGCCTCTGGCCCTTTTTTCACAAAAACCCCCCCAAATTTGAACACACATATACGAATTGCCACATGGCTAATATGCATAGTTCATAACGCCAAAACAAAAAAACAAAAAAAGTCCACGTTTTGGTCTAAGTTGTGGATTCCAGTTTACCCGTTAGTCTAGGTACAGCCTTAAGCAATATTCTAGTTTGTCATCTTTTTAATAATATTAGAGGAAGACTGGGGGCAGGTTGTTTTGCTCAAGGTGAAAACTATATCCGGCTAAGCCATGGTTCCTATGTTTGGAGATGTTGTCGAAGATAGTTGTTAGGGAGGTTTACGACATAATTAGGTTTAGGAATGAGGATTGCCGTGTCCTTACCGAATGCAGTTATGTTATTGTTGCGAAGAGGTGGACAACGTAGAGAACATAGAGATTAGCAATAATAGAGAAATGGTGGCAGTATACTTCGTTGAGAAATCTTAGCGTTGAAATTATATATTACAGATGAATCTTAATGATCTGTTGCTTCATGAAAGTCATGATAAATTAGACTGGATCTTAGTAATAATTGTAATGCGAAGTTTCTTCAGCAGGACAGAATGTCATACCGGTCAAATGATTGATAGAAGTCTAAGAATGCTGGACAGTAGTCGTTGAACTTAACTGCTTTGTGTTCATCAAAGTATAGTGGCAGAAATCAAAGTTATGATCAGAATTAAAATTTAATGGTCTTAATGGTTAAGTTAGATAAGGAGAAACTTCTGGAGCGAGTTTCCAGATTCAGGATTTCGGTGAATAAATGCATCAACAGGACGAAATTTACAAACATGTTTTCCAATATAGAATATATCAAATCTAAACGTAATAACTATATGTAGAAACATATGTTTTCAATGGAAATTGATTCTTTAAGTGCGCAGGTATTTTCTCAGGTGTAAGCTTTTTTAGAGAGAGAGCGGTCGGCTATGACAGGATCAGTGTAAGGAGGGAGGATCGGGTAGTACAAAGGAACAAGGAAGCAGCGAAGATTATGCTCAGGAGTTGTACTCCTCCTGGTATGCTTCCTTGAGAAACACCAGAGTTGATATGAAAAATAGCGGAAATAACTTGCACTTCTTGAAAATGACGATGGGATGTTTGATTTAAGAATGAGTATTAGATGGAAAGATAATACATCTTTAGTTTCAACAGCAAGCGCAAATGCCATACTTGATAGATGTTAGGAGGAATTACTTGCATCGATGCAAGGGCGATAGGGTGTAATAAAAAAATAAGTTTTTAAAAATTCATTTCTATGTCTTGGAGGCAATTCGTCGTATTATTGACTGTGATTTGAAAATCGTTATAATACGACACATTACACTCTGAACCGTCAGAATCTGCATCATCAATCATAATTTTCTTCCAGAGAACATCAGAAAGCCCCTTCATCTTTAATGTATAAGGTATCGTTATCAAATTTTAAAGGAAGAAAAATTTATGTAACCTTAAAAGTCGGTTTTTTTAATTAGCTTCAATTATTATCCAATTGATTTATATTGTGTTTGATAGTTTCGTTTATCTTGACGAAAATACAGGAAACATTTTGTTCAGTATTATTTCGCCTGGAAACATTCTTAATTCAACGTTTTATATTCTGACCCGTCAGTATTTGGAGTATCGATCATTATTTTCTGCCAATGTATATCACGAAGCCTCTCCACCTTTAACATGGCATATATCGACTGAGTTATAAGAAAAGAACGATTTATGTATTATTCAGATGTTGACTTTAACTAGAAAAAACAAAAACAATAAAATTACTGAGGGGCATATTTTACATGGAGTTTGTTCGTGTTGATCAATTTGGATTGTTCACACTCAGGCCTGCAGAACAGAAAGTATCTAGCAGAAAAACCTTTTAAACAATACCATCTAACTGTTTAATACTGCTGATAACATTGAATTTGAACTATTGATAACACTTCGTGTAAAGCTGTGTAAGTAAGAATTGATTTCTCACAAGGAACGATTTGAATACAAAAAAAATTCGGTTATATCACGACAAATCATTTATAAATCAGCACACTTTTTTCCGATACACTGAAGAAAAAAATTTAAAAAAGGTTCTTCATAAAAATAACTTTCCAATAAAACTCATGGGTCTATCAACCTTTAGAAAACAAGGAAGACAGTGACATAAAATTATACCGGCTGACAATAGGGGTAGTTACAATCTTTGTGTTAATCCTGTTAATTCTGTTAGGTCGTGTTAGATCTTGAAAAATGATGACGTAGACTTGTAAGAATCGGCTAGTTAACATTGCTCAATCTAACAGGCCAGGACCAATGTTAGATGTTAGGTCGAAAATGTAGTCACATTGCTAGCCGTCAGCGCGTAGGTATCCAACATGGCAGCCATGAATTGAACAGCTGTTTTTGTTTACACGTAGTTTTATTCTTAAATAAGCATTAATTAAAACATATCAATATTTTCCTTTTGATAATATCTGACCTGTCCTTTTACTCTCATTCATTACAGATACATCCCATATCCTATAAAGTTGTAGGCTGTTAGGTTACAAGTTGTAACGATACAAGTTAGGTATGTCGGCATTTCTAATAAAAAAGTTGATTAATTTTATTTTTTATTAACTTCTGGCATCTTACAATTTAACACAAAAGAAAACCGAAACATACAACACTAATTGAAGGGTTTTGTACCTTTATTTTTGGTTCTACCAATCGCCACGCGCAGCATTGCGGAAAAATTAACGTTTAACCTGCTAAGAAAAGAAGGGGGTGTTCACATCTTACTGGACATTTCTCTATTCCAGTTAAGAAGAGTTACCATCTTAGAAACATCGTGAATACTCCTAATATATCGCTTTGTTTATCAGGCCGTCAGGTCTGAGGCTGAGCTATCTCAAGTCAAATATAAAAATAACCTTCAAATTGTAGATTCGTTTTTACACTAATATACTCTACATAAAAGTACTCTACTACTAACTGTATATAAAAAAATGGCAAAAAGGGGGGAAAATTCGAGAGGTGGAGTCCAAATGGGAAGTTAGTGTCCGAGTGAACCGATCACGATAGCTCAAGTGGTAGAGCAGCGGCGTATTTAGCCGAAGGTCGTGGGTTCGAATGACCGCTCATGACGCTGACTTTTTTGTCTCGACCAATACCTTTCATAAAGATTAATTAATTTAAAAAAGTTAATTAGTCAATCAGACAACGAACTGTAATGGATTTTATAATTAAACTGAAGTATGTCGTCACGAAAGCTCTCCGTGGCCGTTTCATTTGTCGCCGAGAATCAAGTAGATTACACGACATTTGAAAAATGGCAAAAAGGAGGAAAATTAGAGAGGTGAGGTTGAGATGGGAAGTTAGTGTCTGAGCGGATCGAAGTCATGATAGCTCAAGTGGTAGAGCAGCGGCGTATTTAGCCCAAGTTCGTGGGTTCGAATCCTGCTCGTGACACTGACTTTTTATCTCGACCAATACCTTTCATAAAGATTAATTAATTGAAAAAAGTTAATTGGTGTGACCACGAACTGTAATGGATCTATATAAAAGGTTTTAACTATAATAGTGTTCAAAGTATTCTATAGCCGCAGGACTCACAATACAAAAAGCTGCCAAAGCTAAGCAGATCCAATATAGCTGGAGGGAATATTTTTTAGCTGGAAATATGAAAGCACTACCAGTGATGAAAGAGTTCCCCGCCGGCAGAAAAAAACTTATCGGTTGAAGGAGCTTCGGCTGTGCATGTGCACAGAATGTAGCACAATCGTTCAAGATCTGTAATAAGAGGTACGTGCTCCGAATGAACTGGTTTTTGCCACGCCATCTATTTCCGGCCTCGGTTTAAAAAATGGATGTTAACGCCCAACTTGCATCGATCTCTGAATGTTTGCACGACCGGCAGTTACAAGCCTGCAATCCGGCTTTGAACAAGGTATGAATCAACAATTCTTCTTTTTCCTTTCATAGATTTGGCTGGTAAAAAATAAAAATTTCAATTTTTCCAGCTACACGTCTTTGCATGAGTTGCGTTTTTAACTTGTAATATTTAATATTGTAGGGGGTAAACACGCAAACTGTGCTAATCTTAGTGTGTGTGAAACAAGCTAGACTTTGTGATAGCATTCAATTTTATAAACTATTTTTAAGAGTAGAGACCATTTTTCTGATCAAAAAATCAATTTTTTCTCTCCTAAACTTCCACCATTTATGCACAGAAAGAACCTAGAATTATGATATTTTGAGTTTGGACAGTGCTTTAAAAATCCTTTTTCTGTATGTTATTTGTCAAAACTACTTTCCCAACTAAAACATAGACTCTCAAATATTTACTACGGCAGGTATTGGTGTGAAATTGGTGCTTTATGGAAAATAGAAAATTTTGAGCACGATCGGTTCTACTGTGAAAATGATTGGTTAATCTAACGGAGTACCGTTTTGTTAAAAGAGACGATGGCAAAGTATTTTTTTCTCGAAAAGGTGTAACATTTTTTCATGACGGGAGGTTGTTCAAAATTATTCATAATTTTTTTCAAAGCAATTGTTAGTAAACTAAGAATAGTATAAATTCTTAAATTCTTCTTCGTTTAAATAATAAATTAAAAGATGGGTTGCAATAAACGAAATAGTGTGTGATAAAATGGTGACGAAAAATGGCAATGTTTTGGACCTCTGATTGAACATCCAAATGTACTTCCAAAATTTCTGTATTATTAATCAGAAATCGTGAGATGCGGTTTGGTGTGATGTAGGCTTCAGAAAAACATTTTCTTTGTCGTGCCAACGTTTCGATCTTTAGTGAGATCAACGTCAGGGCCTGGGATTTACAAACATTGTTTAAATTTTACAAATACATGTAGGATGTGGAAAAAGAATGCATTTTATGAAATGTAGAAAGACATTTTTATATGAAGAGTCGGCTTCTTTGAGGTGAAAAGAGCCGACAATGGGAAAACATGGGCCATGCTATTGGCATTATTGGTGAAAAGCACAATTACACAAGAGACAAACACTTTCAGTGAGTAGAAATACTTTGATTGAATATAAAAAATATATTTTGCATTGTATAAATTTACCTTTTTCCACTTCCTACATGTATTTGTTAAATTTAAACAATGTTTTGTCAATCCCAGGCCCTGAAGATGATCTCAATAAAGATAGAAACGTTGGCACGACGAAGAAAATGTTTTCTGAAACCTACATCACACCAGACAGCATCTCACGATTTCTAAATAATTATCGACTAACGGTCACTAATCACCACACATTTCTGTATTATGGTAATATTTTATTATTGCTTCTTCAAATCAAACAGTCTTTTTTAAAAAATGAATGAGTTTTAAAATTAAAATACCAAGAGCTGAATGAAAAGACAACAAAGCTGTAAGTTGGAAAAACCGTCCCCAACCACTTTAAGTGACTTTCTTTTTGCTGGATTCTTTTCATAAATGGAATAACTCCGTGGTAAATAAGTAAGCCTAATTAGTAAACTTTAACATATAAAACAATGCGAAGTTTAGAAGTTGTTCACAATTTTATGACTCATCCTATCCATATGAACCCTCGACTTATCAATGTTCTTGTTAGAAATCATGTTATTATCTTTCATAATAACCAATATAAATTTAAATTTCATGAAAAAAACGTATCGCACTATTTTTACAGTTGTTATCTTACTTGTAACTGTAGGAAGTCTAAAATTACTTAACGCCTACGGGTTTGTGTTTAATCCGTTTCGCTTTCCGTTGCTGCACCCAACAACCTTGGGTTCTACTGACCGCCTTCTCAGAGCCGCCGGTTCGAAATTTCTTTATTATGACATAATGCTTTTATCTTTCGTTTCGGTTTTTCTTGAAAAATCACCAATAATTACGCCCAGTACGCAAAACATTGCGGCACGAAAACGGATTTTTTTACTATTTATCGTATGTATTAGAACAACACTACTAATAAACAACAAATTATTGGTTACAAGTCGCAGTTCTATGTACGAATATGGGTTCAGGTGTGTTCATGACTGTGGAAATCTGAGTATGCGTTTAATCGTTATTCTATCTTACACCCACTCACTATGAATAGTTTCCTTTCTCTCTCTCGCCCTGTCGTCAGTTATTCTGTAATGAACCAAACAAGTCACAACAGAAATCTCGCCGATTGCCTCTGTTGCACTTTCTATATAACAATCTCTAACACTTTCATTTTTTCTCTAACACTCATTTTACTCTGTCTTCCATGTTTATTTCCACATTTTCTCTTCTTACTCCACTATCTCACTCTCCTCTCTCACACACACAGCAAAACACAATTCACAATACCCACACATTCTCTTCCATCTTACTCTCTCTCTCTCTCTCTCTCTCTCTCTCTCTCTCCCTCCCTCGATTTCTCGCTCGCGCGCGCGCCCACATATTTCAATCACAGTTTACTTTGTTTTATTCATCTATCTTATTTCTCCCTTGTTATAAAATCCTAAAGGTCTACGGTAAGCTATTGTTTTGCTAGAACATTAAAATTTTAAAAAAAAATTGGAAGCGAGTTTCCTAATCTTCTATTATACCGTAATCTCTAATGTTATATGAACTTTCTTAGCAAGCTAGAAGATTTTTCTTTTCTTGTATTTGAAACATACTAGATTTTTCCATGTGAAGCAGTAAATCAAAAACAAAAATAAATAAATTATTCGTTTAGATGCTTTTTTTAAAAATGTAATTAACTAATACTATGAATATTATTTTTCAATTTATTCACACTTTTAATACATGTTAAAAGTGTTTCAATTAAGTTACAATTACGTATTTGTAAAATGATTACAGCTGAAATGACAAATTAATTACCCAAAAACGGTTCCTCGAACCCAGATTTACTATTATATATGACCTACAAAATCATAAAGGCGTTAGCAGTAGAAGCATTTATTTTCGTTTTAGACTTGGATTGATGAAGAATTCGAGACTGAATTTGCTTATATGAAACTGACTAATGAAAGTACAAATGTGGAAGTTTTAGTGCGTGAATAGCTGTTCGGTGGCATGTCCATCTTGGGCGTTTTCCTTGAACAAAACTATGTCACAACCGATGACAAACTGCCTCTGTCTTCCAGTGGAATTATGTCTTTTTTCGTCTGTTCTACTTGGCTTTTATGATTTATTACACTTACCTGGTTACTCTCACTTTCTTTTATTACACGTCCAATTGTAAGCCGCATTGAAGCGGAAAGGTGCGACAAGCTGGATAAAGGATAGAGCAAAAACCCCTGGGGATTTATCGGGATTAGACTAGCGTCACGCTGGAAAGAGAGCGCATATTTTAACGTAATACTGCATATCGCATTTGCCAAATTCTCAGAGAGGAAATATAACATGGAACGAGATTTTACAGAACGGGCAAACCTTTTTTTCATACACGATTTCACGTTTTTTTTTTAAAGTAAGAATTCTCAATTTTTCCTTTTTATACAATTTCAATTTATTTCAAAACTATTCCAAACTTCTCCATAATTTAATTTTCATTCCCAAACTTGAAATATTGAGTTATGAAGTTGATTCATAGTTTCACTACGTGATAATGCAAACAAATAATAAATACCTAAGAAAATAAAAAATAAAAAGAAACAAAATTAGCTGTTTTTGAAAAATCTATATCGAAAGGATTAGAAACAATTTTAAACAATTTAATTAAAAATTGTTCTCGTGACAAAAAGCCTCGGTTATAGCAATGTGAATTTTCCCATTCGTAGGATGAAACCTGCTTTATTGCCCCCAGAGTGTCGTAAGGGTCGCCTTTAGTGCCCTCCAGTTCACTAAGAAAGGCTTTTCAGCGGAAACAGTGACTACATAAGCAACAACTTACGAGTGAACATTTTAATTTTAACGTTTGTATTATTTAAAGAAATGGGCACGAATAACTCACAAATGAATCAATGATGATTTTTTTAATGTTTATTTTTTAATTTAATTTAATTTATTAGTTTTCAGATTTGTCATAACAGGTATACATTTAACAAGCTAATTGACAATCAAGAATATTTACGATTAACTTTTTCTTCTCATAATATAAATAATTATAAATTATAAATAAAAAACAAAGTCGTTAAAAATAATTATCCACACAATTAACCACTTTGTGTTTTTTCTTCCAAATATTTAAAATAGTCTCTTTAATTTTAACGTTACCATGCTTCAAAATAATAGGTACGAACAACTTTACTATCTTATCTGTAGAAGTATATGTTCTAATTTCTCTACAGTTTTCTAAACTTACAACCAGGAGTAAATATTCTGGGCTTGTTATTATAATATAAATAAATAATGAATATCTTCTAATATAATAAACGTTAACGAAATTGTTTTGTATAGACTAAACAACGTGCAAAATACAGTAATTTAGATGGTGAAATAATAAACAGTAAACAATATGTCTTTAGTTATTAATTAAGCGACTAACCTTTGTAAAAAAAATGAATAATAAAATATGTAATTAAACCTCCATACTTAAGTAAGTTGTGATGAACATCCAAATTTTTTTCATACACTATTATTGCCACTAATAAAAGTCACTCTCCTAAATGATGTGGTAAATGAAATGCCTCTACAAACTATGAAACAAAAATAAATATAAAAAATATATCATAATTACTTATTTTTGAACAAAAACCTAACCCTAATCCTATGTCACTTCAGCAATACGTTACCTACACTAACATAAACAGTAACCCTTCCCGTACATAACATTGCCGTACTTACGTTTGGAAGCACAAACATTAACCCTAAAGCTTAAACTTTAAAGAATATAACCGAACGTACCCTTAACCTGACACTAACCGTATATAACCTAACCATTCCCTGAACCTAAGACAATCCAAGCGCTCCCCGGTTACGCAAACCTTTTGACGGAAAATTGTCATGCAAAATATCTGAGTTAATAATAATACAAATAAAATTTAACCAAACCCTGACCTTCAAATCCAAAACCCATTCTAATCTAACCTAACCTATCATCAACCTATCTCTCGGCCTAACCAATTGAATTTTACCCTAGCTTCTAAACTCATACTAAAGCTTAATCTAACCCTAAATTAACCTGAACATAACCCTAACCTAACATTAATCGTACCTGCCTAACCATTTAAAACCTTAAGCCAATTCCCTGAAAAATAACTGCGCGGCAATGGTCATGGAAAAATATTGGTGCTAATGATAAATAGATATTATTACAATGTTAACAATATAATATTGGTTGTTATTTATCTATAAAATGTTCTAATGCATAATCTGAGTAAATAAAATTGATAATCAATTAAGTATTACTATGAAAATATAAAAAATATTTACTCCAAAATTTTACTTACCTAGAACAAACTATGAGGGTTATCATTTAAAATTTGTGTTATGTGTCGTTTTTTTTATCGAATATGTATCGTTTAACAAATTTGTTCTGAAATCTTAGACCATATATGTAAACAACTATTGTTTACTTTTTCACATATAATGACAATGGTTTGATCTAGTTCACAAATCTTTCTGTGAATCTTTGAACTTGAATTAAAAAGGCGTGCTGCCAGAAAATATTCTCCAAGAGTTTTGATGTTGCTTTCGTTTTATTTGCTGCATTGTATTGTAAAATTTATTGTATTGAACAAAATTAAGGATTAAGTAACGACATTAATCTCAAACGAATATAATACGAATCCTTTATATGACATACCATGTTATATCGCCTGTGCCAGCTTTATTTTACTTATTTTTACTCGTTTTTCCATTGTGATAAAATAACCGGACATTTGAGAAATTTTTGAAAATTTTTAAAAATTGTATTTAAATTTATTTTCAAGGTACTTCTAGATGAGAATTTCTAATTATGTTGAATTTCTGTGCTTGTAAAGATTTTTAAAGGCAACAAAATTTAATATATTATATTATAATAAATAATAGATACAAATGTGTGGTGATTAGTGACCGTTAGTCCATGATTATTCAGAAATCGTGAGATGCGGTCTGGTGTGATGTAGGCTTCAGAAAAACATTTCTATGTCGTGCCAACGTTTCGATCTTTATTGAGATCATCTTCAGGGCTCAAAATTGTTGAGACACGCAGAAAACAAACACTTTGAGCCCTGAAGATAATCTCAATAAAGATCGAAACGTTGGCACGATAAAGAAAATGGTTTTGTGAAACCTACTTCACACCAGACCGCATCTCACGATTTCTGAGTAATAATAGGTACAAACAGTAAGTGGATGTTATTGTATAGACGGAAAACCAGTGAAAAAACGGGTACATAATGCCAAGAGTTGTTTTTATCCCGCGCCAAAATGGGGTTCCTCGGTGTCTGGCACATTTGCCAATTTTTTAAAATACAATGTCAAATTATAAAACCTTAGTGGATTACGATACTTTCGACCATCTGTTCTTGCTGTTTGGTTTTTTTGTCATCTTCAAGGTTTGTATATGTGTGTGATTTTGGGAACCGTTAATATTTTGTAAGTTTATCGTAGGAAAAGAATGTAATTGGTATTTCAATTAAATTCAATTTATAAATCAAATAACATAGGAAAATGTTTCAGACAAAAGATAGACAGTACAAGAATAAAAGGTCGGCAGAAAAAAAAACTGACGAACAGGTGTTATGCTTTATGGTAAATATATATACGTTTATATATTTTTTATGTTGCGGATGTAACTTACATACATTTGGTACTATAATGGTCATAATTTTAGATTAAAAACTTGGATTGTGAATATAATTTATTATCTAGATTTGTCCCATTATTTAAAGCACAAGTTATAAAGAGACATTGTAGGTACAAAGCGGTTCGATAAAGACTATGAAAGTTGATAAATATATTGGGCCTGTAAAAGAATACTCCCACATATAATCGTCATTCTCAGAACGTTCGATTTTGAAAACCAGTTCTCACCACTTCTGCTTAGTCATTGCATCACATTCACCAAAACTTCATGTCTCACACGGTTTGGCATTCGTGCTCACTTCCTGTTTCTTTTTCTCAGTCTTCAATTTATGCAAGGAATTCCTCGTCATGAAGGTCCATTTACCGTCTACCACCCACGTCCTATTTTCTTCTACATAGTACCAAGTTTGTTTATTTTTGTTCATTTCATCTTTATTTCTTATCCTAAATGAATGGTTATTCTTAACGAGAATAATACTAAAAGATATAATTACTTTTAAATGCGCTTACAAATTTCTAAAAGTCTAAAACGTGTAAGTGTATTAAAATCTAAAAAAAGGCTCTATGAATCCCGAAACCTTTTTCGAAGTAAGTAAGCTTTTTTGAAGGTTTGAAGGTTGAAACTAAAAATAGTCCCCCAAATATGAATTATTTAACATTTCCTAGTACAGTTCTATTAGCAGTCATGACGCAAACGTTTACAGAAATTAACTCAAAAATAAGCATGTAGATACAACAATTTTCAAATATATAACATGTGAAAAAATATGCTAATAATATGGTTTATTTTATGACAATATATTATATAATTCATAACGTAGAAATTTTTTTTAGAAATATGAACCGTAAAAATTCGTTTTATACAAAATCTAACCCACCTTCAATTTGTTTATATCGTAGTATTTTTGACAGAATCACCCCACAAGTTATTACAGGCGTCCTCTAAAAGAACAGTAAAACATGAATTCCAATAAAGTGGAAAAAACGTTATTGATAAACCAAAAATATGAATATATATATACAGAAAAACAATGAGTCGAAAAACAAACTAACCTTGGGTAGAATGTAAGTTCAAGTGATAAAACATAAAAAGAGATGGAAAAAATAATCACATCGTATTAGAAAAAGTACAGAAACATAAAAGTGATTATGAAAGACTTAAAAGTAGCAATTAAAAAGATAGGAAGATAATTAGACACATTGGTAATGTCATGGTTGACATTGATAATCAGGGCTGCTAGCGGAACATAATAAATAAACCAGTTTATATTCAGATGAATATGGAGTATACTATAATGGGTAAATCGGACTGGAGAAATAAATGATGAAATAAGAAATACAACAGAATCACAGGATGTTAGTAAAATCCTTAAAAACAACAAAATAGAAAACTGAAGTAATTTTTAGTTGGTTTAATTTTATTTACGTATTTTATTATTTTTATATTATAAAAAATACTAAATAAATAAGCTAGGTTGCCTTATTTTATTTTTTTGTTTTGAAATCTTTACCGCAATGATGACTCTACGTAGACATTGGATGTTAGGAACTACGCCAATTTATACTTGTAATTTTGGTCGTTAACAATCAACTTTTGGTTAGCTTTTTCTCTCAGGTTGAGTCCGTCACACGTATTTTGCACGTTAACTTCGCACTCGTATATTTTTTCGCTTTACAGGAAAAAAACCTCATGACCTCATAACTGCACCTAACTCAGCCTTACCTAAGCCATAGCCTAATCATTTCTACCTTAACCTTACCCTACTATGCGAAATCTTAACCTATGAGCACAATCCATTATTGATAACGCGAAAATGAAAACAAAAACCTTTTGTGTATTAAAAACATTCATGTTAAAATAAAACAGTCACAAAGACCGGGAAAATATTTTTTTTTAATGAATCTGTTCATGCCACTGACGGCAAAGATAACGTCATACAGAACAAACCATCAAACATAGGCAAATAAAGTTGAAAACCAACCAAGCCATAGATTCCTCATCCCGCATACCTCACGAAGAAACAGCATATTTTATTCATATTATCAACAATAGTATTATTACTAAAAATCCTTAGATCCTATTTGTTTAGGTTTTGTTTTATTTAAAATTATCCCTCCATACCAAAATATATGTATTACCTTTATTTATCTTTTACCAAATGTAATTCAGCAGCCAAAATTTACAAAAACCAAGGCTAAAACATAACCTAAACTAACCTTAACCCTAACCATTCCTAACCTAACTCATGCCCACACGCCGGATATTCGAAATTCATGACGCAAAAAATTTTAATTTGATTATATTATGAATATAATATTAATACTAATAACGAAACACAGTTCTTCTTTATAGTGTATTTTTTGCTAAACAATTACTCCGATCCAAAATATTGATTCTTTAGATAAAAAAAAGTTCAGCAGTTTGAAGTTTTGATTAATATTATTAATATGATTCTTCCGACTGCATTGGTTATAATACTTTTGGGGTTTTCGTAGACACGGCAGACTGTTAGATCATTGGGTGTAAGGACCAAGCCATTTTCACCATAACTTTTTATGACCTTATGTTCCAGCATATTAGAAAGAGCATATTGTAGTAATACAATATAGAGGAAAGTGGAGCGTGAAAAAAAAGGCCAGGAGCGACGGTGGGAATTGAACCCACGACGATGTTCACTTCCAGAACGTTGACAACTCGGCTAACAACTATGCCCCACTCGTATTTCCTAATATGCCACGTTTGCGGTTCTGGGACGAACCCCGGCACAGCCCTTGGAATTTCGAGATGAAAATTGGAAATTTGTGTTGTACTGTTAAGTCTTAACAGCTGCAAAGGGGAAATCAATCCTTTTTTTTATATAAAAGACTACTTTTTTTAAATGAAAATGTGCTTTTGGTAGTCTCCGTCTGTGGAATGACATGACTTCCTTTACTTTACCAACAAAAAATACATATCTATATATTTGTCCAAAATGTTCAAAGTTTCATCTAAATCAGAACATTTATTCCAAAGAGAATGTAATCCTTTGATCGAATTTTGTTTCATTTATTGCATTAAATAGAAACTTTAACATAATTTTTCAGAATTGAAACGGGGGAAAAAGTGTTCACAATTGTGATAAAAGTGGTATTCATTTGTCTTAATTATTTCGAATAATTATTTTAATTCATTAATTAAATTATTTAGATGCCGCTGTGACTGAGATTTCGTTAGAGCTTCTGAGTTTCATGAGTCAAGTAATTTGAAATGAGCAATTATGGCAAAACGGAACTCTCTGTCCTTGATACCTGTGGGTATTAGTCTTAAAACCCCATACGAATAATTAAATCTTAAAATATAATTGACAGTATGTAATTTAAAGCATATACAGTGGTAATTAAGCGAACACTTGTTAGTGTGCATTTTTTACGAATGTTTTTATCCAATTTAATATCACACGTTAGTATAAGTTTGAGATGTTATCAAATTACATATACACATGTCGCTAGCATTGGAAATGACAGTGACTGAACCTGAAAAATGAAATATGCGCCCAGCTATCTAACGGGGAATCTCCAGAGGAAAAATGGGTCTGGAAATCTCTCGTGTTGTGAAAAGCCGGCAAGAAAGAAATCTGGATCGTTCCAGTCTGTTTGGACGCAAACTTATCACCTCGCTGGAAATGTCATCTGCACTGACTTCATATTCCGCGTTGAGCCGTTATACTACATGAACCATGTGTAAAAACTTTAGTTGAATAAAAATTAATTGAGTTCAAACATATAAAGATTAATTTGGCAACACTCTTGCCACTTCTTTAAATTTACCTGTAATAAAACGTTAATAATATATTTTTTAATCAATTTTATCGTCAATAAGGTTTATGATTTATTAGCAGACATTTACCAACCCAGCATTATATTTATATTGTCAATACAGCAAGATATAAAGTTATTTCTTTCACATAATCAAACCCAAGTATCTCGGCTTGATAACTGTAATAAATATTCAATTAACCGAGAGTCAGTTGTGAGTTAGATGTTTATGCAAATCCATCGCGGAAAAACATATAATTTTTCCAATTGTTTTCCACCCTAAAGAAGCATTAACGTGTCATTTTGAAAATTTATTGCCCTTTACCTTTATCATTTTCACTAAATAATTAACATAATTTACACTCAGAAGCTTTTTGTAATAAAAATTAAATTCATACATTCCTTTCTGCTTTCTGTGACCCAAACCCATTTCAAATCGTTTTTTTAAACTCGAAATCACAAATAATATGTTTTTGATTTTGTTATGCACAAAACAAGCCTACAATCCTGGTAAACGCAATCCTTTTACCCTATTAGTCACTTGTTGCGAAAAATATCCCTGGTTGAACCATTTGGTATTTAAAGACTCAAAAGGGGCTGATTGGCTTTTTATTCTGAGCAATTGGCGATGATAAAAAAAAATCCCTTTCACCACTGCCCCTTTACCATTGGAACGATAAAGGGTTTTATAATTAAACGGTCGAGAATTTTTTTTTAAATCATAATGATTTAATAACGCATTCCTTTTATTCGAGTAAATTTATTGTCCCGTTTTTTCAAAAAACAAATGCTGTACAGAAAAACAGGTATTCATTAGGAAATATGATCATAAAGTCCTAATTATGTGAATTCTGTAATTTTCGAACCAATAACAGATTTTTCATACTAGCCAGCGGATGTTTTATAATTATTGTTTATCTTTTTACAAGACAAATTATGGTACAAGGGTTAAAAGTGCCAGCAAACAATAAATTAAATTTTGACAAAAAATAAAAAATGAAGATTTCATAGAATATGACTAACTTTGAGTTAAAAGAAAAGGTTCACGATAAATGTATCATCTAACGAAAATGTAGGCTTTTTATTTAAATATTGTAGTAAATCAATTAATTAATCTTTACATAAAGCATTGGTTGAGATAAAAAAGTCATTGTCACGAGCGGGCTTCGAACCCACGACCCTCGGCTAAATACGCCTCTGCTCTACCACATCAGCATTCGTAAAGATATACTTCATTTTACTTATTAAATTCACTATAGTTTGTGGTAGTGAAGTAGGTAGAATGAAGTGTATCTTCACGAAAGCTCTCCGTGGCCATGTCATTTGTCGCCGAGAATCGAATAGATTACACGACATTTGAAAAGTGGCAAAAAAAGGGAGAGAAATTTCAAATGGCTGGGTTGAGATGGGAAATTAGTGTCCGAGTGAATCGAGGTCACGATAGCTCAAGCAGTAGAGCAGCGGCGTATCTAGCCGAAGATCTTGGGTTCGAATCCCGCTCCTGACGCTGACTTTTTTATCTCAACTAAAAACCTTAATTAATTAAAATATATTAAGCGTCTTCACTAAATATATTTAGTGGTCAAGCGGACCACTAAAACTAAAATTTGCTAAGTCTACCTCGAACGTTTGTATCTCAAGGTGTCAACTATTGAGTACGAAAAAAACAATAATAAACGTACTGACAGTGGTGTCCATTCGAATACCAACCGGAGCACCTCTTGGGAAGTTGGTGTCCGAGTGGATCGAGGTCACGATAGATCAAGTGGTAGAGCAGCGGCGTATCTAACCGAAGATCGTGGGTTCGAAACCCGCTCGTATCACTGACATTTTTATCTCAATCAATGCCTTATACAAAGATTAATTAATTGGAAAACGTTATTCGGTCAATCGGACTACGAACTATATGAATTGTAGTGAATGATTAAATGTCCTTCTGCCAGGTGCGTTCTCAGCATTTCACTTTCACCGGTGGTTTACTGATAGTCAGGGATGTAAGCAGGGGGAGGTAAGATTTGAAACCAACGACTGAAAAACACCAAAACGCGTCTGACAAACCAAAACCGCAAGTATAGTCAGACATCAGAATGATAATAGCTTATTTTTAATATGTATTAATATTATAACATTTCTCGTATTTTATTATTTTGTTAACTACCCACCAGGATAAATACACAAACAAGACGAAAACATGCATCGCTGAATATAAGGACCATATATTGAGCTTTTTTTTTGCAACAAGTCAGCAACAAGAATAACTATGAATCGGCCCTTATTTTTCGCCGGGATAATGCCTGTAAGACTGGTCCTCGAGACCAAATCCTGAGAGATTATGTAAATTATGTTTGGCAGACGACAAAAAATCCTACAGATATGATTTCAATACCTACACTTTTTCACTATCATCCTGATCTGAATGATCCCGACAGAAAGAAAACCGTTCACCTACCATTATCACTCCCACAATAACCATTCACACCAAAAGAAGTATTCTATTTCATCACCATCTATCGCTAAAGAATGTTTCTTGGTTTCGACACATTTTCTTGCAAAAATCCTTCGGCACCTACTAAAAATGCAGTCTTTTTTTTCTTGAAAATTGAAATTGACAATTCCGTCCTTAAAACTACAACAAAATTCAGTTAACAAAATTCAATCCCTACAATCCAAAATCATTTCCTTAATAGTTGATGCTCTATTTTCTGGGCGCCAGGCGATGAACAATTCAACACAAACAGTTTTGAGTCTCTAAACACGCCACAAACTTTTTTATTCTTCGTTTTTTCTCATCACAAAATGCGACTAGCGAGTACCTCCGATCAAGCGTCGTTCCACTTTTGTTTAGCCTCCGCCATCTTTTTCTGCCTCCTCAATCATCGGTTTAGAACTCTTTGCCTCCTTCGTATTGTAGATGCCGCTTCGGCGGCCGTTACGAAATGCTTGTCATACACGATCTTAAAATTCTACTTAACCTACAAACTTACAAGTCATCAGTGGCTCTCTGGCATGGCAACTCCCTGTCATACGACAATCGCAAAAATTCAAGGTTACCCTAGGCATTATCATTAGACCAATCCGCTAGAAAGTATACACCTCAGACAAACCTACTCTTTCTGAAACAATTCTTACCATCTACCTCATCTCGTAATGTCAATCTGGAAATGTGTCATCCATGTCACATCCCTTGAGCAGTGGTTCAAAAAGTGGTATATGACAAGAAACATACAAAAATGTGGACATTACATTGGAACCCACACACTCAACTAGAAAATCAGATTTCTTAAAAGTTTGATGGCAAAATGAAACAAAACTGGCTCTACAAAACAACTGACTCATTTATATCACCATAGTGAGACCCAATCGGACGACATCGGAATTTGGGTTTCCGCCAAGGTTTTCAACTTTCAATACATCCAATCCTCAAAATCCCCGTCAATGTTCCTTCAATGAATCTAATTTTACCAATCAGAAATAATGATCTTAGTGTGACACGAACCCTCATGACAGAAAACTTTCAACACCCTCGCGGCCACCTAAATGACAGTATGAGTGATTAACGCCAATACGGTAGGCTGACAACTATTGAATAATTCATCATAGAGCAATTTGCTATTTTCTTTATAAGTTAGTTCAGTTTCATTAATATATATTTTTTTTTTTTTTTTTTTTGGTTTAGGCGTTCATACAAACTTATATGAAATTCACTTAAGCTCAGTAATTCTCGCAAGTGTAAATAAATAAATTATTTACCGAATAGTTTGAAAAAAGTGAAAAACATATTTAGAAAGTTATCAGGCTTAATTATCATTTTCATTATTGTTTACTAGATAAAAGTCGGATAATAAACAGGCTGACAGACGGCTTTTTCAGTCATAGCTTTAAAGTTTATTTATTATTTAAGAAAAGTCTTGCAAAGGATACATCATTTGTTACTTAAAAAATGTTATAATATTTGTTATAATAAATTACTGGAGTTAATTAATAAACGTTAATAAATACAATTGTGCTTTTGATTCAGTGTAGGGTTGTTTTGTTTATAAGAAAGGGTTCACACCTTATACACGTATTATTCTATTGTGTCAGAAGCCTACTTTTATAGATTTGCATACATTTGTAAGTATGTCGGGTTTAAAATGTAGGGCCGCAGGATTCGAACCCGGAACATTTACCTTACATGATGAGCGCCGTGTAAACCCCTAAACCTTTGAAGCCACCGAGCCCCCCCCCCCCAAGACATACAATTATTTTCAGCGGTGTCGTATTGCATTTTTCATTATTCGTGAATGAGTTTCTTACATACCATACCCTTTCCTAGCTATTGCCGGGATTTTCGAACCATATTTAATATATTTTGATTCTTGAGAGTCAAATGTTTATAATGTACAACAATTCAGTAATCTAATCAGTTTGTTCCTGACCTATTCATACAACGGCGAAAACAATTATTTATTGGGATAAAGTATGAGTTTCATATTAATTTATGGGCAAAGTTATTGTTGGTAAGTTAACGCCACCGACGAAATTGTGGATCGATTTATAAGCTCGAATTACGGATTCGGTGTCATAATGGTAATAGCGACGATTCCAAGAAAACGCCTGGGAAATACGAGTCGGAAACGCTATAGTTCTGGCCCATCTGAATTGTAAAGCGGCCGGTCTCGTATTATACATTTATTCATCGGTTTGGGAAAGTTAAAGGCGGTTTGAAAAATAACGATGTCGAAAATAAATAATTCCCTTGAGGTGATTACAGAGGTTAAAGTCATTGCTGATATCAAGTTTTGAACTGTGAAATTAAACGGTGAGCGTTGCCAATTCTTTCACTGCATAAGATTTCTGTATAAAATGGTCGGCTTGTTTTCTTGAGGAGAAACTTACCCGCGCTTTTCTTCGGGGACATTGGGGACGAGAGACCTAACAACTTAAGTTCATTGAAGTCTTCCCCTTTTGTGTGGAGAGCTTTAAGAAGTGCGCTCACGTCCGCCATATTTAGGGGACGCTTAAGTTTCCTTCGAAAGCTTCTCATTAATCTTGGCCCGAGGGACAAACCGTGCCCGAGACGGCCTAACTCGATTTTTCTCAAGGAAAAATGAAAATAAATTGCAAGACGGACTCTGTTTAAAATTACTGAGCGACAAAGCAATTGTTTAAAAAGGAGTCTCTTTGACCGAAAAATTTGTTCTGTGACTTCAAAATTAAGCAAATATAATTTTTAACAATGAATTCCAAAATAAACACATTCTACACTCAATTTGTAAATAAAAACTGATGAATCCACCAGTCATCCAGTATAGAACTTTTTAATGATTAATATCAAAGAGAAGAGATTGGATAAATACAAATATAAAAATAGATAGAAATATACAGACACAGAAAGTGCTTCAATGGTAATTTGCGCTCTAATTATAGGGGCAGAGATTTGGTATAAATTGACCACTCTTATAACTAACGACCATAGACGAGAAATCAAGACAGAAAGAGAACGAAAGGTAAAAAAAAGAAAGGGAGAGTGATACAGAAATAGCTGGATTTATTGGTAAGAATGATAGATAGCGGAGAGAGAATGAGAGAGAGAAAACAAAGAGAGAAAAAGATGTTGAATGAAAGAAAGAGGAGATAGTAAGAGATAGATAGATTTGTACGTAGATAGAGAGAAATAGAGAACTAAATTAGAAAGAAAATGTGTTAGTTATGGATGGAGACATTGAGTGAGCAAGAACTAAACGGAATAACAGGGAGGGAGAGGGAGATAAAATGGAGAATAATTAAATATTGAAGCTGATACTAGGAGAGAACAATCAGGCGGGCAACAAGACATTAATTAGGCCACGCTCATTAATAGGTAGATGTAAAAGTAAGTAGAAGAGAGAGAGAGAGAAAGAGAGAGAGAGAGAGAGAGAGAGAGAGAGAGAGAGAGAGAGAGGAGGGAGAGATAATAAGAGAAGGCAGGAGAGAGAGAGAGAGAGAGAGAGAGAGAGAGAGAGAGAGAGAGAGAGAGAAAGAGAGAAAATTAATTTATTTATTGATCATGCGTGATTTTACGGACCACTCTCACATCTTACGTGCATTGCATATTTACAATAGCCTAAAGTACCACGATGTTTGTAAGATGTTAACTCATGTTAACCGAATACCGAATAGAGAAATGTTCAGTAAGATCGTCAACGCCCCCTTTCTTAGCATGTTAAACGTTAATTTTTCCTCAATGCTGCGCGTGGCGACTGGTAGAACCGAAAATAAAGCTATAACAGTCCTTGAAGGCTTGTTGTTCTTGGTTTTGGTTTTCTTCTGTGTTAAACTGTAAGTTGCCAGAAGTTAATACAAAAGGAAAATTAATCAACTCTTTCATTCTATGCATTCGAAAAGTAGTAAAAAGGACACGCTTCAATTCGTGCCGACATACCTAACTTGTATCCTAACGTCTAACAGCCTACAACTTCATAGCATAAAGGATGTATCTATTATGAATGAGAATATAAGGGCAGGTCAGAAATTAACAAAAGAAATGTATTGGTTTGATTTAATTAATGCGTATTTAAGAATAAAAATACGTGTAAACAAAAAATAGCTGTTTAATTCATGGCTGCCATGTTGGTTACCTTCGCCCTAACGGCTAGCAATGTGACTACATTTTCGACCTAACACCTAGCCTGGCCTGTTAAATCGAGCAATGTTAACTAGCCGATTCTTAGAAGTATACGCCTTCATTTTTGTCGATCTAACAGGACCGAACAGAGTTAACGGGGTTAACACAACAATTCACGATGTAATGAATACCCCGATTGTTTAGATTTAGACATTTGGAAATATAAAAAATTTACATATTCCATATTTTCGTTTCAATTGTTTAATAATAAAATCGTTCTGTAATTTTTTTTTCAATTTTAAACATTTTGCTCATATCTTTGTCGGACAATGTTAGGTCCGGGGCTTGTTAGATCCAGCAATGTTAACTAGCCGATTATTACAAGTCTAAGTCCTCCTATTTCTCGATCCAACACGACCTAACAGGGTTAACACAATAATCGTTAATACACCTATTATGTACATATATTTTTTATACAATTTTGCACATGATTTTAAACTCATAACATATATCGGGTTGTCCGGAAAATAATGCAGGATTTTAAGTTTTCATAAAAAAAAATCTATATAAAATATTCTGTTTACGTTTACAGGATTACTCATTTGTATGAATGTCAACACTTATTAATCCTCTTCCAAATGATATTGTTTGTTTACCTCTGTAGCATTCCGCTACTTGGAAATAATTCAGTCATCCTTATAATGTCAAAGCGAGAATTTCGTACGATTTTCTTTTACGAGTTTAAACTCGGCCGAAGCGGAGCCCAAACGGCTAGAAACATTAACCAAGTCTGGGGCGAGGGTTGTGTTAATGAGTGCACTGTGCAAAGGTGGTTTAAAAAATTTCGGGACGGAGATTTCAGCCTTGAAGATGAAGAAGGTCGTGGAAGGCCTTCCTCTCTTAATGATGATGTTCTGCGATCAGTGGTGGAAGAAAACCCCAAAACAACTGTTCGAGAACTTGCAGAGCAACTCAAAGTCAGTAAAACGACCGTCGCTGACCACCTCAAGTCGATTGGAAAAGTGAAAAAACTCGAAAATTGGGTTCCACACTCATTAAACGATCGCCAAAAAATCAGCGCTTTGATGTTTGTGCATCACTTCTTTGTCGTAACAAAAATGACCCATTTCTGGCCAGAATTGTTACATGTGACGAAAAGTGGATTCTCTACGATAACACTAGACGTTCTGGACAGTGGCTCGACAAAGGAGAAGCTCCAATACATTTTCCAAAGCCCCCAACTCATCAAAAAAAGGTAATGGTTACGGTATGGTGGGCTTCATTTGGTTTAATACACTACAGCTTCTTAAATCCTGGCGAAACCATCAATGCTGAATCATACTGTAACCAAATTAATACCATGCATCAGAAATTGGCAGTAATGAAGCCCTCTTTGGTCAATCGGAAAGGGCCCATTTTGTTGCATGACAACGCTCGACCACATGTGTCACGTGTAACGTCACAAAAATTATTGGAGCTTGGCTATGAAACTTTGCCTCACCCACCCTACTCTCCGGACCTCTCGCCTACTGACTACCATTTTTTTAGACACCTGGACCACTACTTACAACACATAATATTCAAAAATCAAACGGAACTGGAAAATGCATTTATTGACTTTATCAATTCTAAAAATTCTGAATTCTACTCAGACGGAATTAATAAGTTACCAACACGTTGGGAGAAATGTATTGAGAGTATGGGAAATTATTTTGATTAAAGAACATTGCTTTAAAGTAACTAGTTTCTTTTTTTTGTTTAATACCAAAATCCTGCATTATTTTCCTGACAACCCAATAACTTGAACTTATAAGAAAATTTAAGGTAAACAAATGCATACTAATTTGAGTGTAAAACAGAGAAAAAAGAGTGTAAAATGTGAGTAAAGAACGAAAGATACATAAATAGTTAAACAGCTAGAATTAGGAAACTGAGCTAGAGTAAAAGTTGGAACAGTGAATCGGGGAGAAGAATTATTGTAGAGAGAATATGAAAAAAGAGTGGTAGAAAGACTGTCATAAAAGCAGTAAAGGATGAGACAGAATTAGACTGAGGGATAGAGAATAAGTAATGGAGAGGATAAAGTGAGAAAGGGGAAAAATATATTATTTATTGCGCAGAATGTCTACTTCTTTTACGTACCGATCTGTGTGGGAGCGTGTGGTTTTTCATAGCATGTTTTGAACAAGTCCTTTGGACGGGCTACAACTAAATTTAATAACAACTATTTAGTAATACATTTTTATTTGCTAGTCTATTTAATATTTGTTTTCAGTACATCCATAATTCTTCACAACCGACAACCTAAGTTTAACTGTCCCCGCGATCCGTGTCTACAAACAAGAAAATACATATTTATAAGGTCCTTATGATTGTTATGCATGGAATCAAGTTAAGAGATTATACAAATTTTGGCATGAAGTTAGCAATACTGACTACCTATAGTTGAACCTACTTCGCATTGTTATATTTAAGATTTTAACTTCTTTATTTACATTCGTTTTAAAAAATTCAAACAGATAAACTTTTTTATAATTATAAATTAAATTAGGTCTATTTATATCTATGAATAGACAAATCTCAGTCCTCTATCGTTTTTTTCTCATTCTCTCTCAAACAGACCCACACTTAACTATCTTTACATATCTAGACATCTACATTTCTCTTTATCTATAAAACTGTAAATCTATCAATATTCACTATATGTTCATTGAAATTTAACCAAATTAAACCTTACTTTTTCATAAAAATATTAGAAATCTAAATAAGCACGGTAAATAATCAAATCCTCCAGACTGAGTAAAGACGAAAGAGGGACTTTTTCCTGTACGGTATTTTAAAAAATGTATATAATTTTAATGTCAAAAGGGTGAATAATTAAGACGTCAAACAATCCTTTGATGTTAGGCGGAAAAACTTTCAGCCTCGTCTCTGGGCATGAAATTTGCCGAACCCCCCTCCGGGCCTTACGTAGAGGTGCCGAAGAGGAAACTTTGGACTAAAAAGAAAAAAAAATTATCCTACGCAAGGTGGAAACCTGGCTAAATTATACGAAGCGGTCGGGAAATGGTGCAAAGGAAGATATGAGAAGGGGACATTCGTCATGGTGTCACCTTCAACTGACTGGTAGAGCTCAGGGCATTTGTCACCATTGTGCTAAATGAATGAATGATCTTAAGTAATATATCAATAATGTCAGAACATATTTTGACTATAATTCGTACAGTTTCATCATTAGTAACTGCATTAAGGAAAATATAAGAAAATGCAAAGAATTATAAAATACATCTTCGAAGTCTAAGTGTAAATTTAGTCCTCATTATAAAAAAAATAGTAATCCAAACAAACTCCAAACACATAATGGGTCGTTAATTTAAAAAAATATACAAAAGAATATATTTGCTTGTGAAACTTCCCAACTTTACAACTTTTAACGACGGGGCCTTCATTACTGAGTGAACTCTTTCGTTCTGTGTAAATTTCTTTGTCTTAAAATCAACAATACGAAGCAGAAATATAGTCTATTAACTAATTACGCTTGAGTTAATTTCTTGTCATCAAAGTAATGCGAAATATTTAAGAAAAATTCAAAAGTGAATTTTTGAACGCTTTCGAATAACGTCTACAATTATTAGTAAAAATTGCCTCAATTTTTCGTTGTGTGGATTTTAATTTCTATCTGTGTATAACAATGTCTAAAAATGGTAAAAACACTACAAAATATAATTATTTTCCAACAGGCTAAGATGATATAAAAACTAAGTTGTGCATTTCTGTTTTCACGTTCTCTGTTTTCTGTTTTCTCTCTCTCTCTCTCTCTCTCTCTCTCTCTCTCTCTCTCTCTCTCTCTCTCTCTCTCTCTCTCTCTCTCTNTATATATATATATATATATATATATATATATATATATATATCGCTTTTTCTTTGTCAGTCTTTCACTCACTTTTTTTCTGTCTTTCCTTTATTCTCACTATCTGTCAATCAATCTCGGCCTCTCCTCTCTCTTTTGCTTTTTCTTTCTCACTCCTTCACTCACTTTTTGTCTCTCTTACACTCTCACTATATCTCAATTTCTCTCTCTTTTTTCTCACTCTTTGTCTTATTTTCTTTCAGTCTCTCTTGCAGTCTTACTCTCTTTCTCTCTTTCTCTCTTTCTCTCTTTCTCCTTCTCTCCCCTACCTCCCCTCTCTCTTTGTTTCGCTTTTTCT
Source organism: Cimex lectularius (assembly GCF_000648675.2). Classification (NCBI taxonomy): domain Eukaryota; kingdom Metazoa; phylum Arthropoda; class Insecta; order Hemiptera; family Cimicidae; genus Cimex; species Cimex lectularius. Next base: position 3,171,361 of record NW_019392649.1, read on the forward strand.
TTCTCACTCTTTCACTTCCTTTCTTTTTGTCTCTCTTACACACTCACTATCTGCCAATCGCTCTCTCTTTCTCTCTCTCGCTTTTTCTTTCTCACACTTCGTCTCACTTTCTTTCTGTCTCTCTCACACTCTCACTCTGTCAATCTCTCTCTCTTTCGCTTTTTCTTTCTCACTCCTTCACTCACTTTTTCTCTCTCTCTCTTACACTCTTAGTATCTGTCAATCAATCTCGTTCTCTCTCTCTTTCTCTCTCTCTCTCTCATTCTCTCTCTCGTTTTCTCCCTCTCTCTATTTCTCTTTCTCTATCTCTCACCACTTACTCGAACACCGACGAAGCTAAACTTGCTTTTGTGTTGCACGTTTTACAATTACACTTAAACCTTGGCTAATCCTCTATAAAAAAAGTAAATATTATTTCTTAAGTCAACACTGCCTCAAAACAAACCAAAGATAAAGACGCACCAGTTAACTAAAAATTATGTTATGAATTACCTATATCTCAATTTTATCATAGATAAGCTAGCCTTTATTCAACCTGCGTACGTTAAAAAAAATTCCTTTACAACTGCGTTTCTAACGTTGAATGTGCAATCAGAAATGATGAAATAGTTGACATTGTTTTTTTAGCAATCTCATTGGGAAATCCATTAAATCGTTAAAATGCATTTAAATTTATTTACGTTGATGTTAAACTCCAACGTTAAAATAGCATTCGGAGTTTGCAAATTCGGACGTTTATCAAAACGAAAACCCAAAAAAACTCATTTTCATTTTCTTTTTAATTACCTTAGTGTTTGTTTTTTAATAAAATTGATGGATTGTTTTTAAAATTGTAATATGACTAGTAATGAACTCATTCATTCCTCTTACATCTTCAATTCACATTCTGACTATCCAACCGCAAATTTTATATTGTATATAATGTATACAATATATATATAATATATTGTATTTTTATATTGTATATAAGCTGATACCGAATGTTCTGAACAATGTAATCTTTATGTATTTTATGTGGTGATCACCAGTAGGTACAATGTCCATAAAAGGTCAAAAATGTTTTATTCTTATTTTTAGAAAACAGTATTTTTTATACATTTTTGCAAATGTCTCAAACTATTATTGCCTTCCAAAAATGTAAAAAAAAAAACTGGTAATTACTTACATTTCCTTTAGAATGACTACTTCGAAAGCTACAAGGATTGATCGTGCTGCAAAAAAATATCGTGCTGTCTAAAGCATTGAAATAAAAATAAAAAACGTAAATGAATTCATAATTTAAAAAACCTTCCTTAAATAATCGAACGTCTTTCAAAAGGATATGTGCTGCAATGCACAGTCCTGATAACAAAAACCGTTCGTGAAATTACTTATATTTTATTTATTTGTATTTTATTTTACTAATCCATATAGGTTTAGCAGTAATAAATTACCATATTAATTATTTCAAATAATTATTATTTTTATTTAATATCTTGATTGAGATGAAAAAGCTAGTGTCACGAGCGGTATACGAACCCATGACCTTCGGCTCAATACCACTTGAGCCCGCACGTGACACTAGCTTTTTCATCTCAATCTAAGGAAAGAATTATTAATTGAAATATGTTTTACACTTTTCACTTAAAAAGTGTAAAGATGGTCAATACAGGGTGTCCCAGTTCCTTCTGACGAAACTCAGGGAATCGATTCTACTCTTAGTTTGGAGAAAAAAATGCTCAGGAGAAAATTCTCGGAAGGTTCTCTATTTTGAAGCTATTTGTCAATTTAGATTTTTTCAACTTTTCACTACCTTACCACATAAAAACGCTTACACCTTCCAAAATGTTGAGACTACAACAAATCCAATTACACCATTTGAAAGAACGCTAAATTTGCTGTAAGATACTTCTATTTGCAATAATCTGAATGATATAAAATATCAGTTGGAACATGTCAAAACTACAAAATTTAAAATTTTGGTCATGATTGCACGTTCACTGAGGTTACAAAAAAATACCTATAAATTGTCAAATTTTACAAAAACTTCTTCATCTAATATGCTTTACGTTGCTATATCCAGGTTTTTAAATATCGTTCTAGTAAAGTTGAAAAATAACAATTGAATGTTCGAAAACGTGAGCTAAGGTAAATTTGAGGGGGGGGGTAGAAATTCATAAAGTCAGTTATGCTGTTGAGAAGAGGGAAAACAATTTGAGCATGTCCTCTGAAAAGTTCCTCCTTTGTTGTTAGGTGGTTGCTGCAAGAAGAACCATTGCATTTTATTGTATGAAGCTTTCTGGTACGGTTTTTGTGAGATTACAGATGTGTCATTTTTATTTTACAAAGCGAGTTCTAATTGATTTATTTCTATCCCCCCTTAAATTATTAATTTTTGCAAAGAATGTTCTAATACAAACCCCAAATTAATTTTGGCTAGAAATCGCGCGGTGGTAACAGTTTTAACATTGCTTTCTCGTATAGCTTGGAAATGGGTAAAACTTCGTTATTTTATCGGGTTGTCCGGAAAATAATGCAGGATTTTAAGTTTTCATTAAAAAAAATCTATATAAAATATTCTGTTTACGTTTACAGGATTACTCATTTGTATGAATGTCAACACTTATTAATCCTCTTCCAAATGATATTGTTTGTTTACCTCTGTAGCATTCCGCTACTTGGAAATAATTCAGTCATCCTTATAATGTCAAAGCGAGAATTTCGTACGATTTTCTTTTACGAGTTTAAACTCGGCCGAAGCGGAGCCCAAACGGCTAGAAACAATAACCAAGTCTGGGGCGAGGGTTGTGTTAATGAGTGCACTGTGCAAAGGTGGTTTAAAAAATTTCGGGAGGGAGATTTCAGCCTTGAAGATGAAGAAGGTCGTGGAAGGCCTTCCTCTCTTAATGATGATGTTCTGCGATCAGTGGTGGAAGAAAACCCCAAAACAACTGTTCGAGAACTTGCAGAGCAACTCAAAGTCAGTAAAACGACCGTCGCTGACCACCTCAAGGCGATTGGAAAAGTGAAAAAACTCGAAAATTGGGTTCCACACTCATTAAACGATCGCCAAAAAAATCAGCGCTTTGATGTTTGTGCATCACTTCTTTGTCGAAACAAAAATGACCCATTTCTGGCCAGAATTGTTACATGTGACGAAAAGTGGATTCTCTACGATAACACTAGACGTTCTGGACAGTGGCTCGACAAAGGAGAAGCTCCAATACATTTTCCAAAGCCCCCAACTCATCAAAAAAAGGTAATGGTTACGGTATGGTGGGCTTCATTTGGTTTAATACACTACAGCTTCTTAAATCCTGGCGAAACCATCAATGCTGAATCATACTGTAACCAAATTAATACCATGCATCAGAAATTGGCAGTAATGAAGCCCTCTTTGGTCAATCGGAAAGGGCCCATTTTGTTGCATGACAACGCTCGACCACATGTGTCACGTGTAACGTCACAAAAATTATTGGAGCTTGGCTATGAAACTTTGCCTCACCCACCCTACTCTCCGGAGCTCTCGCCTACTGACTACCATTTTTTTAGACACCTGGACCACTACTTACAACACATAATATTCAAAAATCAAACGGAACTGGAAAATGCATTTATTGACTTTATCAATTCTAAAAATTCTGAATTCTACTCAGACGGAATTAATAAGTTACCAACACGTTGGGAGAAATGTATTGAGAGTATGGGAAATTATTTTGATTAAAGAACATTGCTTTAAAGTAACTAGTTTCTTTTTTTTTGTTTAATACCAAAATCCTGCATTATTTTCCGGACAACCCAATACAAAAAAAATCTTACATTTTATTGTACAATTCCATTCTAGATTTTATTTTATGTCACTTTTACTGAACGGAACATTTTGATAGGTACGGCCATTTCTGAGTTGATCGATTTTTTTTGCAAGGAAAAATGTTCTCCCGTGTTTTACCCATGGTATTATCTTTTATTTTGTTCTAGCTTTCTTATCTAATTATGAATATGTATTTAGAAATATCAATGTTTCGATGTTTGTTACGTCTAGTAAAATTTCGAATGTCAATGACCTTTCGTATTGTAAATTTTGTTTTTGTTATTTCTCGAAGTTAATCCTCAAATCATTTGGATTCTATCGTAAAATAGTGTACACCTCAATATTCATTGCATGTTCTGTTTTCCAACAAAAATGAACACAAGCCGAAAAGAACAATGCTTGTTGCTTTTGTTGATGCTGGGTAAAAAGAACGGTCTGTGTCTATTTTGTACAGGTTGTTTGCGAGGTCTTAATGGTTATCATATACTTTGAATTAATTTAATTATCCTTTTCTACAATTTTCTTTTCAGAGAGAGGTTTCCGGATGAGAGGCACCCTAATCATGGTATTTTCCTGCGTTTATACTAGAATTTGGGTGGGCACTGGTCATTTACATATGCTAACTCAAACCGAACGCGTCCGGTAGAAACTCCCGAAAACGAAATAGCAGTATTGCTTTCTGTTGAGCGCGAATCCTCACCTCTCAATTAGAGAGAGAGAGAGAATGATAGGGGGAGAGAGAGAGGGAGAGAGAGAGAGTGAGAGAGAGATCGACGATTCTTGGTACATCGGCTCAGTCGGTCTGGCGAAGTAAATAATTTTCGTCTTTGTCTCTCATAAGGCATTCGCGAGGCGTTTGGATTCCATTGGAATCCTCGTTGAAAGTTTCTCCACCGTACCTGCTAAGACGAATATTGTAGATCGACGAATCCAAATTCTCAAATAGCAGGATTTTGAATAGGCAATCAGCGTATTCTCTGCAACAGAAAATCCTCGTTGAAATATTCAAACGCGTTGTCAAACAATTCGACTTATGCTTGGTGCAGACATTCCGAAGCATCCCTATCGAAAATTAACTTGCCAATGCTAATAATTTTGGGGAAGAAATGGTAGAACCTATCAAAATTATCCTTTCATGAAAAGCGGCATAAAACAAGCTCAAAAATCGAATTGTAGAATAAAAATATCGGGTTCTCGTTTAAAATAACAGATAGTGTCATTTCCCAATTGGATGGGAAAGTTATGGTAAATCTGTTACCACCACGCGATTCCTAGCTAAAATTAACTTGAGGTTTCCGAAATTTAAACTGATGTATTGGATCTTCTTGAGGTCATTTTACAAGTGAATAAAGAACATCACTATTGGGTTTCACCAAGCAGTGAAGGTCTCAATTTTCTTCAAGTTCCTTGTACATAGTTGTAGATAATTAAATTATAATTTTAAGTTAAAAAACAGTTTAGAAGAGGTATATATATATATATATATATATATATATATATATATATATATATATATATATATATATATATGACTTATCTGTGATAAAGAAATACATGTACCTGAGATTGAGTATTAATTTATGAAAGAGGTGAGACCAAAGGATGGACCGATGAGTGTCACTAGATTTTAAGCAAGACTATTTGTTTTTTTTAATTTCAGTATGAAAATTCATTTCCACCTTCATTAAAAAAAATATTTTAAAAAATGTACAATAAATTTAATTGTTTTAAAAAACTGGGTAAAGTACGTAATTTTATTCTTATAATGTATGTGTATATTATGTTTTATGTAACTCTGTCAATGTAAATTTTGTTTTCAATAAATTAGGCCCTGAAGATGGCAGAACATTCGCCGAAAGCTTGGTGAAACCCAATAGTTCTTTATTCACCTGTAAAATAACTTGGGGTTTGTTTGAGACCTTTTTTTGGTAAAGTTAATCGTTTCCGAATTAAATGGCTGGATTATGGAAGTTCATACACTCTGTTTACATGCATGTACGTATCTTTCTCACTCATAGGTTGTTCTCTGGACAGTCACTATTCCGTTCTGTTATTCACCATTTTCGTTTGTACTCCAACGACCACTCATACTCACTCACTCACTCTCTCTCTCTCTCTCTCTCTCTCTCTCTCTCTCTCTCTCTCTCTCTCTCTCTCTTTGACTCTATCTTAGTTTTTATTCTCTATATTTTTTTTCTTGTGTAAAATTTATCTTGTAATCGAATTTGAAAAGACGAGGAGGAATTAAATTCGAACCTGCCGTAAACGTAGACTCGTCATGTATTTTAAGAACGTGAACTTCGCTTTCATCTGGCAAAGAAGATCGGATAGAAAAATTAGACAAAAAAAGGAAAGTTCCGCCTTCAATTTATCATTGTTTTGATCGTGAGGTCGTGGGACCTAGCCGCGGTTACAATGGCAACCTTGAACACGTAATTCTATGCGCTACGCTCCGCGGCGGCTCAACGGCCAGTTCGGTCGGGAAGTTTTAAATTTAAAAATTTACTAAATGTTCCAGTTTTATAACCATAATAAAAGACTTTGTCGGCCAAACGATTACATTGTACGTTATTAGAAGACATAATAAATTGGGGTTATATAAAAAATGATAGTGAGCTCTCTGGTCGACAAGATATCATCTCACACACACCCGATGGAGTACAAAGTCAAATTTGTGTTTACACTACACACATTTGTATTTGTCTGTCACAATCAACAATTGGATAATATTCTCATTATAAAGAAAAAAATAAAGAAATAAAAGAAATTTTTTAACAACATTACTAGCTTGGTTAGTTATTCAGATATCGTGAGATGCGGTCGGGTGTGATGTAGGTTTCAGAAAAACATTTTCTTAACCGTGCCAACGTTTCGATCTTTTATTGAGATCATCAGGGCAAAAGATCGAAACATTGGCACGATAAAAAAAAATGTTTTTATGAAACCTACATCACACCAGACCGCATCTCACGATATCTGAATAACTATTGATTAACGGTCACTAATCTCTACACATGACTAGCTTGTTTCTATGTTTTCCTTTTTTTCCTCCATCTTTCTTTCCGTTTTGAGAATTTTTGGTTTTTATTGGTGTAATATTAATTATATTTTATTGATTAAGACTTGTCAATTATAATATTAATCAAATCATTATTATTTTTTTACCTTTTAGGCTCATTTGTAAAAGTTTTTTGATTGTATTATAAAAAAATCAAGTTATTTTTTGAAAATATAACCCTTAACTTTTGTGACGTTTCAATATATTTTCTGCCATAGTCATTCATAATTTTTTAAGACTGAAAGTGTTGTTTTATAGTATAATTAAAAAAAAATAATAATAATAAAATCACATATGGCACAAATGTTATCGAAACGTAAAGAAAATGGGTTATTGTAATAATAAAAATGAATTTTTATATTTATTAGGTTTCGTGGTCCGCTTGACCAAATAAATACTTTTCAATTAATTAATCTTTAATGAAAAATTGCAAAAAGGAGGGAAAATTCAAAAGGTGGGGTTGAGATAGGAAGTTGGGGTCCGAGTGGAAATCACGAAAGCTCAAGTGGTTCGCAGCGGCGAATTTAGCCGAAGGTCGTGGTTTCGAATCCCGCTCGTAACACTAGCTTTCAACCGATACCTTAATTAAAGATTATTTAATTATAAAGGATAAAAATTAATGTCTAAACAAATCTGCACCTTCAAAAATATGCCTAATAATAATATAATAAATATTAGAAGCGTAAATTATTAATATTGGAAAACAATATTGAAAGAGTAACATAAGGCAATGCCGAATGCATCAAACCGACAATGATTAAAATCAAAAGGCATCGTTAAAAATGCATGTTTTAATACCCCAATCTTCAAAAAGTTTTATTTCATATGTTGTGCAAGAAAAGCGTCCAGGTTGTTTTAAGATAAAAATAGTTTTTTATCGTAGTGAAAACAAGTGATATTAACTCGTCAACGCTTAAGTATGAAATATTTAACTGGCCAATAAAATAACTTAAACACGATCCCTTTACCAGTGAAAATCAATAAACTATATTCTTTATTAACGTTATTCGTTGTTTTACACATTTAATCCTGTCACATAAATAAACTTTTTCCAGAATTGTGAGCAAAAAATGAAACACACTATTAAGAAAGAAGTTATTTTATAAAACCTATAATCTTAAATAAATAGCCAATACATTTTAAAAACAACATGAACATTTTATAGTCGAAAATACTTATTTCATATTGTTTCCAATGGTTTCATGGAGTCGGCCAATTAGTTGAAGGGAAAAATTAATTATTTTTTTCTTTCATAACAGAGTAGAAAATTTTAAGAGATCTTTGAATTAAAAAACATATATATATATATATATATATATAGATTCGTTTTTTTATTGCTATGTATATACATTCAACATTCTTACCTCATTCGGTGGCAGATTAAGTTAATTGAGCATACTAGCCATCAAGTTTAAGCTCAGACGTTAGACCTGCCCACCAGGGCACTTAAATAATTTAATCCCTACAATAACAAACCCGCTGCTTTGGGTTTGATTCTGATGGCGGACATACATGGTGCAAATATGATAGACGAAAAAGTCAAGGGTTCAAAAAAAAATATGAACAATACAAACGTCTACTTGGGCAGCCGAACACTAAGCTCGTCAAAGTCCTGCAATATCAATAAAATCTAAACCTTTCAATGTACACAAAATTCATCTGTGATTGGAAAGAAAACATCTGGCAAAGCCTACAAAATTTTCAAGAAAGTTATCATAAAATAACAAGACCTTTTTGTGACTTATAAGTGAAAATAATAACATTTTCAAAACCATTCAACATAAAAATTATATATTTCTATAGTTATTATCGAATAGAGAGAAAAATGAAAAAATACGACAAAACAATAAAAATCAGTAGCTCTTGTATTGTACATAGAAGACCCAAAAATGGGAAATCGTACATATATGAGAGGCCTATGAGAACCACATGGTCCTGCACCGACCACAAACCATTCAAAGGCCGAACTGCTAGCCATAGAAACTGTGTGCATGGAATAAAAAATTAAAATCTCCAAGCGGAACAGTATCATTTAACAAGACAATTCTTAAAGACCTCCAAGCTTGAGAGATGAACTCAAAATTTGTCTGCCTTAATATCCGAAGAAACTAGTATCTATAAAAGACTAACGCGAGGTAGGTCCAAGGTCAGTGAATGTCAAGCAACAAAATAGCAGTCTCCAAAGCAAAAGAAGAAGCCTTGGAAACGCACACCCAACTCTATTTTGTGACATAAACTATAGCCACATTAAAAAATAACTAGGATCTTGGATAACTAAAAGCATGACAAATACCAGAAACACATGCCAACCCTGAGCCAAGGGGAAAAATTACTCACAACAACTGCCCAATGAAAGAATGAACTCAGCACAAAAAAAATTAAACACTATAACACATAAATGTACTTGTCTGGTACCAAATGGACTATCAGTAAATGACCAATATCGATTATGGAGACACGGGCAACGGAAAACTTCCATCCACCTGTCCTACTAATTCTAGAAAAAGAAATTACGGTCCCAGGAAAAGCCAGTCTTATGCAACCTAACTCTGGTAATGTAATATTGAAAATAATTATGTAATTCATTAAAAAAAAGAACATCTTCCAACAAATCATTAGTACGGATTGAAAACATAGACAAAATTTAATGGTAAAGGTGAAAGTAATTAGTACTCCAAATGTGAGGAAAATAAGTAAAATAGAAACCTCATAATATAAAATTGTAATTATTACCATATTCTTTAAAAATAATGTTCTTTATTATATAAAATTTTATATTGAAAACATATTTATTATCCTTGTTAAACATGGAGAGATAAATAACGACTTTATTTATTCATACGTTTTAATTTCTTGAGGCATCCTGTAATAAGAACAAGATAGAATTATTCCATCCCGCCGAATAATATTTTTATTAATATGGTTTATTAAATTTTGTTACAAAACACTTGTTCATTTGTTATTTTTTGTCATAAACGGGAAAATGTTCTAGGTCCACTGAGATTCTATGCCGTATAAAAAAGCCTGACAAGTATTGATAGCCTCAAGCTGTGGTAATTAGCGATTGTCCAGCTTTTTATCCAAGAGTAACCAAAGTTCGTACGAACCAATATGTCCTCTGCCAGTATTAGACGAACTGTTGAAAAATTTAATCCTGTAAAACTTGGTCCAGTTATTAATAAAGGGCTTGAGGAGCAATGAAAAACGTCCATCAGAGTATGAATTAGAAAAATTTAATTTTCTGTGAAGAAAGATTACTTATAAATATTTCACCTGCAATTTTCTATATCTTCGATGCCATCTACTCGGTACAATCGTCTTAGGGTACTCAACAGCAAAGGTAACCACGTGAATTTGTCTAATTAAAAGAAATTTGGAGTAACAGCGGTAGAAATGACAACAGCGCGCGCGGGTTGGAAGAAAAATATAGATTTCGCAATAATCTTTATTAGAATCTAATTTTCGGATGTTGTCTGAAGAGCTCTGAAATATTTTGTCAGAAGGTGTAGTAAGAAATTGTGCTTTTGTTGACGAATTTGTCGCAATTTTTCAGGAGGACACAATAGAAAGATAGAATAGTGAGAGGAAGCTTTTAAATTAATCCCTATAATTTAGATGATGACTCCAAATATTAATTAAATAATTATTCGGAGATCGTGAGATGCGGCGTTGTGTGACATAGACTTTGGAAAAACATTTTTTTTTATCGTGCAAACGTTTCGATCTTTATTGAGATCACCATCAAGGACTGGGATTTAAGAAGATGATCTCAATCAAGTTCGAAACGTTGGCACGATAAAGAAAATGTTTTTATAAAACCTAGGTCACACCAAACCGCATCTCACGATCTCCGAATAATCATTGACTAACGGTCACTAAAAACCACACATTAATTAAATATTTTATAAATAGTTCTTAACATATACCACATATTGATATTGAAACACCGAGCTTGCCAAATTAAATATACCTTTAAAAATTGTAATTAATCACACCGTTCCATTTCAGCGACGGCCCTCTCAAAAATAAATGAACATTTCCACAACACTGTGAGCACGGACCGTAAAAATTAAATCTGTGTTTTGCTGCGATTGTCTTTTATCTTTCGCCGAAAAGGAAAAAAACGTATTTGTTGTGGCAACCCTTTGAAGCCTAATCTCAATCTTCCAGTGTTGAAAAGTAATGAAAAGCATGAGGGGAAACTAGGCCGTTTTATCTCCCGTTAAGTCATACAACTCATAATCACGCACGCACGCTTTTGACAATATTTGTCAAATTATTCCTAAGGGTCAATAACTCTATAAAGATTTGGCCATGGGCTCGTCTAGGAGATAAGTGGTAGCCAGGGTTTGTGCGATAAAGCTTAACATGTTTAGAAGCGTGTTAGAAAAGCGTTGAAATAAAACAATAATATTTTTAACACAAAGACGTTTTCTTATTCACTTTTATAACTTACGTAAGAATTTTTAACGAGATTCATTCCATTCGGTTTAGAAATACAAATAAATAATAAGAGTTATTTTCAGATAATATAGTTCAATCAATCAATCAATCATACCAGATGAGCCACGTTGACAGTCTGTTGTCAAGTGGACTTTAAAAAAATTGATTATAGCATAATTACAAATAACCTATTCTGGATTGAAAGTTAACAAAATAGAGAAACACAAAAATTTTCAAATACTATGAATTGATTTATATTATGTGAATCTAATTAGATAAAAAAACAAAAATGATAATATAAATCACAAGTTATCTTCTTATTTTCAGTTTGCCTTTTTTTCTTAAATTCTAATTGTTCATTATTATTTGTAAAAAAAATCATTATTGAGTATCAGCATATAGTTTAGAACCCTGCAGCTTTGATTAGACTATGAAAAAATACTAGAAATTACTTTTTAAAAGGATAGTTCCTACTCACAGTAAGTTGTTTTGCAACGATCCGGATTTCGAGCCTTTTAGCTCATCATCAGGTTGAAAGACTTCTACAACCACGTCTCTCGACATGAATTGCCAAAGTGAACCGCTGATACCTCCGCCAACGCGACGTTCCAATTATCAGCTGATTTTTTTAATGACGCTCAATTTGAACGTGCGAAACGCGGAAATTATAACACAAATAAATATTAGAATAATAAATACTTAATATTACTATAAATTACTATAAAAATAATAACAATTAAAATAATTAGATTAATTATTTGGATGTTTGATATTATTTATGTACATATTTAAAATGGGAGGTAGATCAAAATCTGTTATATTATTAATGCATTTATCACCATGTTCAATTTTACATTTTTTAATTTCAAATTTCTCAAACCAATCTAGTTCTTTCCCTTTGTTGAAACTATGTAACACTCTTGTATTCAAATTTGAATCGAAATTATGTTTTGTTTCTTTTAGATGGTCCTTAAATTCTGAAAATTTGCTCGATTTAGGCAAGTGTTCTTTTACTCTTGTTTTTATTTCTCTACCGCTTTGTCCTATATATTTAATATCACAATCATTACAATTGAGTTGGTAAACCCCACTTTTTGCCAAGTTGTCTTGTTATCCAATTAATTTGTTCTTTGATTTGAAAAGATTTTTTTCAAAATTATCCATGAATATTTTAGCACAAAGTGGGGATAATGGAGACCCCATTGGTAACCCTTTCATTTCGTACGTGAATGAAAGCATAAAAAAGTAATTTTTATTACATGGCATTTACAGTAGTGTGCATATAGATATAGTGTATTCCATTTTTTGTATATTCTTGCACTGTGAAAGATTAAAAAAAAACATAATTTTTTATTCTGGAATAATGAAATTTAGGGATAAACCAAAGAATACGTAAAAAAAGATATTCACGTTTAAAAAAATCAAATTTTCGAGGCGATTTGATTAGTTTTCCAATATAAAGTAAGTAATATAATTGGAGTAAAGCAGTCTGAATTACAGCATCAAATTTATTCAACGAAAGCCTTAAAAGTTCCGTGGAATGTTTTATTTAATTAGTCGGCTATTTTTGCTAATACGTATAACACGTCCAACTTTTTAAGGTTTCAAAACAAAACAAACTTATTAGAGAAATAGTTACTTTGTTCGTATAATTAGGCACGCTCATTTGCACATTAACCAAATTCAATTTTAACTTTAATTAATTAGTTTATAGTTCCAGCAGGTTCTGTTTACATTTTGTTTTTAATATTGCCCTACTTAATAATTATGAAACAGTACTTCTTGTGAGAAAATCAATACTCTTAGTCAGGATTTGTGAACAAATGAAAATATACTTGCATATCGTTGACCCTTTTTCAATTTTTTTCAACCAACAGTACCAAAAATGTATAGCAATATGAATGACGATTATTTATCTGTCAATAACAGGTTTGTTAAGCCGTCAATCATCCAGGTGACATTTAATGTTGAACAAAATTTACAAGATTTAACAGTTCAAACGCTGATGGGATTTCTCCGAAAAGGGTCGAAACTGATAAAAAATCAAAAAGCATTTTATTTCAATCATGCCTTATAAAATAGTGACTAATCAGTCTAATAATTTAAAATTTAATTTGCACTACAAAAAAAAAAGGATGTCCTACGAATTTTGTTTTTGTTTATACAGTCGAGGGTAAAAGGGTTAACGAGGATTCAACGATTTACATTTATTAAGTTGTTTTTGGTTTTCGTTTTTTCAATCTAATTAATATACAGACGTTTAAATGATTTATTAGTTTTTTGTATTAAAAGTAGCACAATTTTTACAAGGTTAGTTAATGGTAATAACAAATCAAATTTTAATGGTGTTCTACTCTCTTTCTTAATAAAAATAGATGCATCCTAAGGAATCAGTTGCGTGAAATAATTTTTCCATGCCATATATATGNTATTACCATTTTTAAATTTTTTTCTTACAAAATTCAGTGGGAAAAACTGTAAAAAACCAACTTACAAATAAATATTTTATCAATTTACCGAAACTCGAAAAAAAATGAAACGCGAATGGATATATACAGTAGGTTTAGCTGATAAAAACTGAAATATATGCATACATAAATATCATAAAAATCAATCTATAAGAAGGAATCAACAAATAAATAAATAACTTTTATTTGTTAATTTGGATTTTGAAGCTTTATTTACTTAGATATAGTGTACAATTAAAGTGCAAAAGTTAATACACACGGAAATTGGGATAGTTTTATGTACGTGCTATATTTATTCAGATATCGTGAGATGCGGTCGGGAGTGATGTAGGTTTCAAAAACCTACCTTTTGAAACCTACATCACTCCCGACCGCATCTCACGATATCTGAATAACTATCGATTAACGGTCACTAATCTCTACACATTTCTACGTTCTATATTTTGAATTATCATAAAAGCAGAAATATTGCGAAAATCTTATAAAACAAAAACTCAATTTTTTCAATCATTAGATATTTATTGTTTGTCTTGGATTTGATTTGATTTGCACTTACAAGTTTACTATTATTAACTTTCACAAAGGTTTCATTTTGTTTTCCAATAAATGTAACCAATGACATTATTATCTTATATTTAGCTGGCTTGGTTAAAGAATATTTAAACTTTATATTATAAGGAATTATATAATAATATAAAACGTACACTCACAACGTCGTCATTTTAAATTTTTCATTTTGTTGGAACATCAAAAAAGATTTTTTATTCCATTAAACTCAGCTGTTCTATGTAATAGGTTTATAAAGCAGAATATTACTAAGTTTGATTTGGAAAAAATATATATTATCATATTGTTGAATAGTTTTGTTGTCATTAGTCTTAGACAAAATATTGCCCTTTGTCCTTTTGAAATGAATGTAAACCGTTAAATATGTATCTGTATTTGTCCAGGTTTAGATAGTTATATTAGAGCATTATTTTTCTGATATCCTTATATGTTTGAAGTATAATATTAATGTTAGAACGTAGTAACATTGGGAACGATTCCATTTTTTCTAAAAAATAAAACCTTTGACGTTCTTCTCCATATTTGGATTGTTTTGTTATAGGACTATTTTTAAAGTGTGCTTTAAAAGGAATAAATACACAAAATATGTTTTTTCATTACTTCATCATACTTATTTTTTGTGGTTAGTACAATTAAATCAATGGTTTTATAAATACATGTAATAATATCATATATCAGTTGGTTTCAGTTTCAACACCTTATTTTTCATAACACAACTATGTAGTAATTTCAAATTAAAAATAGAATTAGCTTGAAATTTATCATTTTATGTACAATATTTTGACTCACAGATTTAGTGACATATTTTTCAGCAAGTTTTGTTATGTTACTATTCGTTGAAAAAATATTTCTTTGCTATCTTTTGAAATGAAAGTACAATTTACTAATAAGTAATCATATATGTCTCCATATTTGGTTAGTTCGAATGTACATTCAATATACCAAAGTTATAACATCTTTTATAGAAAACGACAAAAATAGAATTTTTATTCAAACTAACCAAATATGTAGACAAATATGATGACTTATTGGTAAATTTTACTTTCATTTCAAAAGATAGCAAACAAATATTTTTTCAATGAATAGTAACAACAAAATTTGCTGAAAAATTGTCACTAAATCTCTGAGTCAAAACATTGTACATAAAATGATAAATTTCTAACTAACCTAATTTAAAACTAACCAAATAACTACCAAAACAGTAGTACTACTATAAAAATGAAAACAAGAAATACGACTTCAATGCATATATTATTTTCTGCCTATTAATGTTTTCAATTAGCAATGTAATCTGTTTTAATTTTGTTCTAATAAATGTAACTTACGACTTTTTTTTTTTCATTTCAATATATATGGAAACACAGCTTTTGTATAGTGAATTTAGAACTATCAAAATGAAAACAAAAAATGCAACATAAATGCATATATTTATAAGAATAATTTGGCATAAAATAGCCTAATCACCTAATTTATTAATATGTTATGTTATGGCGCTAGCATAATTTCTGAAAGTCACCTACTTCGTTGGTTTGAAATGAAAGTAAAAGTAAATTATTCTCATTGGTTTTATGGGCTTATAAAAAGCTTTTCCTCGACTTTACTGGGTTTTCGCATAAAATAAGTGTTGCACAAATTGAGCCACCGATTAATTCAATAGAAGTCGTAAAAGTCTCTCAGGGCGCGTTAATTAATTAGTCAGCCTTTGACATCGATCTATCGTTGGCGGATCTATAAAGAGGAGGATTAGCATGGTTTTACCTTGTATTTCGTTTAATCCTTTCTCGTAGTAGGTACAAACGTTTTCACCAACACAGCACGAGTTCACTCACAGTCACCGTGGGTTCTACTAAAAATAAACAAAACAGAGCCCGCGGCCCTTGGCCCCCACTACGGCCGCCCCCTTCCATAGCCTTGCCATTAAAAGGCCCGAACGTGGATCTCACGACACGCTGCACCCTGTATAATCCAGAGAACGATGTAGGAAAGGCATCTCCGGTCTAGACGGACGGGTATTTCCGGCTTCTCGCCCTCTTTTTATAAATACTCCTAGGGGATTATCGGGTCCCGGCCAGTTAATTCTTTTGAGGAAAGGGAAATAAATCAAACTATTTATTTTTAGAGAAAAAACCATCTTTTCCAGCTTTAAATAAACATCAACCAGTGTGAAATTTTTATAATGAAAATAATGTTTGAGTTTCGACAAGAAATTAATATAGGATTTTTCTTTTGTGTGATTCCAAAAAGGTCGAGCGGAAAGACAAATGAATCCCTACGAATCTCCACTGAGGGCCGGACTTGGCACAAAGATCGCCCAGCACATTTCGTGGGATTGGACCGAATCATTTATTATAAATGAAACACCATTTCAATCGAGCACTATTCCTAACCGGGCCGGTTGGAAGCTCCTATCGAAACAAATTGGCCCTTGCCGACGGCAATGCATCAACAGTGACGAAGGAAGAAGTAAAAATCGCCGGGATTTTTCGGACTAAAAGAGAAAGGTTTTTGGAAGACTAAAAAACTTGGCATAAATAAACGACGACCATGATTGAGACAAATTAGAAAGAAACACTCAATTCCATCGCCAGCGTTCAATGATTATGTACCTTCATTAGGACTATCATCAACTTACATGCTTGACTTTTTTGCGCATATATTTATAATCTGATATACTATTGTTTCACCTATCGTACAATGAAATAAAATACTAAACCAGATCCAACTTAATCCGTAAATTTTATAACAAAACTATGTACGGAAGATATATGAAAAATTTTGGTTTAATATAAACACAGGTTTCACAATCATTCGAATATTTTAAGCATTCTACAATGTTCTTCTGTCCTTTTCTAACGTAAAATTCTAGCAAAGCACTAACAGTGATGGTATGGAAGAGAAAAAACGTGGAATGATGTAAACAGAGGCAAAGTTTTAGAATAATAGTCAATTATATGATAGATAGTGCTAGAATTAAAAATCGAATAATAAAAGAATAATAAAATCAAAACGAAATTTTATATAATTACGTTTCGAAATTAACAAATGTACTTCAAATTTTTACTTAATGATGAACCTAATATCATACCTTAATGACTATGTTTGTTTATTAATAAGTGATAATACAAAACAAAAAATGTACAGGTAACCCCAGGACTACTTCAAGGTGACTCAGTCAGACCGACTTAGTTTAACCTTTTATCCACGGAGCGCAGTAAACGGGTGTCCAAGTGGGCGGGTATGGGTTCAATTCCCCCAACGTAAGGCCATTCAAAAAAATAAAAAAAAAAAAAAAACAGATATACAAGGCTATCCATTATGTCGCGGGTCAGAAAAACATAGATGTGCTTTCTTTTGGGACGTTTATCTAAGACAAAAAAAATTGGTTTTACTGATTTAAAATGTTAGCTGTATTTCAACACAGTACTTAATTAAATTATATAGATTTCTTATAGCATCGACTAGTGTTTCACCAAGAAGGAGAAGTCCAAACATTTGTGGGGAACTGTGTTCAATGGACCCTCTAGCTCCAAGAACAAAAAGGAATTTGCAATTTTTTAAAAATAATTTGTTTTGCTCGTTTTGAGCCTAGTGATGGTGATAATCAACCAAGTACAAACAGATGTTGATGTTATGGAGGTCACAGATATGGTCTTTTTAACAATGAATTACTTTTATAGCTTTATCAAGCTTTCCATCTTTTATTGGATATTCATCAGGGCTTTACAGCAATTATATTAAAAAATAATAATTTAAAACTGGGCGATGAATATTTCATTTATAAATATAAATAAATAACTATGTTGGCGTATAGTTACCATGCCATCATGGTAAAGTATGCAATATGTTGAGGAACAATGGCTATCCAATATCCTCTCATCAAACGCTTATGGAAGGGGGGGCGTCGGAGGCCGGAACAGTTTAGGCGTTGACACGGCGCTCATTACTGTACGGTAAAGGTCCCGGGTTCGAATGCAGGGCCGCTGGATTTGACCCCGACATTCTTACAAATGAGCTTTTTTTCAAAACCGCCGGCACCCTGAGAGTTTATATAACCTCTGCTGTTGAGAACCCTCGTAAAAAAATAATCCATTTAAAAATTATATGTTTGATCTGTTTGGTCATTCTGTAATATATCGCAAGTTGAGTTTATTACTAATGCTGAGGGAATTTTAAAGTATCTGCACCTGGTCTAAAAACAGATCTTCGTAAAAAAGTTTTGTTAAACCATAATAAATAACTTTTTTTTATTTATTTTGAAGTTATCTGACAATTCATAAGCAATTCATAATTCATTCAAAAAATAATCTTATTATCCAAAGATAACAAGGTAACCAAAATAGTAGTTTTCCGGGCATATTAAAGAAGTTCTCACTTATTACCTTAGTAAGTGGGTTGACAAACAAACTAAAACGCTTCTTAAATACGAATATACCAGATGTGAAAATAATGCACAAATTTAATAATAAGATTGAAAAACAATTTTCTCTAAATTAAAAAGTGTTTAACTATTAGGCAAAAACTGCAATGTTATATAACATTTACAATATCAAAATTGTCATAAGGGCAAACAAAACAGTACCTATCCGAAAAACATAGGTAACGTGGATATGACTGCAAAGAAAATACCTTTGATGTCTAAGGTGTGAAATTAATGACAGAATCTGTTCTAGGACGAAGGCTATTAAAAGAAATTATAAGGTAAGCATTGCCTGTCAATGATTTGGCGGGAGTAAAGGTGCGAGTTTTGACAAGGGGCGTATTAAGGAAGTGTGAGGAGTCTTGATTTTGAAACCCAAGTTTCTTGTTTCTTTAATGTCATCACACAGCCCTTCAACTTCGTTCGCACACTCTTCAAATCGGATCTCCATCACCTTCATAGAGATCGGCATGATTGGTGAGGTTATGGAAATTTAAAATTGAAAAATAAATGAGATGCAATAAACTACAATCCGGCCCGGAGGACCATTAAATGTGTGAGCAAAGGCGACCCAACTCAATTGAGGATAATCCCTCACTCTGAAACACAAAATTTTCTCTAGAATCCGCTAAATATCAATTTTTTCCAGATTGCAGTTCATCAGCATCTCACATGTAATGAAAAAAAAATGGAAAATTCAATCCTTATAATTCCTTAACACTTACCAGCCCACAACACTTGTAAGTCAATTACAATTCAATTAATGTAAATGTTTAAATAAATGACAATAAGGCGATATTTTAAAATCAATTATAATTGTACAAGAATCGAAGAATTAAATTTAAATTTTATACGAACGAAATAAAATAAATATAAAATAAGTTTACAGTTTTAATAAAAACAAAGAGAGAAAAAACAAACATAAATTGCCTAAAGCGAAAAACTCACGGGTGAGGTCAGCGAGTGGAGCGGCGAGTCACAAACAAATGCGGAGAAATCGACACGCACAAAAAACGGTCGCGAATAAATTGCGGATATAACTCGTACACAAAGTCTTTGAGCTTGCGGCTTGCGGGACTGCTTCGAACACGTGCGGTAGCGAAGAAGAGTCTCTGGTCCTCGTAGTCAAACGCGTCTCCAACAACAAAACCCGTCACTTCACGGCCTTTTAGGTACGCGACGTACAGATCACAAAAATTCACACTTAACAACAATAATTACATGTAACTTATACTAATTATTTTTAAAACAAAAAATATACAATATATACAAAATATAGACTAGAACAATTCATACTTTGGCCTAAGATAGCTGACTCCAGTCTTGTTGTTTTTAATTATGTATGTATAATTTATTGCAATTATATGTTTATGCATTAATTGTATATTGTTTATTATATTTATATTTATTTGTTTTGAAATACTTTGATTGAATCAAAAATTTTCTAGTATTGGATAAATTCATATTATTTAATATAAAATTTTCTAACATTGTATAAATTAATTTTTTTTATCTAAAATTTTCTCGCATTGTATAAATTCATTTTTTTCAAATCCTACATATATTTGTAAAATTGAAACAATGTTTATGAATCCCAAGTTCTGAAGATGATCTCAATAAAGATCGAAACGTTGCATGATAAACAATATGTTTTTTCTACACGATCTCAGAATAATAATTTATTTGTTTTTATTGTTTGATTTTTATTTTTATAACCTCTATGCTTATAATATATTGATTGTAGTTATGCCCTGTTGAGAAAACAAAGGTAACAGTATTTTTACCTATCTATAAAACGTTTCCTCACACATGTACGTGGCATTAATTTATTATATTATAAATGACTTTTAAAATCAGAATAGCATTAAATGTTTCTGTTTTCATGTATTATGATCACGTCTAACGAGGAGGAATTTTACCAACGTAATTATTTATTATTTATTATAACGTAGTTATTTCTTTAGATTTATTAACGAAATATTCTTCCGTCCAGTTTTTAATTAATTTTTGCTAATATAATTGTTTAAAGTTTTGATGAAGATCATGTAAAGGAAGCTCAGCAAAATTATAATTAGTAATTCATTGTTAAAAAGATCACACCCCTGATCTTCACATCAACATTTTTGTACATGTTCCTAGGTGTGAAACGCATAAATGGTCAAGGTTTTATCCATGGTGAAGATTGGAAATTCCCCATCCAGTACTTTTTTGGAGTGTTGATAGACTGGAATCTGGTAAAAAATTACTTTAGCGGATTCTTGAGAACTGGGAGAGTGAAGGATTACCATCAATTGCGGTGGGTCACCCTTTCTCCCACAATTCCAATGGGTATTTGTACACTTTTTTTTCCCTTATTTTATTTAACAGCCTGCTATCTTTAATATTACAGGCTTTTACAATTATAAAAAGTAAGATATGATTTTTAAATTACCACACTTTGTAATTATTTTCCACATCACTTTGATTTAGGTGGCAATTGTTATTGCAATTTACATCTTTATATATTTTTTCCTGAATTATTTGATTTTTTCAAAGCCTTTATTATTAATAAATTGGCAAAATTCTTTATTGAGATCCTTAAATTGTTGTAGGCCAGGTTCCTAGTTATTATTAATCTTATGTGTTATGTACTCGAAATATAGTTCGCAGTGCAGTATGACGAGCTCCCAAGTTTGAGTTTCTCTTGTCCTACAGTTGCATAATTAATTATCCTCTAGTTTAATCGTGTAGAGATATTCCCTGTGTTTACCGTCTCCCTCAGTGCTTGGGTCAAATTAGAGAAGTGCCCAATGTAGCAGCACTCCGTACATATTCCAAATCGTTCTGCATCTTCAGCTTTTACCTCGTCTCTAAGCTCGTAATTCATTCTCAATGTCAATGTGAAGAAACAAATCGTGGGCTGTCTCATTAGCCAACCATCCTACCTCTTCGTTTCTTGAAAGAATTGTCTGATGAACCTTGACCAACAAAACGACCAACTTACACCAAATATGAGCAGATAACTCGAACAGCTTTTGGCCAGTTCTTTCCGGGACGGTCAAATAGTATTGTCCACTGTTGTCTTCAATTTTGAAGACATTTCTTATTTCATTTTTACATATTACTGAATTGTAATGTACTACAAATTAAAAAAATATTAAGAATGAGTGAGAGATTATTTAAATGAAAGCTGCGTGCATTGGAAGCTCAATTAACCTTGTTGTCCAAGAGCCTTATAAAATATAAAACAAACAATTATATGAATACAATTTTTTGCCTTATTTACTTTATTACGACTTAGGATAATCTTTTAACTAATTAATCTTTATGTAAGGTATTGGTTGAGATAAAAAATTCAGAGTCACGAATGGGATTCGAATCCACGACCTTTGACTAAATACGCCGCTGCTCTACCACTTGACCTATCGTGACTTTGATCAGCTCAGACACCGACCTTCCATCACCACCCACCCTTTCAAATTTTCCCTCCTTTTTGCCATTTTTCTATTTTATTTTGTGTCCGAGTGGATGGAAGTCACGATAGCTCACGTGGTAGAGCAGCGGCGTATTTAGCGGAAGGTAGTGGGTTCGAATCCCGCTCGTGACAATGACTTTTTTATCTCAGCCAATACCTTACATAAAAATTAATTAATTGAAATATGTTATTTGGTCAATCGGACCTATCATAATCTTTATTAAGCGGTCTAGTCTAAACGTGATAGTGAAATACGTTATAAGAATAACTTAACGGATTACTTATAAATAAATGTTTAAAAAAATCTTGGCTTATATACAATGATTACGGAGTCAGAACGTAATCCCAAACCTAGAGTAAATCAATTTTTAAAAAGATGACAAACTATATCAACGTTTCCTCCATGATCGGTCTATTTCCTGAGCGGATATAGTTTTCTAAATGCATTACATCAATCTGTCAAAAGTTCGATGTCACTCCCTTATTCTAGAGACGAGGGCCTGTTTTCAGAGTATTTTTGTAATGGTACAAACGATTTCTTTGTGCTCCCTTTCTTTTCTAGTCATGTCAGGAAGAAATATATTCTTAGACCCCGCCTACCAACATTACAAGAATCGTGAACTCTCAACTTTCTAACTACTTAACAGCTTCCATATTTTTAAAAGGCGTCACAAGCATTTCTTTAATGACCAAATTATGTCCGTTTAACAGAGTACGTATACATTTCACTTTGTGTATGGTTATCAAAATTCAATAAAAATGAATAATTGTCCTTTTTATATTATTTAACATATTAGGGTATGAAATTTCGTGTTCTAAACAGATCTCATCTCGTTTTACTTCAAAGTTTATCATTTATTTAAATATTTCAAATTATGCTGAACGATGATTTTTTTACAGATTATATGCCACTCAATCGGGGGCATTATGTGCAACTTATCAGATGCAACGCTATGCGACGCACCCGATGAAACTCGACGCCCTGTCAGGTTTTGGTAGGGTATGCATCTATACGACGTAAAGCGCACGCCATGTACCGTCACACACCGTGTACAGTAATCAGTGTCATAATCGCAACGCATTGTTTTGAGCAAAACCATGTAATAAATTGTTAGTTAAACTTTATGAGCACAACCATTAATAAATTGATTGTTTAACTTAATTGTTTTAAATAAAGTTATTCCGGTGTTTTGATAAATTTTCTTTTTAACCATGATAATAATTTTTATTAAAACTTTTGAATTTTGGATCTCGTTTAATTTGGTTTGCATTAAAATAGGAATGTTGTAATTAATATAACGACAAAATTACATATACTTAGTTTGAAATAAACTAAAAAATATGAGTGTCCTGTTCTGACGCAACTCGCCGAAATTGGGGTAGTATTATGAGCAAAACCATGAAATAAATTGTTAGTTAAATTTTATGAGCACAACCATGTAATAAATTGTTTGTTAAACTTAATTTGTTTGAATAAAGATATTCAAGTGTTTTGATAAATTTTCTTCCTAAACATCAGAATTAAATAATTTTTATAAAAACTTATGAATGTTTGGTCTCGTTTAATTTGGAACATTTTTTGATCAATTTTCTACCAAACCATTAAAATTAATTTGAGCAAAACTATGAAATAAATTTTTAGTTAAATTTTATGAGCAGAACCGTTTAATAAATTGTTAGTTAAATTCATTATAACAAAAAAATGGTATTCCGGTGTTTTGATCAATTTTCTACCAAACCATTGAAATTAATTTTTTTATTGGTTAATTAATTGGGTTTATATTAAAATAAGTATGTTATAATTAATATATGGACAATATTACATGAGGTTTCAATTAAAATATGAGTGTCCGGTTCTTTTGTCTTCGACTATACTCGATTCTACCCGACTAAAATCTGGACAGTGGAGATCGCAGAGCGTACAGTAGGGTTGCGTTGCATAGCATCGGGCAGATGTGCACCGGGGTAATACAATTTTATGGAAAATTGGACTTTGGATTTGCGTCGGGTAGCATGGGGTAGCGTCGCATGGCGGTGCATCGGGTAAATGTGTTCCCGGCTTGAAGCCAAGGCACTACTAAACATTGGCCAGAGATGATGTTGAAAATCTGTCAAATAAACCTTTCTTCAACCCGATTTATCTCATTTCTCAACAAAGATTTCATAAAAGAAACTAAATAATACCTCAAATTTGATTATCTGAAGCTATTGACAGAGGTTATTCTAGAAATGAACCAACATATATACAGAAAACTTGGATCTAAGGGATGAATGAGCCAATTGTACGAGACCTTACCCAGTGACAACACTCCTTCTTTTTGAAAGCTCGACATTCGTCATTCACTGAGAAGACTCAAGACCACTTTCGCTCATCTTGGAAGATTTCTCGTAGGTTGGAAGTGATGACTTTCGAACTAGTAAATTATTGTAGATGCTCAGTAATTGATGAAATTTTTTGATGTGGTTATGTACAAAGGATTTGTAGGTTATTCATAGTGTAATTTGAAACATAAAAAGAAGCAGTTATAATTTCATGCAGAGTTTTGGACAGAAGTTATTGGAAACGTTGGAAATATTAATCTTTAGTTGAGCCGCACGCCTAACAACCTTACGCGCATAGAGGTCTTATCATTTCCTTGTAGCGTGTTGTTTGTTTGTTAAAGAGTTTTGTTTTTAATATTTTAAATAATAATCGGTTGATTATTTGCTAATTGAAAAAGTTTTACGGATTTCAAACTTCGACCAACAGAAAGCGGACATCGAAGTTCAAACCACATCTTAAAGAAGGCACTTTCTTTATTGGGGTTTTATAAGAATAACTTCGTTTTATTCGGGTTTGCCAATACAATAAGAAATGTAGGAATATTATTATCGATTGTGAAAACATGCGCGTAAATTGGACATACGAACCCTTTACTTAATTTTCTTCCGTCGAAGTTGTACTTGAACATTTTCATACTTAATCGTAAACTCGTTATGCCATTATGGAAGTGTCAAGTTATATTCGAAATATTTGCTATATTTTTCATTCGGCGGAAATAAATCGGAAACATAACGCCGAAATTCAATATCGCTGGAATGGAAATGAATAGGCTGAAATCCTCTCTGATAAATATTCAAGGAGGAAACAGTAATTTTTTAAAAATATAATTTAATAATTTCTGATCGTACTGGTAGGCCAACAGCGTTCCGCGACCAAACAGCGGTAAAAAACAATCTCCAATAAAACCCAGTTGATTTAATAAGGCATCATTTCATCTTGTTTTCATTTTTTCCAAGGATGTAAGCTTTTTATTTGAACCTTTGGAAAAAATATCATTCTACACGTGCTTAAATGGCCTCGGTTTTATTGATATAACTGTAGCTTTGAAATGATTTTTATTTTTGCAACCTAACCTTGTTGTTCCAGACAAAAATGTTTTATACTGAAACAACTTAGTTTAGATCCGACGAAAAGAAGCTTTGTGGCAAGATAAAACAAATAAAAGAAAATGTTATTATATATTTTTCTCTGTGTTCTTTAATTGAGCATCAAAGGGTAGGGGATGGTCCAAAACCCAACATCCGAAGGAAAAAAATAATTTTATTCTTCACTCACAATGGGCTTGTTTTTATAACGAGAAAAAAAATCATTTCCGAACTTGTCAATATTGTCAAATTGTTGTTAATAATTATTGTTTTTTTTTCCATTTTATATTAGGTTATCTGAAGATAATTAGTTTAAGGTGGAAAAGCTTTTCATTCCTAATCTGTTTACCGTACTTCCCTTCCGACGGTCCTCCTTTAATATTTGCCCGAGAGTATTCCAGCCTATTCATTTCATTTCCGGCGATATTGAATTTCGGGCGTTATGTTTCCGATTCATTTCCGACAAATGAAAAATACTGCAAATATTTCGAATATTACTTGACAAATCCATAAAGGTATAACGAGTTTATGATCGAGAATGAAAAAACGTATTTGTATGTACGCCGGGTTCAAATGCAAGGCGGCGTGATTCGAACCCGGGCCCTTTACCTTACAGTGGTGAACGCCGTGTCAACGCCTTAACGATTGCGGCCACCGTCGGCCCCAACATAATTATTATAATTGTTGTTGACGCCCCAAGATAAATAATTATAATAAGAATTTTTCTTTTAATCGTCGCTAAATAACTAGATGTATCCACCGATACTGTCTATTGTAGTTATTAGGACATATTCTAGCCGCCTCAAAGTTGTATGAAAGAAAAATATTTAAATTTATGTAGTGTGTAGTGCCCGTTAGACAATGATTATTTGAAGATCGTCTGGTGTGACGTAGATTTTAGAAAAACATTTCCTTTAACGTGCCAACGTTTCGAACTTTATTGAGATCATCTTCAGGGCCTGGGATTTATAAACATTGTTTAAATTTTACAAATACATGGAGGGTGTGGAAAAAAATGAATTTCTTGAATTGTAAAAAGATAATTTGATATGAACAGTCGGGTTCTTTGAGGTGCAAGGAGCCGACAATAGGAAAAAATTGGTAATGGTTCGGCCTGATTATCCTTTCAGGATTGTACAGACGGGGATAATTAGGGAAAGGAAAACCAAAGTGTTGAAGAATTAGACTTTGTAGAAATGTTTGATGTGTGGAATGCGATGATTGTTTTATATGTTATATCTTTTGTGTGCTGTCATGATGATATATGTATGTTACTGATATTGAATTTGATTAATGATATTTGCGTGATAGTAGCAGCGACAGAGTATACATGTGTCTGTTCTATAATTGATTATGTGTTTATCTCTGTTGATATAAACCTAATAAAACTAAATTGTTGAAAAATTAGACTGTGTGAAAAATGTTTGACGTGTGGAATGCGATGTGATGACATATGTATGTTATCTACATTGAATTTGATTAATGATATTGGCGTAGCTGCGACTGAGTTTACATGCTGTTCTGTAATTGATGCTGTGTTTATCTCTGTTGATGTAAACCATTTCTAAAAAGTTACATCTATGTTTGTTTTGTTCTGTGTGCAATATTTTTGGATAGTTGAAGTCTAAATTGTGTTGGTGTTCTAAATGGAATTGATTTTGATTACAATTGATTTTGTAAATTACGTCAGACTTATGCTTATATTACTGGTGTGGGATCTTTAATTTAGGAAAAAAATTATGTGAATTGTTTTATAGTTTTTGGAAGCAATTTTAATGTTATTAGAAGAGAGAAATGTGTTTAATTTTTGTCTGTATTTGATAGATTTGATGTATTATTAGTAATATTTTATTTCTTTTTCAATTGAAGTTAATGCGTTTTAATTTTTTTTTACTTACTTTAGTTTTAAATACAACTGCACATCTATTACATACTACCAGCAGATTGGATTTCAATGTAAGTTTGTGGTATAATGACTGATATTAATCATTTACGAGGTCGATATTGAATTTGATTAATGATATTAAGATAGGTGCGACTGAGTTTACATGTGTCTATTCTGTAATTGATGCTGTATTTATCCCTATTGATGTAACCAATTCTAAAAAGTTACTTTTATGTTTGTTTTGTTCTTTGTGTAGTATTTTCGACTGATGTAGTCTAAATCTTGGTGTTCAAAATGGCGGGAAGCCAGTGCGGTAGGATTTTGCTTGGGTTTTTTGCAACTATAGATATGTTGCTTTACTCTCTTATCTAGATATTGGGATGTAATACCGATGTAAGTTGCCGAACAATTTATATAGTTGATTTTGTAAATTACGTCAGATTTATTTGTTACTGGTTTGGGATCTTTAATTTTGGAAAAAGTGTGTGAATTGTTTTATAGGTTTTGAAAGATATTTTAATGTTGTAACTATTACTAATATACTATAATAATCCACTATTTTTTGTGGTGCGCTTAACCAATTAATATATTTCAATTAATTAAGGTTTTTAGTTGAGATAAAAAAGTTAGTGTCACGAGCAGGATTCGAACCCAGGATCTTCGGCTAGATACGCCGCTGCTCTACCACTTGAGCTATCGTGACTTCGAACCAATCAGACACCACAATACCTCCAGTGATAGGGCAGCGGCTTATCTAGCCGACGATCGTGGGTTCAAATCCCGTTCGTGACACTGACTTTTTTTATCTCAACTAAAAAACTTAATTAATTGAAAGATTACTAATAATACTACATCAAACCTATCAAATACAGACAAACAAACATTTTCATGCCATTCATTCACGGGCTATCTCATCAATTAAACACATTTCTCTCTTCCAACAACTTTAAAATAGCTTATAATAATAGCTTAATATAAACATCAGTATCTCACTAACACTCTCAACACGACAAACAAAAATGACACGTCTACACAGAAAACAAACACTGTAGTGAGTACAAAAACTGCGATTGACTTTAAAATTTCCAGCATTGTATAAATTCATTTTTTTTCTTTTCTCATACTACATGTTTTTGTAAAATTTAAACAGTATTCATAAATCCCAGGCCCTGAAGATGATCTCAATAAAGGTCGAAACGTTGGCACGATAAAGAAAATGTTTTTCTAAAATTTACGTCATACCAGACCGCATCTCACGATCTCCAAATAATATTTAAATTGTTAAAAACTAGCATTTTTAAACAATGCCGTTACCTTTACTAATACCTTACCTTGGTAAATGAAAATCATTAGGATGACAATTGACAAATCCTGATATAAATATAGTAGGTAATCTAAGGTTTTTTCGCATCCCTAACCAACAATTTTCTAACATTTATTTCCATTTGTTAGTTGAACTTGTCAAAACTGTTTCAAACGTAGGATTTGTTTTTGGTATTTTTTAGCCCGAACAAAAGTTCGAAGTTGGGATACGCATGGGAATTCGCTGTCAATGTCATGCGGCCGGGACAAAGAACACATGACTCGGCCATTTGCACAGTGCGAACATTTAAGCCCGTACAAGGTTTCACTGTTCGACTTTCGCCTTGAAAGAACTGGTCGATCAGCAAATCGAGTTGTCATTTATGACAGCGAAACAAATTTGGCGTACAGGCACACTTTACACGTGTAAATTTGTCCTCGATGTTAGAATTCTACGAATGACCCCGTATTCATTTTCGGATTTTATAAACGGATATTACAAGACATTAATTATGAATCAACAAAATAATGGACAATAACAACGTAAATATATAACATCAATAATACATCTGCTGATAAAATAATAGAGAGAATACAATACAAACACTGAAGAACAATCTCATTTCCTAAAATAGTATGTGAAATTATATCATAAATATTGGAATAAAATCTACGAAGTTAATGTTACGTGAAATTAGGAAAAAATGAGAATAACTATTTAATACTAAATAATATATAATTTATGCTATATAACAATAATTTTTTCTACTAACATTATTGTGTGGTGTTTAGTGACGGTTACTTGATGATTATTTGGAGGTCTGAGATGCGGTCTGATGTGACGTAGGTTTCAGAAAACATTTTCTTTATCATGACAACGTTTCGAATCTTTATTGACACCATCTTCAGGTGCTGGGATTTACAAACCTTGTTTAAATTTTACAAATACATGTAGGATGTGAAAAAAATGAATTTTTACAATGCTAGAAAATTTTAGGTTAAAAAAAGTTATATCGATAACATGCATATATTATCACATCACACAAAACATATAATACAACATATAAAACTATCAACTCGTTCCACACATCAAACATTTCTACATAATCTAATTATTCAACAATTTGATTTTCCTTTCCTTATCCTGAAAAGATAATCAGGACGAACCATTACACATTTTTTCCTCTTGTCGGCTCCTTGCATCTCAAAGAAGCCGACTTCTCAAATATAAAAAAAATGTCATTCTATTCCCGACTTCCTTCCGCCCCCTTCAAAATCGAACGTATTGATACATAAAACATCATTATCTCACTGGCACTCTCAACACAACAGTCATGTATGACGCATCTACACGGAAAACAAACACTGAGTTAGTACAAATATTTTGAGTGAATCTAAAATTTCTAGCATTGTATAAATTCATTTTTTTAAATCTAAAATTTGCTAGCATTGTGTAAAATATTTTTTTTTAATATAAAATATTCTAGCATTGTATACACTGATTTTTTCACATCTTAGATGTATTTGTAAAATTTAAACAATGTTTATAAATCCTAGACCCTGAAGATGATCTCAAAGATCGAAACGTTGGCACGATAAAGAAAATAATTTTCTAAACCTACGTCCCATCAGACTGAATCTCACGACCTCAAAATAATTAACATTAATCAATTCTATTTGCTACTAACATTTTTTTCTTTAATCTAATAACTATTTTGCTTCACTGTTTTCTGCTTCTAGAATATTTCGAGTGACACTCGGCACTTTTTAACAATAATTGAAATTCGAACCAAAACTAGCTTCATTTTTGGCTACTTATTTGGTCCAATAAAAAATTATACATGGGTGGTCAAAATATAGATGAAAAGAACTGGAAAAATTATTTATGCCCGCAAATTAACATGCCCATTCGTGAGAGTTTTCCATGTTTGTTTGGGAACTCTGTTTAAAGTGGTGGATATTAGTTACTTACTGGATCCTGGTCGACCTTTTCACCGCCGATGTCATTAAAAGCACATTACTTTTCGACCGTAAATCAATGTGATACGCTTGGGCTCTTCATGTGTTTCAGCTGGCAAAGTTTGCTCAAAAGACCATATTGCGTGTTCGGTGTACTTTCGAAGTAAGTCACTTTGAGCTCGTCCCCGATGACAGGACGATAAATAGGAAACTTATCTACCCCTTTTACAAGTCTATATGACATTTGTGCAGTACAGAGTTCAAAACTGCAGGGAGATGATATTTGTTATAACAACAATTTTCCCTTTATATCTGAGGTCTGAGGCATTAAATTACTGACGCAATAATGTTTGAAAACTGAATAATTTGAAGTATTGTCACGTCCTTTTAGTAAATGTATAGGTTCCAGTGTCTATTTATAAATTTAATTAATATTAATTACTTAAGTAATTATTTTAACTTTAAATGGCAAATAGTACAGAATATTTGATTATAAGTAGAAGTACTGTGATGACATCATTTTCAACGATAAACAAACAAAAATTATCATTTTTAGTTGACATATAAAGTGGCATTTTTCAATTTCGGATTACTTGTTACTTTCAGTAAGTCCTTTACCACATTTTAATTCCTTTAACCAGGCGGAAAGACTTTTATCCTCCATATATATATTTTTTTTACTTTTTTGAATTTTTTTAAAACAATATAACCTCAACGAGTTGTATTCCAACTTTACACCCATTACCAAATTTGTGTATAGTGGCCGAGCAACTACAGTTTATATAGGTTTTGTGCAATAATCCAGGGGATCGTAAGAAGGCGAACAATTTGTCAATATTTGAAGGTTGTGTCTGGCCAGGCTGTGTTGTCTTCTGGTCTGATCGAATTTAACACAAATCCCGATTACTTGTCTTACGGTTGCAAACTCCCTACATGTTTCGCAAATAGGAGCCGATTCCTCCTGAGTTTATTGCTATTTATTTCATGCTTTTTGCCATTGCTGATATGTCTTTTTTCTTTAAGATGAAGTGCAAATGGACACATTCCAAGATTACACATCGATGTGTGTTTTCATGCCCTAAAATCCCACAGTGTCCTGTACCCAAATAAACAAGACTTTCATATTTTTGTACTTTGAGAAATCCTGAACCGTGAGTTGTTTTGAGAACGGGTCCTTAATTGACAGCTGCTAGCTAGTTCATTCAACCAGAAAATCAATCAAGGCGAAAACAATATTCAGGCACTTGTTAATCGCTGTTAATTATGCAGTGCAGTTGGTACATTGCTTGGGAAACGAGAACATGTAGTTCGATTGGCCACTACAAATGCTGCATCGATACGATTTTCTTTTCTTGACCCATCTGCGAAAACTAACATTGCCCTCGATAGGGATGCTTTGACTGTTAGAAACTATTGTTTATACATGAATGGTGCCTCCTTTGGAAAAAGATGTCAACTCCAGGCTAACATTTGGTACAGGTGTAGGCCAGGGTGGTTTGTGGGATGGGCTAATTTTCTGGATAGGGGCACTGAAGCGTTGATTGATGCTAAAAATATAGACATCCTTGCCGTGTTCTAAAATATTTTGATTAGGGTGTTCATGTTTATTTTGGCTGAAAAATTATGCCACGCTTACTTCATATGTTTGTTAATAATATAACGGGCGTTTTGCTCTTCTTGTTTGTAGTACTGTAAATTTATTGTTAACGGTCTCCTCAGAAATTTTTGCGGGATTTTTTCTTTCTTTTATAGCTCTTTCATTCAACCGGCCTTTGGTTTGTTCTTGGTATGGATGTCGGAGCAGCAGGGATAAATTGTTAGATTAAGTTTGCCATTGTTACATCAACGTTGGTTTCGTTAATGTTCAAGTTTGGGCAAACAACGCCCCTTTGATATAGAGACCAGTCAGCTCTGTTCGTGTTCCATTTAACTGGATGTCGTTTGGTCTGGTGCTACAGGATATGACTGAATTATGACATGAATGGGGTGAAACGATGGAAATGATCGCTTCTATGAGTGTCTTCTATTGTGAATCAATTTATTCTGGACGTTGGGCCTATTAGGCTTAGGTCGATGGCAGAGAGTCCCGATTTCGCACAAAGGAGTGAGTTGGGGAACCAGAGTTCAGACTGTTGATCTATTAGGGATTCTACTATGTGACCCCGTACATCTTTCTGTTCTCCGCCCTAAAAGCGATTACGCCCATTAAAGTCTGCCAATAGCATAGCGGTTTGGCGAGTTGTTGAAACACGCTTTTTAGTTCATTTGCGTCCACACTTTGCCCTGTGGGAAGATAAATAGAACATATTGTACAGTGAATGGATACAAAAATTCGAACTGCTACTATTCGCATATCGTTATTTATTACGTTTATATTGGGATAGGGTATATCTTGTTTTATTAAAATGCAAACATCTTTTCGGAT
Organism: Cimex lectularius; assembly: GCF_000648675.2. NCBI lineage: Eukaryota > Metazoa > Arthropoda > Insecta > Hemiptera > Cimicidae > Cimex > Cimex lectularius. The sequence continues at coordinate 3,204,537 of NW_019392649.1, forward strand.
AGCCGTCAAGTGCTCAACATTTAGATTTTTCTACTGCAATCGATTACAGTTAAATCGTACTGTTTTTCTTAAGTACTGTATTTCATTTCTATGGTAAATCCCTCCATTTACGTTCCATTGTAATATAAAAATATATTAAATCCATTCCGTGGTCCGATTGACCAACTAACATTTTTCAATTAATTAATCTTTATGCAAGGCATTGGTTTAGATACAGTCAGTGTCACGATCGGGAGTCGAACCCACGACTTTCGGCTAAATATTCCGCTGTTCTACCAGGTGGGAAAATTCGAATCGGTTCGAATCCCGCTCGTGACACTGACTTTTTTATCTCAACAACTCAAATCCCTTGCATAAAAATATATGTTTAATGTTTTGTTAATTAACTATTGCTTTATATGCTTTATTTGTTAAAATTTTTTGATAGATTTGTATCAATGGTCAATGCTACTAAAGTAATTTTGTATATTTTTATTTGTAAATTACATAGTTAGAACTAACAGGGAGAGAATCTGTCAAAGCGGAAAATGTGGAATTAAGTATCTTGATTTTGTTAGTCGAGTTTTTGTGAATTTGTTTGAACAAGTTTTTTTGCTCGGGTTTGACTATTTTGTGTGAGTTTTGGAGGTGGTTTAGAAGAAGTTGAGTAATCATTGGATGTTGAACTTTGCGTTGCTGGTCTTTTGCTGTTTGCACGTTTGCCTATAGGATTAACTTCAGTATTGAAAGTGGTTTGAGTTGACGTGGTAATTGATTCTGATTTATGATTTGTTTTGTTGGAACTGTTATTACCAGTATTCCGCTTGAGGGACTCTCTTTGTAATTTATGTTTTCAAGTGGTTAAATTTATCCGTTAATTTGTCGACTATATCAGCACGTTTATATACATGTTGTGTCAACATTTCTTTACTTTAACACAATCGTTTGGAGGTGCAATTATATACTTTGAGTTACTTGACTGGGTTTCGGTAACTACTGATAAATTGTCATATTTACTGATTTGTCTGAGGTGTTATATTGTTTAATAATGAGTTGGGCTTGTGTGAAAGATACCTATTCTATTGTTCTAATTTCGATTTTTTTTATAAACGTTGTACAATATCTATCACAAGCAGAGGGTGCACCCGAAACGTTGGAATCGTAGAGATGGATTGGCAGTCAATGGTGTCGTGACTAGACTCTCCATAATTTTTTGATACAAGACTTACTGGTATGCCGATAGCGAAAACAAGAAAAACATTGCATTGGTTAGGGATAAATGGCCGTATTTTACCTTTCATGAATTCAAACGTGACTTTTTCTGGAATTTCACGCTTTCGCTATGTTATTTCAAGAGGTGGGTATTTTCATCTCGTTGTAAGTTTTTATGATTCTATATACTTTTACTACTCCTTGCGATTGGAGCTCTGTCTCAATTTCCTTCTCTGAACAATTTAACAGTTCCGGTGCATTAATCGCACTATAGAAAAATTAAGTGGCTGGTGGAGATTGAATGATATTGGCATGATTTCAAACGTTTTAAGGTTTTGGATGTTTATAAAATCATTTTCAGCATTTATAACCAAAAGAATGGTACCATTTCGCAAAAACATAACATCTATGTTTGGCGCGTAACTTTTGATACTTCATATCTTAAAAGTCATTAAATGATTTTTCATTTCATTTTCAATTAGCGACATTAGGAGAAATCTCTTGCACCATTTTCCTATTTTAACAAAATACTATTTTTATCGGGTGGTTTGGTTGCTGGAGGTGTATCCTACTCCACTCCCAGTGCTATAATTCACGATTTACTATTTCAAAAAAGAAATTTACAAACCGAATTGGAAACAAAAATGAACTTTAACTACATTTCAAAGAGGATTATTTAGCTAAATTTGTACTCCCGGTAAGATGGAAGGTAGATAATCGTTGAGATAAGCGAGACAAACACAGGTGTTATCTGCCTGAGGTATAAACAATGACTGTACAAAAAGTTTCCAGGCTACCTGACTATATCTGAACATAATTTTTACACATACAATCTTAGACCAACTTTCTTTCCTAACAAGACGCTCAATTTCAAGCCTTTTAAAATTACATTAACGAAACAATTCATGTTCCTTTTCATCTAAAAAGTTTGATAAATTATTAAAATATAGTTTTTTTTTAAATAGGAGCATGTCAAGTTTTGAAATACGTTTAAAGGTGGAAAGGAGAAAACGATTTTGAAATATTGAGAATGATCTTGTGATAATTATGAAACTTCTCATTATTCTATGTTTTATCATTGTAGTTATGTCAGTAAACCAATTTTACATTATTTTACGTTATTTTGCTTAGAAGGATTGGACAATTAGAGTCGAATGTCGGCGTTTTATGATTTATATTTGTTATCTTTCCGTCCATGCGTTATAAAAAAAATACATTTTAACAGTTTGTAACTTTTTTTTATAAATTCTTAAACGTCGTGTCTTTGGTGTGGAGAAGCATTTTGATACATGACACAGTCACGACTTGAGGATAGATAACTCCTTGCGACACCTGCCGGTATTAATTAACAAGTCCAAAACAAATGTTTGCCAGTTCCGACGGTGACGGCCAATAATAACTTGGTTCAACTTTGACAGCAGTTATTAACAAACGCTGCCTCAATTTACCCGGCGCAAGTCGATTATGCTTCGGTTGGATGTGGGACGAAGTTTAAATTTGAGACATTCTGCTGGGTGGTCTGCGGGTTGTCAAGCCTATGACTGAACATACCGCCATCCGCCGATTCTCGTTTTAGTTTCAGCGATTGTACATTAAGTGCGTTTTGTGTTTTTTTTTTGTTTTTTTTTATGTTTGCTCACACACCGTCACCGAGTGCATTCGACCACCTTAAGCATCTTGTAAGCATATGGTGTATCCGACGAAACCATGGAAAGTACAGCAAGCGAAAACGCAAAGACAACACCTGTCCCATTAATTGGGCAAAGGTCGATGACGGGGTGAGAAACATATCCTCTACAGTTCTTATGCGTCTTCGCGCTTTCCCGTGGCAGCTTCTGTCTGAATTCTCATTTTTTATTTTTACATCATAACCTTCAGAGGTTGCATATACTTTGGGATAATGATTTTGGTCATCCTGTAGATCCAAAATCTTCGCCCACTTTGAGCGCTCTTTTTTCTCATCAGCACTACATTAATTTCTAGAAGGAACAGCCAAATCACAATACTCGATCTTGTCGCAGTCTGTTTTTAGGTAGTAATATATATATATATTAGATAGGTCAAAGGTCAGATCAGCACTGCAGAAGAATTCACCCATACCTGAATATACCTAAGTACAGACGAAAACCCACATAATTGCAAAATGACATGATATTTAGATCAGGCTCGATTAAAAAATAAAAGGCCATCAGTGATGGACAAAAATATCGTACCAGAAGAACATGTGCCTTATGTGGTTAAAGACTTGAAAATCCCTTTTTCTCAAATGCAACATATTGCCCAACAATCCTACTGCACTAGCAACATTTTTATTGAAAAACATTTTTTTCTTCTAATAAAACGATTTCAGATAAATTTTTTTCAGTACTTGCTTTAATTCTAGGGTGATGAATTACAGTATAGTAGCAAGTGACAAAATTAATAAAATGTAGTAATACATATAGAAATAATTTTTTCACTTGCTACAAAAGTATAATTCAGCACACTAGAATGTATTTTTGTTCAATAAGCAAGTATTGATTTTAAAAACAATCAACGGAAATCGTTTTATGACAAGAAAAAAATCAATGTTGCGTCTTTTTCATTGAAAAAACTTTTTTTTTCTTATCATAAAACGATTTCAGTTGATTTTTTTTTAAATCAATACTTGCTTTTTGAACAAAAATACATATCAGTGAGATAAATTATAGTACCATAGCAAGTGAAACAATTATTCATATCAAAATTATTTACAATGCTATTATTAATCACACTAGTATGTATTTTTATTCATAAAGAAAGTATTGATAAAAAAAATCAACTGAAATCGTTTTATGACAAGAAAAAAATCAATGTTGCGTGTTTTTTATTGAAAAACATATTTTTTCTAATAAAACGATTCAGTTGATTTTTTAATCAATACTTGCTTTTTTAACAAAAATACATACCAGTGTGATGAATTATAGTACCATAGTAAGCGAAAAAATTATTCATATCAAAATTATTTGCAATGCTATCATTAATCACACTAGTATGTATTTTTATTCGTAAAGAAAGTATTGAAAAAAAAAAACTGAAATCGTTTTATGACAAGAAAAAAAATTTGTTTTGCAATAAAAATGTTGCTAGTGCAGTAGGATAGTTGGACAATATGCTACGTTTGAGAAAAAGGGATTTACAATTCCTTAAACACTTAAGGCAATGGTTTTTTACAGTATCCTTACAATGATATATTCTAATTACCAAAGATTAAATAATGTCAAAGTGAAACGTTGTTTATTTCATTTTATAAAATTAAAAGTAACTGGTACGATAATTTTGCCCATCACTGATTTTATATTCGAACCTGATTATTTTGGCCCGTTTGATCTAAATATCAAGTTATTTTGCATTTCTGTGGGTTTTTATCTGCATTTCGGTAGATTCAGCTTCATGTATATTCTTCTTGAGGGTTGATCTGATCGGAGGTTCGTTCATTTCATTGAATTATGTAATTCATTTTTTTGGTTTGTCTGCTCTGGCTTCTCGCTTGATCGGTAGCAGCATATCTACATTTCCGAAGTTTTCCTTGTTTTTCTCAAATTTCTTTAGTAATTCTTTTCATCAACCAACAACGGTCAAGACACTGTTCTGCCAAGAGGTGTGACCTATATTAAACAGATCAATTCATGGGTAATTCAGTAAATAAAATAGCGCTCCTTTGAATTGTTAAAAGTTGATTCCGAGTTTTTCATTAGTTTCGGCCAGTAGGATTGAACCACGTCGAATATGAAACTAGGCTATCTTACGGTGAAAATATTTTGCGATTTATAATTCATTGTGGGCCAATGCATTTTGTCCTTAGTTATGATTAAGCCCTTTTCCACCTCTTCCGTTTTGTCCTTAGTTATGATTATGCCCTTTTCCACCTCTTCCGTTTTGTCCTTAGTTATGATTATGCCCTTTTCCACCTCTTCCGTTTTGTCCTTAGTTATGATTATGCCATTTTCCACCTCGTCCGTTTGCCATTAACCAAAACACTAATTTGAACAGAAAGGATTTTGTGACATCGTTGTGTGCCGCTGTGTGTTATTTTTTTTTAAATAACATCTAATTATATAAATTAGCTCGGCCAGAGGATTTCAAGGCTTTTAGTGCAAGTATTTATCATATCACTAATACCGGTTAATCCGTATTACAACGTTACTTTCTGTTGACAAACAAAAAGAGTATCAGACGGGATTGGCTAATGGGATTGAACGCTTTTAGTACCCTAGCACCGCAGCCTTCCTAATCCTATGGACCTATCCTCACTTCTACTAGACAAAGCCCATTACAGTAAAGCGATTCAAAAGGAAATGGTTCCAATTTATAATAAAGAGAATATTCATTTTATCCTGAATGAAGATTTGTGCCCCACAGAAGTGCAAATGTTTGTATTGTAATTTTTATTACATGCAATTATTACGATTATTTTTTTCTCCAAATATGCAAGCATCTTATGATGATATTACTTCAATTTGACTAGAGTCCTTGAATTGACGATTAATAGACTTTGTATAAAAGTTTGAAAGTACTTGGTAATCAACTATGTAACAGCTTCTCCAGTTGGAAAAGAAAAGTCACTTTTTTAATAGTAGTTGACTTTGGGATCCCCACCCAAAAACCACATTCTTTTCATTTAAATATAATAAATAATAAAAATAAACAATATAGATAAATTCAAACTTTCAACTTTTGAGCAAAACGTAATGCCCAGTGAATAGAGCACTAGGAAAAGGCTGTTTTGGGATTTCAAACGCAATATCACCACCCTCTCCCTTTTAAGATGTGCATGGGGTTTCGGAATCATTTGAATATCCCTAATCGAACTTTTGAGAATGATTAGACCTTCTTTAATCATAAACAACTATGATCAAAGAGCAACTGGTTTCGTTTTCAATAGTTCACTGAAGCTGCACGCGTTAATTAGACACTGATTATCCTTTGAACGAGATAGAAGTTCAAGGAATATTTTTATGTACTTTTTACACAAATCATTATGTAAATTAAATTTATTTTATTTTTTTAATCTTTAATTATAATAGTGAAGACAAATAATAACTGACAAAATGGAACGGATTTAACATTGCTTTTTGTATGATTTTATAAAGGGCAAATCAATAGAAAGTTTTTTATCTTTCAATCATCTCAATTAATTTTGACAAGTTAGAGAAAGAAGAAACGGTATTTTCCTCTGCGGTAAATATTATCGTAAGACTTAAAAAAGTAAACTTTATTTATTGATTATTTGGAGATCTTGAGATGCGGTCTGCAGGGCATAGGATTTATAAACATAGTTTAAAATTTACAAATACATGTATGTTGTGAAACAAAAACAATACTTTGATAGAATCTAAAATTTCTAGCACTGTATAAATTCATTTTTTTTCAGGTTTTAGAAAACATTTTCTTTATCGTGCCAACGTTTCGATCTTTATTGAGATCATCTTCAGGGCCTGGAATTTATAAACATTGTTTAAAATTTACAAATACATGTATGTTGTGAAACAAAAACAATACTTTGATAGAATCTAAAATTTCTAGCACTGTATAAATTCATTTTTTTTCAGGTTTTAGAAAACATTTTCTTTATCGTGCCAACGTTTCGATCTTTATTGAGATCATCTTCAGGGCCTGGAATTTATAAACATTGTTTAAATTTTACAAATACATGTAGCATGTGAAAAAAATGTATTTATAAAATTTTAACAATGTTTATAAATCCCAGGCCCTGAACATGATCTCAATAAAGACCGAAACGTTGTCACGATAAAGAAAATGTTTTTCTAAAACCTACGTCACATCAGATCGCATCTCACGACCTCCAAATAATCGTTAAATTACGATTACTAAACACAACACATTTATTTATTGATTTCGAACGGGCACCTGATTCCGCAAATCATCAAAAAATGAGGGTTCGTTTTTGTATCATACCTATATGACAAAATGTTGCGCATTTTGAAAAAAAAAATCATCTCAGATTATGATGTCTTAGAAGATGGACATATTTTTTATAAAAAATAGTGACAACAAAGGACTATTTTTGTTCACAAATTTTTCTGATCCTAGGTCCGCTAGGGTTTGGCGTTCGAGGGGATTTCGTATCCACCCACTAACATATATGAGGGAGTATTACGGAGAGACATATTAAGCCCCGTCCTATTCAACTTCTGCATTTTCGATATTGAAGAGTTTTAATTTGTGTGAACGTAATGGGACGGTATGTCTTTAAAATGTTCAAAGGACATCCTTTGTCTACGAACTATCCATTAGTTGAGGAGATGCTTAAAATAATCTATACATTGGAGTACTAATCGTAAAATTTAAATGAACCAGTTGTATAAAATCCTGGAATTCTCTTACGGAGAGATATAATGTGGCTCGGTTCTCTTTCGATAATTCTGCAGCGTGGTCTGAAATGTTTTCCATTTTTCTTGATGTTATGGGGGCTCGTCATCGGGAAAGTTGTATTTCTAGTGCCATGGATTCAAATAGATTCCAACTCTACAAGGAGTTGAATCATTCCCTAACTCCTTGCAATGTTCTTTCTGCTCCAGCAAATGATGCTCCGTTCTCTTTTTTCCGCTGGTGGTTTAAAATTCGAGGGGAGTTGTTGTTCCTGAAATTCAGGCCTTGGGTTGGGGGTACTCCTGCCACTGCAGTGTGCTCTCTATGCAACTCAGGTGATCATGAGGATGCATTTCATTTTCTCGCTAGATGCTCGGTCCTGAACGAATTGAGATATCTGTATGGGTAAGGGTTTTCCGACGAGGGAAGAACTCAGATCTATTCTGAACGGCTCGGATTGCCGGGGTCTTGTTGATTTTGCTCGGAAAGCCTGGTTTTACAGATATGAATACACTGGAATGTAGGGAATTAATATTCTGTTCGTCTTATTTTGTTTCCTTTTTTTGCTCTCGCAGGTAATATATATAATTTCTACTTTGTGGGCATCTAAATGCGAATTCTGTTTGCCTGTGGGGGACCCTTTGTAAGTGGGAATTCTTGCTTTTGTCCTTTGATGTGTCATTTTTATTATTTTCAAAGTTTATCGCATTTCGATCTTGTAATTTGAAAATCCTTTAAATAATTGTAACATCTGAAGTTGATATTTTAAATTCTCCTTTTCTTATAATTATATAATTATGCATATTCTTGGAATAGTAATGCACTCCGAACTCTGGCTGACGGTATTAATACCATGCCATAATAATACTGTGTTTTTTATTTTTAACTCTATATTTTTTCATTTTGTAAATAAAGTATATCTATCTATCTATGTATAAAATATGCACGTAACAACCTTTAGAAAATAACTTTTTTCTTTTTCAATTTTTTTATCCAAACGCTTCCGATTTTGAAGGAATAAAAAGGTCCCTATAACCTGAAATGCCTATACCGTAAATGCACAGACGTGGCCACGTTAATTACTGAAAACTGAATATATATTNATATATATATCAGATTTATATGTTTTGTTGATTTTAATGTAATTTTCCCCACTTACATTAACATAAAAACCGAAGTTGGTTGTAAAAGCATCAAAGAAGAAATTTTCCGTTTTGTAATGGTTGTATAAACGGTCATTAGGAAACAATTTAGAGTTTATGAATTTTTAAGTAACACACCGGACGTAGGGTAATAAAAACCTAAGCCTCCGGCTGATCTAGATCAAAAATGTATATTTTTTAATAATTAATCGTACTCATACGTAAACTGTGGTTATAAAGAGCCCGAATTGTTCTATAAACCGTTTTATGACTTACTTTACTGGAAGCGTCTTTTCTACTCTTCATATTTGATACTTTAATTAGTACAATCCTGGACATTAGCATGAATTCCATAACTTAATGAAAATAAAAAAGGAATATTAAATAAAACGTTCGGGGATTTTTCGTTGAGTTTATCACTTTTAATTACATAAAAGTCAAAGATGGTTAATTTAGCCTGTTAGAAAATAAATCATATGCTTTTCAATAATTCTATGAATGTCCAATTTTGAGAAAATACAGTTAGTTTATATATTTTTAAATAGAAAAATATGCATCGAAAAAAATAAATATTGCTCATCCAGCCTCAAAATCGTTATTTTTGTTTGCTATAAAATATCGTATTTAAAGTGTGCTTAAAACAAATCAGTTTTTTCCATAAAATTTTTTGATCTACTTTACAGGAAAATGCTTTCAGTTTTTTAAATTTTAATATATGGGATCTCATTTAATATGATCCTGCATATTAGCATCTTATTTAGAATAAAAACATATATAATGAAAAAATTAGAATTTAATCTATGTAAAAAATAAGAAAACCATGAAGTTAAAAATCCTTAAATAACATAAAATTGTTTATTCTCGGTATACACTCGGGCATGTGTTTTATATTTTTTGACTTGGTTTCTTCAAAGAAGTTTTATTAATATCGGTGATCGCATCGTCGTAAGCTCTCTGTGTAAGAAAAATTATCGATTGCCTAGTTGACAAAAATGGCATATACGCCACAACATTCGAGTGCGAAAACAAATGCGCCCGACAGACAGGAATGAAGATAAGAGGTTGGTAAACAAAATGTAATATCGTTCAAAAACAATGACGAAAAAGCAAACTACTCGACACACCTTACCACCAAACATCTTCGATCCAGCAAAAAATGGCAAAAAGGAGGGAAAATTCAAAAAGTGGGGTTAAGATGGGAAGTTGGTGTCCGAGTGGATCAAAGTCACGATAGCTCAAGTGGTAGGCAGCGGCGTATTTAGCCGAACGTCGTAGGTTCGAATCCTGCTTGTGACACTGACTTATTTATCTCAACCAAAACCTTAATTAATTGAAAATAATAAATAATGATAATAAATATAGTAAAAGTAGTAAATGCAAGCTATGTAAGCATAGCATAAGCATGTATGGCTCTTTTCTTCTCGACTCGACTAAAGTAGAATACATGTTGAACCGGCACACGGGCACTAGTGGGTCTGTCTTCACTCGCGGGTTTTTTTGTTTGAGTTATTCAAACGCGTTTCGGCATTACGCCATCTTCAGTGAAAAACTGTCTGTCATTCAGTCTGAGTGGGGTTTATATATTGTTGCGTCCGTCGCTTGTCGCTGGGGGCGTTGCGTTAGGGGGCGTGGTCTCCGTGCTCGTTGGTCGGTCTTGGTGGCGGTTATTTTCATTGTCAGTTATTATTTGTGCGTTGTCGGTTTTTTGTTTTTCACTGAAGATGGCGTAATGCCGAAACGCGTTTGAATAACTCAAACAAAAAAACCAGCGAGGGAAGACAGACCCAGTAGTGCCCGTGTGCCGGTTCAACATGAGTTCGCCAACTCGCAGACCAAACCCCATCATCTACTATAAAGTAGAATAATTCCAGTTTTTACGTGGCGTTCTCTTAATTTGGCAGACACACTCTACTCAAAAATTTTAATGCCGCAATGAAATATTTTAGATTTATGTTAAAAATGTTTTCTCACATAGAATATTTTTATGTTTCACACTTCAGAAGTCACCAGATTCTTTTAGAAAATGATTGTACTATAAAAACAAACTGTTTTACCGAAAAGAACAAACCAAAACATGGACACTAGTATAGTTTTGCTTCTTGAAAACTGGTTTATTTCTTGAAAGCATAAATGTTACCCTACAAATATGAATCAAAGAACAACATGTACAAACTTTGTAAATGTACCCACCACCGGTGCCTTTAGGTGTCAACCTGGATGAGAACGTACCACAATGTCCTCTTCTACTTCCATCCCAGGTGCAATTTCGCTGAAACGGGGCAACCTACCAGAAATAATTTCATGGAAGTAAATATTTTCACTCGCTATCTCTTATAACAGGAGGTTATGAGTTATTTACGACTTGGGTAATAAGGCGGACTTCGTGAAAAATGGACTTTCCAAACCCACCCGGTATAAAATCTTTGCTTAACGAGGAGCGCCGCCTATACAAAAAGAAATATTCATTGCTGGCCGTCATTTGCAAGGGAAACTTACGAGAAAAGAGGGACTTTTTGAAAATACCTGTTCATAATTTATTTATCTTATGTAATTTTTTAGTAAAGTTTTATAGAAGAATAGTTATGGGGGAACAAACCATTGAGATTTTTTTTAATCATTACTGAAATAGAAAGTTTTGTGATTACGGTGATCTAATTTGACACATTTATTAGACTTTAAATATTTTCAACAACTTTTTAAGAATATGCAGTTTTCAGGCTTTCAGAAAAAATTAGGCATATCCATTAGTTTTTTTTAAATTTTCTTATAATAAAACATCATAACGTTTTATGACACTAACTAATAACTAATTTTATGTCCATTTGTACAATACAACAATTAGCAATAAACTAACAAAACATACCTAATTAAAATAAATTAAATTAAATTAAAAAAACATTGTAAAATATGTGAAAAATATTCAAAACCACCACTCTAATAAGGACTAGGTTCATTTTCTTTGGACCTTCGATCTTAATTCGTGCCTGTCTTCTTTCCTTGCTTCTTTACTTTCTATTTTAGATTTTTATTAACCATCTATTATTTTTATTCTGTCTATAGTTTTCACTGCAGGATATATCTTTTTTTTTTTGCTTTGTACGATTGTACATCTAGCCATTTAGTTTACTTGGCTCTGTTGGCCCCGAGACCGACCTCTCCATTTAAAATATGGTCGAGCTGCCCTCTTTTCCTTACAACGGACTGCTCCCGATGGTTATAAAAACCTTGCATTGTACAGTGTACCCTCGGAAAAGATGACCATCCACCAGTCCGGGGCATTACACTGGGCATAAACACGCCCAAGAAGCATAACACCACACCATCAGCGGAACTAAATTAGCAGTTGAAAATAATCCGATTTTCGGAAGTAATACGATAACTTTTTCGGATGTTTTAGGCAGGTTTAAGAAAATAAAAACAATCCCTAGATACGGGAATGAAAATGTGTCTTAACCAAAGATGTAGGGTTCTTCTGATAAAGTTGCTAAATTTTTACTTTGTGCACTTCTTTCTCACAAGTCTTAATAGCGGTTTACGCCGATCGCCCTTTTGAACCCTTCTGGAGGTCTCCGGCCGGTCGGCGAGTCAGTTGTTGCCTAGAGCCAAAGCCGAAAACATCGTTATTATATCTGCTTATTTAAACCCGTGTTTGTGCGCAATTAATGGTTTCTAATTGCCTTGGTCCCGTAAGAGTTCGGTACCAAATGTCTGAATGCTCCGGAGACTGTGGGGCCCTACCTAGTCGAAGAAAGAAGAGGACAACTGGTGCCGAACTGCTTGATCCCGTAGCGAGACACGTGGGGATAAGTGCAAATTCGAATGTATCCCAATCCCCTCCTCGGATTCACTCTTTCCCAATAATTTAATTTATAAACTTATTTACCCATTAATATACAGCCCACTTAACGAACATGAAAGTCCTCCGGGCCGGATGATCAAGTTTTATGTTCGTTAAGTGGACTGTATATTAATGGGTAAATAAGTTTATAAATGAAAATAAATGGGAAAGAGTGAATCTGCGGAGGGGATTGGGATACATTCGAATTTGCAATAGCTAAAGATTTTTTTTGTTATTGTAGTAAGTAATATAATACTTCCAAGCTAAACCCCTCAAGCAATATTCCTCAACAACACACCTAACTGTAAACCCGACTGTGTATTCTACCTTAGGTGCTATCATGCCCAACGCTCCATATTGTCCCCACAACAGTGATCTTTGTAATTAAATTAATGTTACACAAAATTTTCTATGTTCCAAGATCTACTTTCCTCTCACCCTAATCCTTTTCCAACATAAACCAACATAATCCCGTCAGACATCTAAGAGTGGGAGATGTCGGGACCTACTAGTCAGACCAACAGAAAAGTTAGGAGAACAACAAAAGTTGTTAACTCCCCTCAAGACATTTACTCTGTCAATGTATTGTAAGTATGTATGCTAAAATTATACAATATATTATTTTATACAGATTGTGATAAATATTTTATTAAAAAATTTAGATCGTTCGGTTTTTAATATGTTGGTTCTAACAGAATAAAAATACATACAAAATTTATTTTAAAAAAATCACACTTGTGAAAACTTGATTTGAAAATGGCACAATACTTCTAATGAAAACAACTATGATTAAAACTAACGTAAAATACAGTGTAATCAAACGTAAAAATAAGAACTTAAAAATATATTCATTTATTACAGAAAACTGCTCACAAATATGGGCATTTTAACGAAATATAAATGACATGTTTTAGCTCGCCTAGTGACACGAGCGGGATTCGAACCCATGACCTTCGGTTAAATACGAAGTCGCGATAGCTCAAGTGGTTAGAGCAGCGGCTTATTAGACGAAGGTCGTGGGTTCGAATCTCGCTCGTGACTTATTATCTAAACCAATACCTTATTTAAAGCTTGATTAAATGAAAATAATTTCTTCTGTCTATCGGACCGCGAAACCTAATGGACTTATAGATAAATATGTTCAGGTGTTTATTATATTTCTACACATAAATAAATATTATTATTTATTTTTGATAATATATTGTTAATGTTTTTATGCAATCAATTTACTATATATGTAGAATATTCGTGTAATTTCATCCTGTAATCTGGTGGATGATGAACATGTAATTTAAAATTAACCTAACAAAGATAGGCATGTCAGGATGTCTCGTAGCAACCAATTTACTAATATTACAATAATTAAGATTTACATTACATAAATAACATTAAATATATGATTATGTGACATTCTAAATAAGCTTTTTGAAAGCTACTTGTTTTTTTAGGACCTACGATGATGTGGAGAAAGGTTTATTCATAAAAAATTCATATGGAAATCATTCAAAAAAATATTCTCCCACTTTTGTTTTATGTTCTTTTTCTTGTACGAAGAAAGTAAAAGATGGTAAGATAAAGAAAGAAATTGAGATAAATGTACGGATAGAGATGTGGCTTTGAGATTTACGGCTTTAACGTTTGGGATTGTAAATACTACTAAATAGATGGATGACCGTTAGGTTAAAAAAAAAAAAAAGAGAACGCTAGAGTGTGGGTCGTGAGTGGGAGTTAAATATAGTCAGATACGATCTCCGTTCTTATCTGTATAACATATGTATACACAACCCTCTCTCCCAAAGCGGTAATGCAGAACAACGCCCTGTTAAATGGGGTATTAGTGATTTAGGAAAAAATCACGTGTTCGCATTAGTAGCTGGGGGTGAGGATAAATTGCACGGGCAGCGGACGTCGGCCTGCTATTCTAGGCCGACGTCCAATTATTCAGATTTGCCGCATGTATGGCGATTTGCTGCACAAGCAATTTCCTGAATGAGAATTGTCCTTCAATGTGGCAATGTGGGCAATGTCGGACGTTCGTGTGGACCGGCGGGACTGATCGGACCCAATTGGGGACGTTTAGCAACTCTCGGATTGTTGTTTCCACTGCTATCTCTCACCCGTATCCAAACGGTCATGGGGCGTCATCATGCTTCTCCAAAATGCAAAATTAAATTCAACACTGTGAAAAAGTATAAAGCCAAATTTGTTTTTATTACTTAATACGGTAATGCCTTTAAATAATATGTGCAACAACCCGTTTTTTTATCAAACATTTTATCAAATTTTTCAAAGTGCTGTCTGATATGGAAAACAAAGTGTGATCCTCGTTGGGTATACTATCGGCTTTCAGGGGTAAATAGTAAAGCAAAAATATCATGGATGAAGCCATGCAGGTGAAAAACCGGAAAGACTAGTTTTTCTGCTGTCGAGCTTTCCGCTTCCTTCCTCAGTACTCTGTTTACGATCAATGTTTCATTACAGATTACATATATAAAAATTATAATGATTATTCAACAACTTACTTGAAAAAGTCTTTCAAAAACTTTGCCATTGGTCCGGACTTGTGGTCCTAACAAAAGGGGCCGGATAATTCAACCCATACCTCAGGGAGAGTTAAAAACTGTTATCTATTTCAAACAAAATGATGCCAGTGGCTTTCAAAATGTCTTAAAGACTTTTCTTTGGTTACAGAGATTTATCAACGCTAACAATTTCACCTGTAACAATTATGATTTATAAATAATAACAGTAAGTAAATAACCATTACAGGAAACAGCTCTTTCCATGCATTGTCCCAAACTCAAATATAAATTTGATTTTGACAAAGTAGAGATTATTGATAAGGAACATCTTCTTCTCGTCTTAGGGAGGAGGTTAATTAGAGAAATCCTCTACATAAAAGCAGACATTAAAGCTTGCAATTTGAGAACAGATATCTCTAACTTGAGTGATATTTATAGTTCTATTCTTAACTAAATTAGTCATTGCTGGTTGTTTGTTATATTGTTAGCTTATTTTCAAAGAAGCCAGTGAGATACATTTTTAAGCCCTTCAGACTCCCAAAAACGTTTCAATATTTTTATCATAACTAGACTCTTATCACAACCTATCATGCGAGGTTTCAACCTCTTACCTACATCTTGTCACAGACCAACGAATTAACATTAAAAAACCACTCAACAATTAAAGTAACATATTTCTTAAAAATCCACATTTTTTATCACAGTATCACACTGGCTTCTTTTAAGATAAGATATTTCAAAATATTAATGACTGACAACCACAGCTTTAACCACAGTAAGTAGTAAAGAATCAACGACAACCATGTTTGTCTAAAAATGTACGAAATCTTTGTTTTGTGTATAGGTGCTAACTCACCTGAGGAAGGATTAAAATAAATCCGAAACGTTTTGTGTTGAAAAAAGCAGTTTTTTTTTTTTTTTACATGTAAGATCGTTCAAAAACAATGACGAAAAAGCAAACTACGCGACACCCCTTACCACCAAACCATCAAGGACAGGCGACAATTTGGATAAGTTTTTGAATAAAACGAAAAAGCATTGTCACGAACGGGATTCGAACCGACGACCTTTGGTTCAATACGACGCTGCTCTACCACTACCGTGACTTCCATAAACTCGGACACCAACTCCCTCCCCATCACAACCTACAACCTTTAGAATTTTTCCTCTTTTTTTTCAATTTTAACCAAGACCTTGCTTAAAAATATTAATTAAGTGAAACATGTAATTTGGGCAATCAGACCATTAAATATCAGACAAGTTTGGAACTACCGTAATGCGTAATGCCAAGCAAAGATCAACTACGTAATGGACACCTTCGCGGACTCGTTCTGACCAGGAAGTGCCAAGGCAAATACATAGTAAATTAATAGATAATAATAAATAATTTTGTAAGGTTTCGTGATCCGCTTGACCAAATAAATGCTTTTCAATTAATTAAGGTTTTGGTTGAGTTAAAAAAGTCAGTGTCACAAACGGGATTCGAACCCACGACCTTTGGCAAAATACGCCGCTGCTCTACCACTTGAGCTATCGTGACTTCGATCCACTCGGACACCAACTTCCCATCTCAACCCCATCTTTTTGAATTTTCCCTCTTTTTTGCCATTTTTAAATGTCGTGTAATCTGTTCGATTCTCTCGAAGAAGTGAAGAAGTCACGATAGTGGTAGAGCAGCGGCGTATTTTGCCAAAGGTCGTGGTTTCGAATCCCGTTCGTGACACAGACTTTTTTATCTCAACCAATACCTTGCATAAAGATTAATTAATTGAAATCTAATGAAATTAATTTTTAACGTAAATGAATCGAAGGTTTGAATGAGAATCCATTCCGACGATGAAGGTTTCATATACCATTTTTTGTAGTTATGACATTTTTCAATCTACAAACTAACTTGTCCAGGTAACGTAGTTCCCCATTGTTTTCTTTTTCTATTGTGAATTGTATGTTATTATGTAAATCATTAAACACTCTCAGGACAAATTCTACATGCGCTATTGGCATTATTAAAAATAAATCATCTACATATTTCTGTATTTTATTGTGAATGGCAATTGAGCTAACGCCCAATTTAACAAGTCATTCATGAATAAATCCGCCCATAGTAGGGACAATCTTCCACTCATTGCCAATCCATCTTCTTGAGTGTAGAATTCATCTTGGAACTGGAAAAACCCTCCAAATGCAACCACTTCCAACATATCAATGAGCATATAAAAGGGGATTTTTGTGATCTCTTCCAACTCCTTCCACCGTCCTGACAATATATATACACAACAAGACATAATGGTTCGCAATGAGTTCACGTCAAAAGGCACTACCATCTCACTATCGTCAGTAGTCTGTTGTGTGACACTTTGCTTAAACTCAAATGAGTTATTGCCATTATACAATTTATGAGTGTCAATTTGTTTTAAAATATTGGCCAAGTATTTTGAAAGTTCATAACCTTCTTTGACAAGGTTTATAATAACAAAACCTTTAAATCATCGTCAAAATTAACCACATTGTACAACAAACCATTTCCACCAAGTCCAACATCCTGAAAATGAATATCTAAAACCCAGTCAAATAAATCATTCATTTTGATATCATAGGAATGAGGGACAAAACACATCCCTTTGCCACTCCATCAACCTGCACATATATTTCGTTTATATTTAAAATAGCCATTCGTACCTGAGAAAATCACTAGGTCAATGAACAAATCATGCAGTACATTGATAATGTTTTCTTCGCACACGTTTTTCCAGCATTGGTATATGAGGTATATTACTATATTCAAGGTAATTGAAGTAATCAAGAATTTAACATCGAAGAAAACAATCAGACCAAAAATTAACTACATTTTTTTACTAGAAAATATTCGAAATAAAATATAATGAAAATGAAGTGCTACTCTCAGAATATATTTTTTTATAAACCAAACAGGGTTATTTTTGCAACAAGTTATTTTTAAATTATGCAAGTATAATATTGATTTGTGTTTAGATATGTTCAAAAACCCAAAAATTACTGATTATTTGGGAATCGTGAGTTGCGGTCTGGTGTGACGTAGGGTTTAGAAAAACATTTTGTTTATCGTACCAACGTTTCGATCTTTATTGAGATCATCTTCAGGGCTTAAAGTGTTTCTTTTCTGTGTAGTAGTGTCATTACTGTGTGTCGTGATGAGAGTGCCTAATTATATTTTTAACGGGCTCTGATATCATATTATAAAGTTGTTCAAATAGAAAAATACACTATAGAATTTGTGAAATGAAACAATGAAAATAAAAATAGCTTTTGTTTAAAGAATCTCTAGTAGTGCCTGGGCGACAGAGGGTTTTCCATTTAAGGCCAAGACGGTTTACCGGGAGAATTTAGAAAAACCAAGTTGGAACTGTAGTTCGCTTTTCCTTAACTTTGCCCGGGGGTTTTGAAATTCCTTTAGCGACTGGTTGTTAATTGACCATTGTCGCGGCTTCTCTATCAGCTCCCAAGGAGACAATGGGCCCCCAGCCGGTCGGGGCCGGATCCGATAAACGAGATTTCCGCCGGCGTGGATCGAGGCAAGGCAAATATAGTTGTCGCCTCTTTTGTCTGCTCGTCTAAAATTAGGTGAAGCGTCATCTACTTCACACGCAGCCAAGGCCTCCCACATAAACAAATCGTAAATAAAAACTATAAACAACCGTAACTAAGGACCTCGAACGAAAAAAATAAAAGCGGTGTTGTGACTACCAGAAATTGCTTGTTTCTTGATAAGATTCCAAGAAAAATATATATTAAACTAAACTTTGAATTAATTATTACGGGTAAATACTGTTTCAAAAATCTCGTAGACCATTCTTTTCTGGAATTGTCTGGGAGTGTGGAAGAGGTGATCCAAATGTCGACAGGATTTTCATGAGTCGAAAATGTGGAGTGAAATTTATAATGTGCTTTTGGTATGCCTTGAGCGAATCGAAATTTGAAATTTGAGTGTACAGCATTTGGTATGATAAAAGCACACACAATTTGCCGATGCGTTATGGATTGTAGGGTTTGTATTTTTTTCATATTTGAGTGGTTGGTTAAATCCAAAGCACAATTCCGAGTGTCGGTATTAATATTAGTGGTATTTACAATGTTTGTAAGATGTTAACTCGTGTTAACTTTAATAGAGAAATGTCCAGAAAGATCGTGAACTCCTCCTTCTTTTCTTAGGATGTTAAACTTGAATATTTCCTTAATGCTGCGCGTGGCGATTGGTAGAACCAAAAATAAAGGTATAAAAGCCTTCAATTATTGTTGTTTGTTTCGGTTTTCTTTTGTGTTATATTGTAAGATGCCAGAAGTTTGTAAAAAAGGAAAATTGATCGACTCTTTCATTGTATGCACTCGATAAGTACTAACAAATGACACGCTTCAATTCTTGCCCACATACCTAAAATAAAAATACGTTTAAACGAAAAAAAGCTGTTAAATTCATGGCTGCCATGTTGGTTACTTGCGCCATATTGAATAGCAATGTGACTATATTTTCGACCTAATATCTAACATTTGCCCTGGCCTGTTAGATAGATCAATGTTAACTAGCCGATTTTAACAAGTTACGTCATCATTTTTTCTCGATCTAACACGACCTAACGGAGTTAACAGGGTTAACACAAAGATCACGAATACCTATATTCCTTTAATATCAATTGTTTATTGTTACGGAATGGTTTTGATTATCAAATCGGTCATGTTATATCTAAAGCAATGGGTAAAGCGTGTTTGTCTGTTCGTGTCTGTACACACTGAATATGGCTAAAAGCGGAAACGCGTCTAACAGTGCAATCAAGCGGAGATTATAAGAACAAAATAATCAGTAACGGTCAAATTTCAGATTCCCTCGGACAATTTAGTGAAATTTAACCTGTAAATACTTATGATTATTATTTCTGTATTATTATTATGTCTTAATTATTTCTTAGAAATTAGGTGAGTTTTGTATATAGAGAACATGTTTAGGACCATTATTTATTTATGGGTGAATGGTTTGTGTTTATTTAGCTTAGAGTCTTGACAGTGAAAAACGCACTTCATTGTGCATGTGATTGCTTGTACCACTATTTCTTCCTCTACTTCTGTCATTGTGTCACTCTTTTTTTCTCTCTATTTCTGTTCGGTTGTCTAACACTCTGTATCTCTCAATCCCCCAAACTCTCCTTAACTCACCCCCTCTCTCACATTCACTCACGCTTTCTGTATTTTTGTCACGCTCTCTGTCTATCTGTCTGTCTCTCACTCTCTCTCACTCTCTCTCTCTCTCCTCTCTCTCTCTCTCTCTCTCTCTCTCTCTCTCTCTCTCTCTCTCTCTCTCATTAATTGGAAGAGGTCGTTCGCGATCCAATTTGCGAGATTTTTAAATGAAACGATATCATCCATTGATGTATACTCTCTCTCTCTTTCTCTCCTTTTCTCTCTTACTCACTCTCTCTCTCCATCCCTCTCTCTCTCTCTCTCTCTCTCTCTCTCTCTCTCTCTCTCTCTCTCTCTTTCGCACTCTCTCTCTCTCGCACTCTCTCTTACTTTCTATTTCTAGTTGTTTTCCATACTCTCTCTCTCTCACTCGCTCTTACTCTCTATTTCTATCTATTTGTCTTACTCTTTCTCTCTCTCTTTTTATCTCTCTCTCCCTACCTCTCTACCTATTTATCTTTCTCTCTCTCTCTTTGTCTTTCACTCGCTCTCTCATACTCACTCTTTTTCTCTCTTTCAATCAAAATTGTAAAAAATTTCCGAAACTTATTTCCTTAGTTATTTTAAACTTATAAAAAAACTTATTTTAAATCCATTGTATATTTGATTTTTCAATTAGACAATTGTTATACTGCAAAACCGTGCAGTTTTAGTCTAAGAGTATATCTTCAGTACATTTGTATAATTAGATTGAATTTAAGGCGAATAATGTAATAACTCCAGAGGAACAAGCATTTCGTATCAATGAGTAATTGTTAGTGATCGAATCAGTACAAAATTACTTTAATTAATTAACATTAGTTCTGTTAAGCTAATAATAAATTAAGAAATAATAAGATTAATTAATCTTTAGCGTCAACATAACAAATGTTTATACAATTATGTAAAGTTAACAAGATAATATAAAGATCACACAACTTACTGGATAAAAAATTGGCATGTGAAGGCAAACAAAAATTTGTAGAATCTACGAGAAAGGTTGGTTACCGGAGGCTAAAATATGTATTTGTATGTAAAGAAATGAGTTATTAAATTTTTATTTTATTTATTCATTTTATTTATTTATGTGGTTATAGTGGAACGTTGGTGAAGTAGAAAATTCAGTACATGAAGCTACGAAACTAGAAAAATCAACCACTTCAAAAAGTTATACTCATGTTGGCAGAATAAAAGAAACATATTCTTTGGAAATATTATCGGCCACTCAATTTTTTCACCCTGTTCGGTTCGTACTAATGCTGCGTTGATACATATCATCTTAGATGATAGATAAATTTGAGAAAATAGAGATATAATTTGTTTGCATTCAATATTTTTAAAAAAGTTATTTTACTATGTTATAAAATCGTTCAATGTTTCCATTTTTCGTAAAGCTTAGAAAATTTAAACACAAAATATTGCGTGTAATCTATGTTTAACGAGTTGATAAGTACTAAAATCCACTTTTGATTGATTCATAATAAATAATGCAATTCATATTCACTCAAATATCGTCTATTTAATCGTTAGATAGCTGTTTGTGAGCATTAACAGGTCATACAATCGGTTCAATTTTTAATATATTAGTACGAAGCGTGCCAGAAGTTAATTAACTGTTTTCACGTGAAAATTACGCGCTTACCTGAACGTAATCACATATTTATTACATTTGACTTACGACGGAGTTTAACTTGTGATTGATCATTGAGTTTTTAATGATTATTTGGGGATCGTGAGATGAGATTTTTTTCACTCAAAGATTTTTCGTAGACTGTTGATAATCTGTAAGATCTGTCGGGCAACGATTCCCTTAATTAAATCCAACTAATGGAAATGTTGTCCGCTTTGAATGTAAAATATCCGGCTTGAATTTTAATGGAACACTCAACGAGGAAGCCAAGTTGCACGTCCATCCCAAACATTTTAGTGAATTCCCATTGTTTTTGACGAAAACTCACTGCTCGTACTTTCAGATTTTTATACTTCGTAAATCATACAAGTTTATAGGTGGTTATAGGTAACTATTGTCAATTGGAAAGAAAATTTACGGTGAGATTTCCTCTTATGATTTACGGAGAATGAACCATCGCTTGGCTAATCTGTCATTCGATCACCTTCGGTGTCTGTTTAGGAATGTTTGTCTGTCTCTTTGCTTATAATAGTGCCGGGCGGGTTTAAAAAATATAAAATGATCATATAAATAATAGGCGTCAGGATTTACAAAAAAATCAGATTTTAGGAATTTGTGGTTTCCATTATCACGTCACGTTTTCACAGCTGTCAGTTGTCCTAACAGGCCTTCGGCTCCCGGTATGATACACGTTTCCCGTGGCTTTGATATTTCCGATTTGGAGGCGATAATAGTCAATAAAAAGAAACACTTTATAGTCGCAAAAATTGCTGAATCGGTTGAAGTGCAAAACTACTGATACAAAATAGTCGCAAAAACTAAACAATTGGTTTCGCTGATGTAGAGATAGGAAGATACAAACTTCACCGTTGTATTTTTATATAGGCAGCAGTGGTGAAGGCGGGAAAACGAACTACCGGCATGTGGCGACCGTTCCACCAAGCGAAACCATCTGAATTGAGAAAAGTGCTCCAATTGAACGTTTATTTTGCGTACAACGATACAGACTGCAAAAACGGATTTTGCTTTACAGTTATGTATAAACAATGTGTTTGGGATCTGGTTTCTGGTCAGTCAATTAGACAAATGACCATCAACCAGATCCCAAATACATTTATCTTCGAGGCCGATTCTTCTTTATTGTATAAAAAATGATAAATTATGAAAAATATTATTAAACATTATTTTACTGAACTCGGTTAGTTAATATGATAGTAGTTTTGTTGTTTTGATGTTTGGATTTATGTTGTTTATTTTTGTGCTTAATGTTCAGTTTTTAATGTTTTGTAGTTAATTGAGATGATTTTCCTGTATTATGAATTTTTTTTTTTTTGTAAGGTCTTGGCTGAGATAAAAAAGTTATTGCCACGAGCGGGATTCAAACCCACGACCTTCTGCTCAATACGCCGCTGCTCTAACCTCTTTGTCACGATAGCTCAAGTGGTGAAGGTCGTGGGTTCGAATCCCGCTTGTGACAATAACGTTTTCATCTCAGCCGAGACCTTACATGAAAAGAATAATTAATTGAAAGAATTAATTTGGTCAATTAGACCACTAAAACATGGATTATGAATTATGTTTAGTCTTACATTCGGTCTTTTTGACTCTGGTGTTGAAGAATCGCTGTTGTACTTTTGTTGTTTTTTAAAATGCCATGAAAACGACAACATATTGCCAAGAGAATTCCAGATGAAAAACAAAATGAAACAGAAGAAGAAACAGTACAACGAAATGAACAAAATATATTTCAAATGTCACATTCACATGCTACTTAATCATCACAACATCACGAAACTCGAAATGAAGCAAGCTGAGTAATAATTAGAGAATTAAGACAATCTTTACCCTATTGTGATCAAAATGAACAGCGCGACAATAGTCGATTACGCATGCAAATGAATCGATTATATCAATTGGTAAAACTTGATTGTATTTTAGCATATTTCATATTTTGAACATAATTTGCACCCAATTGTGGTTGTTGCAGGTATGAATAAAGTTTGCACACGTTGAAACTTTAAATTATATTCATTTAATTTACATATACCCATCAAGCAATTGCAATAAACTCCAAATAATATTTAAAATGAAACTTTATATTATCCCCTTAGGCAACTTCCGGGTTATACAGCTGTATATAGGGAAACATACACATGCAAATCAATAGATACTCTCATAGTGAGAGTGTGGTAGTTTTTTAATTTTAGGAACAGATTGCATAGTGGATATCATTGATATCAAATATTCAATTGTGTTAATTTATATATATATATATATATATATATATATATATATATAATCCTATCTAGTAAAACCAATATGTATACACAAAATATTGTGTTAAAAATGAGATATTTTTATTATCCCCTTGGGCAAGGCCGAGTTATTAAAACTAGTGTAAAATAAAAAAAATAATCAGATTAATGGCCAATTAGGCAGAAACATTAGATCTTTTGTGGAATACATAATCGTCATGAGATACACACTGAAGATGGCAAAAGGTCGTCTGAATTAGCGAAAGGGGTCGTTAATAATAAAAACAATTTAAACAAATAAATATAAGGTAACTTCATTATAATATAAAATATACCATATCTTTTTAATTTGGTAAAATTTAATTTGTGCCAGATCAGGGCTATAGCCTGTATGTATATAGTGATTGTGTGTGTTGTTAAATTTTAGAAATGAATGTAATTTATTAGTCTATTTACTTTTAGTGGTCAACTGACCAAGTTACTTCCTTCAATCAATTATCCTTTCTATGTAAGGTCTTGGTTGACATAAAAAAGTCAGTTTTGTGTCACTTTACCACTTGAGCTATCGTGACTTCGATCCTTTCGGGCACCAACTCTCCATCTCAACCTACAACCGTTTTACAATTTTTTTTTATCTCAACCAAGACCTTATATAGAAAAAATAATTAATTGAAAGAAATGATTTATTAGAGTGAAGAAAAGGATTTATTCTACCCCGCCTTGAGGAATATTGAGTGCTGTGGGGCGTTTGATGTCAGGAGATGAAAATTAACTTATTAGCGAGAATGGAGTGGGTTAAGCCAGTTCACGGAAATATGGAGTACTCTGGGCAAGAGAATGTGGCCAAAATTCTATGTTAATGGAAATGATAAATGGTGGAGTGAGTATGATGTTCAATGTTTGAAAAATGATAGTTCCTACTCACAGGTAGTGGTTTTCAACAATCCGGATATCGAGCTTATAGTCATCATCAGGTTTCGCGTGTAAGTGTTGTGAATAATACCAATATGGCACCACAAGAATACCACCACACTTTATGCCCTGAAGATGACACGAATAAAGGTCGAATCGTTGGCCAAAAAATAAAAAAGTTGTTTTTCTAAACTACCTCATTCTAGACCACTCTTCACGACTTCAACAAATTATGAAACACATTCTTAGTACATATTGGAGGCTAGTATTTTACGATATGAACATAGTATACATATAAAAGGAGAGAACAAGAAACAGATCAAGACGATCAGCAGACAGCAATTACGGCTGCAGCTTAAGTAAGTAAAGACTTAGTAAAAGACTATGTTAAAGTACACATGAATCACCAGAAAACGAATTAAAAACTCGGAGAGGACCTGCTATGATCTCAACTTTTTGTCGGCCCCTAAATTTCCTACAATATTATTACATATCTTGTCATTGAATAACTTTCAAACCGTTTTATTTATTATTTCATTATTTATTATTTTCAAATTTTCAAATCAATCAAACAATAGCAGAAATTAAGTAATGAATTTACTTTCTTACACTTGATATTCTTTGTACTATGGCACGTTTTCGTGAGAATCATTCGGACAAAACACTCAAGAAATTGCGCATTTGTCGCTGGGGTTTTACTGTTAAGGCTGTATTTAAATGGCACCTTATAAAACATGGGGGATAAAATGTAAATGGTAAAATTATTATCATTACGGCCACCTATATCGCCAAGTTATTTTCAAGAAACAGCCCTGCGGAAATTAAAATATATAGTGACGGCGAAACGGCCCATGAACTAACTCAGATAAGTTTGCGGGCACGGCCTCGAAAATCGTTATAAATGTGTTCTGCGGTCGAGGATGGTGGAGGAGAAATTTTCGGAATAAGAATTGCCAGAGGAACGGAGGCCTCCAGCCCCTGCCAAAACTTGTTTAAGATCTCTCAGCGCTGGAAGACGGGCAGAGTGATTGAAAGCCATTTTTGCACAGCTCTTTATCGCTGGAAATTGCGATGGAAAACTTTTAGGAAATAAATCACAACGGTTAAATTAATTTATATTTTACGAAATTTAATGCTCGAGCCGTCAAATACGGAAGTGCTGCTCCTAAAAGCCCTCTGTTCCATCAACAATAAATCATTTGTCCATTAAACGAAAAATATTTCAAACAAATAGAAAACTAACACTACTTTATTTACAAATTCAAATTTTCAATGTACAAAAATAAAAGCACACAAACAAATAAAGATTTATTCATTGTCTATCTGCAGCACAACTATTTGACGAAAAGAAGATAATCAACTTTCTTCGCATGGAAAACAGAATTAAGGTATGGGAAAATTCGAATTCAAGCCGTTCGACTTATCCTTTTGCAGGAAAAAGTTTCAAAGCGTAGTCAAATCGGTCTATCTACAGGAAAATGCATAATATTGCATATCTTGAAAATTTGACAGAATATACCGCTACGCCAAAACATTCCATCGTCTATTTAGTTTTATATACTAATATACAACAAGGGGCTTACTTTGCTGATGTAGCGGTGATTATTTAAACAAAATATAATAAATATCTAACATACAAAATTGTTTGACCTTTTAAATTTTTCAGTATGTCCTTAAATGAAACGATCTTCCGTGGACTGAATGCATTTGAAGTCATCATAAAGTAGAGCTGAGCTCTCGTCAAATAAAATGGAAATGTGGGAGACAACAAATACGTTTATTATCAAAGAAATAATTCTTATTAAATATTAAATTAATATCGATTAAATTATAATAAGATACATATAGACATTTTTGAAATGTTAATTTATTAAGTAACATTTTCTTTTCAAAATGTTTTCGTTGGACTATCGTTGTAGCTCATATATTTTTATAAAGTCGTTATATTTACTGTTTCACATGAGATGTTAAACATTTTATTCTTGCTTGGACCGGCCTTCAATTTAAGGGTGATAGTTGGTGAATTTTTTTTGTAGTTGCTTTTGTATTAGATTAAAGTTGGATGTTACAACTTCTGTATTATTTTTCTTTTGTCTGTTTTCAGTGAAGAATTTTTTTTGGTTACTTTGGTCACAGGCCAGGTTTATTGATTCTGTTTTACGTGTTTTAGTTCAATTTTCTTTTTTTACTTTTTATTAAGTTAAAGTTTGAAAATAACTTTTACCCTGGACAAAAAGTTGAATTAATAGATTAAATCCCCTTTTTCAGGCCGTCTCAACTTTTTCACAAATTCATATAAAATTTCTGAATTTAGTACTGTGTAATTAAAGAAAAACGTATGCCGCTTGTAAACTATTACACCTTATAACTAGTTCGGAAATATACCAAGCTCTGCCGTGAATTTTGTTCGTTGAGGTAGTAAGAGCTAGTAAAAGTAAGCTACGAGAAGATTTATAACGAAAACAATATAAAAAAAAAATATAACGAAAAAATATAAAATTTTGAATATCTACGAAAGTGTTGAGAATAGGACCATGGTTCATATGTATTTTGTTGCATTTGAAGTGTAGAAGCACCTAACGAACTTTTTCGTACGAGTAGCATTACTCTGCATAATACGTAACATGCAAAACATGTAATGAAATTGGTGTAGTATATATTTTTATATTGTTTGCAGATGTAATGGCTGATGAAAATGTAATGTCGTAACTTTCAAAGGCGATAACGCCTATATTTGATGTTTTTGCATGCCAGACGAGGTTCGGCTCATCTCCATTTTTAGTTATGGGGCTGTATCAGTTCTTACAAGCTTTAAGGTCTAAATAGTACAAAATTAATTTTGATTTTTTAATTCATATCCTGCACATAACTTACAAATGTTTAAAAAAATTATCTACACGTGCAGAATACTCACACTACGACTGCACCGCACCCGAAGGACACTTCAGAAGGTCTCAGTGTCGTCTTTGGTCGTAGTAGTTCTTGGGATTAGAAATACTTACTTAAATACGACAGAAAGCAGAATGAATAAAGTTGAAAGACAGTAGTTAAATTTTAGAAAACTTTTAAGGTCATTGAGGATAGTGAATTTAGGAAGGTAGTAACGCGTTTGAAGAAAGCACATAAGAAATTTTGGTTGGAATACTTGGATTAATTATTAATTATCAAGGTATAAGGTTCGTAAGTTTAAATACTGGTTTTACTTTGCTAATTTGTTCTTTACAGCCATGTTTGATTTCTGTCCGTACGTCTTAGTAGTTGTCCAGGTCGTTTTTTGAGTTGTTGCTTAAGTCTTCCGAGGAGAATCCATGTCAGTCAGGTGTCAAGATGTAGGCTCTAAGTATTTAGCTTGCACATCTGTCGGTATCTGATGTATGGAACGGGACAAGTCTGTTTGTTGAAGGTGAATGTAATTTGAGATTATTTATCCACATTGCGCAATGTTGTTCAATTAGCTCAAGATACTGCTGGATTTTAGAGAACGAGTAAGATTTTAGTTAGGAGGCCATGTTATGTTCAAAAGATCCAATTTGGAAAGAATGAGGTTATTTACTTTTTCGCAATGCACCTGGTCGAGATCACCGAGATTTTGCAAGCATTGTCTAAGATACGTCGTCAACATCGAGGTCATGGACTAACAGAACTGGCCATGTTGTATAGCCTACATTGTCCCGACGGCTAATGGATCAGGCGTCATTGTCAAATAAATCTGTTGTTTTCATCGGATCACCTCAACCATCGTGACATAATTGTCGAGTTGAATTCGGAAAATATAGTCATATACTGTTAACTACGGTTATAACTGCTCGAACCAGTACCATTTTCACAAAGAAATGCTACCAAGGTAGACGATACGATGTTTTCAGTGATAAGCTTTAAGTTTCATGAGCTTGCAAATTCATTTTTTCAATTCAACGCCTTTTATATGATAATTGGAACAAAATATATTTATGGTGAGTTTTTAATTAAAACTGAGTATTTTGTAAATTATATCAAATAGCGTTATTCTCACGATTCACACATTGTTTTAAATAATATGCCTAATACCAATCCACATAGTTTGTAAGGTTGGTGTTAAGATATATAAGCAAATCAGGAGATTCAATAGTGTAAAGTACAGTCATATAAAAGTCATAGTATTGGTTCATGCCATTTCTCATAAATGTCCTTTCCTCATCGTTGCCCTAGTTATTCATTTATTTTTCAACCAATATTTTAAAAAAATTTTGGTTATTATTATACCAAATAAAATTTTTAACCTTGATAAACAAATTGATATGAAATGTGTAACCTTTAACCTTATTTTCTGTTGAAAATGTAAATGGTTGTGGAAAGAAAAGAAGAATAAATTTAAAGTCATTTCGTTGAGATTTACATCCTAATTGATTTTACCTTACTACTTGTTTCTACTAAAATAAAATAAAAATGAACAAACGAGGTTATATTGCGATGAAGAAATAAAACTCACTTTGTTTATGTATTAGTTGGAAGACAGAGCAGCAGATCATTTATCAATCCAATCATTTTTTAGCCTTACCTGTAACAAAGATAAATTAAACTGAAATTGGATTCCAAGGACAATTATCAAATGGTTTTGCCCAAAAAGGTCAATTCGGGGCTTTCCAATTATTCACCCTTGCCGGGATTTTTTTTTAAATGCCTCTTTTATGATTTTACCAACACACCGAATTTTATTTATACATGATGAATTTTTATTATTTTCTGTCAGAAACAATTAAATGAATGCCTTAAAAATGTAACTCCAGTACAACTGAGAGAATTTGCGAGAGGGGTTGAATATTTTTCATTGTTTAAGATCAATTCGCCTGCTATTTCAGTATGTCAGACCAGTGTAGGAAATTGGCCAACTTCAATCGTTGGACTAAACATTATTTTACTTAAAATTAAAGCCCGGATTTTCGTTGCTCACTCGGATTGCAAATAAACCAAGGCAGAAATCCGAATCATGAAAAGGACGAACTTTTGACACTATTCTTATATTCAAGAAATTGCAGGTTTTGGGGTTATTGCAAGAAATAGTAAACGTCTTGAGTGTAAAATCTTTTTTAAAATGCGCTTCGTCTACGTTTGCAGCTTCCAGGTCCTAAATTTTCCAAGAGATATTTTATTTTCGACATCCGCCGATCGCTCTGTTCCATCACTGGCGTATTCACCTTTTCATTTCTCTTTCATCATTCTTCGGCTTGAGAGCAAAGCAAAACCACCTAAAAAAAGCCTTTTAAGTTCGTAGTACCGAATGTTCAAAATAGTGGGTACAAGGATTACGCAGAACGGAATACCTATATCAGTTTTTTAACCCTCCTCAGTCCAATTTATTTTCGTACTGCAACGTGTTTAGAAAACAAACAAAAATTGATTTTAGCAAGGAAAATAAGCAGAAATGTATTACAAATTTATTTCAATTAACTAATTATTCTTTTTATCTAAGTTTTTGGTTCAGATGAAAAACATTAGCTAAAAAGAATAATTAATTGGAATAATAATTAAATGGATCCAATTATGACCACTAAGCAAATACAGTTTACTTTTAAATTTATATTAAATATCACAACGTTCAATTTTTTAAATTGAGTTGTACATTTTTGAACGTACTTACGAAATTTAATGATATATTTTTACATATTCGGTTTAAAAAAAGAGAAAACGATTGAATATAAAATAAACAATCAATCATAAAAAATATTTAAGACAATAATTAGGTAAATAAAATGTTTACTATGTTAAATGAGCATTTTACCTTTATTTCACCTTTTTGCACGTTGTTGGACATTTCGATGTTTTTATTGCATATTTTGAAGGTTTTAATCACGATAATCCGGTCTTTACTTATTACTATACATATTATGCGTTCATGAAAAGCGAAACTGACAGACCCAAACGGTGAAAATAATAAGACCAGAATGAATCTGCCAAATTACCATTTAATTACCATACAACATAGAAAATAAAATATTCGAATTTACGTGTTTTATTTTTGTAACAAAAGAGAGAAAAATAAGCGGACATTCCCTTGATAGTGCAACCCAAGAATGACAATGTTTTAACCATAAAACACACACGCTCACACTATATCTTTATACTCTCACTATCACACTCCATCTCTCTCTCTCTCTCTCTCTCTCTCTCTCTCTCTCCCCATCCATATCTCCCTCCTCTCTCTCACTCCCTCCCTCCCTCCCTCTCTCCATCTCACTCACTCTCTCTTTCTCTCTCTCTCTCTCTCTCTTCCTTTTTTTCTTTCTTCATCGTTACCTTCCTCTGTCCTACTGTTTTTAGTTATACCTTATATTAAGCATAGAAACAACCTCAGCTATCAGAACTTCCTGTGGAAACACGGATCCAGCTGGTGTTTAAATCTGCCTTTCACCATCCTTAAAAACGAAGGACAATGTTTTGAAAAGGAAGAAGAATACAACCAACATATAGAGAACTAGTATCATACGTTGCGAAAGTGTTTTTGAGTCTACCAATTCCAACCAGAAAGAGTGTAAGAAATTAAAAATACGGTAATCCATATGAGCACAGATCAATAATTAATAAGTAGTAATCATGATAATTGTACTGATGGATAAATTATGCTTTGATAATAAATAATCAATTATATTTTCAATACAAACATTTTGTAAATTCACATAATTACTCAAAATGTCTTTTATGTACGTTTAAAATTTTCTGAAAAATAAGAGCCCAATATTGTTTGTACATAACAAACCAAATATTTTTCAACAGAGTATTTTATAGCGATTTTTAACCATTTTTTTCAACTCGGAAAATGGCAATTTATTTTAGTTTTTTCTCTTTCAAAATAATTAAGTGTGAGGGGCGAATATTTTTTTCTCAATTAGCGTCCTCTAGAGCATACAAGAAAATCTGAAAATTTTCCCGGGGTTGAGTGAGCATCGTAGCAAAGTCCTTCTTGGGGCTTACCGCCCCTTAATCCACGAGTTTTCGGCACACTCTAGCAGATTCGGTCCGTTATAGACATAGATTTTTTATATTTGTAACTATAATCAAAGAATGAGTTTTTTATTATACTGAAAACAGTACCCCGAATTGAAAAGTGCCTGAAAAAATAAAACTTTTTAATCATGGCTAATCAATACTAATCTGTGGAACCGAGCCAGTTCAATCTTCAATTCTTTAGATAATTTTCTTCGGACAATTATATGTGCTTTTAATTATCTCTTGGAATTAAATTCTAAACGGCAAATATACCGGACTCAGTTTTAATGCCGTTAGTTGTTTTAAACAATTCCACTGAGACCGTTCAAAGAAATCTCGAAGTCGTTAAAAGCCCTGTCGTTGAGTATTTTACATTCGGGAAGAGGAAAACGGCCGGAAAAACTGAAGCAATAAATCTTCTGATACTCCCGTCGTAAACTCCAGGGATCTTTGGCAATAAAGTTACAATTAGATTTAATATCATAATCATATTACTTATTTCTTTAAGCTTTGTACAAGAATTTAATGAAAAAAGAGCTATACCAAAAATTAAGAAATGATTAATTATTCTTTCAAAATTTATTGATCGAATACGTTATCTTTCTCTTTAAATTTAAAAAAATGTATATGGGCTAACATGTGTTTAAACATGTTTGTTTGTAATTCTCGAGTGTTGACATAAGGCGTACCCAGAGAGCACTACAGTTCTCAAAATAAAATACGCTTTCAACGGAATTTTTCACAAACTTTATAAACATTTATTTTAATTCATATTCAACCGGCCTTCATACAAAATTCGACCATTTTGCGAACAATGCGGCAGTGGTGTAATCAAATCGTGAAATTTCCGGAAGAGAAATCCGCAAGCGGCGGTTGCTGGTGCCCGCGGGGGATGAGTGGAATTGTCGCCAAATTATTAAAAAGGCGCTAAACGGGGTCAGAATTATGGAAAGAAGGGAAAACTGTATATAGCAGCCGGCCCGGGGAAAGAAAATGAAAGAAAAAATATACAATGAGGTACTTCCATTGGCTTGGGCCGGCAGAGCAGAAAAATTCATCCTACTTTCAGGCAATTAACTTTTAATTGCCGACGTTTAGAGTTTTTATCAGAAGCCAACTTGAGATAAAAAAAAGAACTCTATAGAGCAAGAAATCGCTGTGGATAAATATCCCTCGAGAGCCACATGAAATATAATCATTTTAATAGTTTAAGTTTAGTTGTCAATCAAAATACAGACAATTTTTTCGTTAGGTTAGATTAATAGGTTACTCATCAGTAGTAAAGTCTAAAAAAATGGAAATTAAAAAATTAACTTTATTTCGGAACCAGAAAATACAGCCCAGAGGGAGGATATGGTGACCGATAAATTTGTCCAGAGAATTTAATCAAAAAACCCATCAGCTCTGAATCTTTTTGTAGCATTCTAAATTGAAAGAAAACGTACGTCAGATTATGTGTTAAAAATACCTTGTTGGTTCAACGGAGATTTATTCCAGGATAAAGGCAAAATTCTATTGAAGGGTCATAACAGGAAACTAACGGCAGACCGGTCAATCCTAGGAGGTAATAAGACTACTATGCTATACTGCTGACTGACAACTGTAAACACTGATAGCATATGAAAAAATTGAAGTAACAGAAATAAGCCAGTTCAGATTACCAGAAAGAAGAAACAATATTACAACATGTCTTAAGCGGAGAACACACTTACCCGATCCAACGCTACGCGACGTGACCCGACGCTACCCGACGCCTTGTCTCGTTTTGGTAGGGTGTGCACATCTATACGACGTAAAGCTCGCCACGTACCGTCACACAGCGTGTATCACAGTAATCAGTATCACAATCACAACTCCTCTTTTGTTCTTAATGCACTATTTTGAGCAAAACCATGGAATAAATTGTTAGTTAAATTTTATGAGCACAACCATGTAATAAATTGTTTGTTATACAAAATTGTGTTAAATGGAGTTATCCCGGTGTTTTTATAAATTTTTTTCCTAACCATCATAATTAAATAATTTTTATAAAAACTCGTGAATTTTCATCTCGTTTAATTTGATTTACATTAAAATAAGAATTTTTTTGTAATGTAACGACAAAATTACATGTACAGTAGTTTGAAATAAACTACTAAAAATATGAGTGTCCTGTTCTCTTCCACTCGACGAAAATGGTGTAATTTTATGAGCAAAACAATGAAATAACTTGTTAGTTAAATTTTATGAGCCAAACCGTAATAAATAGTATTCCGGTGTTTTGATCAATTTTCTACAAACAATTAAATTTTTTATTAAAATAAAAACTAATGAATTTTTGATCTTGGTTAATCCGTATTAAATTAATCTTAATTAATCCGGTTAATCCATAACCGATATTATAATAAGTATGTTGTAATTAATATATAAACAATACATCGTAATTACTATAACGACAATAACACATATAGTTTGAATAAAAATATGAGTGTCTGGTTGTTTTGTCTTCGACTGTACTCGATGCTACCCGACGAAAATCTGGACAGTGGAAGATCGCGTAGCGCAAAGTAGGGCAGATGAGCACAGGGGTAGTACGATCTTATGGAGAAAATTAACTTTGTATTTGCGTCGGGTAGCATCGGGTAAGTGTGTTCCCCGCTTTATGTAGGTGCGACTGTTTAATAGGCTGAAAGAATCTAAAGCTCTTTGAAATTGGAACCATATGCCCTAGGTGGAAACATCTAGAACCGACTACATTGCCGTTTTACAAGGTTGTCTTCTCTTATGGTGTATTAATTGACCCCCTAAGTAAACGCAGATAATTCCATGAATGGATGAAATGGAGAGGTAGGCAGTCAAGGCACTTAGTTCTCTTGAAATCTCTTCGGACAAAAGAATGCACAGTCTTAACAAGTAGGTCTTAACTTCGTAGGTGAATTACACTTTGAGCAAATTAAGTTAATAAACAAATAAAAACATACACTCACTTTATGAAAATATATGTATTTTATCTAAAACAGAAGTAAATATATAATTAGTTTAATTAGAATTTTTTGTTATTTATAAATAATAATTATTGTTATTTACTCTAATTTGTTCACTGAACTAATAATTTTCTTATCTTTTTTTATTTGGTGGTAAAATGTTTCAATTTGGGTAGTTTTTTTAACTAAACAACAATTTTTCGAATGAGCTCTATTTTATTCGCATTTTTAGCCACGTCCATGGTCGCTCTTCAATGTGTTTATTTCTGGCAGTAGGTAACTGCTGACATGCATTGCAAATAAAAACAAATAAATTAAACTATTATTCTTTAGTTTTGAATGCCCGTCAACTAGTTTTGTTAATTTTTAACAATCGTGCTAGAAAAGTAAGTACTTTTGCGCTGGTGCCAAAATAATGCAGGTCTTGAAAAGCAGCCAAAACTATTTTTAATTTTTATAAAATTAAGAAAATTTATGCGAAATATTTTCCAGAACAACTTTTGCCAACGTCTAATAAGCACTTTTATAAGCATAAAATCTTTCTTTCATCCAGCAATAAAGTCTTCGAAGTCGTTTTCGGCTTCACTGGGTTCTATAAATATTTTATCCTTTTGGAAGTGATCACAATGCATAAAAAAGAGGAAACCTGTAGGCGAGAGGTCTAGTGAATCCTCGTGATAGAGGGTGCGGTATGTTTTCATATACTAAGTCTTTTTTTTAATAGTGTCCATATTAATTTTGAGGAACTCAATAATATCGGGTTGTCCGGAAAATAATGCAGGATTTTAAGTTTTCATTAAAAAAAATCTATATAAAATATTCTGTTTACGTTTACAGGATTACTCATTNATTATTTTGATTAAAGAACATTGCTTTAAAGTAACTAGTTTCTTTTTTTTTGTTTAATACCAAAATCCTGCATTATTTTCCGGACAACCCAATAAGTTGATGGGTAGGAAATAAATTACTTTTTCCCCAAAAGGGGTTTATA
Organism: Cimex lectularius; assembly: GCF_000648675.2. Taxonomy (NCBI): domain Eukaryota; kingdom Metazoa; phylum Arthropoda; class Insecta; order Hemiptera; family Cimicidae; genus Cimex; species Cimex lectularius. The sequence continues at coordinate 3,240,482 of NW_019392649.1, forward strand.
TCGTCAGACGCGTTTCGGTCTATAAACCATCTTCAGTGACTAAATAACAAAAGTGGTAGAAGTTATATCCTATTATATACAGGCAATCACATAATTAAATTTGATGTAAGCTAATAATAAAGAATATACCAAAATGTATTATTTTGTTCAAACCTAGTTTTGAATACTTAGAACTGCTCTAAATTTACATACCTTTATTAAAATGATATAAATGAAATAAAAATAAAATGATAAAAAGTTTGATGGTTTGTTACACAGTTATAAGTTTAAAAGTCGATATCTGGATGACTTTGGACGTGGACTGTGGCGAGCAGTCTGTCAAGAATGGCCTATTTGGAATTGAACATTTATTTTTAGCGAATACCAATACGGAAATTAAGTGTGTCCACATAATTAAACGCCAACATAAACGAAAAGGCAATTTATTTCTTACCTTTCAACATCTTAAGTCGTGTAATTTTTGCCGAGTTGGCATTGTGACATGTGGCTTGGCATTACGGTGAAAAAGAATCGGCCCCGGTTGACAAAGACGTCACAGTTTCCTGTGAATTTTGTCAATTTCGTGGCTATATTTCTATGCGGTGATGTTTTCACCATGATTCAGACAATTATAGTGCACAAGCTCAGCAGAACACTACCAGAGAGTAACCATAAACATTTTTGGTTTCGTTAAGTGTTATGGTGCTTTATGCTTGTCGAAACACCGATCGGTATACCTCCTGGAGTCGTACAGAATCCATTTCTCATTGCATGCGATGGTTCAATCTAGAAATTGATCATTTTAGTGGCGCAATAGAAGAGACGTGCAAATTGCAAAAAGTCGATTTCTTTGGGCTTCAGTTAGTTGGTGCGGTACCCACTAGTCGAGCTTCTTTACTTTCCAAATTTGATCCAGATGGCGAACAACGGTTGAGTGGTCAACATCTCTTCCGCAATTTCCCGTGCTGCCTTACGTGAATGTTCTTCAGTCAACTTTTTGAGTTGGTCATCATACCCAACGGAACCTTTCCTGTCTTCTAGATCGAAATCTCTAAGAGTAAATTTCTGAAACCGTCGCTGCACCGTGCATTCGCTAATACGTCCCTCCCTACAAAATGTATTGATGCTACGCGCGGTTTGGGCCGCACTTTGCCGGGACATAAATTTGAGGTAATTCTCGTTTGGGCATATTTAATTTCGCAGGTTCTCACTCTTATAAAATTCAATATAAACTAAAATCCATTAGAGTTCTTGGTCCGATTGACCAATTAAATTTTCAAATTAATTAATCATTGTGTAAGGTATTGGTTGAAATAAAAAAGTAAGTGTCACGAGCGGAATTCGAACCCACGACATTCGGCTAAATACGCCGCTGCTCTACCACTTGAGCTATCGAATTTTCCTCCTTTTTGCAATTTTTCAAATGTCGTGTAATCAGGATTGATTCTCGGCGACAAATGAAATGGCTAGGGAGAGCTTTAGTGAAGATATACTTATTACTCTTTTTACTTATTAAATCCATTATATTTCGTGGTCCGATTAACTAAATAACTTCTTTCATTTAATCAATTTTCAGGTAAGGTATTGTTTGAAATGAAAAAATTCGAAAGGTAGGTTGAGATGGGAAGCTAGTATCCGAGTAGAGCAGCGGCATATTTAGTCGAAGGTCGTGGGTTCGAATCCCGCTCGTGACACTGACCTTTTTATCTCAACCAATACGTTACATAAAGATTAATTAATTGGATAAATTATAATGTTTTGTATAAAAGATAATAGTTAAAAGTATTTATTATAATCTATGAATTAGATTTTAGGATTAAGCTTTGTGTACATGACGAGCACCAGCGCAAATAAAACAACCTGCATTAATTTTGCACCAACCCAATAAAATATGATATAATTAATATCAACAGAGTTTCTGTAAATACACCCACTCCCGAGCTGGAGCTCTTTCTCTCTTTCGAACAAAGGTAGTTTGGTGGATTGAACTGAAATTCAAACGACAAATATGTAATCTAAAACAATCATTACGTGCTAAAACAGTCGTTTTCATTAATATAAATAAAGTATAAAAATGGAGTGTAACTTAATAAATAATTCGTGGACAAATCGCTGCCCAAAACGTAGAATGAGAAATAAGTAGTGAATTATTCCTTGCCACAGACACATCGATCGTTGCCGGAGTGAGCATTAACTTACAAATTTAAATCACCGGCCGGATTGAAATAAGAATAAACTCTGGATTAAACGCCACACTGGGAATCAGCAGCGTTTTGTTATGCCGAACTGCTGAGGGGCATGAATGGCTAATAAAAGCTGTCCTTGGGTTCAAGTTCAAGGTACTGGTCAACTAACGAAGGAGCCGAGCTCGCCGGAACCCCGGTAATTGATACGATCCAAACGCGTAATTGATGTTTTGCATATGAAAATTTCACAATGCTTTATTATTCTTCAAGCGATAATTGTTAAGGGGTCGTTATCCCGACGCGAACAAAAGACACCGGCTCAACACCGGATTTCGGCTCGAGCAAGGCGCTAGTTCGACTCTTAATTGCTTCCTCGGTATAATTTACGACAAAACCGGCGTGGAAACTTTTTAAAGTAATGTTCGCATAGATTTAAGCGGAGAGTTGTATTCGACAAACAGTTTTATATTGTCCTGCAAAGCAAATACAATAGGAGTATTAACGATGTTTGTTAGATGCTAACTCGTGTTAACTCCAGTCGAGAAATAACCGGTAAGATATTAGGGGCTTCACGATGTTTGTAAGATGTTAACTCGTGTTAGCCAAATAGAGAAATGTCCAGTAAGATCGTGAACGCCCACTTCTTTTCTTAGCATGTTAAACGTTAATTTTTCCGCAATGCTGCGCGTGGCGATTGGTAGAAACAGAAATAAAGCTATAACAGTCCTTGAAGGCTTGGTGTGGTTTGTTTTGGTTTTCTTTTGTGTTAAATTGTAAGATGTCAGAAGTTAATAAAAAAGGAAAATTGTTCAACTCTTTCATCGAAAGTACTAACAAATGACAAGCTTCAATTCGTGCTGACATAACTAACTTGTATCCTAAAGTCTAACAGCGTACAACTTTATAGGATATGGGATGTATCTATTATGAGTAAGAATATAAGGACAGGTCAGAAATTAACAAAAGAAATGTGTTGGTCTGATTTAATTAATGCGTATTTAAGAATAAAAATACGTGTAAACACAAAACAGCTGTTAAATTGCCATGTTTGTTATCTACGCCCTAACAGATAGCAATGTGACTACATTTTCGACCTAACATCTAACGTTGGCCATGGCCTGTTAGATCGAGCAATGTTAACTAGCGTCATCATTTTCTCGATCTAACACAACCTAACAGAGTTAACAGGGTTAACAGAAAGATCCTGACATCCCCTAAATCCTACCGTTCAAGTTCCAAATGGAAATAAACAGTATGGATGAATGATTTTATTAACAAAATATTATATCATGAGGGCGAACATTTGAAAATCAATAAACATAGATCTATAATATCTTATCATATTTTGTTAAAATATTTTGACGAACACCATGCTAACAATTATCCATTAGTTAGCCACTAGATTTTACGGTAAACCAATATACGGGATGGACTAGTGGCTCAAGTGGTAGAGTAGCGGCTTATTTGGCTGAAGGTCGTGGGTTCGAATCCCGCTCGTGACACTGAAGTCTCACGTGTGTAAGATCTTGGTTGAGATAAAAAATCGTACCCAAAAGACCTTACATAGAAAGAATAATTAATCGAAACAAGTAATTTGGTCAATTGACCACTAAAACGTAAATGGATTACTATTTAATAAGTAAAAGAAGTATCACTTCACGAAACAGCTTCCCGTTGCCACGTCATAAGTCATAAATTCAAAAGGTGGGGTTGAGATGGGAAGTTAGTGTCCGAGTGGGTCGAAGTCACGATAGCTCAAGTGGTAGAGTAGCGGCGTATTAAGCCGAAAGTCGTGGGTTCGAATCCGGCTCGTGACACTGACTTTTTATCTCAACCCAGACCTTATATAAAAAGAGTAATTAATTGATAATGGATAAAGTATAATCTTTGTTCCAACATGCATATATTCAAATAAATATGGCTTTGCCATAGAATATCAATGAATACATTGATAATAAATTGATTCTTGGTCATACAAGTAGCCACAATAAAATATACATAAGTCTACATTTGTCTTATTTAATCGAATTATTACGAGATAAAGAATATATGAAACTGCCAAGATCTGAAACGGTTTCCTTGAAGGATGATCTTGTCCTTTCAAATAAATATATCATCGTCACAACATTATAAATACTTAGTAAGGTCGAACAACAATAGATCTTTTGCTCGTGGTAATTGACGGTGACAAATCTTCTCAAAGACATTAGCAAAATGTTTAAAATTGAAAAAAATTACAGAACGATTTTATTATTAAAAAATTGAAACGTAAATATGGAATATGTAAAATTTTTTATATTTTCAAATGAATAAATCTAAACAATAGGGTATTCATTAGATCGTGAATTGTTGTGTTAACCCTGTTAACACTGTTCGGTTTCTGTTAGATCGAGAAAAATGAAGGCGTATACTTCCAAGAATCGGCTAGTCAACATTGCTCGATTTAACAGGCCAGGGCCAATGTTAGGTGTTAGGTCGAAAATGTAGTCACATTGCTATCCGTTAGGGCGTAAGTAACCAACATGGCAGTTGAATGAATTTTGCAGTTGTTTTTTGTTTACACGTATTTTTATTCTTAAATACGCACTAATTAAATCAGACCACTATATTTCTTTTGTTAATTTCTGATCTGTCCTTATACTCTCATTCATAATACATACATCCCCTATCCGATAAAATTGTAGGCTGTTAGGCGTTAAGATACAAGCTAGGTATTAAAACGGGTGATTTGTTTATACTTTTCGAGTGCATAGATAGCATTTTGAATGGAAGAAATATATTATCAATTTTCCTTTTTTAGTAACTTCTAGCATCTTACAATTTAACACAAACGGAGACCAAAACAAACAACCGCAAGCTTTCAAGTATTGCTATAGCTTTATTTTTGATTCTAGCAATCGTCACGCGCAGCATTGCGGAAAATTTAATGTTTAACTAGCTATGGAAAGAAGGGGGCGTTCACGATCTTACTGGTCATTTCTCTATTCGAGTTAACACGAGAAAACATCTTACGAACATCGTGGATACCGATATTGTATGCAATTTTTGCAACACAATTTCAACCAACTTGCTATTAGATTGATTGTCTGGTAATATATTTTGATAGGGCTTATTAAAACGTCTGTTTTTTACCGATGCCCCAAAACCCGTTCTGCTGCGGTTACCACAGTCTAACATTACGTACTGAGCTTTCTTCTAATTATTTGTACAATTTAGATACAAAAAACCAAAATGGTTGGTTGATGCCAATCGTTTTTATTTGGTCATTGAGTCAGAAGTGCCGCATCAACCGTTTTGTAGCCTTTCTACTTTCTGTTATTAATTATGTAATTTTTGTCTCTGCAAATGTGCCAGAAAATTTGTCAATTGTGTGGATCAAGTGAAAGATTCTAATTGATTTTTCAGATCCATATTATTTTCTAACTCCGTACTCTGAGTTAATTTTTTGTCGAAAAATTTGGCCACGTGAACCAATTATAATGGTTGTCCATTTTCCTCGTTTAATTAAGTTCCGAAAACACTTTCCTTGCGGATTCCAGAATCCAAAATCCCATTTTTGTCAATGACAATCGCTCCGAAATGACGTTTGAGCCTGAAGCGTCCCGCACATGAATTTGTGATTCATAATTATTGCAAGAAAATCCTTGGTTCTCCATTGCTTCCTCAATCTCATCTTCATCTCTATTTTTATGATGTTCTCGAACAGTATGCATAAGTATTTCTCAAAATGGTACGAATTTTTTGTCGGTGTAGTAACTCCCTTTCTTTCCTTCCAGCATTCCACCCACTTTCGCAAATGTTGGCAAATTAGAATAAATTGTTGATTTTATCACAGGAAGGTGGTTTAACACTTTCATTTAATCTTTGTATGTAAGCTTTTGGTTGAAATGAAAAAGTAGTGACACGAGCAGTACTCGAACCCACGACCTTCGGGTAAATACGCCGCTGCTCTACCACTTGCGCTATCGTGACTTCGATCCACTCAGACACCAACTCCCCATCTCAACCTACAAGCTTTCGCATTTTCCCTCCTTTTGGCCATTTTTCAAATGTCGTTAATCGCGATTTGGTTCTCTTGGTGACCGAGTGTTTCGAAGTCACGATAGCTCATTGGTAGAGCAGCAGGGTATTTAGCCGAAGGTCGTAGGTTCGAATCCCGATCGTGACACTAGCTTTTTCATTTCAACCAAAACCTTATATAAAAAGATTAAGTAATTGAAAGAAGTAATTTGATTAATAGACAATGAAATGTAATGGACTTTCATTTAATTTGGTCTTTACCGGTTATTTGGAGTTTCCTATTCACTTTGAGTGGTCTGCCTCACGAATTTTACATTTGCTCATCTTTAATATTGTGTCTGTATGTTTTTTCTTAATTAAAAATTTGTAAGAATTGCTGGGTCTGAGTGAAAGTTTTTCATAGATCGAGTCGGAATTTTGTGGGTTTTTCCGACCTTTTTTTGTAACGAATTCGTGTAAATAATGCATGTGAGCATTTGTGTAAATGTCTATGTAATTTATGTAAAACTCATAATTATACAAGTTAACAACAATGTACATGCATCTTTTAGACAGAAGCAGACCAATTTAAACAGTAACAAACAAATTACAGCTTCATCATTTCGCATACTTCACGGTGAAATCTGAATACCTTCTTTTAAAGTTGTTCCTCTTCTAGTTTCAAGTTAAAAAATGAATTGTTTATTGTATACGAAAAAATAGCATCATTTCAGTACACAGACGACAGATGTGTAACTAGATTGTTATAAATATTTACAAATCGTTGTCAGAACTGACAGAATTGATATTACATTTGTACTAGTTACAAAATTAGAACATTATTACCCTATTTAGCCATTATTATATTCATTTATTGTTAGTTTGTGCTGTTGTTATTGTATAATATTTGTTCTATTAAATATCGTTTTAACACCGTCGGAAGGATAATATACCTAGACAAAATGGTTTGTTCAGCCTGACCCTTATTGACAAATTTCCCTTGTAACTTTTAAAAAGGTGATTACGTCGTTTCTTATTTTTGCATTTTGATTATACTCAGCTACAATGTGCTTTCAAAGGCCAGGGTGACTCAGGTAAGGTCATTATTGCGTAGCAGAAGTGAGGTCATTAGCATTCAACGTCGGCCATTCGGTCTACAGTCGAAAAAGCCTGCTGGCTGGGAAGACAATTAGCAGGTAATGTTATAAACAGTAATGTTATAAAGCCCAGCCATACAAACCTGCACGTGTATTCTTAACATGCTTCTCATTGTTTGGTAATGAATACTGCAATTACTTCCGCCGTTTGAATACATCAACCAACATTATAAATGTAAAATGTTTTTGTTTCGAATAGTCCTATGGAGTGTATTTAAACAATTGTCGATCAGAAATGTCTCGAAAGCCTCTACCATGGGTTTCCTAACTTGATCGGACGTGTGCCCTTTATAATGGTAAAATATGCAAGCTTTCCAATAGTGTTACTTTCAATACAAAGGGAGTGCTGGCGATTGCTTTTTATTTATAGGTAACTTTAACCTTTCCATCTAGAATGTTAGTATTGATTGTTTTTGTTTGTTTCATTTAATGAGTGAGTGAATTGACGTGGGTGTTGAAGTGGTAGTTTTGGCAAAACCAAATTTGGTTTCTTTATGAATTGTTATAGTATTTTATAGATTTGTTAGTATTTGATTGTATAGGATAATTGGAAAAGATATAAAGATAGATAAAGAGAGAAAGGTCGAAAGAGAGAGAGAGAGAGAGAGAGAGTGAGAGAGAGAATGAGAGATAGAGTGTGGAAGTGAGAGAGAGAGAGGAAGAAATTTGAGAGGGATAAATCGGTTATTTTCTCGTGCATATGTAGTATTTTCTTTATCTCTGAGTGGTCAGTGAGTTTAGAGAGTTTATATTTGAAAGAAGTGAAAGAAGAAGAGGAAGAAGAGGGAGTGTGTGTGAGAGAGAGAGAGAGAGAGAGGAAGAAATTTGAGAGGGATAAATCGGTTATTTTCT